>NC_062546.1:126381093-127029093 GCF_016906955.1 Phacochoerus africanus
TGAGTATCTTTTGTAGAAATAGCTATTTTCTATAGTGGTCAAGATTGGAAAATAAAATCATGAGTGCTTGGAGTTCCCGTCGTGGCTCAGTGCTTAACGAATCTGACTAGGAACCATGAGGTTGTGGGTTCAATCCCTGGCCTTGCTCAGTGGGTTAAGGATCTGGGGAAAGGATCTGGGGTTGCTGTGAGCTGTGGCGTAGGTTGCAGACACAGCTCAGATCTGGCGTTGCTGTGGCTCTGGTGTAGGCCGGCGGCTACAGCTCTGATTAGACCCCTAGCCTGGGAACTTCCATATGCCGTGGGTGCGGCTCTAGAAAAGGCAAAAAGACCAAAAAAAAAAAAAAAAGACAAAAAAATAATGAGTACTGTTTCTGGTTACATTGAAAGTACTGTGGCTGGAGTTCCTGACATGGCACAGTGGAAACGAATCCGACTAGGAACCATGAGGTTGTGGGTTCGAACCCTGGCCTTGCTCAGTGGGTTAAGGATCTGGCGTTGCTACACATGCTGCTTGGATCTGGCGTAGCTGTGGCTGTGGCATAGGCCAGGGGCTATTATAGCTCTGATTCGACCCCTAGCCTGGGAACTTCCATGTGCTGCGGGTGCGGCCCTCAAAAAGACAAAAAAAAGTACTGTGGCTAATTTTTTTTTCTTTTTTCCTTTTTCTTTTTACAGCTGCTCCTGCAGCATATGGAAATTCCCCAGCCAAGGATTGAATGGGGCCTATGCGGCAGCTTATGGGAAACACTGGATTCTTTACCCACTGAGCAAGGCCAGGCATCAAACATGCATTCTCAGAGAGACAACATCAGGTCCTTAACGTGCTTAGCTACAATGGGAACTCCGTGGTTTTTTTTTGAGTTGCTTAGGAGCTGGATCTAGAAGTTTTTCCAACAGGAAATTTCAGATAAGCTTCCATGCAGCAGTGGTTACAAACGTGTTGCATCGAAATATGGTTGGTAGTGGTTCTTGGTGTCTCTGGGTATAGAAAAATGCACAAGTGAACACTATTCTCATTTCTTATTAAAAAATTGAACTTCCTTACTTTAGAATTACAACTTCACTGAAAAACAATTAAACTGAATAACTTTTTTTTTGCCTTTTTAGGGCTGAATATGCGGCATATGGAAGTTCCCTGGCTAGGGGTCGAATCAGAACTACAGCTGCTGGCCTACACCACAGCCACAGCAGTGCAGGATTCGAGCCCTGTCTGCAACTTACACCACAGCTCATGGCAATGCCAGATCCCTGACCCACTGAGCGAGTCCAGGGACCAATCCCGCATCCTCATGGGTACTAGTCGGATTCATTTCCACTGTGCCACAATGGGAACTCCCTAAACTGAATAACTTTTAACATATTGTTTAATGATTATTTCTACTCAAATGATTAGTCTTCTCAATAAATTTGAAAGTTTAATTATGGCTGACCAAACTTGCATAAAAGAAAAAATGAGGTGTGGAATCCCTAAAACCTGCTTTAAATGTAGTAAAACAAGGCTGTATCATGCTAATTGGGAAAAGAGACTGGCCATTTTAGTGACAAGTTGTCTTAGCTTTAAAAATGCAGTTTTATTATTTTTAAGTGCCTTTAGTCACATTGCTGACAGGGGCAGGAAAAGGGAAAGTAGGCTATGTCTTAAAAATCATATGAATGTGTTTTTTGGTGATTATCTTATTCGTATGTAGCAGTCTCTTTTTCTTTCTCTTTTTTTCCTTTTTTTTTTCACCAGTTAAGTGGTTTTATAATTATCTGGACAGGATTTCTTGGCCTTCAACCTTAATCAGGCTAATCATTTTTGATAATTTCCTAATCAGCTATGTTTTGGATGGGACAAAGTGAAATTTTACCTGCTACTTGAAATTTTAGCTAGTGCTGGTTACAGTTATCCAAATTTCTTAATAAGTACGTAGAGAATAAAGGAGTCTTTTTTTCCCCTTTAGTTTAGCTAGTAAATTCATTAGGGAAAGCTTTGAAGCTTACACCTGTGCTCTACAGACCTGCCTAGTCACTCTCCTCTAAATATTTCTTCTTCTGATATTGGCATGTTACTGGGTGCAGAACTGGAGAAGGCAGACACATGGATTAATTCTAGGTTGAGGTTTTGCCAGATGGGAGGATGAAAGAAACATGGGGCAAAACCATTCAGAAAGAGAATGGTTGAAATTCTGGATTGGTCCTACCTATGAAATTGTAGATCAGTTGTGAGAGTAACTGGGCAAACTTCCTTGAAGAATAGACAATTGGGATAAATGATCAGGACATCTGAATTAGTAAGTTTATTTTCTGGTGATGACACATTTCAAAAGTATGTCTGTGGGAATATGGGAAGTAATAAAGCCTGTGGAGTAGCATTGATGGTCAAAGATGACATGGAGGTAAGAGGCTAGAATATTGGCTGAATTGCCCTCATAGTGGGCATCGCATTCAGTCAGGATATGGCAGAGTAGGACTGGAAAGGAAAACTATGAATTTGGTAATCAAATTTTTCATAAATGGAGGAGAGACCAGTGGATGGTAAGCAACAGTAATAGAGAGAGATGGATGGTGTGTGAGGAGGGGGGCATTATAGACAGGTGGGAATGCAATTGTTGGAAGTGACACTGGAGAACGAAATGGGTATGCTTCTTTTCTCTGGTCTCTGTAGTACATGAGATGTGCTATGATTGGCCAGCTCCTGCTAAGAGGCTTATCCTCACGGGAGATTTGTGTTTCAGGTAAGCTGGACAACACTAAGTGAAGATAGAAGATATAGAGCAGTGTGTCAATCACCTTTCCATTCTTCAGCTAAGCAATGGATGGATGGGAAAAGAGAGGCAGAAAGCTGGGGCAGAGGAAGTGCAGGGTGGTCTGGGTGTGGTGAGGGTATTGTGAGTAGTTAGAAGACAGGAGCTTTTTATATTTAGTGATAAACCCAGGGAAAAAGGACTGAGATGGAGGGCTTGTGGACCTAACAGTACCTTGGACAGAGGGAGCACTTGGGTCTCATTGAATTCAAGCTGCTGCTTGGAAGGGAGTCCTGCAAAGCTGGGCTTGGTCTTCAGGATGGGTGGATGGCTGCGGAGAGCTGCAGCAACAGAGAGAAGCCCAAAGGGAGCCTTGAGGCATAAGTGGAGCGGCAGGCAATGGCACAGGCAGACTATTCTGTCCTCTCCTCTGTGGCTGGGTTCTCTTTTCTGGAGGCCAGAATGGGAAATAAGATCAGTGCTTCCTCTGATCCTTATGGATTCTGCCTGGCATTTCACTTGCAGCTGATCTCCTGGTCCTGGCTTCACTGAATGTCACTAACAGGCAATTTTCCCTCTTTCTACTTTTCTACAAAAGCCTGCAATGAACATGCATTACTTTTAGAAGGATGGGGAAATATTTAAAACAAAGTTAATTCAATAACAAATGCTGATTAATGGTTCTCACATGTCAGATGTAGCCAGTGTGGGAATATAAAGACAAATAAAACAAAGTTTCTGACCTTAAGGAGTGGGCAGTTCAGGAGAGAAATAGTTCGGTTACTATTTCACGTAAGCCTCACAATAACGTGAATCTGTGACCTTGCTTCTTTCTGTCTCCAGAGAGAATACTTGAAAAATTCAGGTTGCAAAACAAACAGAAATCATCTCTAAAGATAAGCATCTTTATAATCAAAGAATGACAGCAGTTCAAAGTACCCATATGTTACCTCTGTCCTCCACTTCACCATGGAAACTCAATCTTAGAGGACCTGTGTCTGTGAGACCTTTGAATTTCTTTATATAATGTTACTATAAGAACAATCAGAAATTTAGGAAAGATTAAACACTGTATTGGTGTAACATTTTCTGATTATATTTTTGAATTTCTTTTCGAAATTTAAAAAGAACTCGAGCTTATTTACCTGAAAATAGCTTTTTAAAATTATGTTTTACATTTAAAGAGGACCTACCATTCCTGATTAGATCTAGACTGACATCTGGACTCAAATATCACCTTTTTGTAAGGCGTTTCCTGATAATCTTGTTCTAAAGTGGAAACCCCATCACCTTCCCTGATTTATTTTTCTCATTAGCAGTTATCATTTTCAAACACATACATAACCTCTCTACTTGTTCATTGTTGACCTATCCCAAGATGGCATAAATGTTTGTTCCATTTCTTCATGACTGAATCCCCAGCACCCAGAATACTGCTTGGTATATAGTAGATGCTCAATAAATACATGTTGAGTAAAGCAGTTAAATTCTCCCCTTTCATCTAGAGAGTTCCAACAGACATTGATAAAGTTTTTTTCACAACTATGCAAGAATGCACAAGATTTGGAATTATTTTTAAACAAAGTTACAGCTTTTTCTTTTATTAGCAAGTGAAATATGGAAATTTCTTGGGGAAATGTGAGCAGATTGTGAATGCAATAGAGTTTTTCATATTAAGCACTTCAAAGTGTTGGTGATATTCTCACTTCTAGAACATGCACACATTGGTAGGGGCATCACCCTGCCATTGCTTGTATATCACTAGTAAAGGTCACATCATCCACAGAGAGCATTATCCCACATCTGTGAAGAGAGATACCCTGCTATTTGTGTGGAGCTACCCTTACCAGACTTTGGCCCTGCCTCGTATTCTCAATCTCCACACAGCCCTGAACTCCCCTATACTTTGGCTCAGATTTTCTTCTTGGTTCTTAGGACACACCTCCAGCAGCTCCATAGGCTTGTTGCCTGGCTCCCATCTGGCCAGGTGACAGAGCACCTCCTTGGCTGCAAGCAGTGCATCGACCTGAAGCAGCCAGAGATGAAAGTATTTGTCTGAGACTGGGGTAGAAGATGGGGCTCTGGCTGCCCAGGCTCTGTCTACCCTGAGAGATGAAGGGATCAGGATTTTTTTACAACTGCAGTTTATTCATCACTTATTCACCTTGTTGACAGCTCATTGTTCATCAGAATCTTGCTGTTTTGATAGTCCCTAATGCTAGTATATATAACTGTAGACCTTCAGATTTCTGTGGAACTTTCCTTCCCTTGCTATAACTTTAGGAGAGTCCCAGCATTGTCTAGCAAATTCTTGAAGCTCCCGAAACTGCTGTTGACTTTATTGTCCCATCACCCTGGATTATTGCTTGATGCCTCATTTGGTTGCTGTTTTCTCTGTCTTGCCTCCACAGGGTTGCCTGTCTTTACAGTATATTAAGGTCTAGGAAATTGATCCCCTTCATTGTTTCTAAGGAGCAGTATTGGGCACCAAGATATTGCAAAATTTACCCAAACACCTCTTTTAGTCCTGCTCGCTAATTTTTCTAATACATACACCACAGGATAGCTGATTTTGAGTTGAGTTCAGTAGCAACTTCCAGGCTACACTATAAACTATAAATGTCTTCAGATGTATTTCAGTCCAACTCACCATGCCTAAGGCTTTTTTTTTGTACAAAATGAATTGTCTCCCAGAAAACCTAGAGTATTACTTGTTAGGATTTCTTAGATCTTCTATCCTCTTTATATTTTAACTGCGAGAGCAAACTATTGTGAGTTCTTTTCTAAAAAGTCTGCAATACCCTTTGCAAATTAATGGATAGAAGTAGGAATGGAGTCAGAAGGAAGAAGAGCAACTATCTAGACATTTGGGCTATGGTCCATTTGGGAACTCACTGCACTGTTATTTTTTATGTTCTCTATCATAGTTCCCACTGGTGCAGTGGGTTAATGATCTGGCTTTTCTCAGTGGCATTGCCACTTTGATCCCTGGCTCAGTGCAGTGGGTTAAGTATCCAGCATTGCTGCAGCTGTGGCTCTGATTCAGTCCTTGGCCCCAGAACTTCCATATGCTGTGGGTGCACCAAAAAAAAAAAGAAAAAAATATGGAATAATTCTGCTTATTGGACACTAAAGGAAAACTTAAGTGATTTATTTTTATAATGTTGATACTCACGGTAAAGGTCAGTCATACAATGAGACACCAACATCAAATGCTTTCACTGACATGTGGAATCTGAGAAAAGGACAGACTGAACTTCTTTGCAGAACAGATGCTGACTCACAGACATTGAAAAACTTACGGCCCCCGGAGGAGACAGTTTGGGGGGTGGGGGGATGTGCTTGGTTTATGGGATGGGAATCCTGTGAAATCAGATTGTTATGATCATTATACAACTACAGATGTGATAAATTCATTTGAGTAATAAAAATATATATATAATTTAAAAAATAAAAACAAATAAAATGTTTATGAAGCAAACTGACTGCAAGGCCAGCTTAATATTAATACATAGGAAATTTAATACTTTTTGATATAAAACAGAATTTGGTATAATTTTTGTTGGACTTGATCTTCAACCAAGGGAGTCCAGTTACTGAAATTCTAGCAGTCTGCTTTTCACTGCTTGATCAAACCCTTCTTATTTCATGCCTGGGGGAACTCAATGACATTCTTGTTGATCTTTGTCATATCAATCTATTCCTCTTCAAGTTCATCCTAAAAGAGACACTTAAGATAATTTTTTTCAATTAGACTTATAAAGTTAATAGCACTTGCTAGAATGGCTTAATAAATGTTTGCTTATATTTGAATCAAAGTGTTTAAATGTTGTCAATCATCTTATTCTCATTATTTCCGAGAAAAGGCTCTTCCTGCGTTTTTAAATTAAACCCAATCAATTCAACTCCAATAACCTAGTCAATCTAATCAATCCAAGTGATCAAATCCACTAGTCTCTTTCATTCTATATTATTCCAGTAAGCTTATCCAACCCTTTACATACCAGGAGTTGCTTCATATGTTTTATTGATCTCCATTTTAAAATCTAGTACTGGTTCACTTTGCCCTGAAAGTTGTTCTGATTCATCTCCATCAGTTGAAATCATTCAATTTTAAAACTGTGTAAGACTAGCTTTTTTCAAGGGTTTTCCAGAATCTTTAGGACTAACTAAATTTACATATGACTAAATTATTAATAACTTACTAATCTTTCCCAGTTTTAAAAGCATTTTTCTTTTCTATTATCTAATCAAATTTAAAGCCATGATTGCCTTCCTTTTCATAGCCCAAAGTAGGTTCCAAATACTTGTTGAGTAAAAAAGTGAAAAAGATGTGTATTCTCATGGTAATGCTATTGGCAAAGGAAAGAAAAAAAAAGTGGACTCCTCATTCATAAAAACTAGTATGGCTCTGAGTGAACAGAGCCAAAAGTAAAGAATATGCTAGCATAATAAGAAGACAACATTTGGAAAAGTTTATAAAGGAATTTGAAGTGTTGTGATATTTAGACACCAGAGTTCACTTTTCAAAGTGGACATTTTTACAACCTACTGCATAAGCCTGTTTAGTTCTAGATACTAGCAGCTCTGGTATAGGGCTGAGAAGCAAATTGGGTGATGATAAAGGGCATTTTGAAGGGTCATACTGAAAGGAACTTTGGTTTTAAAGTATTGAATGATAAGTATAATTGAAGAGCTCATTATTTACAAGATTAGAAAGGGCAAAGGAAATTTACATCTGAAGGGAAAATATAATAAAGGTCAAACCTCTTCATACCTTCAAGTATTGGCTGTATTATGGTTTGAAATTGTGATGTGATTGTTAGAATCAACTAAAATAAACTCAAAAAAGGTTTTATTTTTCCGTGTATTTCTGTATCTCCTCACTTTTTTTTATTATGGAAAATTATAAGCACTTAAAAAAATGCCAGAAAAGTTTTAATGAACCCATATTGTACCCATTGCCCAGATTCAACAACTACAAACTGAAGGTTAATCCTATTTTATATATATTCCAAGTTCTTCACTCTTTCATTCATTTCTTATATATTTTGGTATGCATCTCTAGAAAATAAAGAGCTCTTTCGTAAATTCAGTACAATTGTAGGACATTATTAAAAATACTTCATGTTTTCTATCTTTACATTATTCAATCATAAATATCATATTTCATTTATAGTTTGTTTAAATTGTGATCTAGGTAAGGACTACACATTGCAAATGGCTAATGTGTTTTTTAAGGCTCTTTCAATGTATAGACTACTTCCATTCCCTTTTTTCCCTTGTAACTAATTTGTCAAAGAAATGGAACATTTTTCTCTTGAAAACTATTTGCCACACCTGGATTGTGCTGATTGTCTTTCCATGTTGTCTTTTACATTGTCCTCAATCTCTTGTAGTGACTCAAGTATCTGAATCATGTTCAGATTGTGTGTTTATTTATTTATAATACACATTTTCTTTCTTCCTTCAGAGCACATGTAATGAATGCCTGCTTGTTCATCTTTTTTTAGTGATGTTAACAGCCATTACTGATGAACCCCTAGATCCATAACCTATTGCTACATAGTGATCATTTGTCATCTGCAATACCTTTATTAGGAGAAACTTCCTTTCATCTGTCTTTGGATTATCTGGTGGTACTGCTCATATAGAAAAGAGAGAATAAGTGATTAATCCTTTTATTTATTTATCCATTTCAAAATGATAATTTGATTTATAGGTGTCCTCTTGTGCTGGCTAATTGTATTATTATTTTTGAAATAATTTTTTTGAAATGCACCAGTTCATTAGTATTATTACCTTTAATGATGCTCCAATAAAAATAAATATATGATTATTTTTTGGCTGCTCCCATGGCATGTAGAAGTTCCTGGGCCAGGGATTGAACCCGTGCCACAGCAGTGACCTAAACTGCTGTGGTGACAAGGCTGGATCCTTAACCTGCTGTGCCAAAGGAGAACTCCCATAAGAATATGTTTTGAATGTTATATTTACTATCTTTTAATGTATCATTCAGCAATTTGACAGCAACAAATATGAAACAACTGTGAAACAAGAGTTTTGTACAAATTTTATAACTAAGGTAAGAAAAGGGCAACTCTCTCCCTCTCCACTCCAAATTCATGCTGCTTCTAGAACGTTGGAAAATGTTTTGTTTGTTTCAGATGACTGAAACATTTAAGTAAGGACACATCACAATGAAGGAATACCTAAAACTTCCTAAAATATAAAGGCTGTAGGCAAAAAAAGAAAACTATTTATAATTACTTTTTAAAGATACTTCCATATTCATTACAGCATTATTTATAATTGCTAAAATATGGAAATAGCCTAAAAGTCCATCAAAGGATGAATGAAGAAATTGTTCACACACACACACAGAGCACATAAAATGGAATATTATTAAGCCATAAAAAATAATAAAATCTTCCCACTTGTGACAATATGGATGGACTTGAGGGCATTATGCTAAGTGAAATAAATCAGAGGAAGACAAATACCATATGGTCCCTTTTATATGTGGAATCTAAAAAAAAACCAAAGTTCATAAATACAGAGAACAGATTGGTGGTTGCTGGGAGTGGGAGGTGGAAGAAATGGGTAAAGTAGATCAAAAGATAAAAAGAAAAAAAGATTTAAAAAATTGTAATTCCTGTCCGTCTCAATTACTTGAGCTAGCCTTAGTGAGCCTTGGCTATTTACACAACTGGAAAGGAAATTGATAACTAAAAGTGTGTTTGCAAATCACAGACCCTTAGTGAAACTGTGAAACTGGCTGGTATGGATTAACCCACTCCTGACTGAAAAGTCAGTAGCAATAAAGCCAGCCAGGGGAGAGAGTAAAGCTCTGGAGGCTCTGTTACAAAATGGGAGGGTAGCACAGTGTGTTGATTATCCTTTACAGCCTTAGGAAAAGTACAATTCCACAAGAGATCATTTTGTTCCAGGTTTCTCTCATGAAAAGGCATAGGGATAAAAACCGTGCAGTTATGTAAGCATGTTAGAGAAAACACTGTCTCCCTGTAATGTGAAAATACTTAAGGCTAAGTTGAGGAAAATTAATCCTTTTCTTGTCAAATTATAGGCCGTACCAAATTCTCTGTCATACTAGATCTTTGTGACCAAAAATGAATGTACTGTTTGATCATGACTAGGCTCTTGACAATTGAAAATGTGGATTTCTGGGAGGACCAGAAGAGATGGAGAAACCGCTAACATCTGGGCTCCTCAAAAACATTTCTCAATACAACACTTCCCTCACCAAAAAAAGAAAAAGTAACACACATTTAAAATGCTTTATTTACTGTATACTTTAATGTATATATCAATGAGTTTTAATAATTGTACTGAGTTGTGTAATAACCACACCAAATACAAAATATAAAATATTTCCATTGTTCCAATAAGTTTCCCCATACTCATTTATAGTCAATCACTTGTCCACATTCCCAGTCCCTGGCAACCACTGATCTGAATTCTGTGCCTACACTTTTGCCTTTTCCAAAAAGTTATATAAATAAAATGCATAAATGAAAACAGAGAATTTTTTGTTGCCTTTTGTGTCTAGGTACTTTTACCTAGCATGATACTTTTTAGATTCATCCAGGATGTTGCATATATCAGTAGATTGTTCTTTTTTACTACTGAGTAATATTCTATCATATGGCCATAGCATACTTCCTTTATCCAATTGATCTGCATTTTACCTGATTCCACTTCTTGGCACCTATTAATAAAAATGCTATAAATGTTTGAATATGGGCCTTTTGTGAGCATTCATTTTCATTCTTATTGAGTACATATAGGAATTAGATCAGGTAGTTATATAAATATATACTTAATTTTATAGACAACAAACTATTTTTCTAGGTGGTTGTACTGTTTTACATTTCCATCAGCAATGTATAAGGGTTCTAGTTGCTTTGCCTCCCACCAGCACTTGATATAGTCTTTTGAATTTTAGTGATTTTATTAGGTTTGTCTTGGTATCTCTCTGTTGCATTGTTGTAAGAGATTTTTTTTTCTATGATTTCTCCTAGAAGTTTTATAGTTGAGGATTTTTGTATCTGTGTTCAGGAGACATAAATATGGTCAATAATTATTTTATGGTGAAGTCTTTTGTCTGGTTTTGGTATCAGGACAATGCTGGGCTGAAAAAATGGCTTGAGAATACAATACTTTTTCAAAGGTTATATCTACACACAATTAACTGAGTTCCATAAGTAGTAGATATGTGTAGAGAACCAGACCATGTCATGTGGTCAAAATAAAAATTGGATCTTCTATTTTCTACCAAGATGATACTTAGTGACATTATACAATATTTGAGAAAGTATTTATTCTGGCCCTTGATCTTTAGTATATGCTTGATAAATATTAGCTACTTGTAATACTAATACTAATACTAATACTAATACTAAAAGAGTGAGCTAACTACCATATTTTGACTTATGCTAGGCAGAAACTTGTGTATATTGAACATCTCAGAGATGACCAGACACAACACCTTTATACTCAACTGTGCAACAATGTGCTACATAATCATTTTAGCTTTAATAGAATTTTAAAAGTAAAAAATAACTTTAGTAAAGCTCTTGGAAATCTAACATTAAAAATTCTTTTTTCTTTTTTCTTTTTTTATTACTTAATGAATTTGTTACATTTATAGTTGTGCAATGATCATCGCAATCCAGTTTTATAGGATTTCCATCCCACAACCCCAGCACATCCCTGCACTCCCCAACCTCTTTCCTTTGGGAAGCATAAGTTTTTCAAAGTCTGTGAGTCAGTATCTGTTCTGCAAAGAAGTTCAGTCTGTCCTTTTTTCAGATTCCACATGTCATTTGATGTTGGTGTCTCATTTTCTGACTGACTTCACTTAGCATGATAATTTCTGTGTCCATGCATGTTGCTAAAAATGCCGGTATTTCATTCCTTTTAATGGCTGAGTAATGTTCCATTGTGTATATGTACCACATCTTCTTGATCCACTCCTCTGTCGATGGACATTTAGGTTGTTTCCATGTCTTGGCTATTCCCAATACTTCTGCAATGAACATTGGAGTACATGTGTCTTTGCAAGTAGTGGTTTTCTCTGGATAGATGCCCAGGAGTGGGATTGTTGGATCAAATGGTAGTTCTATGTTTAGTTTTCTGTGGAATCTCCATACTGTTTTCTATAGTGGTTGTACCAATTTACAATCCCGCCAACAGTGTACTAGGGTTCCTTCTTCTCCACACCCACTCCAGCCCTTATTGTTTGTAGACTTTTGGATGATGGCCATTCTGGCTGGTGTAAGGTGGTACCTCATAGTGGTTTTGATTTGCATTTCTCTAACGATGAGTGATGTTGAACATCTTTTCATGTGTTTTTTGGCCATCTGTATGTCTTCTTTGGAGAACTGGCTGTCTGTTTAGATCCTCTGCCTATTTTTTGATGGGGTTGTTTGTTTTTTTTTTGGTATGGAGCTGAAGAAGGTGTTTATAAATTTTGGAGATTAATCCCCTGTCAGTTGATTCATGTGCAAATATTTTCTCCCATTCTGTGGGTTGTCTTTTCATTTTGTTTAGGGTTTCCTTTGCTGTGCAGAAACTTTTAAGTTTGATTACGTCCCATTTGTTTATTTTTGTTTTTACTGTCATTACTCTAGGAGGTGGATCTGAGAAGATGTTGCTGTCGTTAATGTCAGAGAGTGTTTGGCCTGTGTTTTCCTCTAAAGAGTTTTATAGTGTCTGGTCTTATATCTAGGTCTTTAACCCATTTGGAGTTTCTTTTTGTGTATGGTGTCAGGGAGTGTTCTAATTTCATTCTTTTCCATGTGGCTGTCCAGTTTTCCTAGCACCTCTTATTGAACAGGCTGTCGTTTCTCCATTGTATACCCTTACCTCCTTTGTCATAGATGAGTTGGCTGTAGGTTCATGGGTCTAATTCTGGGCTTTCTATCCTGTTCCACTGATCTATATGTCTGTCTTTGTGCCAGTACCATACAGTTTTGATGATTGTTGCTTTGTAGTATAGTATGAAGTCCAGGAGCCTGATTCCTCCAGCTTCATTTTTTTTTTTCAGGATGTCTTTGGCTATTCTGGGTCTTTTGTGCTTCCAAACAAACTTTGAAATATTTTGCTCAAGTTCTGTGAAAAATGTCCTTGGTAATTTGATAAGTATTGCATTGAATCGGTAGATTGCCTCAGGTAGTATAGTCATTTTTATAATATTAACTCTTCCAATCCATGAGCATGGTATGTCTTTCCATCTATTTGTGTCGTCTTTGATTTCTTTCATCAGTGTCTAATACTTTTCAGAGTACAGGTCTTTTGTCTCTTTAGGTAGGATTACTTCTAAGTATTTTATTTTTTTGGATGTAATGGTGAACAGGATTGTTTTCCTTATTTCTCTTTCTGATCTTTCACTGTTAGTATATAGAAATGCCATTGATTTTTGTGTTTAATTTTATATCCTGTGACTTTGCCAAATTCATTGATGAGCTCTAACAATTTTCTGGAAGAGTCTTTAGGACTCTCTAGCTATCATGTCATCTGCAAATAGTGATACTTTTACTTCTTCCTTTCCAACTTAGTTTCCTTTTATTTCTTTTACTTCTCTGATTGCTATGGCTACGACTTCCAAAACTATGTTGAAGAGTAGTTGTGAGAACAGACATCCTTGTCTTGTTCCTGATCTCAGCGGGAATTCTTTCAGCTTTTCACCTTTGAGAATGATGTTAGCTGTGGGTTTGTCATATGTGGCCTTTATTATGTTGAGGTAGGTTCCCTCTATGCCCCCTTTCTGAAGGGTTTTTATCTGAAACAGGTTTTGGATTTTGTCAAAGGCTTTTTTCGCGTCTATTGAGAGGATCGCATGGTTTTTATTCTTCAGTTTGTTAATGTGGTGTATCACACTGATGGATTTGTGGAAGTTGAAGAATCCTTGCATCTCTGGGATAAATCCCACTTGATCGTGATGTACAATCCTTTTAATGTATTGTTGGATGCGATTTGCTAGTATTTTGTTGAGGATTTTTGCATTGATGTTCATCAGTGAAATTTGCCTGTAGTTTTCTTTTTCTGTGGAATCTTTGTCTGGTTTTGGTATCAGGGTGATGGTGGCCTCATAGAATGAGTTTGGGAATGTCCCTTCCTCTGCAATTTTTTGGAATAGTTTCAGAAGGATAGGTGTTAGCTCTTCTCTAAATGTTTGATAGGATTTGCCTATGAAGCCATCTGGTCCTGGACTTTTGTTTGTTGGAAGTTTTTAAATCACAGTTTCATTTTCAGTTCTTGTGATGGGTCCATTCATCTTTTCTATTTCATCTTGGTTTAGTCTTGGAAGATTGTACTTTTCTAAGAATTTGTCCATTTCTTCTAGGTTTTCCATTTTATTGGCGTATAGTTACACATAGTAGTCTCTTATGATCCTTTGTATTTCTGTGATGTCCATTGTTACTTCTCCTTTTTCATTTCTAATTTTATTGATTTGAGTCCTCTCTTTTTTGCTTGATGAGTCTGGCTAAGGGTTTATCAATTTTGTTAATCTTTTCAAAGAACCAGCTTTCCGTTTCATTGATCTTTTCTATGGTTTTCTTTGTTTCTATTTCATTGATTTCTGCTCTGATCTTTATTTCTTTCCTTCTACTATCCTTAGGTCTTGTCTGTTCTTCTCTCTCAAGCTGCTTTAGATGTAAAGTTAGCTTGTTTATTTGAGCTTTTTCTTGTTTCCTGAGGTGGGCTTGATTTGCTATAAACTTTCCTCTTAGAATGGCTTTTACTGCATCGCATAGGTTTTGGAGTGTTGTGTCTTTGTTGTCATTTGCTTCTAAGTATTTTTTAATTTCCTCTTTGATTTCTTCAGTGATCCATTGGTTGTTTAGTAGGATGTTGTTTAGTCTCCATGTGTTTGTGTTTTTTGCAGTTTTTTTTTGTTGTTGATTTCCAGTCGTATAGCGTTGTGGTCAGAAAAGATGCTTGACATGGTTTAAATTTTCTTAAAGTTACCGAGATTGGATTTATAGCCCAGGATGTGATCATTCTTAAAGAATATTCCATGTGCGTTTGAGAAGAATGTGTTTTCTGTTGCTTTTGGTTGGAATGACCTATAAATATCTATTAAGTCCATCTGGTTTAATGCTTCATTCAGGGCCTGTGTTTCCTTATTGATTTTCTGTCTCTATGTTCTGTCCATTGCTGTAAGTTGGGTGTTAAAGTCCCCCACTATTATTGTGCTATTGTTGATTTGTCCTTTTAGGTTGTGAGCAGTTGCTTTATATATTGTGGTGAACCTATGTTGCGTGTGTAGATATTTAAAATTGTTATATCTTCTTCTTGGATTGATCCTTTGATCATTATGTAATGTCCTTCCTTGTCCCTTCTTCATTTTTGCTACTCCAGCTCTCATTTGATTCCCATTTGCATGGAATATTTTCTTCCATCCTCTCACTTTCAATTTGTATGTGTCCCTAGAAGTGAAAAGGGTCTCCTGAAGATAGCATATATATGGGTCTTGTTTTTGTATCCATTCGACTAGTCTATGTCTTTTGGTTGGGGCATTTAGGCCATTAACATTTAAGGTAATTATTGATATGTATGTTCTTATTGCCATTTTATTGCTTTGATTTGTTTTTGTTGCTCTTTTTTCTTCCCTTCTTCTCTTGTTCTCTCCTCTTCTGGTTTGATGACTATCTTAATGTTGTGTTTGAGTTGATTTTTCTTATTTGTTTGTGTATCAATTGTAGATTTTTGCTTTTTAGTTATTCTGAAGTTTTGATATGAGTCTATATATATGTGAGATTGTTTTAAGTTGTTGTTCTCTTAATTGCAAGTGTATCTCCAGTGTCATGCATTTGTACCCTCCTCTTCTCATGACTTCTGATTTTGGTGGCATAATTGTGTGTGGATGATTTCGTACCTTTACTGTATCTATACCTTTACTGGTGAGCCTTGTCATTTGTGGTATTTTTGTTTCCTGTTGCTGCCTTTTCTTTTCTGCCTGGAGAAGTTCCTTTAGTATTTGTTATAAAGCTGGTTTAGTGTTGCTGAATTCTTTCAGCTTTTGCTTATCTGTGAAGGTTTTGATTTCTCCTTCAAATCTGAATGAGAGCCTTGCTGGGTAAAGTAATCTTGTTTGGAGGTTTTTTCCTTTCATCACGTTAAGTATATCATGCCACTCCCTTCTGGCCTGCAGAGTTTCTGCTGAAAAATCTGCCAATAACCTTATTGGGGTTCCCTTGTATGTTGTTTGTTTCTTTTCCCTGATGCTTTCAAGATTTTCTCTTTGCCTTTAATTTTGGTCAGTTTGATTAATATGTGTCTCGGGATGTTCCTCCTTGGGTTTATTTTATATGGTACTCGTTGTGCTTCCTGTATTTGAGTGAGTGATTCCTTTCCCATGTTAGGGAAGTTTTCAGCTATTATCTCTTGGAATATTTTTTTCTGTGCCTTTCTCTCTCTGTTCTCCTTCCAGCATGCCTATAATATGGATGATGGTGCATTTAACGTTGTCCCAGAGTTCTCTGAAACTGTCTTCATTTCTTATCATCTTTTTTCTCTTTTCTTTTCCACATCAGTGATTTCCACTCTCCTGTCCTCCATCTCACTTATTCATTCTTCTGCCTCCTGTATTCTGCTGTTGGTTGCTTCTAATGAAATTTTTATTTCAGTTGTTGTATTTTGTATGTCTTCTTGCTTAAGTTTTATATCTTGTATCTCTGTGCTGAATGTTTTCTGTAAATTATCCATCTTTTCCTCCACTTTATTTCCAATGTCTTGCATCATCTTCAGCATCATCAGTCTAAAGTCTTTTTCCTGGAGGCTGAGAATCTCCTGATCACTTAGCTGATTTTCTGTTTTTTTTTTTTTCCCTCCCTTACCTGAGTTATAGTTCTCTTTTTTTTCATTTTTATAGTTTTTTGGTGTGGTGACCTTTTTGCAGATAATAGAGTTGTTCTCTTACTTCTGTTGTCTTGCCCTCTTTTGGCTGAAGTTTGTACAGGGGCTTGCTGTAGGCTTCCTGATGGGAGGGACTGGTGCCCACTGGTAGGTGGAGCTGATTGTTATCCCTCTGGTGGGTGGGGCTTTGTCTCTGGGTGAGATTAGAGGTGGCTTTGTGTCTGGGGGGGGTGTCTTCAGGCAGTCTGTTTATTGATGGGCGGTGCTGTGATTCCTACCTGGATTGTCATTTGGCCTAGGGCTTCTCAGCACTGATGGGTGGAGCCAGATTTTCCCCAAATGGCCACCTCCAGAGAAAGGCACACTGCTAATATTCCCAAGAGCTTTGCTTCCAATGTCCTTTCCCCATAACAAGCCACATTCACCCCTGTTTTCTCAGGAGGTCCTCCATGAACTGCAGTTAGGTTTGACCCACATTCCTGTAGAGACTTTGCTTTGACCTGGGACCCAGTGCATGTGAAAATCTATGTGCACTTTTAAGAATGGGGTCTCTGTTTCCCCCAGTCCCGTGGAGCTCCTGTGCACAAGCCCCACTGGTCTTCAATGCCAGATGCTCCAGGGGTTCTCTCTCCCAGTGCCAGATTCCCCATGCGGTGGAGTTTGATGTGGTGTACAGAACTCTCACTCCTATTGGTGAGTCTCTGTGAAACAGTTGCTTTCCAGTCTGTGGGGCTTCCCACCCGGGAGGTATGGGGTTGCTTGTATCATGTAATTGCCCCTCCTACCTCTTGATGTGGCCTCCTCTTTGTCTTTTGGAGTAGGATATCTTTGTGAAAGTTTCTGGTCTGTTGGGCTGAAGATTGCTGAGTATTTGGTTATGAATTTTAGGAGAGCACTTGAGTTCCAATCCTTCTATTCCACCATCTTAATCCCCCAAAATTAATTTTTAAAACTACTTCAAAAATGCAACATTTTTCTCTATGGCTATCACAGTGCTAAGATAGCATAAAAGCCACAATTCACCCATCCCCCAATCCTAACATTAATCTTCATAAGGAGAAAAACATAGAGGCTAAAAATCTCCAAGTCTGGTACATTTCCTACTCTGCACTCTTAATAACATGGTGTGCCACAGTGGTGCTTGCAGAATTAGTGACATCAACATCACCTAGGAGCTATTCCTGCAGCAAATCCATGTCCTCCTGCCAGCTATATCAAGGGGCAGAAGAGAGAGGCTGCATGTTGACAAGCTCTCCAGGTGATTCTGAGGTTCACTAGAGTTTGGGAGCACTGAGAAGCCAGTGGCAGGGTATGAGGTGACTGGAAATGGTAAGAGTTAAACATGGAGTGTTAAGAGGGCTGGATCCCCTCTGTTTATTTAAAATACATTATATCAGAGTTCTCATGTGGTGCAGAGGGTTGGTAATTGGACATTGTCACTGAAGCAGCCTGGGTCACTGCTGTGGTATGGGTTCAATCCCTGGCCCAGGAAATTCTCCATGCTGTGGGCATGCTCCCCCCTGCCCCAAATAACGTACTGTGTTGTCAGCGGCAGTCTGAACCACAGAAAAAGATATAAGTTATTTGTAGCAGGTAACACACTCAAGAACATCTTCCCTGTTCTTCACTCCCTATTTATGCCATCTGTAGGAAGGGATCCTGAGAAAAAAAATAGACCTATGGAAAGAAGAGAAAAACTTATTTCAAAACCAGATATTCAGGAATACGTGTTCTTTCTCTGTCCTGTACTTCTAATGGCTGACATATTCAACTTTCAAAGTCTCAGGAATATTAAAAATGTGCTAGTATTTAATAGGCCTATTATTTTCTTTCTCAGTATACTCCTTTCTCTAATCCTCTTCAAATTACTAGTCTAGTAGAATTTATAAACATGTTAATATTCAAAATCTAACTTAGAAAGGAAAAGATGAACCATACTAAAATCCTCTCATACCAGCTTCTTGATTTTATTTCCCCCTGCTCAAACTCTGTCTTAATTTACCTTAACCTTGTCTAATTTTTTATTACTCTGTATTGTCTTCTGAGGAACAGTGTGCTCATCTCATTGTTTACATGGCATCATTATGCTCATAAATTAACTCAAAGGAGTTTAAAGATCAGAACCCTCTAATTTAGGAAGATAATCTCAGAGAAAAAGAAATAGTGGATGATTAATTCTTGCTGGTATTTGTTGTTTAAATTGCCTAAAAACAATGTCAGCTTATGTGAGAATCTTCATGAAGCAAATAGTACATTTGAAATGAAGTTAGACAAAACTTTTTTCCAGAGTGAAATATTACATACTGTCTTTTCATAATTAAACAAAATTGAATCTGAAATCTAATCTTATTGGCTTTGGCGAGTGAGAATCAAGGATTTTAAAAAATTTATTCTTATAATTATTAATGTGATAACCCTAATTAGATTACACTGTAGTCTGGATGCTCAGAATAGAAAGTGGACTGAGGGCCTTTATTTATTTATTCTTACAGAAATTACTCTTTAGTATTATAAAAGAGATAAGGCATTTGTGTGACTGCTCAGTTGTTTATATCAAGTTCTATTACTATGTGCCAGGAAATATGTTACTTGTCCAAGCAAAATGTCCTTTAGTGAAATATCATTCATAGCAGAGTTTCTATACATCCATGATTCACTAAATTGAAAAATATTTGAATACTGTCTTATGTACTTTAAAAAGTCAGCAGGTGTATATAGAGTACTTTCTTTTGTCAAGAACTGTGAGGGGTCTGTGATCTGCCCTGCTTGTAAGCTAACAAGTTAGCCAGCCATGAAAGACCATTGGAACTTCATTTTTCACCTCAGCAGAAAGTATGAACTTCTGTCACTGGTTTGTTCCCATGTGTTATATTTTCATTGGTTCAGTTCTGCCCCATCCCACAAGTCCCGTAGGGGATATGGGGAGCTCAAATGGATGAAGCACACACAATGGGTTTGTGTCACAGTTGAGAACACCGAGCCTTGAAACCCCATTCTCTTCACTCTTATAAGAACTTGTCTTTGCTCCACAGGGAGACATGCTTTTTACTATCCTGGACAGGAAGTAAATCTTCCTCTACCTCAGGAGACACTCTTTCTTTATTCCAGGACTGTTTGCTATACAAACATTATTAGAAAGCTAGTTCAAGGATGTGCAGATATGTCGTGAATAATTATCTCTCAGCATACCTATTACACCTGGTGCTGTAAGGGGTGTAAGAAAAAGGAGAATATGCAAAAGATGTAACTTGGTCTTGAGGGGTGGCAACATAATTTATTGGAAAGAGCTTATTTGGAGAATCACACAGATGGCAGTTCCAGTCCAATTTGTGTTATTTACAACTGTGTGATTTTGGTCAAATTTCTTTAGTTCTCTGAGCCTCATTTCCTTCATCTGTAAAATGGACACAATATCTATCTTCCAGGATTTCTTTGAGAGTGAAATGAAATAAATGCTCCACAGTTCACTGTATATTTATTGACTGACAGTGGAAGAACTGAGATGCTAGTAAGAGCTAGTATCATTAAAAGCAGTAGTGCTTTCATATAAATGAAAAGAGAGAAGAAAATAAGACCATATGCTGGATATAACTCTTTTTATCTTTTAAGTAAGGAAACTTCAAAGCCATGATGCAACATTGATGTCAGACAAGAATGAATCTTTGTGTTCTTTTCTAGTGAGAGAAGGTGTCAATTATTATATTCACTAAACATATTTGCTGTTAGTTTAATTTAGTTTCTCTTGTCTACCCAATAGTGAATGGATGAAGAGTTTTAAAATAGTGGTTTGTCCTACATAGTGGTAGAAATTGTTGTTAAATGTTGCATAGGGCCTTGAACAGCATATGATATTCAAGAAGAGTAGACTCCAATGATAATGACAAATTCTGTATTGGCAAAGCTAAACCAGGGAAACTGTGCCTTTTTAGGGGGGCTGACTGTAACTGATGAATGACAGCATCCAGTATAGCACTTCTGTATTGGAGAACATTTACGATGACTCAGTGACAACTTGAAATGGAAAAAGGAGTTTGCCAGGTAGTAATAAAAAACCTAGATTTTCTATCATCGTAATTCCTACTGCATTATTTCCTCACTTTTTGTGAAATCAATTGTTATGAAAAACAGATTGCTTACTGTTTGACACAAGGAAGGTGCTGTCACAAGAAATTACAGCATGTGATATTAAACTGCCATGTACTGTTATATGACAGGCCACCACATGGAAAAGTTCTCTTAGTAGCTACTACATGAAGTTTGGTTTTTCTTTGTATGTAAATGGGACTTCAAGCATTTGCTCAAAACTTTAAATAGTGAGGCCAGTATTTTAATATTTAGAATAACAGCTTGATCATTTAAGAATAAGACTTAGAAGCTGATTTGTGTAAAACATTTAATTAAAGTAGATTTGAAAAATGAGATACTGGAAAAATGAAAGTAAACTATCTGATTAATATGGATGTTTTATCAGGGAAGACTTAATTTATAAATATCTTTGAAAATTACCTGAAGGATATCAAGTCCCCAAATAATATGCACCAATGAGCTATGGTGGATGCTTATCTTAATGTGGAAGTATTTACATGTTAGATGAACACCATCCAACTGAATCCTTTCTAGACTAACTTTATTATGGCAACACCTGCCACCACCACACTACTACTGGAATATCCTATAAAGGGCTTCTGAGTACCAAGTCATAAGATAGGTTCTTTATATTTTATCTATTTAATTTAAAAAATTTGTATTTTGGATAATGAATTCATTTACATGATTTGTTACCAAACATTTTCTGAAAAGTCTCCCTCCTGCTCTTTGTTCCTTTTTTTTTTTAACCAAATTCCCATGTTCACACTCCTATGGAAGTAGTCACTATAATTTCTTATTATCCATCAGAGATTTTTAAAAAATGCAATCAAATGGAGAAAGTGCCCATTTCTACACAGGCTCAAACATTGCCTTATTAAATATAAAACAATTTACCCATTAGTATTTTTATTGCCATTTTATAGACGAAACTTTCACTCCCTAAAATTTCATAACTTGCTCAACACTGTACAACATAAAATTAAAAGTGAGAGGATTTGAAATGAGGCTTGTTTGTCTAAAATAAAAATCTATGTTGCTCACCTACAAAATACTAGTGTCTTATTTAGCCATGGATCAAGCTGAGAAGGTCAAATGACCTTTCCCCAGACAAATAGGAAGGTAGTGTAGGTTCAGGATTCAGACTGAATCTTCTGATGCTTTCTCTATTATTGTTTCTGTTACATTGTGCAGTCTGTTTGAAGATTTAATTTCTTGTTGGTATGTGTTAATTTCTACATGTCCTGTTTTTCCATTTTCATTGAAAATTCAAAAATCTTTTAGCATTTCTCCACTCTGTGGGCCTTTAAAAAATGCTTTATCTAATTTGATTTCATTATAGTTTAAAATTTTTTTAAAAATTTATGACAGTAAAACTCACACTTTGTGGTGTATTGTTCTACAAATTTTGACACATAGTTGGAGTACTGTATTTTCACTTTAATCATGATGCACAACAGTTCCATCAACCCCTGGAATTTCTTCAGGCTTCCCCCTTGTAGTGAGTACTTCCCTCCACTCCAAAGCCTGACAGCCACTAATATTTTCCATCCATTATGTTCTATCTTTTCCAGGGTGTCATATAAATGATACTGCAAACTAGGTATTTTGGTTGGGTTTCTTACAACTAGCAAATTCCTTTGAGATTCACCCATATTATTTCAAGTATAGATATTTCATTCCTTTTTAAGTGATGAATAATATTCCATTGTATCATTGTTCCTCAGTTTGTTGATCCATTCCCGAGTCATGTCAGTTTTTGGTGATTATGGATAAAGCTGCTATAAACATTTCTATATAGGATTTTGTGAGAGCACCATTTTTATTTCTCATGGGTAAATATCTAGGACCAAGATTCCTGGTTCATAGAGTCAGTATGTATTTTCCTTGGAAAGAAACTTCCAGACTATCAAACAGCTGTACCATTTTGCATCCTTGTTAGCGGTATATAAGATCTACAGTTGCTCTGCATCCCCACTAGTGTGTGTTATTTTCTTTTTCTTTTTTTTCAATTTAAAATTTTAACAGCCCTGTAGTAGCATCTCATTGTGTTTTATATTTACATTTACCTGTGTACTAATGAAGTTGAACATTTTTTTCATGTGCGGTCCAAATCGTTTGACCATTTTTATATTGGATTTTCTAATTGTTGTGCTTATAGTTCTTTATGCATTCTAGATAAAAATCACTACTCAGGAGTTCCCATCATGGCCCAGCAGAAACAAATCTGACTAGGAACCATGAGGTTGCAGGTTTGATCCCTGGCTTTGCTTAGTAGGTTAAGGATCCGGCATTGTGGTGAGCTGTAGTGCAGATGTAGCTTGGATCCCACATTGCTGTGTGGCTGTGGTGTAGGCCAGCAGCTATAGCTCTGATTTGACCCCTAGCCTGGGAACCTACATATACCATGCATGTGGCCCTAAAAAGAAAAAAAATTACTTCTCAGGTTTCTGATTTGTATATATCTTTTACTAGTCCATGGCTTATCTTTTCATTCTCATAATAGTGTCTTCCACAGAGCAAAAGGTTTTAATTTTGATAAAGTTCAACTTTTCCTTCTATGAGTAATAATTTGATGATATATCTAAGTAAATTTTGCCTGATCCACTGGTACAATATACTCTGCTATGTTTTCTTCTAGGCATCTTATAGTTTTAGGCTCTGCATTTAGATCTAGAGTTAATTTTTGTATATGGAGTGAGTAAATATTTTCTTTTCTTTCTTATTTCTTTGAGTATGAATATCCAATTGTACAACACCATTTGTTGAAAAGATTATCTTTATCCATTCAAGACTTTTGACCCAAATCCATATGCCCATGTATATCTATTGCTGTGTGGATATTTTTTGAAATCCGTTCGTTTCATTGATCCATATGTTTATCTTTTTTTCTCAGATTCTAATTCAGTAGGTTTATTTTATTGTTTTCTGCCCCAGCTATACTGAGATATAACTGATATATAGCATATGTAAGTTTAAGAGATTCAATATGATGGTTAGATACATGTACATATTGTAAAATGAGTGCCACAGTAAGGATAGCTCACAACTCCATTCCGTCACATAATTATCTCCTTTTTTGTGGTAATAATACAAGATAACAAAAGTTAAGATAACAAACGCTCTAACAGCTTTTTTTCTGTTTTCTTCCCTGGACAGAAAGGGTTTTCCCCAGTGTGCTAAGGCAACTGTACCCTCCTGCCTCCCACCCAAGACTTTTGTTCCCTAGTGGTGATAAGGAAAATAAGGAAGAATGGGTCTGAGAAGGGCTTTATTGTCATTTCACAGTGGCTTAAGTTCCCTTCTGCAAGGCTTGCACCACAAGGGATCCCCTCTTTGGAATCACCTGGTTTTTTCTTCTTATTTTATGGGAAGTCCATGGAGAAGAGCTTTTAAGTATTTGTGAAATTCTGTGTCTCCAGTCCCCAAGGACTCCACATTTTCTGTCACCCACACTTGACTTCTACCAATCTGTTAACAATTCTGCTCAATTCTTCTAACTATCCTTTGGCAACATCTGCCCCTGGTAGTAAAGTGCTTCTGTTCTGTCTTTTATCTCCTTAGATTTTGCACTAGTTGATTGCCCTGTGACCTCAACTCTCTGATAAATTCAAAAAAGTAAAATACACAGTTCCTTTGGCTTTTGTTTCATTGCTGCTGTTGTAAAAGAAAGGGAAAGACACTGTTTAGAGCTCTCTACACTCTGAGCAGAAGCTGGAAATATGCATTAATTTCTGTTTATATGTATGGACAACAGAATAGTTGCACTTACAATCAGATTTAATTTGAGTCCCTCTCTAGCTTGGCCACTCAATAGGATAATTAATAGACTGTATGTCCCAAAGCATCTGATCCAATAAAAACTTTATCCTTTACTCATCCAGTCATTACCTCTGAATTTTTTTCAAGAAACCAGCTGGAAGCTAGGGGCTCTGAGAGGATTAGCAATTGTTATTATTAAGTACAAATGGAAATTTATAAAATAAGGTTTTTTGTTTTTTTGTTTTTGTTTTTTTTTTTTTTTTTTTTTTGCTTTTTAGGGCTGCACCCACGGCATATGGAAGTTCCTAAGCTTGGGGTCAGATTGGAGTTACAGTTGCTGACCTACACCACAGCTCACGGCAACACGGGATCCTTAACCCCCTGAGCGAGGCCAGGGATCAAACCCAATCCTCATAGGTACTAATTTGATTCGGTTCTGGAGCAATGGGAACTCCTAAAACAAGTTTAGAAGAAAATGATTTTGGTAATCTCCCTGTGAGTTGAATATGCTCTGGTTCATTGGCAGAAAGTGGGAAGCTTCCATTTAAAGTCCAAACCATTTTTCTCACTCGTTTCATGGCAGACTTGTAAGCCATTTCTTTGTCATATATAGCATATTATGATCTTCAATACAGAGAAGGCAACTTGTGATTTAATCCATTATTTCTCAGCAGAGTGGCTGTCTCAAAGATTTTAGAACCACCTTTTCTGCACTGTAGGTGATTTAAGTTCAGAGCTAAGTGAGTACAAATTTTCCAATTTTATACCCACTTTAGACTGTTCTGGTATTTTGACTCCTGTGAGATCAAGTTATTCATTTTACAGTCTCTCCTTTAGGTATGATTCAATTTAGAATTGGGAAAAATATACTAAAACAACTAGTTATTGAAATATGATCCTTTCTCAACTGAAACTTTTTAGCTGATATAGAAAGCTCTACATAATAAGTATGTTTCAAAACACATCATTGATAGGGAAAAATTTCACCCTTTTCTCCTTGAAAATGCTCTAGGCTGAGTGATTGCTGAATCTGAGAGAAAAAGAAAATACAGAAAATCTCATTTATTTTACATAGAAGTAAATATATTTAGTCTGGTAAGGGATGCTCTAAAATGTATGTGTCCTGAATTCTGGTCTCTATTCTAACCCTAGCTTGTTGTGAAAACTTGGGGAAGTTACTTTGTTGCAGGAAGGGGGACCCTTCCAGGGCCTGAGCATGGGCTCTTACCTAATACTTGGAAATGCATTCTCTGAGGATACGCATGTATTGACAAAGCAAAATACTTTATTGGGAAGGGGTGCCTGGACAGAGAGCAGCTGGTTAAATGGGCCCAGGAGAATTGCTCTGCCATGTGGCTCACAATTTCAGGTTTTATGGGACTGGGGTTAGTTTCTGAGTGGTCTCTGGCCAATTTTCTTGCTCAGCCCATATTTGGTCTGGCTCAGGGTCCTTCTTGGTGGCCTGTACATCTCTCAGCCAAGATGGATTTTAGCGTCAAGGATTCTGGGAAGTTGGTTGTCTCCTCCCTCCTACTGGCTCCTCCCAAATTCTCTGTTAGTTTTTGCGGTGGCACCATGTTTCTTATCAGGGGCTCCTGTTGTGAGACAACTCATGCTAGAAACTATTATTGTTTCCGGCCAAGGCGTGCAGTTTCAGTCAACTATCCCTAACAATTTCTTCAATACCCACATTTTGAATGAAAATACTACTTGCTCTTTCTGCTTTTGAAAATCAAAAAATTAAATTAAGACCTTGGTTAAGTACTAACAAAGTCTTAACCCAGTGCTAGCCAAGTAGTAGGTGCTAAATAAATATTTGTTGGCTAACTTATTAGGAAAAAGCCTATATCCCCAGTATACCTTTTCTCACTCTTCTCAGGCAGTCAGATGCAACTACCACATATTATAGCAATTATTGTAATACATTATTAATCATCTGTTTAGATCTCATTTTTTCCTTCTAGATAATTAGCTCCTTGAGGGCAGTTTGATTGTTTTCGTATTCCTTAAATATAATGTAGAACCTAAAGCTATTATTACTATAAAGTAAAACTGACCGTGTATTGAGTATTGTTCTAGCAATAAGCTCCATGGTTTGGGTACATTATGCTGTATAACACCTTCAACTCCTTTGGGAGACAGTTAAAATTCCTAGGACACGAAGTGTTAGGGGGAATCCCCTATACTTTTATGGGTTCTGCTGGCAGGAATTCGTGGCGAAGATCTGTGAAATATCCCTTCATGGCTCTGGCAAGGGGAGCTAATGAATAAGCATTGTACTACCAGTCCAGAGTATTCTCCATTACAAAGATTGGCTATCTAAATGGAAGTTTTATCCTAGCTCAGGGAAAGGAGTTTTCTTCAATGCCAGGCTCTTCCAGCTCTCTAAGGGAAGGAAATAGTCAAAGTGGGTTAAGGTTTCAAGGGAATAGACTGTGAACACTGCTGCCAGGGAAGGCAGTAAGGGTGTGGCACTAGAGAAACACACATGAACTTCATAGTCCAGAGATACAGGGCTGATTCAGTACTGAGATTTAATCAGAAGATTGTAGAATTCTCACTTTCCCCGCACTTTGCTGTTACACCAACAAGGCTCTAATATAAAAAAAGTAGATTACAGCTGGAAGAGCTGCACCATGCAGACTTTGCTGAGTGTGAAGATATAGCAATAAAAATGTCCCAAACTTAAAAGCATAGGGAAAATAGAATAAAAACAAATAAAATGGAATATCTGAGAATTTAAGGACAGTATCAAAATGTGTAACATATTTGTAATTAGAAAAACCAAAAATAGAAGAAGGGATGGAGAAAAAGAAATATTTGACATAATAACAGCTGAAAACTTTCAAAATTAATGACAGGCAACAAACCAGAGACCCAAGAAGTTCAGAGAACACCATGCAGGACAAATACCAAACCAAGTCAACATACCTAGCTATCTCATATTCAAATTTCAGAAAGCTAAAGGCAAAAGAAAATATTAAAAGAAACCAGAGGGGGAAATATATCTTACCTATAGAGGTACAAGGACAAGAATTAAAGGACACTTGTAATCAGAAATCATGCAAGTATGAAGACAGAAGAATGAAATATTTTGTGTTAAAAGAGAAAGATCACCAATCTAGAATTCAACACCCATTGAACTTATTCTTTAGAGTGAAGGAGAAAAAAGACTTTCTCAAACAAAAACTGAGGGAACTCGTTACCAACAGACCTTTCCTGTAAGAAGTGTTAAAAGAAGTGGTTTCAGGCATAAAAATGGTAAGATGGGAGAAGTTAACATCAGAGAAGTAATGAGCACAGGTAAAATGTTTTTTCATTATTAAGATAAAAGATAACTGTTTCATGGAACAATGATAAGAGTATATTAGTGATTATAAGATATGGATAAGAGAAATCAATGTCAGCTATGTCATAAGAGACCAAAGGAAGAAATTGGGAATAGTCCATTATAAGATACCAGTCCTTGGAGTTCCTGTTGTGGCTCAGTGGTTAACGAATCCAACTAGGAACCATGAGGTTGCGGGTTCGATCCCTGCCCTTGCTCAGTGGGTGAAGGATCCGGCCTTGCCGTGAGCTGTGGTGTAGGTTGCAGACATGGCTCAGATCCCGCGTTGCTGTGGCTCTGGCAAGGCCGGGAGGCTGCAGCTCCCATTCGACCCCTAGCCTGGGAACCTCCATATGCCACGGGAGTGGCCCAAGAAATGGCAAAAAGACAAAAAAAAAAAAAGATACCAGTACTAAACATGAGATAGTTTAAAGTTATTTGAAAGCAGACCAGAACAATTTGAAATGTATATAGTAAACTCTAGGGCAATGACTATAAAGTAATTTTAAAAAGAAATACAATTGGTAGGCTAAGAAAAGAGATGATATGGTATCATATAAATTGTTCAATTTAAAACAGAAGGCAAAAAATAAGGGATAAAAGAAAAAAGAACAAATAGAAAACAGTAAACAAACATGATATTAATCCAACTTGATAATAATTACTTCATAAGTGAATGGTCTAGATAAACCAATAATTGTCAGTTTGACAAGACCCAACTCTATATTGTCTACAAAAAAATCCACTTTAAATATAAAGACTCGGATTAGAAGCAAAGGGATGGATAAAAGTACACCATGACAACACTAATCAAAGCTGGAGTAACAAAATTAGTTTTAGACAAAGCATACTTCAGAAAAGAGTTCAAGGATAAAGAAGGTCATGCTATAATGATAGAGGGGTAAATTCTACAAGAAGATAAAACAATCATAAATGTGTATGTTTCTAACAAAAGAGGATCAAAATGTAGAAGTCAGGAACTAATAAAACTGAAAGAAGAAACAGACAAATCCACTGTTATGGTTGAAGACTTCAATACTTCTCTGTCAGTAACTGATAGATCAAACATTCAAATAACAAATCAGGATATGGGGCTCCTGAACTTCACTATCAATCAATTAGATCTAATTGACACTATAGAATATTCCATCTAACAATAACAGAATACAAATTCTTTTCAGGCTCATGTGGAACATTTACCAAGATACCACACATTCTGAACATAAAATATACCATATATAATATAAAATTTAAAAGATTAGCAGTCATATAAAATATGTTCTTAGATTTTAATAGAATTAAACTAGAATCAATAACATAAAGAAAGCTGGAAAATCCCCAAATCTCTGGAAATTAAACAAAACACTTTTAATAATACACAGATCAATGAAGAAATCTCAAAAGAAACTTTAAAATATTTTGACTAGATTTAAGTGAATATAAAACTAAACAAAATTTGTAGTATACCATGAAAGTAGAGCTCAGAGTGAAATTTATAGTATTAAATAGATACATTAGAGGAGAGACCTAAAATGAATAATCTAAGCTTTCACCTTTGGGAAATTAAGAAAGACACAGGTAGATGGCAAATCTAAATCAGGAGTAGGAGTCATGAGTATGTAAAGCAGAGTAAGATCATGAGAATGGAAAATATGCCTGTGTAGATAGAAGGTGCAATGAGAAAATAAGCGGAGAAAGGACAGGTCCCTGGGGAGGAGGAACATATAAAGAAAGGACAGATTAAAAAGAGTCTATAATAAACATTAAGAGTAAATGATGGAGAGATCTAGGGAAAACCAGAAATAGGTGGTTATAGCAATCAAGAGAAGAGGGAATTTTGAGAACAAGATGATTGTCAATAATAAAAAATTCAGGGGGGAAGGCTAATAAGATCAGAATTGAAAAGTACCCATTGGATTTGGATGTTATGTCTCAGTAACCTCCAAAGTGTAGTTTCAGGCAAGGGTAATATGGAAGTGATTTAAGACCTCTGCCTTCAAGCATGGAGGGAGCAGAACCTGCATCTAGTTAAGGGAATGGGTATTAAGGAGATGATGGAAATGAAGATAATAAGTGAAGACAATTTTAAGAAGCCTGTCCATTTTAGGAAGAAGAGAGAAGAGGAACTTAAATGGCACACGGAGTCAAAGGATGGCTTTACTTTTAAAAAACACAAGAGGAGTTCCCACTGTGGTGCAGTGAGTTGAGAATCCAACTGCCGTGGCTTGGGTCGCTGTGGAGGTGCAGGTCCCATCTCCTTCTGCACAGTGGGTTACAGCGTCGGCCGTTGCTGAAGTTGCAGCATAGGTCACAACTGTGGCTTGGATTCAATCCCTGGCTCAGAAACTTCTATATTATGGGTGCCACCATAATATTAAAAAAAATACAAAAGAATAAGGGCAGTTTTATAAATTAAGGGAAAGGATCAGTTGACAGGAAGGGGCTAAAGATACAGAAAGGGAAAAGATAACTCATGTGGGAAGAAGGTCTCAGTAAAAGAAAGAGGGGAACAGTAGAGAATCTTAGGATAGGAGCTAGTTTTGAGGAGGAACATGACTGTTTCATCTCCTGAGACTGGAGGGGAATAAGTACAAAAAGAAGTCTGTTTTTTTTTTTTCTTTTTTCTTTTTTTCCTTAAGTAGGAACACTGGGACAGCTTAAGCCTGATTACCTTGATTCATCTGTGCTATCTTTGTGGAGTAGGAGATTGTATCATTTGATGAGAAAGATACTTACGTAAACTGGTCAAGTTTTAGAAAATACACTAAGGGAATGAGAATGAAATTTGCCAGGTGGGAACAAAAGAGATTTGAGTGGGCAATGAAAATTATAATTCTTAAATATGTCATAGCTTTGACTCAAGTGATTGTATAGTATTTTCTAGGGCAGACATATAGACGAATATGGGTACAGAGCAGGAGAATTATAAGATTGACTTTAGGCTGGGAATTTTTAGGACCAGCGTAGGGGAAGGAGAGAGGGTAAGGAAGGCAGACAGATAAACGAATATGGGTACAGAGCATGAGAATTATAAGATTGACTTTGGGCTGGGAATTTTTAGGACCAGTGTAGGGGAAGGAGAGAGGGTAAGGAAGTTGAAATAAGAGAATTTTTTAGAGAACTGGCCATGGTAGTTGGAGTGGGTATGAAGACGGTTGGAGCTGATGAGGTAAAGGAACTGTAAGGGCTTGGATAAATAGATCACATGACTAAAATTGCCCAGGGTAACGTCAGGAATTGGCAAAGAATTATGTTAATGTGGGTGAGAGCTGGTATGGTTTAATTCCATCACTATTTTTAAAAAAAATTTTTTAAGATTTCCAAACCCACTTAAATTCAGTATCTAAATCTATATTTCAAAGCCTTCATCTTCTCTTGTACTTTAATATATGCTTGGCTGCATCTTCAGATGATGTACTCATTCTAGTTTTTCTAGGAATCCAGTAAGATTCCCCGGTTGGGTTGTGATAAAATTCCTGACTTTGTGGGGATTTTGGCTAAAACAAGATAATGAAAAATTGCTGGATGTCCATTTTTCTACATATTAGGCTTTGACAGAATTCTTAGTGAATCTTAGAGTAAGTGTGCACAGTTCTATTGACTCGTGTAGAATAAATATAGAATCTAAGAAATTTAAAATTCCTTATTTCTATTCATAGCCTAAGCATGGCCAGTTACAGAATGACAAAATTTTCAACACAGACCCAAGTTGCTCTATTTCTTACAAAGCGGACTTGAATGTGGATTTGTATAATGTATAACAAAGCTTTTAGTCAGTAATGTAACATAGAATACTGAGCTTTAAGATATAGTACTTAGAGTTGTTGAAGATGCAAAGCAAACAAAAAAAAACAAAACAAAAGCAATAGTTTACATCTATTAACCCCAAGCTCCCAATCCATCCCACTACCTCCTCCTCTCCCTAGGCAACCACACGTCTATTCTCCAAGTCCATGATTTTCTTTCTGTGGAAAGGTTCATTTGTGCCATATATTAGATTCCAGATATAAATGATATCATATGGTATTTGTCTACAGTAGAAAAAAAATTGTATTGGGGAAATAACAATTAAAAAAATTAAGAATTAAATAATTTTTTTAAAAAAGTTTAAGCATGTGTATGGTAGATGGATATCTATGATAGGGGTTATAAATTCTGAATTCTGTGCTCTGATTATTAAGATCCTGCCTGGTCTTGAGTAAGTGATACTGTAAGGCTATGACTCATAAAATGAGAGGATCAAAAAGATAACCTATCTTTTCTAACTTTGCCTCTCCTATTTTCTAATTATTACCTCTTATGTCAAGGGCACAAATTAAGGTTTTTTTTTAAATATTGAAAACACCTGTGTTTAATTATTTTGCGTACCTCCATGAATGGAAGTATGGATTCCATTTAGGATATGGACAAACCAGCATTACAGTTCCACTAATCTTAATTAGCTTTCAATTCCAACCTAGATTTGCACTTATTTTATTACATCTCTAAGTTCTTTGTGTATAGATTGAAAAATAAAATTCTTTGATCGATGCTGGACTTTCTCAGTGAGAGATGGTTAAGGATGTGGAAATGACTTGTAACTAATTACCTTGTGTTCAAATCCTATTTGAAGCCTAAAACTACTTCAAACAACTTTGTTTTCACTGAGAAACGGAACTGGGACTAAAAGGCTCTCTAAGACAGTCACAAACTATAAACTGACATTTTGTGTGTGTGTTTGTGTGTGTGTGTGTGTGTGTGTGTTTATTCTACTCACTGCTTTCTCTGAGTGAGTTTCTTCTACAAGGCTATGTCCTGCTCATGGTTTTTGCACCAGATCCAATTTTCAGTTATGAGTAGTGCACACACTTTAAAGCATAGTTTCCTCCTTCTTCATGTCGCTCTCCATGAAAGGGAGCTTGAATTTGAGAGTTCTCTAGCTTTATATCAGAAATGTCATCACTCTCTCACCTTTCTTCCTGAAGACTTTAATCTTTCAAGTAAATAAGCAAACTGGTTCTAATATTGAAGTTTGTGACATTTGGTTGGTCACTCATCTGTAGGCTAAACTTCTTTACCCTCTGTACCTTAGCCACGCTGCCTCCTATCTTTCCAAAGGATCTTATTCTTGAGTCCATATTTATTAACCTTCTGGGTAAATTCTTTATGTAGTGTTTAATCAGGAGCCTTTTGTAAAGTGCACATAAATTGAAGACCACTTACTGAAACAATCATTTACCATTTTTTCAGGTGAAACCAAGTCTATTTCCTGAAAATGATCATTTGTTGAATGGGTCTACACAGGATGCATTTAATTTTATCACTTAATTTTGGTTGTTCTTTTTATTATGAGTAGTATTTCTAGGCTGGTATGTATACTTTTCTTTTTTTCTGATCACATGATAGTTGTCTGAAAAGCATGCATTTTGTAATGCTCAGTCAGAAAGTAGTCCTCCAAATTTATACCTGCCAAGAAAGCACTTGGCAATTAAATTCCTTGGAACTTCTTTAGATTTTGCCTCCATCTCACAAGTTGTGATCACAATTGACAGAGGAATGCACTGTAGTATTTTTATAGCATGGCAGAGGGAGAAGCCAATCTTAAATGGTAAGAGAGCAGAGAACACTTGCTAAACTCTTTTCTTATTGGAATTCCATTACCATATGCTCACTCAGCACCTTGAACGGAGATGCCCAGTAAAATCACCATGTTCCAGTTGCCTTATGGTATTAGAAAGCTTTGTACCCTTTACTCTAAGAAATTTGATAGAGGCATTAAATATTAGATCAAATGAATTCATATGTGGTTCCTCTCCAGAAGCCTCTGAATGCATGTTGGGTGAGTATAAGGAAGTGCAGGTTGGGAGGGATTAACTTAAGCAATAAATTATCAGCCCTGCTAATTTTTTTCTGGGCACTGAAGGCTAATGTAATTTTGAGAAAAGGGGTGAATCAAAGTCTCTAGTGGAATTTTGGGAAGTGTTGCTGTTATTATTCTTTTAAAAATTTCCTTATAAGTAGATAAAGAACTTTGTATATGACTCTCTTTTGGGGTTAATCAATCTGATGTGCTCAGAAATATAGTAGTAGTATGATTTAGAGAACAATTTTACCTTTCGATCCAACAGTCATGAATATTTTCCTGCACTCTACACCATTCTTGAGCAGTTCCTCTTACGATAAAGATATATCTTGCTGCCTTAAATCAGCCTCTGCCTGATGCTGACTTAATAATGGCACAAAGCCACAATCTTATTAGCTGTGACACAGAGGAGCCCCCAGTAATTCATCGTGATGTTGTGACTAATTTCTTTTTTGTTGCTCACAATGGCTGATAGAGGGCGGTCAGATACTCAGGACTGCAATAAAGCAATCTTCTCCTAGCATGATTACAACTCATGATTTAAATAGATACATACACATCTAGGAATATTTTCCAAATTAAGAATCCATATCCTTCTTCCTCCTGGCAAGTTTACAGGCCACTTCCACATCCTCTTATATTCTTCTTCAATTTTCCCTTTTGATTCTAAACCTAGAAAGGCAGAATGCAGGCTTTGACTCTTCAGGAACTGAATTTCAAGGATTTTCCCACATGTATATTGCTATAAAATCTATAAGAGGAGCTATCTTGTAGGTCTATACCTTATTATCTTATCTAAGGAAAGCCCCAGCTTTTAAAATATTCTTGCCTGTTTTCCTTTAGGCTCATACAAATTTCTTTTCGACCTGGGTGTGGAAATTCAGGATGCTTTTCTTGACTGTCCTAACATATGGCTGGCTGGAGAGACTGATTAATGTTCCTTCACTGTTTTGCATGTTGGGCGTTTTCCTTCTTCTCCACAATCTCTTTTTTTTTGGTTTAAACTGCACTTTAGCTTTTTCACCTTCAGCTAATGGAGATACTCCCAGGATTGGAGGCTGATGATACAGAGGCTGGAACCATGCCAGCAGACGCATTAGGTTTCTTCTCCCACCCCAAACCAATTGTCTGAAGTTTTTAAATGAGAATTTTGAAATTTGAACTCAGCTACAAAAAAAAAAAAAAATTGAGGCAAATTAGCTCTAGGGCAGAGAGAGTTCACATCTTCCTTGGTTTTTCACATCTGTCCTTTTCAGGGAAGAGTTTGCAGATGGCAAAGTGATATGATAGTGCTGTTAGTATGGAATAGGGCTCTCATTTGAATGTGATAAAGTCGCAGTCTTCGAAGATTCTGCATTGCATTTGCATCTTGCTCATGAAAGGAAAACAAAACAGCTTAATGGTAGAATTTATAGAAAGTTTTAAAAAAAGTAAACATCAGAGTAGACTGTTAGGATTCTAGCCTAAACATATACACTAACAAAGGGGTAGATATTTTTCAGTTGCCCAAATAAGAGTTCCTTTATCTTGTGAAATAAATGACACAAACTCATAAATTATCAGCTATTACCTATTTATCCTCTTTTTTCAAAATTTTTCTCTAATTGAAGGACTTGTGCTGATGTAGTTCATGATTACTATTATTTAGAAATATAGACATAGCAAATTTTATTTCTGGCTATTATTGACCTGAGCTTCAAAACAAGGCATATTTTTCCTAGATGAGGAAGAAAGGAGAATTTATCTCTTCTTTACATGGAGGTCCCATTAGCAAGAGAATGTTTAATTCAGGGTTAAATTAGATTGGCTTCAGCAGCTGTACTTTGTGATTCTCGAGGACCTGACTCGTAGAAAAGATCTCCTCCCCTGATTGCATAGGCCCTGTTGTTTTCCGTGGTTCTGAGTGGTGGTTTTCAACTGCTGGAGAAAGAAATGCCAAAACATGCACTGACCCCTGTCAATAGTCAGGAAGGATGTCAGAATAACATTAACCTTTCATTCCAACTTCAGCACCTGTTTTTTAAAAAAATCTATTTGAATGCAACACAAATGCATGCTTTTATATGTTTAAGAATTAATAGATTTTAGTGAAGTAATCTGTGGTAAAGACATAGGAAGTGAGACTTCATTCAGAGCGCAGAGTATGTGTTGCAAGGGCACAAATCTAAACCTTAAATTCAGAGCCTAACAGAACAATCTGTTTTAAAACCATATATTCTCTGTTTAAAAACCTCAGAAGCTGCTTAGAGAGTGTTTAATTGTCATTGGTCACATGGTACATCCTAGGTGAGAGTGTTTTATTTCTATCGCCACTTGGGTAGAAATTCTAATAAAGTGAATTTGCTTGTTTTATATATAGCCCTCTTCTCTTGGGCCACATCCACCACAATGAAAGTCTATATCATTTAAGACTTCTCCATAATTCTGGAGACTCTTATTCTACTTGCTTCCTCATAAAAACATTCATTAATCTCCACAGTGAGTTGTATATTGGACAAATGGCAAAGCTCACAGTCTTCAGCTATCAGTGGTGACTCATTCTGAGATGCTAGAGATAGATCTGGGAGTACTACATAAGAGGGTTGATTATTAGACCCTCAATACTTGGAATGTCATCGCCCCACCTGGCCCTATTATCTACTACTCCCCAGAGCAGACTGTCTTTCTTGGCAGCTCTGGCCAACTACTCTCTGCTCAGGAGGCTCACTCTGAGCCAGCGGCTTCCAGAGACTCTTCTCAGCTCAGATTCTTACCATCTGACTGCCATAGGTCATAGTAATCTCTCCTCTTGACTAGCATCAGTTATATCTCTCCAAGATAGCTGCTTCTAAAAGCTTTTCTTTTCTGATTCCCATGGGGTCACTTTTATCCCTTGATCTGCAGAAAATTTCTGCCTAGTGCCCTGTGAGCACTGATCAGAGATTAGAAACTGTGGCTTTCAGGGCACAAATATGGCATACAAATATAAGGTTTTTTTGGCCCATGGAGTGTTTAACATTTTTAAATTGCTTAACAAGATTTAGAAGTTTCACATAAAATCTTGATTTCTGTTAATTTTTAAAATTGAGAGACATGCAAAATTTGAAGATGGCATGATGCTTACATGGCCATCATATTCTGGTAAGGGTGGCATTTTTTTTTTTTTTCTTTAGGCAGGTCATAGTTTCTCCAGTTTGTGATAGATCACACATCCCTTAGGATTACTTCTCATCTAATTCTACCTGTGTTAAAAACATCCCTTAGGATTACTTCTCATCTAATTCTACCTGTGAGATATATATATATAGAGTTCCCGTCGTGGCGCAGTGGTTAACGAATCCGACTAGGAACCATGAGGTTGCGGGTTCGGTCCCTGCCCTTGCTCAGTGGATTAAGGATCCGGCATTGCCATGAGCTGTGGTGTAGGTCACAGATGCGGCTCGAATCCCACGTTGCTGTGGCTCTGGCGTAGGCCGGGTGGCTACAGCTCCGATTCGACCCCTAGCCTGGGACCTTCCATATGCGGCGGGAAGCGGCCCTAGAAAAGGCAAAAATGTATACATATGCGGCGGGAAGCGGCCCTAGAAAAGGCAAAAATGTATACATATATTAAATTTTTTTTTGTCTTTTCTAGGGCCGCTTCCGCGGCATATGGAGGGTCCCAGGCTAGGGGTCGAATCGGAGGTGTAGCCACCCGGCCTACGCTAGAGCCACAGCAACGCGGGATCCGAGCCGCATCTGTGACCTACACCACAGCTCATGGCAATGCCGGATCCTTAATCCACTGAGCAAGGGCAGGGACCGAACCCGCAACCTCATGGTTCCTAGTCGGATTCCTTAACCACTGCGCCACGACGGGAACGCCGATATTTTCAATTCTTATAAGTACTCAGATCTATGTATGATCTTACCAAAATTCTCTCTCTAAAGGGATTTTCATTCTCAGTGACATATGAATTGATGATGGGAGCTGTCTTAGTTTGTTCAGGCTGCGTATATGATGCCACAGAATAACACACACTGGGTGGCCATGAAATAATAAAAATCTATTTTTCACAGTCCTCTGAAGTCTGAGAAGTCCCAAATCAAGGCACCAACAGATTCTTTGTCTGGCCTGCTCCCCTACTGATAGCCATTGTCTTACTGTATCCTCTCATGGGGCAAAGGCTCTTTCCTGGAAGGCTTTTATAAGGGCACTAATCCCATTCATGAGGGTTCTGCCCTCATGACCTAGTTACCTCCCAAAGGCCCCAACTCCTTATATCACATTGGGGGTTGAATTTCAACACTATGAATTTTAGAGGATGTAAACATTCAACCTGGGGCAGAAGCTTAATTTTTTTTTCATTCAATGATTATTGATTGATTGATTGATCAGTCTCCCTATGAAATTATGTGGATGACAACTTTAATACTAGCCTGCTATTCCAAAACTATTTTAAATGCTATGAGTTAATATAAAAAGAATATATGCACCCTTATAGGTAAATGATATATTTGTAGGAAGTGAAGGTCAAATGTCATATGGAGCTCTCTGAAAAAGGTTTCATAATAACTTAATTTGAAAGTGGGGATGTTGGAATTGAGTCATCACATGACTTTAGGACTGGGGAAGGTCCCAAGAGAAAATGCCTTGAAGCAGTCAGTGTTAAATTCACAACGAAAGCAAAAATTTATTTTCAGTGAAACAGTATTAACTGTCACATATTAATTTTGGTAATCTGAATTGTATTTGTTTTGTTTCTTTTTAATTGGGTCTCATAGATGTTTTAGAATCATTATGAAAAGGTGCAAAAGAAGCATATACCTGATTTCATGTCTGTACATTTCAAAGTCACTTTCTATTTAAAAAAAAATTAAAAAATTAAAAAAAATTAAAAAAAAATTTACATTTCAGGAAAATAAATATTTTTCTTTAATAGGGTCCATTTAATGCCCAAATTTGAAAAAAGACACATGCACCCGCATGTTCATTGCAGCACTATTCACAATAGCCAAGACATGGGATCAACCCAAATGTCCACTGATAGGTGACTAGATTAGGAAGATGTGGTATACATACACAATGGAATACTACTCGGCCATAAAAAGAATGACATAATGCCATTTGCAGCAACATGGATGGAACTAGAGACTCTCTTCCTGAGTGAAGTAAGCCAGAAAGAGAAACACAAATACCATATGACATCACTCATAGCTGGTATCTAATATACAGCACAAAAGAACCTTTCCTCAGAAAAGAAAATCGTGGACTTGGAGAATAGACTTGTGGTGCCCGGAGGGAGGGGGAGGGAGTGGGATGGATTGGGAGCTTGGGGTAAATAGATGCAGAATGTTGCCTCCGGGATGGATTAGCCATGGGATCCTTCTGTGTAGCACTGAGAACTCTGTCTAGTCACTTATGAGGAACACTTAATGTGAGAAAAAAGAATGTATACATGTAGGTGTTACTGGGTCACCATGCTGTACAGTAGAAAAAATATATAAATAAATGATAAAAAAATAAGATCTTATTTGATGCCTCTTTTAAAAAATTGTTTTGAAATTTTTTCTTCTTTTTATGTAGGATCTAGTTTTGGTTTGCTTATCTCGAGAGGGGGTTTCGTTCCATGGATTAGGGTTCTCTACCTTGGAGCACAGCCCAGGAAAAGGGTGAGGACTAGCTATAGAGTAAGCTCCAGGGGCATAAGGAGAGTGTAGGTGAGTACCAAACTGAGAAAGAGGGGCAGAGTTATGTCAATCAGAGCTGAGTTTAGGATCTAGGTCATGTGAAAGTTAATCAGTGAAGGTAAGGCTGCAGTATCCTGGGTAGCTGTTCTGAACACTAGCTGGTATTTGAGGTTCCACCTTTATGAGCTATAAGAAGAATGCTAAGTGGCTGGAGGAGTCTGGCTAAAAAATATCTGAGAAGGGTAAGTAGCAACAGTGGTACCAACAGTTTCATTACGAGTAATTCTTTAAAGGGACTAATTTAAAGCTCCCAGAATTACATTAGGAAGAATCCCAATGTGATACTATAATGTCAGCTACATAAGGGATTTTCAACTGTCCTCATCCAGATCATGGATCCACTGAGCCTCCTTTACGGTATATACTCTCATGCTTCCTAAAGGGACCTACCTGGCTTTTAGAAGAAAGTACAGCACACTGCCCTGAGGTTGGATATTCCTCTCCACATCTAATTTGAAAGGTCCCTGGGACCCCAAATAATCCTGACTATCTCATAATTGCCCAATCCATGTATATAAGGCTAAATTTCAATTTTATGAAATATTAAAATCCATGACTGATATTATTGCCTGATATATATTTGAGAACAAAGGATAGTGGTGCTTTGAGGAAATGTATGTGAAATTTTCAACTGGAATGTTGATTTGAGATATTTGACCAGGTTAGGAAAAAGCACTTCTCTGAACCACTAACAAAGTCCTCTCACTTACTCAGTCTTAGAGCCCCCAAATGTAACTTTGAATCAGAGATACAGGGTTCTTTAGAATGAGGCTAATTAAACTGGAGTGTGGATCTCCAGAAATGGAAAACCTTATTTATTCACATGGTTATTTCAAAAAGAACACTTTTTGAGATCTAGAATTTGGTTTTTAAAGCTAATTTTCAACTCCTGATGCAGGTAAGATATAGTCCACATGTAGTAATCTGGGTTTCCATGGAAACATACTGATGTGTGATACACTTTCTGGGCACCTGCTTTGTGTCAGACACATTAGATCCTGGAAAGATCATGTTGAGCGAGACAGAACTTCTATTCTCAAGGGATAACTGTCTGATGCCAGGCCTTAAACTGAGTTCTTGCCACACATAATTCCAGCATTGACCCCATGTCCTAGATGCTAGTTAGAGTCTTACTGATTTGTCTTATGATTCTGCACTAGCAAGTGGTAGAGCTTATATCAAAACTAGGCATGTTGACTTCAGTGCCCAAACTCTCACCTACTACATGTAGTGTTTACTTTTTAGCCAGTTTCCTTTGCTTTGGTTCCAAATGCAATTTAAGTTACAGAAACACGCAGTCATGATTATTAAACAGTGATTGAATGCAAAAAAAAAAAAAGAAGTTAGATGAGGTAAAAATGACTGATTTGAATGGTACAAGGTACAAATTTTGGTACTAAGTGCTACTTCTTTGTCCTTTGCCTAGAGCTGTCTTTATGGTTTTAATTAACTTGGTCTCTAGTATTATGCTGCTTATCCTATGCTTCCAACCTCTGGAGTCTAAAGAGTGGCCTTTAGTAAAGGCTGAATTTGTCGTCTGCTGATACGGGGCTATGAACTGAAGGTGAAATTGCTGATGGTCATAGTTGTTACAATTAGTTATGATAATTAAAAGTGAAGAGTCATGGTTGGTGCATAAATATTTATATATTGCTCAAGACCAAATTTGGGAATAAAATAGTCTTGTTTATGAAGATGTCACCTGGAGGATTATATTAAGCTGCTGCTGGTTTTTAATGATTGTCACAGGAGGGTGAACCTTTCATTTGGTTTGTCCACCTAGAGAATGATCAAATATCATGGCTGTTGATCAAATGTAGTGGTATTTGTAATTATATACATAGGTATTTTATATAATATTTGAAACTGTTTCACCCCTTTTATATTTCTATACTATATTCTCAAAATAAATGTCAGATATAGCATGAAGATTAGACCAACTATTTTCCTTTTTAGCTCAGTTTATTTTTTATTGTTTATCATAGCAAGCATCTGGGAAGACTCCTTGGAGATGTTCAGCAGGATTAGCTCTGGTAATTCTCACAAATGTTAAGATAATTTATGGTGTTCAATAATGGCCTGATTGCTTGGCCCTCTGGGTCTTTCTGTCTGTAAGAACACCACACTGGGGGTAGGGACTATGAGATTGAGGCAGTGGTCAACTAGAAGTGGGTACTACATTTCTCCTGTTCTTGCTGTTTTGTACCACAACATTCTCTAGCCAATTTCATGTTCCTTCTAACAAGCAGAAGTGGGTAGAGAGAGTAGCTGTAAAGGAGAAGATGTTTACAGTGGGAGAGTTCTGCAGAGAACTGCAAGAAGAGACCAGGGAAAGGATGTGGTGATAAAAGAAATCTGGGTCCTCAGTACCTGATATTAGTTGTAACTGCTTCATACACTGGCTTCTCTGTAGCCTCTGGCTGGGAATAAAATTCCTGTATTTGGTAGACTCTGAATTTGTAGCCCTTCTTCCTCCTGTCAAAACTTCTGGTTTTTTAGATGTGGATGCATTCTCTTTGCTCACACCTCCTTGGTCTTTCATTTGCTGGGAAGGGTTTGAATACTGTTAAAGTCCTCATGTCCAGTAACTCTAAATCTCTTATTCACTTCCACCTCCTATTGCCTTCAGGTAAATAGATTTTTGAGGTATTCTTGATGAAGACCATCTCACAGGTATTGCAATCCATCTTTTCAAAGACCCTTGGTGTTACCAACACTGTGGTCAACCAGTGTTGGCATATTACCGTTCTTTTCTTTCTGTCATTTATCATTTGATAAAATACAAATTTTACACTGTAAATATGTTCTTTTTTAAAATTATAAATGTAGTATATGAAGTATTTGATAAATGTAAACAAGTCAAATATTAAGGAATTTAAAATCAAGTTCTAATTAACCTCTTCTGTTCCTCCTAGCCCAATTCCTCAAAAGTAACTACTGGTAATAGTTTGATGTGTATTTATTCAGACATTTTTAATAGATATACATATATTTAACAAGTATTTTTAAAAATGTCATAAATGACATTATAGTAAGTTACTCTTCTACAGTGTGCTCTTCAGTTTCAACAATATGTCTTGGAGATTATGTCATGTCTCTCTCATGTCTCAGTAGATAGTGCTACATCATTCTTTTTTAATGAAGAGAAAGTATTCCATGATAAGACTATGCCCTGGATTTATTAATAATTGTTTAAGTTTGTTCTGGTTTTTGCCAGTACAAATAAGGTGCTTTTATATACATCTGCCAGTGTTTCTGCAGGGTAGATTCCAAGAAGAGAAACTTGAGGACAAAATATACATAAAATTTTTTTATTGATCTTTCCTATCAAAATTGAAACATAAAAATTGCCAAAGTGTCCATTATATTCCTATCAAGACTTTATGAAAGTACCTGTTTCCCTGAATCATCCTCAATATAGGCAATCATCTAAATGGTAACAGATCCTACTTCATTGTTGTTTGAATTTGCATTTCTGAACTATTAATGAGGTTGATTTTTTTATATTTAAAATTTTCATTTGCATTGAATTTCCTGTTAAAAGGAGTTGTATTTCTTAAGGTCTTACATTCAAGTCTTTAATATATTTTGAGTTAATTTTTGTGTGTGGTATAAGATAGTGGTCTGATTTAATTCTTTTGCACATGGCTGCCTAGGTTTCCCAACATCATTTACTGAAGAGACTGTCCTTTCCCCATTATTTATTTTTGGCTTCTTTGTCAAAAAATAATTGACAAAATATGCATAGATGTCATTGTTGGCTCTCTGTTCTATTCCAATTATTTATGTGTCCATTTTCTGCCTATATTATACTGTTTGAATTACTGTAACTTTGAAATAGAATTTGAAATCAGGGAGCATGATGCCTTCAGCTTTGTTCTTTCTAAGGATTGTTTTGGTTATCGACAGCTTTTTGAAGTTCCATACACATTTTTGGATTGTTTATTTCTGAAAAATGCCATTGGAATTTTGATAGAAATTGAATTGAATTTGTAAATTTTTTTGGGGGTAGTATGGATATTTTAACAATATAAATTCTTCCAATCTATGAATATGGGATATTTTTCCTTTGATTTGTGTGTTCTTAAATTTATTTCCTTAATGTCTTGTTTTTTTCAGTATACAGGCCTTCCACCTTAATGGTTGAATATATTCCCAAGTATTTTATTCTTTTTTGATGCTATTATAAATGAGACTGTTTTTGTAATTTCTCTTTCTGATAGTTTGTTGTTAGTGTATAGAAGCACAACAGATTTTTGAGTTATCCGTTTTATATTCAGCCATGTCAATTAATTCATTTTTTAGTTCTATCAGTTTTTTGGTAACCTTTTAGGGATTTTTAATATATAATACATATCATCTGCAAACATTGTCAGTTTTACTTCTTTATTCCAATTTAGATTCCTTTTATTTTGTTTTTGTTTGTTTGGTTGCTGTGGCTAGGATTTCTAATACTATGTTGAATAAAAGTGGCAAGAGTGGACATCTTTGTCTTGGTCTTAAAGGAAATGCTTTCAGCTTTTCATAGTTGAATATGATATTGGCTATGGGCTTATCATGGCCTTTATGATGTTGAGATATGTCCACTTTCTGCAGTTTTTATCATGAACTGATGTTGAATTTTATCAAAAGCTTTTCTCTATCTGTTGAAATATAAATATCATAAGATTTTTATTCTTTACTTTGTTAATGTGGTCACATTGATTTGGATATGTTGAACCATCCTTGCATCCTTGGGATAAATCCCACTTGATTAAGGTGTGTGATCCTTTTAATGTATTTTCAGATTTGGTTTGCTAACATTTCATTGATGATTTTTATCATGGTCATCAGTGATATTGGCCTGTAGCTTTCTGTGTGTGTGTGTATGTGTGTGATATCTTTGTCTGGTTTTGGTATCAGGGTGTTGTTGGCCTCATAGAGTGTGTTCGAAAGCATTTTTTCCTCTACAGTTTTTGAAATATTTTGATAATAGATGTTAATTCTTCTCTAAATATTTGGTAGAATTTACCTATGAAGCCATATGATCCTGGACTTTTGTTTGCTGGTAGGTTTTATTTTACTACTAATTCAATTTTATTGTTGGTAATTGGTCTGTTCATACTTTCTATTTCTTATTTGCCTTGGGAAATTATACTTTTCTAAGTATTTGTCTAATTCCTCTAAGTTGTCCATTTCATTGGCATATAGTTGTTTGTAGTAATCACATGTATATTTTATTTCTGTGGTATCATGTGTGAGTTCTCCTTTGGCATTTCTGTATTTTATTGATTTGGCCACTGTCTTTTTTCTTGGTGAATCTGGATAAAGGTATTATCATTTTTGTATATCTTTTCAAAAAATAAGCTCTCAGGTCTCTTTATTTCTATTTTTCAGTCTTTATTTCATTTATTTCTGCTCTGATGTTTATAACTTCTTTTTTTTCCCCTGTCAACTTCAGATTTTGTTTGTTCTTATTTTTCCAGTTCCTTTGGTTATAAAGTTAACTTGTTTATTGAAAATTTTCTTGTTCTTAAAGTAATCTTATATTGCTATAAACTCCTCTCCTGGAACTGCTTTTCTGCTTCCCATAGGCTTTGGAACATTTTCGTTTCATTTTCATTTGTCTCCCGGTATTTTTTAAATTTCTTCTTTGAATTCTTCAGTGATCCTTTGGTTCTTTAGGAGCATATTGTTTAGCCTCCATGTGTTTGTGTTTTTTGCAGTTTTTTCCCTCATAGTTGATTTCTAGTTTTGTACATTGCAGCTAGAAAAAAAAATGCTTGATAAGATTTCAGTTTTCTTTTTTTAGGATACACATATAAGTGAAATTAAATTCATTTAGAATATGAGATTAATAAATTTCATGAAAGAGGAGTAATGAACAATTAAATTTATTTGATATGCTTAAAGCTAACATATATAACATAGGTCCCCAAATACAAAGGCAAATGAATGAAACAGAATAGAGTTAAAAAATATATACCAATGCATATGAGACTTTAGAATATGAATAATTTCAAATCAAAGGGAAAATCTTCAATGATTTGTATTGTGAGGACTGTATATCAAGTGGAAAAAAAATTAAACCACACTTTTATATCTTTAGATACACCAAACTGGAATCATATGTAGAGTTCATATGCATATGTTAATATTAAAATAAAGGCATAAAAGTACATTTCTTTGTGAATTTACAAATAATCTTAAGTGAGAAAGGCCTTTATACAGATAAATGGTATCCAAAATTCATAAATAAATGATGGAAAATTTGTTTAACTATATTCGTCAATTGCTAAGGAAAAAATCCCTTAATACAATTAAAGGACAAAGAATAATATAAGAAAATATTACACTGCTTTAAAAGGTTAATTTTAAGTTATTATCAATGCTTTATTTATATACGAAATCTCTCACAAATTAAAAAATATGAAAATGAGCTAAAGCTGGTTCACAGAAAAGGATTTACAGAGGCAAAAATAATATTTTTAACCTCACAAATGATTAAGGAAATACAGTAAGATTACAGTTTTCTCTTCTCAAATCGTCAAATATTAAACAGTCATGGAGAGATGGTGATTGAATAGATTCTCATACACTGTTGGAGGGATAAGCCACTTTTTTGTAGTATAGTTGGTAAAACCTATCACAACTAAGAAGGACATGTCTGAGATTTAGATCTAAAATGTATTATAGAGATTAGAGCTTCAGACATATGCAAAGATTTATTCTATTTGCTGTATTGTTTATAGTAGCTCAAGTTATTTAAAGATGGCAGAAAAATTCTCAGTTATGGAGTAGTACACAGACGTAATAAAGAATGTGTTGCATTAAATGTAAGTATGCACATATGTGCATATCTTTTTCTGTGTATATATGTAATATGTATTTTTAATATGTTTTAAGTAAATATCTATGTATAAATACTAATATACATATATTTATATGTTATAACAATGCTTAGAAAGAACATGAAGTGTATAGCAGTAGAGACATAACCGACAGTAATCATTTCTGGAGTGGTGTTGGAGCTTTGAGTCAGATGACTTGCAGTATAAAACTTTATTCCTATTAATCTTTGGATTTCATTTTGCCATAAGCATATATTCATTTTTATAATTAAAAATCTAGTTAAACATTGATTCTATTTTCATTTAGCCCAAGAATATATTGATCTTATTCTTCAATTTTAATTAAACTTCTAATTTGTATTCACAGTGCTGAATAGGATCATATCCTGGAGAGAGAGAGCAGAAGGGGTCTTTATTATCTTATCTACTGACCTCATTACTTCCTATATTTTAACTTAGTCCTTGATCTTTAACAACAGAAAAAAAATGTTTTTATTGAGCATCTGTAAGGTGATGAACATCCTGTTGGAGCATTTGTCTGTATAATCTAGTTTAAGCCTCACCATACCCAGTGGGAAAGGTAATACAAACTCCATTTCATAGATGATGAAACTGAGTCTCAGATCATTTTAGAAACTTGACCCAAAGTAGTTGAATGAGAATCCATGTCAGAGCTGGTGCTCTTTCTGCTGTTTTATGTGTGTCCCTTAGTGATTTTAAATTTTCTGTGCTCTGTTCACTCTTATTGGACAGGAATAGCATTGCATTTCCTGTTAACCTTTTAGTTTATTCTGGGAAGCAGATACAACAGGAGAAGACACTTTGAAAATAATTTGAAATATAGATTATGCTATAAGGTTAAGCATAGTCTATATTTGGTTGCAGCTCAGATGTCTTCAGACCTAGGGATGAATGAGGTGGGAAAAGAGGTAACCTGCCAACCAAATACAGTGTACTTTGGGTGTATCTTAGCACCATGAGCTGCCACATGGGACCTCTTCACTAACCAAATGCAATAACATATTGCAGAAGAGTATTATTTTAACTTTTTTCTTATGTTCAGAGGCTATACAGCAATGTGGGTAGGGGGAGCATGGACTACATGCCTCAGTGTGACTAGAGGCAGGTTGCTTACTTTGGTGAAGCTCAGTTTTCACACCTGAGCAAAAGTAAGAAACTGATTTATTTTGTAAAAAAAAGACTGTTTTTGTATTTATTATCTCTTAAATTCAAAATATCTTTTTTTATGGTTATTTCCCCAGCACAATTTTTTTCCTCTGTACAGCATGGGGACCCAGTTACACATACATGTATACATACTTTTTCTTTCCCATTATCATACTCCATCATAAGTAAGTAGACATAGTTCTCAGCATTACACAGCAGGATCTCATTGTTAATCCATTCCAAAAGCAATAGTTTGCATCCATTAAGCCCAAGCTCCCAATCCATCCCACTCCCTTCCCCTCCCTCCGGGCAACCACAAGTCTATTCTCCAAGTCCATGATTTTCTTTTCTGTGGACAGGTTCTTTTGTGCTGTATATTAGATACCAGATATAAGTGATATCATATGGTATTTGTCTTTCTTTTTCTGGCTTACTTCACTCAGTATGAGAGTCTCTAGTTCCATCCATATTGCTGCAAATGGCATTATTTCATTCTTTCTTTTTCTTTTTTTTTTGAATTATTAACTTAATAATCAAGTTTTTATTTAGAAGGCTAAATTTGGTGCCAAAGAACCAATTATTTGACTTAAGCTAATGTTATCTTTTTTTTTTTTTTAATTTTCCCACTGTACAGCAAGGGGGTCAGGTTATCCTTACATGTATACATTACAATTACATTTTTCCCCAGCCTTTCTTCTGTTGCAACATGAGTATCTAGACAAAGTTCTCAATGCTATTCAGCAGGATCTCCTTGTAAATCTATTCTAAGTTGTGTACTCCCACTCCCTTCCCCTCCCATCAGGCAGCCACAAGTCTCTTCTCCAAGTCCATGATTTTCTTTTCTGAGGAGATGTTCATTTGTGCTGGATATTAGATTCCAGTTATAAGTGATATCATATGGCATTTGTCTTTGTGTTTCTGGCTCATTTCACTCAGTATGAGATTCTCTAGTTCCATCCATGTTGCTGCAAATGGCATGATGTCATTCTTTTTTATTTTATGGCTGAGTAGTATTCCATTGTGTATATATACCACTTCTTCCTAATCCAATCCTCTGGCGATGGACATTTGGGTTGTTTCCATGTCCTGGCTATTGTGAATAGTGCTGCAATGAACATGGGGGTGCATGTGTCTCCTCTAAGTAGAGTTTTGTCCGGATAGATGTCCAAGAGTAGGATTGCGGGGTCATATGGAAGTTCTATGTATAGATTTCTAAGGTATCTCCAAACTGTTCTCCATAGTGGCTGTACCAGTTTACATTCCCACCAGCAGTGTAGGAGGGTTCCCTTTTCTCCACAGCCCCTCCAGCACTTGTTATTTGTGGATTTATTAATGATGGCCATTCTGACTGGTGTGAGGTGATATCTCATGGTAGTTTTGAATTTGCATTTCTCTTATAACCAGCGATGTGGAGCATTTTTTCATGTGTTTGTTGGCCATCTGTATATCTTCTTTGGAGAAATGTCTATCCAGGTCTTTTGCCCATTTTTCCATTGATTGATTGGCTTTTTTGCTGCTGGGTTGTATAAGTTGTTTATATATTCTAGAGATTAAGGGCTTGTCGGTTGCATCATTTGAAACTATTTTCTCCCATTCTGTAAGTTGTCTTTTTGGTTTCTTTTGGGTTTCCTTTGCTGTGCAAAAGCTTTTCAGTTTGATGAGGTCCCATGGGTTTATTTTTGCTCTAATTTCGATTGCTTTGGGAGACTGACCTGAGAAAATATTCATGATGTTGATGTCAGAGAGTGTTTTGCCTATGTTTTCTTCTAGGAGTTTGATGGTGTCCTGTCATATATTTAAGTCTTTCAGCCATTTGGAGTTTATTTTTGTGCATGGTGTGAGGGTGTGTTCTAATTTCATTGCTTTGCATGCAGCTGTCCAGGTTTCCCCGCAATGCTTGCTGAATAGACTTTCTTTTTCCCATTTGATGTTCTTGCCTCCCTTGTCAAAGATTAATTGACCATAGGTGTCAGGGTTTATTTCCGGGTTCTCTATTCTGTTCCATTGGTCTGTCGGTCTGTTTTGATACCAGTCCCACACTGTTTTGATGACTGTGGCTTTGTAGTATTTCTTGAAGTCTGGGAGAGTTATGCCTCCTGCTTGGTTTTTGTTTCTCAGGATTGCTTTGGCGATTCTGGGTCTTTTGTGGTTCCATATAAATGTTTGGATTGTTTGTTCCAGTTCTGTGAAAAATGTCCTGGGTAATTTGGTAGGGATTGCATTGAATCTGTAGATTGCTTTGGGTAGTATGGCCATTTTTACAATATTGATTTTCCCAATTCAGGAATATTTCATTCTTTCTTATGGCCAAATAGTATTCCATTGTGTATATATACCATATCTTCCTAATCCAGTCACCTATCAGTGGACATTTGAGTTGATTCCATGTCTTGGCTATTGTGAATAGTGCTGCAATGAACATGCGGGTACATGTGTGTTTTTCAAGGAAAGTTTTGTCTGGATACATGCCCAAGAGTGGGGTTTCTGGGTCATATGGTAGATCTATGTATAGTTTTCTAAGATACCTCCATACTGTTCTCCATAGTGGTTGTACCAGTTGACATTCCCACCAACAGTGTAGGAGGGTTCCCTTTTCTCCACAACCCCTCCAGCACTTGTTATTTGTGGATTTATTAATGATGGCCATTCTGACTGGTGTGGGTATCTCATGGTAGTTTTGATTTGAATTTCTCTAATAATAAGGGATGTTGAGCATTTTTTTCATGTACTTGTTGGCCATCTTTATATATTCCTTGGAGAACTGTCTATTCAGATCTTTTGCCCATTTTTCATTTGGGTTGTTGGGTTTTTTTTTTTGCTGTCAAGTTGTGTAAGTTGTTTGTATATTTTAGAGATTAAGCCCTTGTCAGTTGCATCATTTGAAACTATTTTCTCCCATTCTGTAAGTTGTCTTTTTGTTTTCTTTTGGGTTTCCTTTGCTGTGCAAAATCTTGTCAGTTTGATAGTTCCCATTGATTTATTTTTGCTTTTATTCTGATGCTTTGGGAGAAAACATTTGTAAGGTTGATGTCAGAGAGTGTTTTGCTTATATTCTCTTCCAGGAGTTTAATGGTATCTTGTCTTATATTTAAGTCTTTCAGCCATTTGGAGGTGTTTTTTTTTTTTTTTTTTTTTTGTGCAGGGTGTGAGGGTGTGTTCTAGTTTCATTGATTTACATGCAGCTGTACAGGTTTCCCAGCAATGCTTGCTGAAAAGACAGTCTTTTTCCCATTTTATGTTCTTGCCTCCTTTGTCAAAGATTAATTGACCATAGGTGTCTGGGTTTATTTCTGGGTTTTCTATTCTGTTCCATTGGTCTGTGTGTTTGTTTTGGTACCAGTTCCACATTGTCTTGATGACTGTGGCTTTGTAATATTGCCTGCAGTCTGGGAGAGTTATGCCTTCTACTTGGTTTTTGTTCCTTAGGATTGCTTTGCAATTCTGGGTCTTTTGTGATTCCATATAAATGTTTGGATTGTTTGTTCCAGTTCTGTGAAAAATGTCATGGGTAATATGATAGGGATTGCACTGATTCTATAGATTGCTTTGGGTAGTATGGTCATTTTTATAATGTAATTTTTTTCAATGCAGGAGCATGGAATATCTTTCCTTTTTTTACATCTTTAATTTCCTTGGTTAATATTTTATAGTTCTTGGCACATAGGTTCTTTGCCTCCTTGGTCAGGTGTATTCGCAGGTATTTGATTTTTTGGGGTGCAATTTTAAAAGGTATTGTGTTTTTGTATTCCTTTTCTAAAGTTCTCAACAAAATTTTAGCCAACTGAATCCAACAACATATAAAAAAGATCATACACCATGACCAGGTGGGATTCATCCCAGGTTCACAAGGATGGTTCAACATACACGAATAAATCAATGTCATATACCACATTAACAACAGAAAAGTCAAAAACCATATGATCATCTCAGTAGATGCAGAAAAAGCATGTGACAAAGTCCAACATGCACTTATGATAAAAACTCTCACCAAAGTGGCTGTAGAGGGAACATTCCTTAACACAATCAAAGCCGTTTATGACAAACCCGCAGCAAATATAATACTCAATGGAGAAAAGCTCAAAGCCTTCCCACTAAAATCTGGAAAAAGACAGGGATGCCTACTCTCACCACTGCTATTCAACATAGTATTAGAAGTCCTAGCCGCAGCAATCAGGCAAACAAAAGAAATAAAAGGCATCCAAATAAGAAGAGAAGAGGTAAAACTGTCACTGTATGCAGATGACATGATACTGTATATACAAAACCCCAAGGACTCAACCCAAAAACTACTTGAACTGATTAACAAATTCAGCAAAGTAGCAGGATGTAAGATTAACAATCGGAAATCAGTCACATTTCTATGTACTAACAATGTAACTTTAGAAAAGGAATGCAAAATCGTCTTTTTAGCCATTAAAAATTCAAACAGGGAGTTCCCGTCATGGCACAGTGGAAACGAATCTGACTAGGAACCATGAGGTTGCAGGTTTGATCCTTGGCCTTGCTCAGTGGGTTAAGGATCCAGCGTTGCCATGAGCTGTGGTGTAGGTTGCAGATGTGGTTCAGATCTGGCGTTGCTGTGGCTCTGGTATTGCCCAGCAGCTGTAGCTCTGATTGGATCCCTAGTCTAGGGAACCTCCATATGTTGCAGGTGCAGCCCTAAAAAGACCAAAAGACCAAAACAAAAATGCATTTAGGATAATTATTAAATAAATAAATGCAATCAGACATAAACAGACCTGGTCTTTCAAAATTTTATTTGCTTGTTTTGGCCCAAAATTGTTAGTTATATTTTTTAAATATTATTAAAAAATAATATGAATTATTATTTTTTTTTAGCTAAGAATTTTAGCACAAAGTAGGCTAGTTTTGATCTTAATCTAAGAATGGATGTTCGAAGTATCAAAAGAATCCAATAGCATGGCTATTTCACACAGAAAGCATTATTTAAAATTAAAGTATGAAACCATTCCCCATGTGCTCCTTCACGGCTATTACATTTTTATAAAAGTGATTTACTCCTGAAAAAGTTATTAAAGAATTTTGGTGGCACTGGCTACAAAAGTTCTGTCCTTGTTAAAGCAGTTACCTCCAAGTGAGATTAACTTTATTATGCATCATTACCAAACTGTTGTTATTAAGCACCTCCTGTGTTAACAGGGCCCAGTGTACCATACCATTCTCCTCATTTTGTTTCTATTGCACTTCTGTGCACTTTGTGTAATGGAACATTTTCTTTTCATGTCCAGTACTCTTTGGAGAATAACCCGGGGCAAGACCAAGATATGATTTCTAAAATTCCTTCATGTTATATTCCTCTGTCCCTTAAAGGACTTATCCTGTACCTCACATGACAAAGTTTCTTGACAGGTTCTTTAGAAAAACTGATGATATACTTTAGTGCTGCAATCTTATAAATAAATAAAAATGCAGTAGTAGCTCTATTTAGAGTTATCCACTTGTGAAAATATAACCTGATATTGCAATTACTTATCATATTGCTCTGAACATGACAAAATAAATACCACTTTCTAAAATATTATTTAAGAAATCAAAAATATCTAGATCTAGACATTGTTTTATATTTTTTTTGCCTTGTTTCCCATTTGTTTATTAGAGAGCCTTTAACTGTCTTAGCCAAAAAACATTCATTTTCTTAAAGATAACCAAAATTGATTGCTAGGGATTGATTTAACAGAGGTTCAAGGATCCATTAATGCTTACTGTGGTCACCAGTCTCAGTCATGATTGTTAATTGGGTAGTATTGATAGAAATACTGAGATTAAGGTAAACAATTCACCAGTTGTGTTGTAATTACAGAGTGATGTAGTGTCTGACTCATTTCAGAAAACTGCCCTGATGCTACATTTTTATTATTGCAATACTTATATAATATGCTACAACTTGAGTTTTAGATTGAAAAAAGTATCAACATCTGTACTGAGAAGAGAAAGCATGCTCAAAATAGCATGTCTTCCTCACTAGCTCACTAGGGTTGAGAATTGTGATTTCCTTGTGTTTTACTTGTAACCTAGGGTAGCATAGTGGCACACACATACACACACACACACACGGAAAATTTTCAAAAGATTTCATAGGTGAACATTCCTCTGTTTTACTTTGGTTAGTGTCTGAGTTCTGCCTCCCTAAACTGCCATCCCTGTCACCATGCTGCCTTGGAAGCTACCCCAGACTGTAAGGGGACTTTTGCTTCTTGAGCTGAAATGCAAGGCATTACTCCTCCTCTCACTGTGGATTTTTTGGCAGATGGTCTATCTCACAGAATAAAAAACATGTCCATGGCATAGTTACTGCATTTATTGGATGTTTGCAGTAAGACTGTTTATCTTCAGAAAAGGAAAGAATACATTTCTGTTGAGCAGCAAATAAAGTATCAAATCTGTCAAATTTGTATAAAATAACCAATTGGAGACATGTAGGAAAAACTCCTACTATTTGAGTTGAACTATATGTGGGCGTGCCTTGCATGTGTGTGTGTGTGTGCATGCAAAGCTCTGTCTAGCTAGTTTACTGTAAATAATAGAAAGCAATGTCCCTGAGAGGAGATGCATGAACCAAATTAAAAAGCTTTTAAAAATAGAGACCTCACTGCACATCATACCACTACAGTAACAAAGCTATCTTAGATTTTCTATAGATGCTTCCAATGCTTGATTGTATCTATATTTCATAACGAGATGAGAGTTCATTTATAATTATTAATTTCTATGCCTTATTTTTTTTTCTTTTTAGGGCTGCACCTGTGCCATTTGTAAGTTCCTGGGCTAGGGGTCGAATCCTAGCTGTAGCTGCCATCCTATGCCATAGCCACAGCAAAGCCTGATCTGAGCTGCATCTGCGACCTATGCCACAGTTTGTGGCAGTGCCAGATCCTTTACCCATTGAGCAAGGCTAGGGATCGAACCTTTATTCTCATGGATACTAGTCCAGTTCTTAACCCGCTGAGCCACAAGGGGGAACTCCATCTGTGCTATCTTAATGATTAGTTTTCCGAAGTGTATCATTGTTGGCCAAAGGATACAAACCATGATTATTGGGCTTTCATCAATTAAGTTTTCTCTTAGAAAGAATAGTTGGTGAGGAGATGTTGGCAAGGGTAGAGGCACACTTTATGTTCTTGTCTGAGAATAGGGGAAAGAGTAACTTATCTGTATTTTTACTTTGAAAGTGGTACATTAATTATTTATTAAGCACATTTGCTAAGAATTACTATATGCTGGGCATCATGTCAAATCCTGGGTATAACAATCCTGGCTTTTAAGGAGAGACAGTCTAGTGAAAATCAGGACAGCATGAAATAGTAGGGAGGTTTTCAGGGTCCTCTGGGAGAACATAGCAGGTGTCTTGCTTCAAGGACCATCAAGAATTTCAGTGTGGCTGAAGCAGACGATGTGAGAAAAGCCGGCCAAAAATCTGAGGCTGGAGAAGCTGTGGGGGCTAAGGTGGCAGGCATGAGTTTTAGAATAATATTTTTGGATGATCTTGGAGAATATAATTCCTATTAAACGTGTGTATATTCATGTATATATATTTATGTATGTACATATAGGTATAGTCATAAGCATGTTTGTGCTTATCACCTACATATTTTTTTATTTTGTAGCAGAGCCTAAATAAAACTGTGAGGTAGATGAAGTTTGTCTTTATCACTGTTTACCTTTTTTGTTAGGGCTTTTCTTCCTAATTTGTTTTCTCTGTCCTGGATATTCACTATCTTTACTCTGGTTGGTGGCCCATTCTTTTTTTTTTTTTTTGTCTTTTTGCCATTTCCTGGGCTGCTCCCACAGCATATGGAGGTTCCCAGGCTAGGGGTCAAATCGGAGCCGTAGCCACCGGCCTACGCCAGAGCCACAGCAACGCAGGATCCGAGCCGCGTCTGCAACCTACACCACAGCTCACGGCAACGCCGGATCGTTAACCCACTGAGCAAGGGCAGGGACCGAACCCTCAACCTCATGGTTCCTAGTCAGATTCGTTAACCACTGCGCCACGACGGGAACTCCGGTGGCCCATTCTTATCCAGGTCTTTTCTCCTAAATCCTTTGCTACCTGTGCTCTATTATCAAAATCAACCTCTTTCTAAAAGGGTATTTTTCTAGATATAGTGGTAGGCAGAGCAATGGAACTCTCAAAGAATTTCACATCCATTTCTTGAATCTTGAGAATATGTTACCTTCTATAGCAAAACGGATTTTGCAGATGTAAGGATCTTGAGATGAGGAGATTATCCTGGGTTATGTGGATTGACTCAACATAATCATAAGGGCCCTTAAAAGACAGAAAAAGAAGGTAGAAGAGTCAGAGAAGGAGATGTGAAGATGAAAACTGAGGTCCGAGAAAAAAAAAAAAAAGAGATATTTGAAGATACATACTATTAGCTAGGAAGATGTAGGAAGGGGCCAGGAGCCAAGGATTGTGGGTGGGCTCTATAAACTGGACAAGGCAAGGGAATGAATTTTCCCCAAGAGCTTCAGGTGAAATTCAGTCCTGCTAACATCTTAATTTTAACCCAGTGAAACCCAGTTGGACCTTCTGTCTTCCAGGATGGCAAGATTAGTAATTTGTGTTGTTTTAAGCCACTAAATTTGTAGTAGTTTGTTACACAGTAACAATAGGAAACATACAGAAGTCTATATGAACGAGACAGATTTACTTACAGGGAATTATATTCAATTGACAAAGTTTAACTTTTTTTTTTTTTCTTAACTCCTAAGAAAGCCCAAAGACTTTCTAATGTTACAGTTTCAGAAATCAGTCTCCTAGGGACAATAGGTAGGGTTGAGTGCAGGCAAACCAGTGGTGAGCAATTACACTGGGAAGAACTTGGCCAGAGAACTTCACAGCGTTTAGGCTCCCAGCATCATATTTCCTCCTGCAAATTTCACAGAGACCCTTCAACTCAGCTGAGCTCAGTAGAAGCTTTGTATCTGATATTTGTTTGAGTTATAAAGGCTTAAAATTACTTTGTGCGTATAGGTGTTTATGTACATATCCATATTTCTGGCATGAATGTGGATTCAGATAGTCAATTTTTACATAATTTCACTTTTATTTTCAAAATCAATACTTTGAATTTTTTATTGGCTCAGATAATTATTTCCCATGTATTGTACATTCACATGTCTTCGAATTATGATCTCCCCCAAAGGGAATTTCCTGCATCTTGAATAAACAGCAGATGTTAAATGTGAGGGAGCTGTGGGTGGAAGGGATGCACTTGGAAAGATGATAGGATATTTCTCTTGGCTGATGAACTACAAGATTGAATAGATGTTCAGTGAAATGGAAGAAATAGAAGAGCTAGAGTATCACTTGACACTTGCATTGTTTTCAATTTATCAAAAACACCATCATCACTTCAGCCTCAGAAACGTGTCTGGTGCAAACACCAAAGGTCACTGATCCTTTTTTTTTTTAACTCGTCAGGGAGGAAAAAAATGTTTCATCACTGTGTCATGCAGATTTCTGAACCAAAGCCTTAGACTCTAAGAAAAAAAGAATATTAAAGATATTATTGGAGTGTGAAGAAAAAAGTGATCTCTTAGGAAATTGGGCCTATATACATCCAAATTTGCCTCTGCAATTGTTCCTGACCTGAACAGTAGCCAACTCTCACAGACACAGGTGGAGCTGCCTCTCTGACTGACTCTCCTAAGTCAATGCACTGCTGCATTTTTCAGAATCTAAGGCCTACTGGTGAGGTTCCAGAACTCTCTCAGAGCATTTTACTGAATATTTCAAAGCATGGAAAAGCGGGGCTGGCACCACATCAGGAAGAAGGTGGTGACATTTCAGTATCAAATGACTCTGGAAACCATTACAGAGGGTTGCTAGACAACTTACATTTGTAGAGCTCATGGACATATATGATCCCACTGGAACTTCACAGCAAGGCAAGGATGCCAATGGAGCAGATGATACAAACCTCATGTTAAAGCCTTGGGAACTATGCCTACAAGATGTTACTTATCTCAGATCACAGGATTAGCAAGTTGTAAAGCCAAGATTGGCACCATGGCCTGATTCCTTGCCTGAAGTTGCATCTAGCTCATCCTGAACTTGTCTTTCTTAAAGAGACTCACGTTTGCACAAAGAGCATTTGATGATGTCATGGTAACTGAAATTGACTAGACAAACTGGAACTAGAAGTTAGTAATTCCTACTTCTTCTTTAGTACTCAGTGACCTCCAATCCAGACATCAGATGTCTTGAAGCAGATGTTAAACTTGTCTACAGTTTGCATGACAAGTTAACATTGGCAAGCATTTTATTATGAATTTGACCATTTTTCAATAAAACAAGTTTTTCAGCGCCAAAAAAAGTGGTTTGCTGATGGCCTGAAGCCTAAGTATCTGGAGTGCTTTTAAAAAAAATTGATGCCTGATCTCCACCTGAGTTCCTCTGGGCATTGAGTTTGGGACTCTGGATTTTAAGCGAGTTCCCCAGGGAATCCTCTTGCACTCCCAATCTGAGAACTTCTAATCTTCTGGAGTCTCTTATTCCTCAAAGTGTGATCTATGGACCAGCATCACCTGGGAGGTTGTTAGAAATACGGAACCCATGCCAAATCCCAGAGTTACTGGATCAGCATCATAAGAAGGTTTGCAGAGAGTCACGGGCACATTCAAGTCTGAGAAATACTGATAAAGCTTGGCATTAAAGTCTCAAGTCTTGCCAACTTGAGGAAAACACAGTGGGATTTAATACATTCGACTCTTGGTTTTCCCTGAGTGAAGCCCAAGTTAGCTGTCCTCATTTCTATATCTGACATAGGAAGGAGTAAGACCTGCAATAGAGGACTTACTCAGTCCTTGATTCTATGTATCAGACAAGCTTATGGAAATTGTTGCTTCACTTTCCAGACTGCTAAGACAGTGAGGTCCATCAGATATGAAAACACTAGCTATCTTGTTATCTCTGCATACAGTCTATTACACAAAACTGAACCCTAAGATAATCTGGATCAGCATCAACATCTGAAACTTGAGGAAGAAGAATTTGAGCAAGTGGAAAATTCTGGAAAGGGGACCCCAGATAGGAATTGAAGTTAACACCAATACAAGTGCCTGTACCTCCTATTCCTGGAAAACTTCTGTGTTAAAAACTACCAGAGCAGATAGAAGGTTATCCACTGATGTTAAAACCCCTGAGAGAAAACTTCTGGTACTTGGCACCCACCTTGGAAAAATGACTACTTCTCATCCCTTTTGGGGATCAAATGGGGAAATATATTATTTGTTGCATAAAATCCAAATGGTTCTATATCAGAAAATTCAAGATTTTAATATCATTTTAGTACTTAGGGTTCATGATGGAGAAAGAAAACTCAGCAGCTTTCCTAAACTATTTCCAATACTGATTCATATATGGTAGGTCACCTGTGAAAAGTTATATAAAATCACTGTCAGACTCACATTGCAGGATATATTCTTGGCTGATGCAGAATAAAAGGGTATGGTTTAACGGGCCAGTATTCCCAGTAGTTCCTAGCAGAGGCTGGGTAATTTTGACTTTACCCTGAATTCTTTTTTTTTTTTAATTTTAAAATTTTATCACTGCACACACGACATTCAGAATTTCCTGGATCAGGGATCAAATCCGAACTACAGCTGCGACCTATGACGCGGCTGTGGCAATGCTAGATCATTTAAGCCACTACACTGGGCCGGGGATTTAACCAGTGCCTCAACAGCTACCCATGCTGTGCTGCTGCAGTTGATGTTTCTTAACTCACTGTGCCACAGGAAAAACTCCACCCTGAATTATTCTAATAGAAGAAATAAATAAATGTACACAGGAAGAAACTGGTGAAAATACATAGCAGAATGGGATTCTGAAAAAAAAATTATTAAGGAAGAATGTTGGTTTAAATACCTGTGTTAAATTTTTAATTACAAAACTACTGGAGCTCCCAAATCTCAAGAGGACCAAGTGATCCTGTTTCCCAAAGGATTATATGTTTTACGTTTGATTTCGAAGAACTTGGTGACTTGAAGTTGCTTTAAATTTAGTCTTAAAGGACAAATATAAAAAATGGGCTGGAAACAGATGTGTTAAATAAATCTAGTTTGAGGAAAAAGAATTCCTAACAAAACAATCAGACTCCAGGACAGCCTTAGTACTCCCTTGAAAAGTGAAAGCAGACAGTATTAAACTTTTAAAAGCTTACTTTGAAAGAATGTGGACTTGTTTAATATCATTTTAGTGAGGAGGAAAGGAGGAGACTCTGTTACATTATTTATCCCAGGATCTTTGAAGGCAGCTTTTTTTTTTTTCCTGTTAGCTGGCTCATTTTAGTGTTAATGAGTATTAGGCTCATATATCAGAGAGAGAATAATAAACCTTTAAATGTCAACCCAGAGGAGGTCTTTATTTTTGTACTTATAACTGTGAAGCAGGGAAGGTAATTTAAGATATGAAAACCAGAAAAATTACATGAAAATGTATAAAGGGGAAACTGGAAGAGGCAAGAAATTGCACAGTATTTGAACAAGAAAGAATATTACCTGCATGTTCAGACCACAATAGTGAGGAAAAAAAATACTCCTTTAAGGAATTGACAATGTGGAATTAGACGCTTGGCAATAAATGGAACTGTAGCCCCTTGTATTTGTCTTTAAAATGGCAAATAGGAACATTTAGACAATAACTTTATCATAATCTTGAGGATGAGCTGATTGATGGCTTAGAAAGCAAGATTTCTGTTTTGTACATGATAATAAATTAGAAAAAAATGTAATAATGAAGAGCCATTCAGGGTCCTGCTAAAGGACTTAAATCATTGCAGTGCAGTTGCTGAGCCAACACTAATAAATATGCTTAAAGTTTAGGGCAAAGTAAAATATTTCTTTTGAAGACAGCATGAGCAGGTCTCTCAGGGAGTGTCACTATGTACTAGCTAGAAAGGGGTTTGAGTTAGAAAAATCATTCAAACTGAGTGATTCAACAAATTCAACAGAGAGAAAAAATTATGATTCAAGACTAGAACACACACCTGGGTATAAAGGCGTTCTCAGAGAGGCCCACAGGTAGCTAAACCAGACTTACTCTATGCATATAATTTAGGAGAAAGTTGGAACCATTCAAACAAATGAGCAGGGAATATCAGAGAGTTAAAGTCTTTCTCCCCAGCACCAGGATTTTGTTACAGTTCCTTCTGTTGTTGTTGTGGTTATCATTAGCATATCTCTACTACACTTTGTAAATCTGATTACTTTTTTACTTTCTTAAAATGCAGGTAGTCTATGACTTTAAGTCAAGGAAGGTAGAAAAAATGAAAATGCAAAACAAAGGTGGAACTTTGCAGAGGAGCCATGCAGATAATCAGTGACACCCAGGTTAAGGCTGCCTTACATATTTGCAGGATGTGTGACCATCTCCGTGATGGGACTGTGGACCACCTCAGGCTTCCTGAAGCTCAAATTGTCTGTCATGGGGATCCGTATTCCGCTATTAGAGATTCAGTCCTTAAAGACTTTTTTGGGTCCTGTAGTTACTCATGTGCAGGTAAAAGTTTAGGAGAATGTTGTTCTTTTTTTTATATTAAGTGCCATACTTGATAACCTTTTTTTAAACTTTTTTATTACTCAATGAATTTTATTACATTTATAGTTGTAAATGTAACGATCATCACAACCCAATTTTATAACATTTCCATCCCAAACCCCAAATGGTTTTCTTTGTCATTGTGAACCCAGTCTTTAGCAAGAGGTTAAAGAACAATTTGTTATGGCACAGGTAGGGAATAAAGGAAGCCAGAAAATATTTCATAATTTAGGGCAACTAACTCATGGGTTACTATGTGATTTAATGGAAAATTTCAAAAGTTCTACCTCATTTTCTTTTTTCCTTTTTATTCTTTTCCTCATTCTCTGTCTTCTTTTTTTAAGGGATTTGCTGAGGAACTTGTGCTGCCCACCTACAGAAATGTGAATTTAAGTACATCAATTATGAAGCGCCTAAACATCTCCATGCTGCTAGTCCTTTTCCTTTGCTAGTCCAGCCTCTCAGGTTTGCAAAAGCTCTGTCCTCTTAGGCAGCTCAAGGGCCTTACTCTTGCTAACATGAAAAGATCTGATAGAAATTTTACTCTGTTATTAATCTATATGTGCAGCTCCTGCCATATAGATAAATGTTTCTGCAAAGAAGAGGATAGAGAGAAGATGGAAAGGAGAAGGCAATGCTTAACCAAATGCAAGGAATAACTAGTGAAAAACCTTCAAGCATTTTGACACTTGAAAGAGGGAGTTACTTTGGGGGTGTCAGAGGCTCCCCTAACATTATTTATGTTATTCTGTTTCTGTGTAAGGCTAACATAGCTTGCATTTAGGAGGAAGTTAATGTGTATGTTACAGGGAGGTAAGATCAGTTCTTTATTAAAATTACGGTCATATTTTCATCTCAGGATAGATTTTTTTTCCCTACAACTCAGTGGTCTTCTAGGGGCCCATCTCACTCTCAACCCTCAAAAGCAAACTGATATGAGGCTGGAAACACATCTTTGAAGACAAATGTATTCTCCATCCCATATCAAAAATTATAACACAATGCCAAGACAAATAGCATAATTTTTAATAATTTTTTTTTATATTTTATGAGATAGAATTTTTTCCTTTAGCTTGGATATATAAGGATATATCACACTATAAAGAATAATGATAGGACAGAGTTCCCATTGTGGCTCAGCAGGTTAAGAACCTGACATAGTCTCCGTGAGGGCAGGTTCGATCCCTGGTCTTGCTTAGTGGGTGAAAGATCTGCCATTGCTGTGGCTGTGGCATAGGCTGGCAGTTGTAGCTCTGATTTAGCTCCTAGCCTGGGAACTTCTGTATGCTGCATGTGAGTCCTAAAAAGAAAAGAAAAGAAAAAGAATATTGATGGGAGAAAATTGTGGGAAGTTGACATATGGTAAGAACAAAAAATAATTTTGTTGGGAACTTGCAATGTTATTTCAGAGCTTAATGACTTTTTAATTCCGAATTAAGGTGCTATCAGGCACAGCACACTTGAACTCAATAATTGAGGGGAATTTGATAAAGCAACCATTTGTAAAAAAGTAGGTGGGGCTTAGAAGGAATACGGCAGTACCAAAGGGAAAGCGAGGATGGGCAAGGAAGAAACAAGAAGGAGAAGCTGCATGGGAAGAATCTGATAGGCCTGTGGCCTTTGGTAGTGGAAGAAGCCTTATCATGGTAACCTTAGCCAGCCTTTCTCTCTTCCCATCAAACTATTTCCTATCTCTACTTCTCAGCAAATCCAAAGGGGAGACAGCTTTTTATCACATGAAATGAATTGTTCATTTTCCCATCTATAACATCAGCCTTGTTAAAGCATTTCAGTCATCTGCACGTTGCTACTCTCCCTGTTTTCAGACTATTTCTTGTACTTTCATTTTGTTCACAATAACCTCAGAAGATTTTTATTGCCTTCCCTCCCACTAATGTCATACTGACATACTGGTGCTGAGTTCAGTCATGACCATGACTGGTAGGTCTCAAATTGGGGCAATATTCTGACAGCTATTATTGGATTCCACAACTGTTCTAGAAATTGGGAGAGCTATATTCCATGAAAAATGTAATGTTTTCTCAAATTGCTATTATGGAGAGTTTATACCAAGAAGAGAAAACTGGTTGGATTCCAAGGAACAGGTAAATAAAAGAAATATTACTCCAAACTGTACTTTAGTTTGGCTTCCCCTATGATGCCACAAGAATTAACTACAGGAGGTTCGTAGCTTTCTTTTCCCCAGAATCCTATGATAGTGAGTCAAATTTTGCTTCCTCTCTCTCTCTTACAGCAAATATAAGTACTTAAGACCACTATTAGGTCAAGTTACAGCATACTGTGATGGAGTTGCAGGAGAGAAGAAAGGAAGAGAACGCTTGCATGGGGCTGGGAATGAAGGGAAAGCTGGGGTTAATGAGATTGTTTAAAATATCTGGAGTAAAAACAAAGCAAGTAAAAGAGATTCCTGAGCCTTATCATCATTTTTCATGCAAGCAAATATTTTGAGATTTTGTTAAAATTCCTTTCAGTTGCCTACCTATTCCCTCAAACTATGCCACCACTTTGAATCAGAAATATGTAGATACCAAATTTACAAAAAGTACTCTTTTGAAGAATGTCAGTCAGGATTCTAGGCACATAACCATACTATACCAGAGCCAAGAGATTATTTACCATAATTGCCAAATTGTTGGACTACCTATGGAAAGATAAGGGGAGGGTGTTGGCAGAAAGAGGTATCACATCTGAATTGATGATTATTGGAATAAGTAAAGAAAATCATAAAGACCACACTGATATTGAAACAGTCAAATGAGAACTCACTAAATTAAGACATGGTTCAGGAATTGGTCATTTCAGAGTCAGAGATTGGCCATTACTCTTGGAAGATACTGCCAGGTCTAGCGCTAAAATATTGTGTGGACTCAAAGTCACAAAGAATGAAGTTTCTAGAGAGACTGACTATACAGTATGCTGGATTGTTACTCATAATCAGATGCTACAACTATTGGTAAATATTTGTGAAAAGGGAATGTTTTTCTGTGTCCAGATTAGAATTGCTGTGGGATGCTATCTGCCAAGAAACAGTCTGAAAAGTATACATTCAAAAGCACCTAAATGAACTTCATATGAGAGCAATTTGCAGAAATTAGTAAGATTTGGATTGCCTCCCTGCTGAGCCTGGAAAAAAAAAAAATCCCACCTACAGGTGAACTCAATCAAGCTAAGGCAGAAAAGGTGTGAAATTTATTGACTATCAAGAAACAGGATGAAATTTAGACCTGATATGCTAGGGAAAATGTGAGAAGCCGAAAGTCACCCACGTATCTCCCTATTCCTTGAAAGTTGATGCTTGAACTGAAATCCCATTGGGTGAGTATTAGGAGGTCCACTAGCCTTAGGTATAAGATGCCTCACAGACAGGCTCATGGAAACTAGACCCAATAATGTACTATCACTGAGGCATAAGCAGCATTACTGTGACTTCTGATAGTAGCTAAAGACTCCTGTGCAATCTTTCCTCCTTTTAATGAAGGCAAAGCCTTGGAGAGGGAGGTACTAAATGCTAGAGCCTCATGTTTGTTTCCTGGGAAGTCACCCATTTTCCAGTTGAGCAAAACTGTAATTGAACATGAAGTATTAAAATGGCCATGGTCAACAGATAATATCTTTCCCCCATCAGTCAATAGTAATCCTATAATTTCCAAATCAATTTCCCTCCCTCCTCTCTTCTCCTTAGAAGGAAGTATTCTTTCTTAATGCAACTGGTAAGAGGCTTTGCAGGAAGAAGGCTGAAGGTAAAAGGCACTTTCGGAAGAACTGTGGAGAAAGTTTTAAGTGGAATAGTTGAGTGTTGAAAGGCATGGGTAGGACAGAAACAAAAGATTTTAAATACAAAAGATTTTATATTTCTGAGGATTATAAATCTCATATACAATATTGAAAAAGAGCAATTTAATATTTTAGGTAATTTAATGTTTTACTTTGATCTATTTTAAAGTATGTTGTTAGGAACTAGCTGGGGACAGTAGGAAAGCAAAAAGCTAATGAAATACTGGCTCTCATGGAATTCAACTTGCAGGTGCTTTGTGTAGAGTGAGTAGTCTCTTGTGGTTTGCTGCATATGGATCCTACAGGTTCTGGGTTTATAACATTAAAAAAGAAGTATAGGCAAAATTTACCTTTGGAGCCTCAATATCATTTTTGTCTGCATGTCCTTCCTATGTTTTGGACCTCTCTCATCAAACCCTTTCTGATTTATACTCCTAGTATTCTGCTTCTTTCTGATCTTAAAATCTGCAGGCTGTGCTTTTGGGGAGGAAGTTTCTTAATTTCTTAGAACTTCAACGTTTTTGATTCGTAAAGATACTTAGTCTCTGAACTCTAATTCATTGTGTTGCTAATGAAGACCAAATGAAATTGAAAGAGAGAGTGATTTGGAAACTGTACAGTGCTGTAAAAATGTGAATAATTAGGAGCTGAATTCTTTATAGCCTGATTGTAAAACCTAGCTAGACCTTAGCGTAAGGAGAACTTAAAAAGAACCATTCACCAGGTCCCTCCCCTAGAGATTCTGATCCAATTGACTCAGAGTCTTGATTTCAGAATATTTTAGAAGCTCCCCAGGGTTTCAGTTAGGCAGCCAGTGTTGATCATGGTTTTTCACTCCTGAGAGAGTTCATTATTTCCTTATGATAGGTTTTCTTTTCTTTTTTCTTTCCTTTCCTTTTTCTTTACTTCTTTGTTTTTTTCTTTTCTTCTTTTTAATTTTAGATATCATTATAAATTGTAAAAATAGGGACATTTTCTAATTTTAAAGGAATTTCAGCTTCCGGGAAGATATTTGGTAGAGTATCTTCATAGAACCTTTGATGCCTCCTGTAGGATTTGCCTTCTTCTTCCAATTATGAGGGCCAACCTTGGAATAGTCACAGAAATCCTAATCAGAAAATGAAACGAGCAGATTACCAACCATACATTGGAAAGGACTAATGTGGGGTACTTTAAGCCTCAGAATCATAAACAGCAGTAAAAATTGTGATAAGGGCTGTCTTTAGATACCACAGCTTTTAGAATATTCTGGTGAGGTATTTTCCTCCAGTGGTCCCCTTTTCTGTCTTGCCCACTCTCCCTACCAAACAGTCAGATTGTTGCCTGCCTCCTTTGGTTTCTGAAGTCAAAATACTTTGGCCATTGCAACAACTTGGTTGCAATTTTATTACTGCAATCACCAGTAGCTCTGCATTGAAAAGAGGTTAATTAACTTTAGCTTATTTTCCTTCTTCCAGAATGTCTTTAGTATAAATTACGCAAGTGTAATACAGTATTTTATGAATTCATATATGGCTATATATATATGTATACAAACACGTACATTTAACATTTAATCACATGATAACTAGCATCAAGTTTCCACTTTTGCTAAACATTTACTCTTTGTTTATTAGCCCATTTATATTTACATTTTCCTTTGATAAAAGTGTATTTACATCTTTTAAACTGAACTTTAAAATGATTAGTTATCTGCTTTTTACCTGGTACTGAAGAAAAGTCTGAAGATTTCCAGTGGGATTCAAAATAGCCATTCTAATAATTGCTAGCCATAGCCATGACCATACATGCAATTGTAATGCTGCTGTTTTTTTTAATAATGATTTTTTGAAGAATAAAAATAGAACAACTAGGCATTGCAGATCATAATTTACTCTCCTAGAAAGTAGTAGAAAGGCAATTAATTCTGTAGGCCAGTGGGACTGATTGTATATTGGAGAACTTTAGTTTCAGAGCATTCATGTATGCCTAGACTTAAGATCATTGAAATATAAAATATTAGCTAACACATGTGATAGTACAGGAACAAGTGTGTGCATTATGAAAGTGTTTTGCCATAGACGTCTTTAAAAGTTAACTATGAAATTGTTAAGCTCATACATCGCTGCTGACATGGTAAATTAAAACTAGTAATTAATTTGTGGGAAATTATGTTAAGGAAAAAAATTTTATTTGTTCAACATTATATTATGTAGGCTTTGAAAAAAAAGGAAAATGCCTAAATATCTAACAACTAGACAATAATAAGGTAAATGACATTACATTTACTGGATGAACAATTGTAACATTTTAAAATTGATTATTTGAAAAATCTTACAAGCTATATACTTAAAATTAAGATAGTAAATTTTATGTTATGTATATTTTACTAGAAGAAAAAAAGTCTTATAAAATGAGAGCAATGCTTATTAGCATGTACTACTGAATAAAAAGCAGAATAAATTATGCATATAGAAATAATAGGATCATGGCAAATATACGCACAGGTGGAAAAAGACTGGATATATTAAAAAATCAGAATTGTATTATTTAAAGTGATAACTTTTCTTCTATTTAATATTCCATATTTTAAAAGATTCTTTTTATAAGAAAACAAGCATTACTACTTTGAAAACATAACAAAATAGATTTAATCTCTGTAGAAGAGACTGAAGACCCATTTCAAATTTTTATTGTCATTAGTCCTATCATCTAATCAGATGCATAAAGAAATGCAGTACTTCGCTTTTATTTTTGTAGTGCATGTTTCATGTAAAATGTTACCACAAATAAACAGATTTTCAGATACAAACAAGAGAAAAATTAGATATATTAGAATTTGTGTGGGTGAGAGACAGAGGTAGTTACTCAATATCTCATTTGAAAAACAGGACAAAAATAATCAGGAAGTGATGCTACTGATGAAACTGATGAAAATATAGGAGCTATTTTCACTTTCTTTGGTACAGAAATGTCTCATCGTTCTAACACTGCTGAGTACTGAGGAGTTTTTAATAAAACTTAAACTTGTCTCTTATGCACTAAAACTCAAGAGCAAATGAACACTAACAAATACTTTGATGAAAATCTTTCTGTAATGTATTATACACTTCCCCACCTTCCTAAATGGTTTCGCTGAATGTAATCTGACCTTTTTTGGTTTGATTTTATATTAATGGCTCTGCACTGCCATGCTTGTACAATTCTTGTTTTTATAGTGGTTCTTTCTCTCCCCTTGCTACATAATGTCACTTCTTTAAGAAATAACATGAGTCTGCTCCATAGAACCACCTACTACTTCCATCTGAATTTCTTGTGTCCAATTTTCTCTAAACAGATGAACTCTGTAATAAGATTTTTGAGCTTTGCATGTTATGTGGTTAATAATGTAGATCATTTGGCATTCTGAGGAGTAAAAGGCTGAGTTTTTGGAAAGTTTTTTTTCCTTTTTTTTTTTTTTTTGACAGGCCAGAGGCTGTGCTCTTAATTCTGAATGTATAACTGTAATCTCGAATGAACAGGCTTCTAGGAATCTGGCTTCCAGGTAAATGTAGAGGAACAGAACTACTGTAATATGGAAGCAGCAGAAAACAGGAAAAAAAAATGCTGACAAGGAAATCTTGTTTTTTGGATGTTGTATTAATGGGTAGAATGGAAGGAATAATCCAAAAACAAACCAGGAATTGGAAAACTTCCAAGGGGCAGATGTTGGCACATGGAATAATGAAATGCAGAGAATAAACAAAGGGAGAGTCTTTTCTATCCTGAGACATTTTAAAATTCAATATGTGTAAGGCTTTCCCGTAGCAGTTGAATGTTCTCTGAATGCCCGGCAATTCATACTGAAGGAAAGAGCTAGTAGACTACAAAGGTTCCTTCCCAGATGGGAGGAAAAGAATAAAAAATTATAGTATATTGAAATAAAACTGATGTTTCTAATTGTTATACTCTGAAGTCAGTACCAGACATTTGATAATAGACCTATTTAAACTTTTGCAATATAATTACCTCACCTACTCTGGCCAGAACAAAACTCTTATGTTCTAAGACTGGGTAGGAAGCCAAAAGAACTCAGTTCTATTTTTAGAATCACTTTTGTATAGTATGGTATAAGTTCTCTCCCCGTTCTGGACTTTTTTCTTTCTCTTTTTCTCCCTCCCTCCTTTCCTTTCTTCCTTTAAATCTCAGTTGTAAAATGAGAGCATGGAATAGAACACTGCTAAGTCTCCTTTTAGAGCTCAAATAGAAAGTCATCACCTTTCACAACTTTTCTGTAACATTGGAAGAAGTTAACCAATATCTCATTGAAACTCTTTTTTTTTTAACTTCCATGACATTTCCAATTTCTTGTCTAGTTGGTTTTCCTTTGCTTTGTGAGCAATTTATTCTCTGCCGAACTTCAACTATTAATTAGAGTCTCTTAGGGTTAAATTTCTGGTACCTCTTTTCTTCATACTCTAAATTCTATTCCTTAGCAAATCCATTCATTACCATTTTTTGAATTAAAAAAATTTGAATATAACATAATAAAAGTACATAAAGCAAAAATGTATAGTATTATAGATTATTGAATAATTTTCAAGCATTCATCAGATAAGAACCACCTAATCAAGAAATATAACATTGGCAGTAAAAATAGATAAATGTGGTCATAAACTACTGAGATTTGACAGTAATTTGTTTTTGCAGCAAATCTGATTAATGCAACCTACTTTAAGTTTTTTATTTTAAAGTCCCATTGATAAGTTTTATGGATATCTTCACAATCATGTTTTTCTTGGCTTTAATAAGTATTTCATCACTTCTAAGGAATTCATTTTCTATTATTGTGGAATATTTGAATGGAAGTCAAATTTTATGTAATTTTTAATCATTATTATACTATAATCTGTTACTATAGTAAATTTCATCATTCAGTTTTTAAATGTTAGATCTACCTTGCCTGTAAGCTTAATTTGGTTGTGTTGAGGTACTCTTTTTTAAAAATTATGAGTCAAATTGTTAATATTTTATTTAGGAATTTTGCATTATAAATAAGTGATATAAATGTGGCTACATCTCTGTAGCATCTCTGACCTACTTGACTTCTCATTCTAGGATCCAGGCAGAAGAAATAGTCCCTAACAGTCATGAGGTAAAAATGCTTACAAAACCTTAACCTGGTAAGGGAGACTTTTTCAGACATAGGTAAATATAATAAAAGAAAATGACTTGGGAGTGTTTTTGTTGAAAGTCAAAGGAAATCCAAATTGAATTGATTTTTACAACAGTAAATGTGTTGGCTCAAATAAGTAAAAAATTTAGAGGCTGAACTGATTCCAGGAGCTGTTGTCAATCACAGAAGAAATGTGAATAATTTACAACTTTGTGGAGATTAAATAACAAGCTTTTAAATAATCAATGAGACAAAGAAGAGACCATAAGAGAAACAGAAAATACATAGATTAAACAAAAAAAAAACCCCACAACATACCAAAACTTATGGGATACAACAAAAAGAGTGCTCTGAAGGAAATTTATATCTGTAAATGTCTGTATTTAAAAAAAAGAAGGATATCAAATCAATGCCATATTCTTCCACCTTAAGAAAACACAAAAAGAAAGTAAATTGTATCCAAAACAAACAGAAGGAAAAAAAATATAATGAAGATTGAGGCAGAGATAAAATAAAGAGTAGAAAAACAGAGAAAATTGAACTAACCAAAATTATTTTAAAAGATCAACAAAATTGACAAGTCTAACATGGGCCAACTAACTGAAAAAGAGGACTCATTTTCCTAGAATCAGAAATTAAAGGGCAAAAATGGAGTTCCTTTTGTGGCTCAGCAGTTAATGAATACTGGGTTCCATGAGGATGCAGGATCCCTGGCCTCACTCAGTAGGTTAAGCATCCAGTGTTGCTGTGAGCTGTGGTGTAGGTTGAGGTGCTGCTTGGGATCCGTGTTGCTGTGGCCATGGCATAGGCCAGTGGCTGTAGCTCCAATAGGACCTCTAGCTTGGGAGCTTCGATATGCCACAGGTGTGGCCCTAAAAAAAAAAAAACAATTAAAGGGCAAATGCTACTTACCAACCTTAGAGAAATAGAAGGGATTATAATAGAAAACTATAAACAATTAAATGCCAACAAATTTATATTACCTAAATGAGATGGACAAATTCCAAGAAACTCACAAAGTACCAAAACTTAATAAGAACTAGGATATCTGAAAAGACCTATAGAAAGTAAAGGTAAATAATCAGCCAAAACAACAACAACAACAAATTCTAATAAAAATCTTGATCTCTTCTAAAATTCTATGAGGCCACTATTATCCAGATACCAAATCCAGGCAATGATATTACAAGAAAAGAAAACTGCATATCAATATCCCTTATGAATATAGATGCAAAAATTATCACAAGATATTAGCAATCTGAATCCAGCAGCATATTTAAAAGGATAATATACCATGACCAAGTAGAATTTATTGAAGAATACAAGGTGGTTCAACATATAAAAATCAATCAATGCAATGTGTCTTGTATTAAACATTGCTCTAGAAGACCTAGTCTTGGAAATTAGACAAAAAGAAATGAAAGGCATTTAGATTAGAGAGGAAGAAGTAAATCTTTCTTTGTTCTCAGATGGTATGATGATATGTATAGACAACTCTAGAAAGAACTCACAAAAACTGAATGCTAACAAGTTCAGCAGGTCAAGATAAAGATCAACATACAAAAATTTAAGAAAATGGTTACATTTACAGTAGCATAAAAATGATAAAATACCTAGTTAAAATTTGTCAAGATATGAAAAACATATACACTGTTAAAGAAAATATAAATCAGTGGAAAAATATTTTGTATTCATGCATTGGAAATTTTTGTATTGGAGTTCTAGAGAAGAGAATGATGCTGGCACATAAGAAATCTTTAAAGAAATAGTATCTGAATAGTTTGCAAATTTAATGAAATATATGTCTATATCTCCTTAAAACTCAAAGAATCTCAAGCAGCATAAACATAACTGAATCTAAGCATATCTTAGTTCAACTGCTGAAACGAAAGGTTAAAAAAAGGCTTAAAAGCAACAAGAGTAATGAAAAGAATTTCTACTGACTTCTTATCAGAAACTATAAGCCAAATGACAATGGAATGGCATCTGTAAGTGCTGAGTGCTATAAGAAAAAATAAATTTCTGTCAGTCTAGAAGTATATATATGATAAAAATATCCTTCAAAAATGTAGGCAAATTTTTAAGATTGACAAAGTGGAGAGAATGTGTTTTCAGCAGATTTACACTATAAAAATTTTAAAGGAAGTTCTTTGCTCTGCATGACAATGATACAGCTAGAAGCTCAGGTCTGCACGAAGAAATAAAAAAACTAGAAATGGTGAATGTGTAAGTGAAAGTAATTTTTTTTCCTTATTTTAAAGCTTCTTTAAGAAACAATGGACTGTTCAAACAAAAGTAATGAAAAAATATTCTTGGTGCATTTATAAAGTGTGTAGAAGTAAAATTCATGGCAGTAATAGCACAAAGAAAGGAAACAGTATAAATGCAGATATATCATTAAGAGGTTTTTACATCATATAGAAATCGGTATGATATAAATTCAAAATAATTTAAGGATGCATATTTTAACCCCGGTAAAATTACTATGAGATAAAATCAAAAGACAATAGAGGATATAAAATGGAATAGTTGGAAATATTCAATCCATAAGAAGGCAATAATGGAACAAAAAGCATATGAGGTGTATAGAAAACAAGTAGAAACGATAATGAAAAATTAATATGTAAATAACTACATTGAAATGGACTAACCATTTTAATGACAATGAGATCAGATGGGAAATAAAAATGTAAAACTACTAGGTGGTTTTTACAAGACATACAATTTATAAATATGTAGATTAGTTAAAAGTAAAGCATGTGCACTGGAAATACCAATTATAAGCAAGCTGAGCAAATGTACTAACTTCCAAACAAATACATTTCAAGAAAACTGTTACGAGAGAAAAGAGATACTCATACTAAATGGTCAATTTACCAAGACATAACCTTAAGTAAGCATGAACCAAATGAGTGTTTAAAATATATTAATTGACCATTTCCAGAACTAAAGAAATAGACAAATCTATAAAGATTTTAAAAGCCTTCTTTCAGTAGTGATAGAATAAATAAACAAACAAGAAAGAAAGGCTGATACTACCCAAAGCAATCTACAGATTCAATGCAATCCCTACCAAATTACCCAGGACATTTTTCACAGAACTAGAACAAACAATCCAAACATTTATATGGAACCACAAAAGACCCAGAATCGCCAAAGCAATCCTGAGAAACAAAAACCAAGCAGGAGGCATAACTCTCCCAGACTTCAAGAAATACTACAAAGCCACAGTCATCAAAACAGTGTGGGACTGGTACCAAAACAGACAGACAGACCAATGGAACAGAATAGAGAACCCGGAAATAAACCCTGACACCTATGGTCAATTAATCTTTGACAAGGGAGGCAAGAACATCAAATGGGAAAAAGAAAGTCTATTCAGCAAGCATTGCGGGGAAACCTGGACAGCTGCATGCAAAGCAATGAAATTAGAACTCACCCTCACACCATGCACAAAAATAAACTCCAAATGGCTGAAAGACTTAAATATACGACAGGACACCATCAAACTCCTAGAAGAGAACATAGGCAAAACACTCTCTGACATCAACATCATGAATGATTTCTCAGGTCAGTCTCCCAAAGCAATAGAAATCAGAGCAAAAATAAACCCATGGGACCTCATCAAACTGAAAAGCTTTTGCACAGCAAAGGAAATCCAAAAGAAACCAAAAAGATAACTTACAGAATGGGAGAAAATAGTTTCAAATGATGCAACCGACAAGGGCTTAATCTCTAGAATATATAAACAACTTATACAACCCAGCAGCAAAAAAGCCAATCAATCAATGGAAAAATGGGCAAAAGACCTGAATAGACATTTCTCCAAAGAAGATATACAGATGGCCAACAAACACATGAAAAAATGCTCAACATCGCTGGTTATAAGAGAAATGCAAATTCAAAACTACCATGAGATATCACCTCACACCAGTCAGAATGGCCATCATTAATAAATCCACAAATAACAAGTGCTGGAGGGGCTGTGGAGAAAAGGGAACCCTCCTGGACTCTTGGTGGGAATGTAAACTGGTACAGCCACTATGGAGAACAGTTTGGAGATACCTTAGAAATCTACACATAGAACTTCCATATGACCCCACAATCCCACTCTTGGGCATCTATCCGGACAAAACTCTACTTAAAAGAGACACGTGCACCCGCAAGTTCATTGCAGCACTATTCACAATAGCCAGGACATGGAAACAACCCAAATGTCCATCGCCAGAGGATTGGAATACTACTCAGCCATAAAATAAAAAAGAATGACATCATGCCATTTGCAGCAACATGGATGGAGCTAGAGAATCTCATACTGAGTGAAATGAGCCAGAAACACAAAGACAAATGCCATATGATATCACTTATAACTGGAATCTAATATCCAGCACAAATGAACATCTCCTCAGAAAAGAAAATCATGGACTTGGAGAAGAGACTTGTGGCTGCCTGATGGGAGGGGGAGGGAGTGGGAGGGAGTGGGAGGGATCGGGAGCTTGGGCTTATCAGACACAACTTAGAATAGATTTACAAGGAGATCCTGCTGAATAGCATTGAGAACTTTGTCTAGATACTCATGTTGCAACAGAAGAAAGGCTGGGGAAAAATGTAATTGTAATGTATACATGTAAGGATAACCTGACCCCCTTGCTGTACAGTGGGAAAATAAAAAAAAAAAAAAAGAAAGGCTGGAGAAGACTTGAATGTCTTTATCAGTCAGCTTGGCTCACTTGATAATCATAAAAAACTAAACCCAGACATAACAAAATACACATCATTTGTAAGTACACATTAAACATTGACTATGATTGACCATAAAACAAGTCTAAATAAATACAAAAGATTAAAAAATTGGACTTTATAAAAATTTAAAACTTACCAGAAAATGAATAGGTAAGCTACATACTGTGAGGAAATACTTGCATTATTACATCTAAGAACCTATGTCTAGACAATACAGAATACTCCTACATTTAGTAATAATAAGAAAAGCTCTGAAATGGGAAAAAAGAAAACCAAACCTTGAATAGGCACTTTGTAAGGAATGATATGCAAATAACCAGTAGCACGTGAAAAGATGCTCACAAGCATTAATCATCAGGAATACATAAATGAGATAGCAGGTAGAATGGTATACAGTTAAAAAGATTGACAATACCAAGTACTGATGAGTATATGGAACAATCAGAATTCTCATGCTTTGCTAGTGGGAATGTAAGAGAGTAGCATAACTTCGGAAAACTGTTTGAAATGACTTCTAAAGTTAAACTCCTACCCCAACTCTAACCCAGACCTTCTACTTCTAATCAACAGAAATAAAGTATGTCCACAGAAACACCTGTATAAGAATGTTCACAGCATTTTTATCCATAAAATCCCCAAACTGGAAACACTCCACATATCTACCTTTAGGAGAATGAAGAAACAGAGATACTACTCGACAATAAAAAGGAACAAACTACCAACTCTAATAGAACTGCAGAGGTGGGAGTGAGGGGTAGGTGACATGGTAGGGAATGACTCAGAAGTTTTCCAGAATAAAAATTCTGGAGGGACATAAATATTCTATATCTTAAGAGGTATGAGTTTCATAGGTATATGTATTTGTCCAAATTAATGAAATTGCCCTCTGAAAATCTGTACATATTTCTATAAATAATAAAAAGAGAAATCCTTCTTGGGATAGGATAGGTACAAAGAAATGTAAACTTCCTTTTTTTTTTCCTCCCTAGATATAGCTGTTTTTTCCCCTCTCACTTTTAAGGCTACACCAGAGAAAAAATGAAAAATTCAAAATTCTTGGTGAGGGAAATTTAGCAAGTCAGAGAAACCTTAGAAATTCAACATTAGTGTGGAGTTCCTATAGTTTTATGCTGCAGAGGTGGAAGTTAGGGTTTATTCACTATACTTTATGTTCCAAAAATGCCTGGTTATTGAAGAGATGCTTATCTTCATTCCACCAACACCTGCAGAGGCTCATAAAACACTCCATTTGTATCTTTAAAGTTCCTGGTGTGTAAGCAGAAATGAGAAATACTTAAAAGCTCTATGACTCTCTGCCTGCTGATTTTAAGTGTAAGGAGAATCTTTAATCAAACAAACCATAATTATTTGGAGAGAACATTTTATATATTTTTTGCTAATGTTGAAACTGTTTCCATGGATTATCCTATTTTTTAAAGTTAATGCTGACATTTTGAATTAATCTTCAATATTCTATGAGAAATTAATTATTGATAAAACATCCCATATTAAAACAAAGCCTAGGATCCCTGAGGTTTTTGTTCTGGCAAGAGGATCTCTTGATAGGGACAGCCCCCGCCATTTCCACACTGACCCCATGGATCTTTTTCTCCCCCTTTGATATTTTGCTATTTTTAATACAACTGAGATAGCCTATAATTTTTATTAAAAAAATAGTTAATCTAATAAGAAGAGAAAAAAAATCAGAGAATACAAGAAATAAAAACAGGTGCTTAAATGCAGGTTTGGGAACCTATTCTTACTAGTTTGTTCCTGCATCTTTGTTTTTCCCCCAAATGCCTTGCAAATTTTTTCTAGCATCCTGCTGGAGTATCTGCTTCTCAATCCTTGGTTGGGAAATTTATGACGGTTAGTGACATAGTGACACCAGAAAAACTTGCTGTAAATAATGGCTCTACCAATTTTTAAAACATTGGAGATATAATTGTAATATAACATTGTGTAAATTGTGCAACATATTGATTTGATACATTTATATATTGCAATATGATTCCCACCACAGCTGTAGCTAATTCCCTTATCTCATCACATAAACACCATTTCTTTTTGTGGTGAGAACATTTAAGATCTAGTCTCTTAGCAACTTGGAAGTATATAATGTACTAATGGCTCTGCCATAGTATCATAGACCTAAAAATAAAAGCCCAAACTATTAGTACTAAACAAAACATGTGATAATAATATCTTTGAAAACTAGGGTAAATGAAGATTAGGACATAGTTTCTTACTTTGTAAAATATAAGTATGGAAGACATTAGCATCTGCTCTCCATTCTGTTTAAAAAGATGAATTCTGGAGTTCCCGTCGTGGCGCAGTGGTTAACGAATCCGACTAGGAACCATGAGGTTGCGGGTTCGGTCCCTGCCCTTGCTCAGTGGGTTAACGATCCGGCGTTGCCGTGAGCTGTGGTGTAGGTTGCAGACGCGGCTCGGATCCTGCGTTGCTGTGGCTCTGGCGTAGGCCGGTGGCTACAGCTCCGATTCAACCCCTAGCCTGGGAACCTCCATATGCCGCAGAAGCGACCCAAAGAAATAGCAAAAAAAAAAAGACAAAAAAAAGATGAATTCTGATGCAAAGACCCACCATTTTTATTTGGAAAGTCAGCTCCTCTCCACTCTTATGTCTTCTGGATAAAGGCCTATTCTCATGGGCTTGGGGTGAACATGTGAAAGAGATTTAAGCCAATCAGAATGCTCTATGTCTCTATCAACTTGTTCAGGAATGGGTAGGTGACCTAAGCCACGCCAGTCACAGCAAATCTTTATACAGAATTCCCAGAACAAGATTCAAATTGGGTTTGACTAGGTTTGCCAGTCCCATAATCTCCAGCAGCCATTTTGCAGCCATGAGGAAAGAGCCCTTTGGAGTAAATGAAGTTAACTAAGGATAATGGTGGTTTATCCTTTGTTTCTAAGGAGGGACTGATTCAGACATAGCCTTAAAAAATTCAGTTATTGGTATCGGTATATTCAGTTTTTCACTTGAAGCTAATTTCTATGCAACTGGAAGAATTTGCACTGATACAGGAAATATTATCTATGACATAAGATTAGTAAGATGTACTGCTGTAAGGACTTCTAGAAAATACTTTTGTGATAAGGTAGGGTTTAAATTTTCCATCACCTATTGTTTGTATTTTATTTTATTTTACTTTATTTTATTGCTTTTTAGGTCCACACCCATGGCATATGGAAGTTCCCAGGCTAGGGGTTAAATTAGAGCTACAGCTGCCAGCCTATGCCACAGCCACAGCAATGCAGAATCCTGGCCATGTCTGTGACCCACACCACAGCTCATGGGAACACCAGATCCCTGATTCACTGAGTGAGGTCAGAGATCACACCTGCATCCTTATGGATACTAGTCGGGTTCATTTCCCCTGCACCACAATGGGAACTCCTTATCTTTTATTTGAAATGGTATTAGAGCATTTATTTTTTGCCAGGCACTGTTAGAGTGATTTCATCGAGCTGATCACTTCCAACCATCCAATGAAGCAGTTATTATTAGCCTATTTCACAAATAAGAGACCTGGGGTTCCGAGAGGTTATGCAACATTCTCCAGGTAACATAACTGGTAAATAGTAGAGCCAGGATTTGAACCCATATGTGTCTGACTCCAAATATGTTCTTCTTATTATCACTTAACTTCTTCGAGTAATTATCTTTAAATTGTAAGCAATAATAATACCAGCTTTAATACACTATAGCCTTATTGCAGGGCTAAATCATATAACTACTTTATAAAGTGGAAACTACTATGTCATATTTACATTTATTATGAAAAATTGAAATGCAGTGCTAGCAAGATTGTTTTCATCCTTTATGTGTAGTTTGTTCCTATTTGAGCTACAGGAAAATGTCTATGGAAGTCATTGCTAATATAAAATTTTTATTTTTTTATTTTTTACTTTTTTTGTCTTTTTGCCTTTTCTGGAGCCGCTCCCGCAGCATACAGAGGTTCCCAGGCTAGGGGTCTAATCGGAGCTGCAGCCACCAGCCTACACCAGAGCCAGAGCAACGCGGGATCCGAGCCGCGTCTGTGACCCACACCACAGCTCACGGCAACGCCAGATCCTTAACCCACTGAGCAAGGGCAGGATCGAACCCGTAACCTCATGGTTCCTAGCCAGATTCGTTAACCACTGCGCCATGACGAGAACTCCTAAAATTTTTAAATCTTTGACATCTGCTACATTTACTTTTTATTTTTGACCCTCTGACCTGAAGATACTCACACTCTTCACCTGAAGTAAAGGGCACAAGAGCTTGACTTTCATGGCCCCAATTTCTCAACCAAGGCCCCAAGAATGAATGAGAAAAAAATGGAAATTTATATTTGGAGATGAAAATATAGGGGATTTTAAAGAAGTGAAGGGTAAAAGACGGACAGCTGAAAAAGAGTTCTGTGATCCAAAAAGTGGCTAGCTGTTGTTCCCAACCCTGGTTACACAATAGAATTCTTGATGGATACTTTTTTTATTTTCACACCTGTGGCATACCACACCTCAGGCTAGGGGCTGAAACAGAGCTGCAGCTGTGGGCTATGCCACAGCCATAGCAAAACCAGATCTGAGCTGCATCTGTGATCTATGGCACAGCTTGTGGCAATGCTGGATCCTTAATTCACTGAGGAAGGCCAGGAATTGAACCCACATTGATGGGTATTTTTAAAAATGGCTATACCTGGGTCTCACTCCGGACAAATGAAATCAGCTGTCATGGCTGAGGTAACTGGCATTTGTCTTTAAATCTCCACAGGTGACTCCAGTGTGCAGGTAAGATCGAAGGCTATTGGGATAAAGGAAGAAAATGTGATTTTCTTTCCGTTTATGTAGTAGTCATTTATGTAACTTTTAATTCATCTATTAATTCATTAACTCACTAATTTCCATATCTATTCATTCATTCATCTTCATTTATTCAGTTACTAATCTACACAGTCGTCCACTCAGCCACCCACTTATTTGTTCATTCATCCATTGATTTATAGAGTCAGTCACGTAGTCAATCCACAAATCTTCATCAAGTGCCTAAACTCTGTGCTTCTGGAGATAAAGAAGTGAATGCAACAGAATAAGTCTTTGCTTTTCAAAGCTAGCAGTTTGTTGTGGCGGTGTTTCCTACAATGTGTGCTGAGAAATTACTTCTCTGCCTTATTAAAAGGGATTATGAGAAACACTGGTTTCGGGGTTAATCGTGAAGTTATGAAAACTTTCCCTTTAAAGTCATTTGCATGCACTGGTAATATCTCTGCATCACTGACGTATTTAAGGATACTGGAACTTCTAATTTTAAATTTGCTCAAATGAGATTATGACTGAGGAAAATAAATAAATAAAGTGTAATTGCTGCTTCCCTCCCACCTCCCACCAAATAAAGTTTGGTTTAATATCTTCAGCTGAAAAATGCAGAAAATCACTGTAATTAACTTTGGCTCAGTACTTAGTCCCTTTTCTATTTCCAGATATTCCTATTCCCATAAAAAGGCTGATTTATACATTGTTTAATCCATTCAATTAACTTCTCCAACCTCCCTCCTTATTAAATTGAGCCACATTTTGGGTTGATATGCTTCGTTTTAGTTGCTGCTTATTTATTTGTACTGATTCACTCGGCCTTAATATAGATCTTGTTACAGAGCCTTTGGTTGCTGTTTATTTTTGAGTGAGAACAGGATGTAAGTACTACATGTTCTTGAACATCAATACCAATTTGATCTTTCTCACTTGCTGAATCCCAGGATTTTTAAAGAAGCTTTATTCCTAGGGTATAGTGTACAATTTAAAGTCATATTTATATTTAATGAAAAAGAGTAATTTGTCTGGCTTTATCAGAATTTGATACTTGGTCCATGCTACCAATTTTATACCTTCTTGAATTTTTACGGCTCCCAGTTTTCACATGCTTTTCACTTTATCAGGGCTTCCCAAATGAGTTGATAAAAATGTCCATCAAAGGGGCCAGACTTTGAAAACAAACATGGTTACCAAAGGGGACAGGTGGGGAAGGATGGATGGACTGGGTGTTTGGACTGGCATTATGTGCAGTGAGGTATGCAATGATTGGCCAGCGGGGACCTGCTGTATAGCACAGAGAACTCTACCCAATATTTTGTGATAATCTGTTGGGAAAAGAATCTGAAAGAGAATGGATATGGGTACATATATAACTGAACCACTTTGTTGTACAGCAGGAATTATCACAACATTGTAAATCATCTATATTTCAATAAAACATTAAAAATGGAAAAAAATTAAAAAATATATAGTATTGGGACAGACTGGAGTACTCTCACTAACTTGGATGAAGATATCCATGCTTAGTAAACATACTAAAATTTCATAATATATAATACTAAAAACGAGGTCCCTTGGCCTTAGTTCTTTAGACGTCTTTTTTTATTCTGTTTTCATAAAATCATTTTTAATGTATTTGTTACATATGTGTTTGTTACAGTTTTATGTATTTGTTAAATTATTTTTAGTGTGAGCATAATTTAAACATATTAATTTTCTTCAAAATCATGGGGAAAATTATGAAAAAGTGAAGATGTCACCTTTGTTTTCTCACTACCAGTTCTATTACAAAGAAGGTAACCAGAGTTATTTCTTAAGTACCTCTTCCTGAAATTTCGTATGTAAATAACATTTAGCCATGGTTCCCCCCAAAGGGAGGAAGGAACAAAGGAAAATTTTACCCAACAGCCTTTACTTGCAATTGATGAAATTTTTTTTTTTTTCTTTTTAGGGTCGCAACCAGGGCATATGGAGGTTCTCAGGCTAGGGGTTGAATCAGAGCTGTAGTCTCTGGCCTGCGCCACAGCCACAGCAATGCCAGATCTGAGCCGTGTCTGCGACCTACACCATAGCTAACGGCAACACCACATCCTTAACCTGCTGAGCCGGGCCAGGGATCAAACCTGCATCCTTGTGGATGCTAGTCAGATTCGTTTCCACTGAGCCATGATGGGAACTCCCACAATTGATGAAAATTTTACTCAGCAAATAGTAAACTCCCAAACTTCCAGGCTGCTTATACTGGTTACAGGAGAGTCTCTTGGGGGAGTGTCAGGGCAGGATGTGAGAGATGCTTCCCCCTGACCAGCCACCACTGGAAAAAGAGATAGTTGAGTCCGAGAGAATCTGAATTGATGCTTTTTACATATTAGTGTATGTGTACGTGAGTGTGCTCTTAAATCTTATATACTGAAAAATTACCAATCCTTTAACTCATGGCTTATGATTTTATATTTCATAGTTGCTGGCAGGTTAGATATTTTTCACTTCACAAAAATTTCCAACTATTATCCACATTGGTTGCCAGAACAAGTATAACAAAGCTTAAGGAAGTTACTTGTGGAGTTCCTATTGTGGCTCAGCAGGTTAAGAACTCAACATAGAGTCAGTGAGTATGTGGGTTTGATCCCTGGCCTCACTCGGTGGGTTAAGGATCCGGCATTGCTGCAAGCCACAGCACAGATTACAAATGTGGCTAGGATCTGGTGCTGCAATGCTTGTGATGTAGGCCAGCAGCTGCAGCTCTGATTTGACCCCTGGCCTGGGAACTTCCATATGCTATAGGTGTGGCCGTAAAAAAAAAAAGAAAAGAAAATTACTCATGGCTAAGTAATTTAAAAAGCAAAATTATTAAAAAAAATACCTTTTAAGCATTTTTACAGAAAAAGCCATATTTATTGTGGCATGTGGATATATTTTAATGAGTTTGTTCCACTTTGTGATGGTACCTCCAAAAGTAAGAACCTTACTTAGGGTTAGTGAGGATCTTAAAGTAGCCTTGGCTTTATAGGGCCATTTTTGAACCATAGGATCAATACGGATTTTCTCTGACTCTTATCTTTGTATAAATATTCTCCTTTTAGAGGATCTACGTATTTATCTTAGAATAAGAGACCTGTTGGCTACCAGCTAGGGGTATACCTAACATGCATGTATACACACATATATATATGCATGAAATACTTAGAATATGTCCTTGGAAAAATGGCAGAAACTTGGAAGATCTGATATACTCAAAACATCAGTGAAAGAGGAAATGAGAAAATTAAGCCTTGATGATCCCAAGTAAACATATATGACTTGTGGAGATAATTTTCATTGGATTGAACTGAAAGATGCAATGGGAAACATGGGGATGTCTCTTGTCTCAGTTTAGAAAAGCCATGATATTGGTTGGTGTAGGCCATTGTGTTGAAGATAAAGAGAACATTGTTCACCTAATGAGAATTTCTTTACTGGACTGGGAAAAGAAACTGTGCTCCCAATGAGGATTTCTTTATTGTACATTGAGATTCACTATACTCGAACAAGTAAAGGTAGTTCCATAGAAGTTTTCCTAAATTATCTCTGAAATTGATGAAAGCTAATTAAATTTAAGGACTTTCATTTATTAATTGATTCCACTACAGGATATCCCCTTTATAGACAAAATGAGAATTTTTTTTTTCTTTGTCCTACTAAAAGTGTCTTAACTAAACTGGGACTCTTAGAAATAAGCCAGAACTTTAGGCATTTTTTTAGAGTTTATTTCCCTTCAAAATGTAAATGTTTTCTTTTGTTCTAGCACTTCAAATTACAAGCAAAATAACTTGGCATGTTATAGAAATGTAATGGTCTATCTGAAATATTTTGATTACATATTTTTCTGAAGTCTTTCTTTTTTCTTTAAATGCAGTGTTCATTTCTCATTGCCTCCTACACTTGAGGACTATTTGCTCTGTGCATGGCAAGTACAAGAAATATGTGGACAAGAATATGAATTTATGATTAATGGAAGGTAGGTTTGTGTGAAATATTACAATTTGCAAAATCCTGAGAAATACAATTTCTTTGAATTCACAGTTTGCTTACAATCAGTGGGATTGTTAAGAAGCAGCACCTCCACCAACACTCGCTGTAGTCACTCTTCAAAATGCCTACTTTACTAACTTAAAAAAAATTGCTTTGAAACAAATGAGTTCCTTTTTCTCTTACTAATGATTATAATAAATAATGTTTATTTCAAAGCAGAATAATCAGAAACAGAGGGAAGTCAAGAAATAATCTGTATAATCCACAATACTCAGATACTGTTAAGTTCAGGATACTTAAGAATTGACAACAATCCCTTCATCCTACTAATTTTTAAGAAAGTTCAGTGAATGTCAGAAGTGTTTTCAGATTTAAGGATGGCAGTAAAACTTTGAAAATATTTGACACATCATAATTGACACATTAATATAGAAATCAATTAATGAAATTATTTTATATCTTTAATTAAAAAAAATCAAAATTCCCAGTGCTGGAAAGGGTGCTCCTGGAATGTAAACTGATCTAACCTATTTGGAAAGCAATTTGTTAGTGTCAGTCAGAGGTCTCACAAATGCCTGTGCACTTTGACTAGTAATTGCACTTTGGAGATTCTAACCTAAGGAAAAAATTATATAGTCTAAATAATGCAAAATATAGACAAACATTTTTATATAATGATATTCATAGAATAGCTAACCCTTATAAAGCACTTATTATACAATAGGAAATGTGATAAATGTTTTAAATGTATTATCCTGTATAATCATTCTCAAAAAATTCTGTAAGATATTTACTATTATTACCTCTCTTTTATTGATAAGAAAATGGGCTCAGTAAGGTTAGTTAATGATTACTAACTAACCTCAGTAAGGTTAGTTAATGATTATTTATGATAATAAATGGTGAAAGTTGGATTAACACCAAGGTGTATAGAAATTCAGGGTCTATAGTTTTCTTCGCATTTTGGAAATTTTAAGTCTATAAAAATGTTAAGAATTGAGTGCAATGAATCATTCACCTATTCAATCAGATTTACCTGTTATTAAATTTTTGCTACATTTGTTTTCTTTCTCTCTCCCTATATTTATATGTATATACCCCCACTTATTTCTTTCAGCATGTATCACAAAGAATAAGAACATTTTTTTTTGTGTAAGCACATTCCATCTTCGCAGTTAGGACATTAACATTAATTCAGAAATATTATCTAACATACCCTCCATTATTAATAGAGCCCCCTCCTCCGTTTTTTTTTTTTTTTGTCTTTTCTAGGGCCGCACCTGCAGCATATGGAGGTTCCCAGGCTAGGGGTCTAATCGGAGCTGTAGCCACCCGGCCTACGCCAGAGCCACAGCAACGCGGGATCCCAGCCGCATCTGTGATGTACACCACAGCTCATGGCAATGCCAGATCCTTAACCCACTGAGCAAGGCCAGGGATGGAACCCACAACCTCATGGTTCCTAGTCAGATTCGTTAACCACTGCGCCACGATGGGAACTCCTCCTCCACTTTTAAATAAGATTCATACTTTCACTTTCTCTGCTATACTGACTTCTTTGCTATAACACTATGCTTTTTGCAATAGCAAAAACAGAGATAATGTTTTTCTTGTAATATAAAAAGTTTAAAAAATTACAGCATAGCCATGTGATAAATATTATATCTCAAAAAATAAAATTTCTGAAAAAATTTAATGACATGGGACAATTCTTGTGATATATAAAAGTTGGACATAGCATTACAGTTGAACGTTTGTTCTTTTAACAATCCTGGGTTTATAGATATAGGACACTTGGTGCTAGCTACAAAGGAGAATTACCATGATCTATCTCATTTAGAATTCTTAGTGGAGGGGGTGAGTAAACCTTTCAGTAAATGCCTGGAGTGAGACAGGGTAAGGAAATGAAGGATATATGGATTTCCTTGGAGAGGAAGGGGTCTAGTTAGGGTGAGGGGCCAGAGAAGGTTCCAGAAGTATGATGTCAATTATTTAAAATTGGATTGTGATGATCATTGTACAACTATAAATGCAATAAATTCATTGTGTAATTAAAACGAAGTATGGAAATGACATGCAAGGATGAGCTAAATATTCAGTATGTCAAAGAGTATTTTTAGGTAGTAGGATTGTAGATTCTTTTCCTTCTCTGTGTTTTACTTCTTCTCCAAGTTTTAAACAATACATGTATACACTCCATTATAGATAGAGAAAAATAATTTGTTGAAGATCTATTAAAAATGTATTATTTAGGGTTTGTCCAATGCCCATGGTAAGCTGGTTAGTTGCAGAACACTGAGGTAACACACTCCTTGATCATAAAAAATAATAAGTACTTTTAAAAATGAGAATAACAGCCATTAGATTTTATCACTTTTCATTGTTCAATAATATTTTAATTAAGGATGCTACATGCCCATTTTCATCCAGCTTGGTAGATACATGATAAGACAGAAATACATTAGGCTACAAAATAATGAGGCTTATTTAGATATCTTATAATCATGTGTGGACACCCTTCCTATAACCATAGTGATAGTACCTGTATCAGCAGCCAACTAAGTAGTCTAACAAGACCTAAAGTCATTCATCACTCATACTCAAAAATGTGATGGCAAATGCTATGCATTTGTAAAGAAATTTTCATGAAGTTATGAAATAGTAGATTATATAGCATGTAGATTTTTTCCTTGCCTTCAAGTTTGCTTTTTTTAAATTTAGGCTTTCTGTCTTTCAGTTGTTCCCTTGGCATATGTGTAACGTTAACTCGCATAGCTGTTAAAGGTGTACTACAATTAACTCGTGTTTAAAATATATATTGTCTATGATATGGAATGGTGATGTACAGGTCTGAGGTAATGGAATAACCTGGGATGACTCTGAAATCACAATTACCAAAGGCAAATTTAGACCTTGAGCACAAGACAGGGTCAACATGAAGATGGGACATCCGTATTGCTGTCAACTTAGAAGAAAATAAATCAGCTAACAGAAGGAAGAGGAGGGAAAATTGGAAATTTTAATTGATCTCCTCTCCAGTCAGTTCTTTAACACCTGCAATGAGTCTGTCTCCTCCCCTGTATCATTGTAATGTGTTTATTTGATAAAGTCATATGGCTCCTTTAAAGATAATTTAATTCCTTTTAATTAAGAAAACCTATTTTAATAGCTGGCATTTTGATGCATGTGGTGCTCATGGCTTCCAACATATTGAACACCACTGCTCATTAGGAAACTCTTTAAAAAGTCATTTAGTGCAGACAGTGTCTTCTGCTTAGCTAAACCAAACCTATAATTCAGGTTCAACATAATTGCAATATTATTCACAAACTCAGAGACAAATATTATACATATCCAGAAAAGTATAGCCTATGTGTATAAGATCACTAAACACATGGACCAGAATATATCTTTTAAATGGGCATAGACAGTACTTCCCGTTTTAATTTTTCTTGCTTTTATTGGGAGTGAAGGGACTGGCAAGAACCTAGCACTATGTGGAAGCTAATAAGTCATTGTTTCATTGCTTCTGCCCCTGCAAATGGCTTTAAATTTAAACATTTATTTTACTGATGAAAACAAAAGTCTAAACTCTAGAAGTCTAAATTAAATGTAATGACATATTCTTTTTGCTGAGCCTTTGTCTCACCCAGACAGGCTAAAGTGCAAAGCGAATGATTTGATCTCATTACCTTGCTGTTGCTGGTGGTTATCACAGATGGTGAGGATTTTCATCACAGAGCTGTGCAACTGGAGACATAGAACAAAGGGGCCGCCCAGCCTCCAGGTGGTCATTGCTGGTAATTAATGCCTTGGGGAAAGTTCAGCTTGTAACAGTATAATAGCCTGGTGAGCCTGCCAAGGAAGTGGCCCTTTCTAAAACAATTCTTTTTTTTTTTTTTTTTTACCTTTCCTGTCAGTCATATAGCACAGTACACAAGAGATTTGTTTTCTAACAGAGGAGCCGATTAGAAGGCGAGTATTGTGTGTAATTTTTCCTGTTGGTTTTGCTGAAAAAACCTGGGTATTCTTTGTCTAGCACATTGTTTTATTCATTGCTTATGACTGTCTGAATTTCCTTGGGAATGGCTTAACCATTTTAAGTGCCTAATTTATGCCATATGCAGAATCTAGTAGGGCTAATCACTGATATGCTATGAAGAGGAATATCTGCTTAGTACTTAACAAATAGACTATATAACAGCTTCTCTAGTTGCCAGAAGCTAATTGTATCAGAACACTTTTTCCGAATATTAAAACTATAATAACTCTTACTTCTGATTCTCGACTTGGAATGATATATTAGTTGCTGAAAAGTCATATGAGATATGAGTAAGCAGATGAGGCTTTTGTGAAGGGTTATAAGCTAGACTTTTCAGAATGAACTATCCCATGGCAATAACTACCCTTTATTGAGTGCTTATGTGTCAGACTACTAGCAAATATTACCTTATATAATCTTTATGGAAAGCCCCTGGAAGATGTATTATTATCATTAATTTTGTAGGGAAGGAAATGGATTCTTTAAAAGGCCAAATAATTTGCTCAAATTTATAAAACCAGATATGGACTGGGACTAGAACTCAGATCATCTTACCTTAATGTTTCTCTTTCTATACATATAGTCCTTAAACTTTAGTGTGCATGAGATCGCATGCAGGGTTTGTTAAGACACAGATCTGACCCTCAGTCCCCAGCTTGTGACCTAGTAGGTCTGGGCTGGGACCCCGGAATTTGCATACCTAACTTGTCACAGCTAGTGATGCTGATGTTGCTCATCTGAGGACCACAATTTGAGATCCAGTGTTCTGTACCATGCTCCTCTCCTGAGAAGTAAATTAAAAGTGGGCTAATGGATGTCGAAGTTTGGATAACAATCTGTAAACTGTAAGCTGTAAGCTGTAAGCTCTAGTTATAATTAATATTAATGAGTAACGAGGATGAGGGCTATTTTATTTTTAACATTATTAACAATGAAATTTTTTTGCTTAGAGAACCATTCAAGTATAGAAGTATTTGTCCACACTATGCATGTATCAAGTATCAAAATAAAAGCTGATGTGGAAGGTACAGTAATCAACTAGAAACGATACTTGTCTTCAAGAATTAAAAAATCTCAATGAGACGAGTTTCCGTTGTGGCTCAGCAGTTAATGAACCTGACTAGTATCCATGAGGACACAGGTTCCATTCCTGGCCTCACTCAGTGGGTTAAGGATTCAGTGTTGCTGTGGCTTTGGAATAGGTCACAGACACAGATCAGATCTGGCATTGCTGTGGTTGTGGTGTAGGCCGGTGGCTACAGCTCTGATTCAAGCCCTGGGATCTTCTGTATGGCATGGGTGTGGCCCTAAAAAAAAGACACACACAAAAAAAGACAAAAAAAAAATCTCAAGGAGAGGCACATATTTACAAATTAGTAGGCAGAACACAGAAATATAATAGGTAAAAACAGTATGATTGAAAACATTAAACTGAGAAATATTAATTCCAACAGGTTATTAATTTCAATTTGGGAAAATGATTTCTAAATATTCAATTTCTGTTTTCAGATATGTTTCATGGCATATGTTTTCTGTTATCTTTTTCTTTTATCACACTGCAGGTACATAAAAACCTTTTTTTTTATTTTTATACATAATAGGCATTATTTAACAGGTGATTCCATCTTCTGAGTATTACAGTATAGCAGTAGTAACAATAAGTCTAAAAATGAGTCCTTGCTTTCCTTCTCATGGGTTTAGCCATTGAGTTTACCTGCAGAATATCCTTAAAGGATACTGGCCAAAGACAGGGAGGGCCCAGAACTCCGTGAACCAGAAAGTTGCCATGATTCTGTTGCTGGGCAATGTCTCACCTGAGAGTCTGGTTCATTCTGAGTGCCCATGAGGAGAATTTAATGCCTTTCCTGGAGGGGCAAAGGAATTTCGTTCTAGATAAGAAATCACTCAGGATGGGATAGAGTATGAAATGGCTTCAGGCATTTTGTAGGGGATACACTCATACAGAACACAAAAATTTTTCTCCCCTAAATTATAGTAAGTCGACACTTTGCTTTTCTACATAAGAAATTGGCAAATTATTTTTACACTTTTTTTTAACCCTTTCCTCTATCATCCATTTCCTTGATGCGAATTGTTTTTCGAGATTAGTTATAGCTCAGGCTGAAACATTTTCCTTCAGAACCCTCTAAAAGAGGAGAATGAGGTGCTTGCTTGTCACCCAGGGCTCCACTGGCTGTCCTTTGAGGCTGAATGCCCTAAATCCACAGCCTTTGAATCATATGTTCTTTCCATGGGGTCTCCACCCACAGTAGAGTGATATTCTAGCAATTGTTTCTTAATTGGTCCTTTTTCCTAATTATTTCCTATGCTTTATACATTACTTTTTTTAAATGAAAGTCTCTCTTGTCCTTTAAATGCCAAGGTGTTCTGTAACCCTGAAAACATGCATTTCATATATGTTTTTACTTTAAGAAATTATGGGCCAAAATATTTTTTTCTTTTTTTCTTTTTTATAGCTACTCCTGTGGGATATGGAAGTTCCCAGGCTAGGGGTCAAAATGGAGCTACAGCTGCTGGCCTATGCCACAGCCACAGCAATGCCAAATCTGGGCTGAGTCTGTGACCTGCACCACAGCTTACAGTAACGCCAGATCCTTAACTCACTGAGTGAGGCCCGGGATCGAACCTATGTCCTTATGGACACTGGTATGGTTTATTACTGCTGAGCCACAATGGGAATCCCTCATTCCATTTTCTTGATGGGGAAACTGGTGCTTTTAAATGTTCTATGATTTGCCCAAGATCATATTGATAGTCAAGGCTAGCTATATAATTTATGGGACCTAGTGCGAAATGAAAACCTCAGTCTATTATTCAAAATGCAGGGAGGAGTTCCCACTGTGGCTCAGCAGTTAACGAACCCAACTAGCAACCATGAGGATGCGAGTTTGATCCCTGGCCTCGCTTAGTGGGTTAAGGATCTGGCATTGCTGGGAGCTGTGGTGTAGGTCACAAATGCAGCTTAGATCCTGCATTGCTGTGGCTCTGGCATAGGATGGAGGCTACAGCTCTGGATTGGACCCCTAGCCTGGGAAACGCCATATGCCATGGGTGTGGCCCTCAAGAAACAAAAAGACCAAAAAAAAAGGAAAAAAAGGCTTTTCTTTTTTTTACAGCCTCTATCTGAAGTTATTATAGTGCTTTTTATTTTCTATTGAGCATTGTCCATACTTGGTTATGAGGATACTCATGTGATACAAGCAGACTCTAAAGGTGCTTGGAGCCTCTCTTTGCAACTTGTGGCCCTGGGTATGAAAGGCTACCCTGACTCTCCCCTACCCAGGTCCTGCCAGAGGTAGAAGACATCATTGATCACTGGGCAGTGACAGAAGGGAAGACTGGGTGTGGCTTGGGTACCAGGGGAAAGGGAGCAGGTAGTTGAGAACAGTCCCAGGAAGGCAGGACATTGTGAGAGGTAATGGCACCTATAATATCACCAGTGCCATTGTCCCTTCAGACTCTGATTAACAAGTCAAAAATTCAGAATATATTCACAAAGAATTTCAAGACAGCCACTACAAAACATTAAGACCCAAACATGAGACCCTCTCTGACCATTGCCTTCAGAGTGAGGGAGTTCATAAAAAAGACTCAAAGCTCATTAAAAGTCATTCAGCCATGAAGCTGGCACTCTTGGTACTAAGTACAAAGTTTGAAATCTAACATATTTATGTAGGATTCCAAAGTCTAATTCCTTCCTGTCTTGGAAATCATATGATTCAGTAGAGGGAAAAGAAGTTAACAAAAATCAACCACTGAAGGCTTTTACTAAAATAAGAGGAATCTTCATATAGGTCTGATGTTGGGGAGGAATAACCCCCACATTTCAGACAATTATGTCATTAAATGATCCGACTCTTGGTTGTCATTGTGCTTTCAATCAAATTATTTGACCTGTATATTACTCTTTCTGTGAAAGCATGCAATATGAGTCATGGTAATACATAATTATTGTTGCTTTAAAAGTTTTCTGATTATGATGAACTGGAGACTTTCCTCCCTAGCCTCTTAATTAGGTTTTTCAGAACCAATGCTTAATCTTGGCCATGTGATTCTCAGCCTCAGACAATGGCCACCTGGGATGTGAAGGCTGACCTCCTCAAGAAGTTAGGCTGGAGTCCCCTGTTTGGAGAGGAGGCTGACACCCAACCCCAGCCCGCACTGCTGTTGTAATTTAATGACAAATTTTCCTTTTAAGTCTGTGTTCAAATTTCATCTGAGGAAAGAAAAGCAAATTCATCACGAGACCTGCACGTTTCCCATTACCCTTAATAAAACATATTCCACAGTGAGGAGTGACATTTTGAAAGAATAAACCTTTCAGCAGACTGGCTCTGTGTCATTGTGCATAACCGAAGCCTGGCAGGTCACAAAGGGAGATGCTGGCAAAGTGGATTAATATGTAAACCAACCTAGGCTGACTTAAAATGATTAATTCTGGGACATATTTTGTGAAACCCATTTCATTTTGTGAACAATTATGCCTAGAAATGAATTTGTATTCATAAGGCTTCCCCCGTTTTTGCTTTAGTAAATGATAGGCTTTGTTTTTCTTGAAAAGTTTGTTTTTAACAATGTGGCAAATTAATTCTGTGGAATAAATATGTGCAACTAAAGCAGATACAGAAAATTACGGATAGAAAATAAGTGCATTTTCTAAAACCAGGGTGGCCTAGTTCTCCTGTTGTGTCTGCCTTAAAAAATGTAATGGATGTAGTCTATTGTGTGTTTTTGGGTTTTTAAGAAACATATAACAATTCATATATGTAGCCTTATTTTAACATGATAAAAGCACTCAATTTCTAAACAAATCGCTACAGCTAAAAGCACTGGGGTTGAATTATTGCTCTGTTCTTAGTACACAGCAAAGCAGTCTTCCATATCAGATGGGAGCCAGCACAGCAGAGCTAAGGGGATCTGAACTGGCCTCCTGAGGTCAGGGATCTTCCATAGCCTGAAATCCATCTGGAAGCTTCTATTGTGCATCACTGCAATCAACATAGTTCCTTTCTAGAGACTGACAAAAGATCTTAAGAGTACAACTGTTCAGGCCACCATTATAGAGAGTGAAATAACTATGATTAAGTACATTTCAAACTCCTAGACCTTAGGTCCCACCTAATGGACTGTCAGAAAGAAATATGGAGCTTGATGGGTCATGCATTTTTCAGCTGGCAACTCTCTTACAGCATCTTCAGAATATTGTCTTCAGAGGGGGAAGGTTCATAAGAAAGACTAAGCTCCATGAGCCATTCATTTCCTCTTTTTAATGAATAATGATGCCTCTGATTCATCAGGGAGCATAAAGGATGCATTCGATTATGTAATGAGCATGTAAACTTTGTTGGTGCAATGACTCAACTCTGTCATTTCTGTATCCAATAGTTCCTGGTGTTATTAAGACAATATTTCTATATGTTTCAAAATAATCCACTGACTAAAAAAATTTGCATCACTATGGCTTCATAAAGAAAGCATTCAAGACAGTGCTTGGAAATGGTGTTGTTTAGCCTGCCTACATAGAAGAGGAAGAATAGCCAGAGGAAGTAAAGTTCTAAGTGACAGTTCTTAAAGATAGTGCCAGAGTCCCAGGAATGATGTTAAGAGTCTAGCTGCATTTCTGAAGAAGCACTCAGAGCTCATTGCTCTTGTGTACTGCTGAGGTGGAATCACTCCTAAATTTGCCTTAATCTATCTACTAGCTTAAGGATGTTTACCTGCCCCCCCTGTGCTCCACACAAAGAAAATGCTGAAACTCATTTCAAAGAAATAAGCTGCAGATACAAGATACTCTTTTTGCCAACTTTTCTGGCTTAAATTCCATGCAAGTCATCTCCCTTCAGCATTGGTGGGGGCGGGGGAAGGTTTGTGATTAACCATGGAATCCAATTAAACATAAAGAATTAAAAAACCCATATGTAACTTTCCAAATGATGGGAGATTTGGACACTAAATTTAAATGAAACTTGATGATCTTCTCAAAATTCTTAAAGCCCCGTTATTTCACAGTGAGAACTCACCTCATCTACTTGCCCCTCTTTTCTACACTGCTTGTGCTAGCTTTCTTTTCCCCATCCTGACTGATGTACAGGCACTTCTCCAGGCAAGGCCCCTCTCTCTTCTCTGCTTTTTGGCACATGCAATCTGGAAGTGGTTGAATTATATACAATCATATTATAGTCTTTAGCCACCTCTACACAGTCTTTTAGGTTATAATGATGCACTTTTTTCGTAATCAGAAAGGTGTATTTTAAAAATAAAATAATGAGCAAAATGAAGAACTATATAAAATAAACATTTAAAATAGTTTCCTTTGGAAACTTTTTACTTAGACCAGACCTGCCAACAGGAATATGTTACTAAGTACTTTTTTATAGCCTACATGTATCACAGGATAATCATTCATTCATTTAAGCATCGTCAGTTTTTAATCTATATTGCCTCAGTTACCTTTGAGCTAGTTGAAGGGAGGAAACATATGTAACCTAAAAGGTGTAGCCCTTTTTACCCCAGAGGAATATTTGTCTTTTTAAATATTGAGGTATAGTTGATTTACAATATATTAGTTTTAGGTGTTCAACTTAATGATTCAAAATTTTTATAGATTATACTCCATTTATGGTTATTATAAATGTAAGCTATCTGCCTGTGCTGTATAATGTATCTTCATTGCTTGTTTATTTTGTATGTAGTAGTTTGTATCTCTTAATACCATATCCCTGTCTTGCCCTTCCCCAGTTCCCTCTCCCCACTGGTAACCACTAGTTTGTTCTCTGTATCTGCAAGTCTGTTTCTTTTTTATGTTTATTAGTTTGTTTTAACCACTAGTTTGTTCTCTGTATCTGCAAGTCTGTTTCTTTTTTATGTTTATTAGTTTGTTTTATCTTTTAGATTCCACATATACCTGATAACATATAGTATTTGTCTTTGTCTTACTTCACCAAGCATAATACCCTCCAATCCATCCATATTGTTGCAAATGACAAAATTTCTGTTTTTTTATGGCTAAGTATTATTTCATATTGTGTGTATGTATAAATGTATATATATATATATATATTTATACACACACACACTTTATCCATTCTTCTGTTTATAGACACTTTGCTTCCATGTCTTTGCTATTGTAAATAGTGCTGCTATGAACAATGAGGCACATAGATATTTTCCAACTGTCGTTTTCATTTTCTTTGGGTAGAAAACCAGATGTAGAATTGCTGAACAACATGGTAGTTCTATTTTTAGCTTTATGAGAACCCTCCATATTGTTTTCCTCAGGGCCTGCAGCAAGTTATAATCCCACTGAAGTGCATAGGAGTTCCCTTTTCTCCAAATCCTTTCCAACGTTTGTAATTTCTAGTCTTTTTGAAGACAGGCATTCTGACAGGTGTGAGGTGATAGCTCACTTTGGTTTTGATTTGCATTTCTCTGATGAGTAGTGATGTTGAAAATTGCTTTATGTGCCTGTTTGCCACGATAAATTTTCTATTTGAGTCTTCTGCCCATATTTAGACTGGGTTGTTTGTTTCTTTGATAGTGGGTTATAAAAGGTATGTGTAAATTGGATATTATCCCCTTATTAGTCACCTTTGCAAATATTTCCTCCCATTCATAAGCTATCTTTATGTTTTATCAATTGTCTTCTGTGCAGTAGCTTTAAATTTAATTAGGTTTCCTTTGTTTATTTTTGCTTTTGTTTCCTTTGTCTTAGGAGACAGATCCAAAAATATTGCTAGAATTTATGTCAAAGAGTGTTCTATGCTTTCTTCTAGGAGTTTTATGGCTTCTGGTGCTACATTTAGCTCTTTAATCCATTTAGAGTTTATTTTTGTATATTATGTGAGGAAATATTCTAATTTTATTTCTGTACATGTAGCAGTCCAGTTTTCCCAGTAGCATTTATTGAATAGTGTCTTTTTGCCATTGTACATTCTTGCCTCCTTTGTTGTAGATTAATTGACCATAAGTGTGTGGGTTTATTTCTGGCCTCTCTATTGTGTTCCATTGATCTTTGTATCTATTTTCTTGCCAGTACTGTACTGTTTTGATTACTTTAGTTTTGTAGTATAGTTAGAAGTCAGGGAGTGTGACACCTACACCTCTCTTCTTTACCTAAATTGTTTTGGCTATTTGTGGCCTTTTGTTTTTCCACACCCATTTTAAAATTATTTGTTCTAGTTCTTTAAAAAAATGCCATTGATATTTTGACAGGGATGCATTGACTCTATAGATTGCTTTGGGTACTATGGCCATTTTAACAATATTAATTCTTCCAACCAAGAACACAGTGTATCTTTCCATTGTCTACAGTTTCTTTGATCAGTGACTTATACTTTTCCAAGTATAGACATTTTACTTCCTTAGAGATGTTTATTTCTAGGCATTTTATTTTTGATGTGATTGTAAATGGAACAGTTTCTTTAATTTCAGTTTCTGATAGTTTGTTGTTAGTGTATAGAAAAAGCAACAGATTTCTGTATGTTAATTTTGTATATTGAATTCACTGATGAGTTCTAATAATTTTCTGGTGGTGCCTTTAGGATTTTTCTATGTGTAAGTATCACATCATCTGCAAACTGTGACACTTTAATTTTACTCTTCCAATTTGGGTTCCACTTAATTAGTATTCTTGTCTGAATGACATGGCTAGGACTTCTAGTATTAGGATGAATATAAGTGGTGGGATTGGGCATTCTTCTTTGTTCTTGATCTTAGGAAATTATTTGGGTTTTTAATGGGTAAGTATGATATTAGCTATGGGCTTTTTATATATGGTCTTTTATATATTGAGGTGTGCTCCCTCTACACCCGATTTCTCTGGAATTTTTATCATAAGTGGATGTTGAATTTTGTCAAAAGATTTTCTACATCTACTGAGATGATCGTATGGTTTTTATTCCTTAGTTCATTGATGTGGTATATCACATTGATTGAATTGTGGGTACTGAACCATAAATCCCACTTGATTGTATTGTATGATCCTTTTAATGTATTGCTGGATTTGTTTTGCTAATATTCTGTTGAGAATATTTGTATCTATCTTTATCAGTTATATTGGCCTGTAATTTTCTCTTTTTTTATGATATCTTTGTATAGTTTAGGTATTAGGGGAATACTGGCATTGTAGAGTGAGTTCAAAAGTATTCTTTCCTTTGCAATTTTTTGGTAATATTTTGAGAAAGTAAAGTGTTTAACTCTTCTCTAAATATTTGGTGAAATTAACATGTGATCCTGTCTGGTCCTGGAATTTTATTTGTTGGTTGTTTTTATTTGAATTATAGATTTTTGGTTTGTAGTTACCACGTGGTTTGTATATAGCAATCTCTCCGTATATATGTTCTATAAATAGCAATAGAGCTGTATAGCTCTCTCTATATATATATAAAATCATATATTCTTGATGATGTTAAATTGCTAATCTCTTTTATTTTATTTTATTTATTTATTTATTGTCCCATTGTACCGCATGGGGGTCAAGTTATTCTTACATGTATACATTTTTCCCCCACCCTTTGTTCTGTTGCAATATGAGTATCTAGACATAGTTCTCAATGCTACTTAGCAGGATCTCCTTGTAAATCTATTCTAAGTTGTATCTGATAACCCCAAGCTCCCGATCCCCCTCACTCCCTCCCTTTCCCGTCAGGCAGCCACAAGTCTATTCTCCAAGTCCATGATTTTCTTTTCTGTGGAGATGTTCATTTGTGCTGGATTTTAGATTCCAGTTATAAGTGATATCGTATGGCATTTGTCTTTGTGTTTCTGACTCATCTCACTCAGTATGAGAGTCTCTAGCTCCATCCATGTTGCTGCAAATGGCATTATGTCATTCTTTTTTATGGCTGAGTAGTATTCCACTGTGTATATATACCACTTCTTCCTAATCCAATCATCTGTTGATGGACATTTGGGTTGTTTCCATGTCCTGGCTATTGTGAATAGTGCTGCAATGAACTTGCGGGTGCACGTGTCTCCTCTAAGTAGAGTTTTCTCCGGATAGATGTCCAAGAGTGGGATTGTGGGGTCATACGGATGTTCTATGTGTAGATTTCTAAGGTATCTCCAAACTGTTCTCCATAGTGGCTGTACCAGTTTACATTCCCACCAAGAGTCCAGGAGAGTTCCCTTTTCTCCACACCCCCTCCAGCACTTGTTATTTGTGGACTTATGAATGATGGCCATTCTGACTGGTGTGAGGTGGTATCTCGTGCTAGTTTTGACTTGCATTTCTCTTATAATCAGCGATGTTGAGCATTTTTTCATGTGTTTGCTGGCCATCTGTGTATCTTCCTTGGAGAACAGTCTATCCAGGTCTTTTGCCCATTTTTCCATTGATTGGTTGGCTTTTTTGCTGTTGAGTTGTATATGTTGGTTATATATTCTAGAGATTAAGCCCTTGTCGGTTGCATCATTTGAAACTATTTTCTCCCATTCTGTAAGTTGTCTTTTTGGTTTCTTTTGGGTTTCCTTTGCTGTGCAAAAGCTTTTCAGTTTGATGAGGTCCCATGGGTTTATTTTTGCTCTTATTTCTGATGCTTTGGGAGACTGACCTGAGAAATCATTCATGATGTTGATGTCAGAGAGTATTCTGCCTATGTTCTCTTCTAGGTGTTTGATGGTGTCCTGTCGTATATTTAAGTCTTTCAGCCATTTGGAGTTTACCTTTGTGCATGGTGTGAGGGTGAGTTCTAGTTTCATTGCTTTGCATGCAGCTGTCCAGGTTTCCCCGCAATGCTTGCTGAATAGACTTTCTTTTTCCCATTTTATGTTCTTGCCTCCCTTGTCAAAGATTAATTGACCATAGGTGTCAGGGTTTATTTCCGGGTTCTCTATTCTGTTCCATTGGTCTGTCTGTCTGTTTTGGTACCAGTCCCACACTGTTTTGATGACTGTGGCTTTGTAGTATTTCTTGAAGTCTGGGAGAGTTATGCCTCCTGCTTGGTTTTTGTTTCTCAGGATTGCTTTGGCGATTCTGGGTCTTTTGTTGTTCCATATAAATTTTTGGATTGTTCTGTGAAAAATGTCCTGGGTAATTTGATAGGGATTGCATTGAATCTGTAGATTGCTTTGGGTAGTATGGCCATTGTTACAATATTGATTTTTCCAATCCATGAACATGGACTATCTTTCCATTTCTTTATATCTTCTTTGATTTCTTTGATTAAAGTTTTATAGTTCTTGGCATATAAGTCCTTTACTTCCTTGGTCAGGTGTATTCTAAGGTATTTGATTTTTTGAGGTGCAATTTTAAAAGGTATTGTATTTTTGTATTCCTTTTCTAATATTTCATTGCTGGTATACAGAAATGAAACTGACTTCTGAGTGTTAATCTTATATCCTGCTACTTTGCTGTATTTATTAATCAGTTTAAGTAGTTTATGGGTTGAGTCCTTAGGGTTTTCTAGTATAGTATCATGTCATCTCCATACAGTGACAGTTTTATCTCTTCTCTTCCTATGTGGATGCCTTTTATTTCTTTTTTTTTTTGTCTAATTGCTGTGGCTAGGACTTCCAAAACTATGTTGAAGAGCAGTGGTGAGAGTGGGCATCCCTGTCTTGTTCCAGATTTGAGTGAGAAGGCTTTCAGTTTTTCTCCATTGAGTATAATATTTGCTGTGGGTTTCTCATAAATGGCTTTGATTATATTCAGGAATGTTCCCTCTATACACAGTTTGGCGAGGGTCTTGATCATGAATGGATGTTGGACTTTGTCAAATGCTTTTTCTGAGTCTATTGAGATGATCATATGGTTTTTGACTTTTCTTTTGTTAATGTGGTATATGACGTTGATTGATTTGCGTATGTTGAACCATCCTTGTGAACTTGGGGTGAACCCTACCTGGTCATGGTGTATGATTTTTTTGATATGTTGTTGGTAAGTTGCTAATCTCTTAATTTCAAACACATTTAAACAGTCCTGCATGCGTAGGACTCTCATGATTATTAATTTTGATATCATATTATACATTGGATTGTTTTGTGTATCCCTTAAATGCTTTTGGTGGATATAGGTAATTTTGCTATTTTTGTCTTTTAACCTTCCTACTAGCTTTGTACATGGTTGATTTACTATCTTTACTATATATCTGCCTTTATGGATGAGCTTTTTCCTCTTATAATTTTTATCTTTCTAGTCGTGTCCTTTTCTTTTTTGCTTAGAGAACTCCTTTTAACATTTCTTATGAAGCTGATTTGGTGGTGCTGAACTCCTTTAACTTTTGCTTATATGTAAAACTTTTGATCTCTGCTTCAAATTTGAGTGAGGGCCTTGCTGGGTAGAGTGTTTTTTGTTGTACGTTTTTCCCTTTCATTACTCTAAATATATCATACCACATCCTTCTTGCCTGCAGAGTTTCTGATGAGAAATAAGCTGATAGCCTTGTGGGAGTTCCCTTGTATGTGACTTGTTGCTTTTTCCTTGCTGCTTTTAATATTCTCTCTTGATCATCAATTTTTCCCATTTTAATTACAGTGTGTTATGGTGTGGTCCCCTTTGGGTTAATCCTTTTGGGGACTATCTGTGATTCTGAACTTGGATGCCTATTTTATTTCCCAGGTTAGGAAAATTTTCAGCTATTATGTCTTTTTATATTTTCTAATTCTATTAAAAACTTCTAACTTTCTGCTCTGTGCATCTATTCTTCTCCCAAGTTCTTTGATCATCTTTACGATCATTACATTGAACTCTTATGTAGATTGCCTATGTACATTTCACTTAGTTCTTCTGGGGTTTTATCTTGTTCCTTCATTTGGAACATGTTCCTCTGTTACTTCATTTTTGCCTAACTTGCTGTTTTAATTTCTATGTCTGTTATAATAGTTATACTTCCTATACCTTAGCAAAATGTCCTTTTGTAGGAGACATACTCTGTATCCCAGCAGTACACTCCCTTCTGATCACTTGAGCTGTATGCTCTAGGGTATCCCCATTGTGGGCTGCATGCATCCTTCTGTTATGGTGACCTGACTACTGTGGGTAGCCTGGTAGGCTTGACTGGCTCATAGTCCAGTTGATTTCTAGGTCCTGCCTTATGCAGATGTTGTTGACTGTTGTTTGGTGGCACTGGTTCACAAGGCAGTAGAAACCTCAGTGGGCCCTGAGCTATTGCTGGCTCACTTGTGTGTAGAGTTGGAATCCTGGAGATCTTCAGGCTGGTGAAACAAGGTCCTGGGGCTCTTTATGGCTCACTAGTGGGCAGAGCCATGTCTGGCTGCAGGGTCAGGGGTCTCAGAGCTTGTATCAGAACCACTGGTGCATAGGGCTCATTCCTGACACAATCAACTGTGGGGTCCTGCATATCCCAATGATTGTGTTGGCCCACTGATAAGTGGCCCAGATCATAGTGTGGCTGGCTGAGGGGCCTAAGGTATCTCAGAGTTGATGTTATCCTGTTGGTGGAGGGCCCTGGGGCCAGGTGGTTCAGGGCTGATGATAGCCTGCTGGTGGGTGGACTCGTTTCTTCCATGGCTGGCTGTGGCTCTGTGGTTGTCCTGGGGTTTATGTCCACCTGATGGATTAGCCTAGTGGAGATGCTAGAGGTGGCTTGTGGGTGAGCAGGGCTATGACCTCGGGGATTCTGGAGCCAGTGCCTGAACACTGGTGGGCTGAACTTGATCCCAGGATCTTGGCTGCAGGGTTCTGGGGGTCTTAGATTTAGAACCCCAGCTCCTGGCCTGTGTGAGGCCAGGTCCTGGTCTCTAAAGTTTCAGGGGTTCTTAAGCCTGTCTGCCACTGGGTAGGGTGTGTAAGTTGTTTGGCCTAAGATGTCCCAGTACAAGTGCCTACAGGCTAGTGGGTGAGGGTGAGGCTGTGTCCTGAGGCTAACAAACTGGAGGAAGAATTTCAAAATAGCACTTTTCAGCATCAGTGTCCATGTGGTGAAAAACCTCCCCAAAATGGCTGCTGCCAGTGTTGATATCCCCAAGGCAAACTCTAGTTGTTTCCTGCCTCTCTGGGAGACTCTCCCAGATTAGCTGGTAAGTCTGATATAGGCTCCTTTCAAATGACTACCTCTGCTTTAGGTCCTTTTATAGGTGAGATTTTGTGTACCTACGTCAAGAGTGGAGTCCCTATTTAATGTAGTCCTCTATATCTCCCAGAAATAAGCCCCCTGGCCTTCAAAGTCAAATGTTCTGAGGATTCAGAAGCTCAAGCCCTTCAATCCTTTGGGGAGAACCTTGGCAATTGTTCTTATTCTGTTTGTGGGTTGCCCACCTGGAGGTATGGGTCTTGACTATACCATGACTTCTCTTCTCCTACCCATTTTATTGTGGTTCCTTCTTTATATCTTTAGTTGTGGAATATCTTTCATAGTAGGTTCTGTTTTTTTCCCCATTAATAGTTGTTCTATAAATAGTTGTAGTTTTGGTGTGTCTTTAAGAGGAGGTAAGCTCAGGGTCTTCCTATTACGCCATCTTAGGAGCTAACTCCTAGGGGGTGCAGCCTTAATTGGATACATATAGAGATGATGGTGATGATGATGTCGCCTGAGTTAAGAAAAATAGCCTATTCATGGTGCTCTCTTTCTTAAGTTTCTATTTACACTCTGAAGCAGAAAGAAAAATCTTCTCTGATTCAGACTTTCTACTGTAAAGGGAAAAACATAGTCCTACATCTCAAAATAAAAAGTATTGGTCCAATTTTGCAGTTGTCTTCAGAAAATTAACAGAAAAATAAGTTTTTTTCAAACGATTTGTGGATTTGGGGGAGCAATAAATTTCACCATTTTATGAAAAATTCTCTATAAGAAGTAGATAAACACCACCTAATGTTAATGTGTCTATAAGTTAGAATGAGAGAAAAGAAAAAAATGCTAAACATATTTAAAATTATTAGCTGGAGTGTGTGACCTTATTACAACTACTTGAACTAAGTTGCATATGTGTTTTTTTCCTCTCATTCTTGAGCTACTTTGTCTCAAAAAATCAATTTATTATAGACTGAATTATAAGAATAATGCTAAATTTGCATTGATTAATTTTTAAGGGTAATGAACAGATAAAAAAACCTCAGGGATTTTTTTTTAATTTTATTTTTGAAAGAGAATTTGACTACTTCTCCTGAAATGCCAGAGTTTGAGTGAACACCACCTAAGTGGTAAATTCTCACAGGAGTGTGGGCCACTTTCTCTTAACAGCCATTTCCAGGTTCTCTCTTTAATCCTGGACCATCTTGCCAGGGTGGGAAAATGTTAGGCAATAAATAAACTGTTGGCCTTTTAACTCATAATGAAACATTATTCCATGTTCCAATAACTAATTAACTGAAGAGTTGGATTTTATTTTTGGAAAGAGGAGGATATGTATGTAGCAAGATAATAATGAGATGGAAAAGATAGAATGGAACTATGGAAAGTATGTGAAAAACTTTTTAAGGGCTGGTACATGCCCATAGAAGATTTGAAGCAAGTATAAAAGTCAATAGTTATGGCTCACTCCGGGTAAGACTGACAGGAATGGGCCTTGTTCACATTTTACCTGTCTCAGATGAAGCATACTGACCCAGTGTGTTTTAACCAGTCCAGTTTGATGCCTTTCTGAAAGCCCAGTTAATCAGTAATAGTTTAATTCAAGATTTCAACTAGTTCATCTTATATTTTGTAACAAAAACACTCTTTTGTACCCTATACCATTCTCCTCAAGAATTAAACTTGACATTTCTAAATGCCTAAGATAGTTATGTTCTAATGTACATTGATAGAAATAGCTTTTCAGGCTGACCCATCTCTATACCAAGATACTGGGTCAATGCTCATAATAAAGGCCAATGTTTCAACTGCTGCAAAAGAAGCACAGAGAACAGTATAACCAGGTACTTTCTGAACTGAAATGTCTAAATATATTGGATTTCTCAATTCCCAATCTATCAAATCAAGAGCATCCTCTAGAGAAGAATGAACTGATAACTTCTTTTCATCCAACATAGTCCACACCAAATATCATATTTTCCAGATGACTAGAAAAAACTTTATTGATTTTTTTATAGGGAGCTTGATATCAGGATAATAATTTAGCTAGACGGGTCATTTAATCTGGGCAAAGGTAATATTGCAGAGAACTTTTCCTCTTAAAAATATTATTAAATTAGGAATTTGTAGCAAAGATACTACAGTTATGATAAGTGTATAAAATGTACTATCTTTTTATGAAGAGAAAGTGCTATGAAAAAATATATGTTTGTATAAGACAGTTCATATTTCTCTATACCTTCATTATGGATTAGGGGCCCATCCATAATTAATCTCTGTGTATCTATCACAGAACATTGTAATTGTTTTATGTTTTCCTTTAACATAACGTAAACTCTTTGAACATAGATATTTTTGCTTTTTCTCTCTGTGAACCAAATGTATAGTGTCTTGTATACAATGATAGAGAATATATAAATACATGAATGTGAAAATAGTGACTCAAAAGCAAGATAGTTTTGTAATGTCATGCCTAATCTCAGTTTCATCTAGTGGCTAATAATTTAGATTCCTTAATCAATTAGCTAGTAAATCTGGAGAATTCCTTAGTAGTTCTGTGATGCTGGGCAATTTACTGGGTCTCTATAAGTATTAGTTTTATCATGTGTAATGTGAGGGCAGTTGTAGTGCTCACAAGGTCCTTGTGAAAGTCAAATACATCCAAAAGTTTTCTTCCAAAGTTTTCAGAAGACTGCCTGACTAGTAGAAATGGTCATTGGATATTAATTATTACTATATATGTGTATATTTAAAATTAAACATCAGATTATCACTCTTGATACCAATTATAGATTTGCCCTTATAAAAGAATATTAAAAAATAAGAGAATAAACATTGGAGTTAAGACACTTGTCTTTGGAGTTCCCATTGTGGCTCAGTGAAAAGGAATCTGACTAGCCTCCATGAGGATGCAAGTTTGATCTCTGGCCTTGCTCAGTGGGTTAAGGATCCTGCATTACTGTGAGCTGCAGTTGCAGACATGTCTTGGACCCGGCGTTGCTATGGCTGTGGCGTAGGCCAGCAGCTACAGCTCTGATTGGACCCCTAACCTAGGAAACTCCACATGCTGTGGGTGAAGCCCTAAAAAAAGACAAAGAACAAAAAAAGAAACTTTGAATTATAGCTCTGACACTTAGCACCCACAAGAATCCTTAGTCTGGCTTCTCTAAGTATTTTGTAAAAAGAGATGTTAAAATTTAATTCACATGTTTGTTGTGAGAATTGACTGGAATAATATTTGCAAAATGCCTAGAGCAGTGTAGAAGCACAATATATGTCACTTTCTATTTAGCTAACTCACTGATTGGATTAATTAGCTTTTCAGTGCAGAAATTATATATCGATCAACCAAAGGAAATTCAAAAAAAATAGATTTGAGAATCACGGGTAGTGTAAAAAATTATTAAATATAAACCTTAATTAAAAAGAATTGGGAGACCAGAAAGGGGAGCTCTCATGCTCTGTGAAGATAGCAGAGCCCAATGGGAAGAGGACTTTCCTTTCCTGAAAACAACTTAGCCAATAAACAGCTATGGACTCTCTGCTATAGCTCTCCCAACTTCATTTTCCTCTCTATAACAGCATTTTCTTTCCCTTTCCTTGCATGTGGTTCAAGGGGTTGCAGACTCCTCATTGCAATTCTCTGTTGGGCCTGAATAAACATATCTTTGTGGAGAAATATCTGGCAGTCTTTATTTCAGATCAACAGTAATAATAAAGTTACATAAATGTACACACTGTATTACTGAGGGCAATAATTAAAACATGGTATTATTACAGGTCAAAGATATTCTCCCCACTTGTTCAGGTGATTTTGTCTTTCTGGAAAGTCTTTGAGTAGACTAGAAAGTTTACTTTTGGGCCAATTGTTATGTTTAGAGCAGAGCAGCTGTGTCTGACAACTTTTCCTTACCTTTCTAAGGTGTTTCTTCAGTGAGGGGTATATAACAGGAAAGACTGTTCATTGATGACTAATTAATTTTTGGTTTATTACCCAGAGCTGCTGAAGTGAGAGACTGTTCAATAGTATGTCCAATATACTAACTGGGTAAAAGTGAGTAAGGTCTTACAATGTTTAAAGCTCAGTCTAGTTTTCCTATCATAAAATACTTTTAAAATTAATGTATGGATCAATGTCCTAGATAAAACAGACTGGTTGCAAGTATGTTTGTGGGGTGCTCTATCACTTTCCAGTTGAGATAGATAGAGGTCAGAGAAACTAGGTCTACAGAATATAGAGAGAAATAGAGATCTGGAAACTTTCCAATTAATTTGACCATTAATATTTAGCTTCTTTTTTGTGTAGGTACATTTACGCTGGGTTGGGATGTGATGCATGCAACAATAGGCAATGGTTTAGTGGAAAACTTTCCATTTCACAAATACACCATTTAGATTCAGAATTGGGAATACATTTAATGGAAAAAATCATTTGGATTTAAGAACTCTACCTCAGCAAGTAATTTAGGCTAAATCTGATTACTAAAGGTGTTTATTTCAACTTGATTATTCTTTATTACATTGCATTACCAATTTATACTGATTAAAATGCTAATGTTCCATGCTAATAAAGGATTATAATTAAATTTTTTAATTTTCCCAAATTAGTAAGAATGAAACATTTATAAGAAATTTAACTTGGTATACTACATAATGGAATAAGATTTCAAAATATGATGAGCAAAAGCAATTTGAGGACATAAGCTGTCTGGTCATTTTTGTTTTCCTTGAGACATTCATAAAGCTTGCTTGCCTAGAAACTTGTAAGATACCTCTATAAATGGAAGCAGAATCCTAAAGGGACTGTCTGTAGCCACTCCAAGCCTAATTCTCCATCTTTACTTTGCTTAGAGTCTATTACACTAGCCCTTATTTGTGATAATAGTATTGAAAATACTTTGTATAATTGTAAATATATTTGTCAAATTGATACATTTGAAAGTAGCAGATATTGGCTCTAATTATATTACTATTGTTTGTAGTGACTTTAATGGGAGTTTTTGTTTGTTTGTGTTTTTTGACTACACCTATGGCATGTGGAAGTTCCTGGACCAGGGACTAAACCTATACTGCAGTTGTGGCAACACTGAATCCTTAACCCACTGCACCACACAGGAGCTTTCAATCTTAATGGAAATTAATTCTTAACTACATCATTAAATTTATGTCGTTTTTATACTGTCATGTTAAATCCCTAAATGCGAAATCACTACATGTCGTACTAAGATGCATTTATGGACTTACAGCTTGTTTAGGACTGAAATGAATATTCATTATGCACATATAGCCAGAGATGTTTAAAAATTTACACAAACCAAGAAATGAGGTTTACGAATGTAAAAGGAACATATATAGTCGCTTGCTATTCTGTAGCTACTTGTGGGTCCTATGTAAAAGGCCTTTAAAAATAGCTTTAGGCCCTGTTTCATCTTTACATTTATATCTTACCTTGAAATGTACTGCTACCTAGGTCCAGGGTTAGGTACATGCACCATGATGAGACGTTTGAAAAAGAAAATAAATATAAATCTACTAGAGATGCCTATATCACTCTAAATCTCTCTGAATTGATGGGGATGTAACAGCAACATAAGTGTTATGAATGCCTAAGGAGACCACTAGCAGAAGATAGCATTGAATTACAACTGTTACCCCACCACTTAGAGAACAATTTCAGCCATTCACAGGCAAGGCAGATGGCAGTGAACTTCATAACTAAGGACTAACATTGTCTCCTAGTTAATCTGTAGCTGGTGGGAGGAACATATGCCAATGTTGACTTTTCTATACTAGTAAGGCAAAAATTTTTCCCCTTTATAGATTATTTGAAAAATAGTAGATATAAGCAACTCTTATCTATGGTAGGTCCAAGGGGTTTGAAATAAATTATCCCTAATTAGACCGGAACAGTTAACATAGGGAGCAATAAAAACTGAATTTCTTTAGAAATGTTTAATTATGAAATATTTTAATAGTGAAGAAAAATGTATAGCTGACATCCATGTGGTCATAAAAAATACTTACAAGATGTTACTTTATATCTGCTATGATATGCATTTTTGTGTTGCCCTGAAATTCACGTGTTGAAATCCTACACCCCCTAAAGGTGTTAGAAAGTAGTGCCAGCCATATTACCCAAAGCAATCTACAGATTCAATGCAATCCCTATCAAATTACCCAGGACATTTTTCACAGAACAATCCAAAAATTTATATGGAACAACAAAAGACCCAGAATTGCCAAAGCAATCCTGAGAAACAAAAACCAAGCAGGAGGCATAACTCTCCCAGACTTCAAGAAATACTACAAAGCCACAGTCATCAAAACAGTGTGGGACTGGTATCAAAACAGACAGACAGACCAATGGAACAGAATAGAGAACCCGGAAATAAACCCTGACACCTATGGTCAATTAATTTTTGACAAGGGAGGCAAGAACATCAAATGGGAAAAAGAAAGTCTATTCAGCAAGCATTGCGGGGAAACCTGGACAGCTGCATGCAAAGCAATGAAACTAGAACTCACCCTCACACCATGCACAAAAATAAACTCCAAATGGCTGAAAGACTTAAATATATGACAGGACACCATCAAACACCTAGAAGAGAACATAGGCAAAATACTCTCTGACATCAACATCATGAATGATTTCTCAGGTCAGTCTCCCAAAGCATCAGAAATAAGAGCAAAAATAAACCCATGGGACCTCATCAAACTGAAAAGCTTTTGCACAGCAAAGGAAATCCAAAAGAAACCAAAAAGACAACTTACAGAATAGGAGAAAATAGTTTCAAATGATGCAACCGACAAGGGCTTAATCTCTAGAATATATAACCAACATATACAACTCAACAGCAAAAAAGCCAACCAATCGATGGAAAAATGGGCAAAAGACCTGGATAGACTGTTCTCCAAGGAAGATATACAGATGGCCAACAAACACATGAAAAAATGCTCAACATCGCTGGTTATAAGAGAAATGCAAATTCAAAACTAGCACGAGATATCACCTCACACCAGTCAGAATGGCCATCATTAATAAGTCCACAAATAACAAGTGCTGGAGGGGGTGTGGAGAAAAGGGAACCCTCCTGGACTCTTGGTGGGAATGTAAACTGGTACAGCCACTATGGAGAACAGTTTGGAGATACCTTAGAAATCTACACATAGAACATCCGTATGACCCCACAATCCCACTCTTGGACATATATCCGGACAAAACTCTACTTAAAAGAGACACGTGCACCCGCAAGTTCATTGCAGCACTATTCACAATAGCCAGGACATGGAAACAACCCAAATGTCCATCAACAGATGATTGGATTAGGAAGAAGTGGTATATATACACAGTGGAATACTACGCAGCCATAAAAAAGAATGGCATAATGCCATTTGCAGCAACATGGATGGAGCTAGAGACTCTCATACTGAGTGAGATGAGTCAGAAACACAAAGACAAATACCATACGATACCACTTATAACTGGAATCTAAAATCCAGCACAAATGAACATCTCCACAGAAAAGAAAATCATGGACTTGGAGAATAGACTTGTGGCTGCCTGACGGGAAAGGGAGGGAGTGAGGGGGATCGGGAGCTTGGGGTTATCAGATACAACTTAGAATAGATTTACAAGGAGATCCTGCTGACTAGCATTGAGAACTATGTCTAGATACTCATATTGCAACAGAACAAAGGGTGGGGGAAAAATGTATACATGTAAGAATAACTTGACCCCCATGCTGTACAGCAGGAAAAAATTAAAAAAAAAAAAAAAGAAGAAGGTAGTGCCGTTGGGAGATTTTTTGGTTATGAGGTGGAGCCCCCGTAAATGGGACGAATGATTTTATAAAACAGAACCTTCAGAGATCCTTTCCCTTTCCAGCATGTAAGGATACAGTGAGAAGGTGCTGGCTGTGAACCAGGAAGTGGCCTCACTAGAACATGACCATGCTAGAGACTTGATCTTGGACTTCCAGCCTCCAGAACTGTTAGAAATAAGTTTCCATTGGTTATAAGCTACCAATTCTGTGGTATTTTGTTATAGCAGCCCAAATGGACTAAGATCATATCCACTTAAAGAAAAGAAACATCACAAATCATCTCTCTCCTATGTCTCCCTTCCTCCATTTTTCTCCACCCGAAATTATCATTATTCTGTGGTTGCTATGACTCATACCCAAGCATATCTTTATACTTTTTAAACACAGGTATAAAACCATAAAGAAATTGTTTTAAATATTTTCCCATTTTATATGAATGGTATATAATACGTATTTTATAATCTGCTAGCTGAACTGAACTTTGTTCTTGAGATTTATCTGGCTTATTGCATGTAGATCGGTTCATTCATTTTTAATGTGTATAATATTCCATTGTGTGCAAAAAAACCCCACTTGATTTCCTAATTTTCTTATTGAAAGGCATTATTAATGATTTCCACTTTATAAAATGCTACTGTGATACATGTATCCAGTGCACAGGTATAAGGAATACTCTAGTATATTTATCTTAACCTGAAACTGCTGGATCAAAAGGTGTATAGTTTACAATTTTTATGAATTTTGCCAAATGTTCTCGGAGTAACTTTACAAAATCATACCCCCATTTGCAGTGAATTTTAAAAAGTTCCTTTTACTTTGCATCCCCAGCAACACTTTTTAATTTTTGTCAATTATGAGTATGAAATGATTGTTTTAATTTATATTTCATGAAAACTACTATCCTTAAGGGTTTTTTATTTTTTTAATCAAAATGATAACAATATATCATTGAAGAGTCAAATAATATGTCTAATTCTGTCCTAGGATATAAAGAGCAGAGGGAGCAACCATCTGAATTTTTCAAAGAAAAAGAGCTATATTAACTTGAATACTACAACTTTTAAAAAATCTGTTGAATGCATGGCCAAAAAACTGGCCCAAAATATAAAGAGTGACAAGTACCTATAGAGAAAGGGAGGCTATGAGTCCTTACTCACCTGGCTGGACATACAACTTTCAGCAAAAATTATGGGACATATAAGAAGGAAGGAAAAACTCGGAAGGGACAAAGCAATCATTAGGATCAAATTCAGATATGACACAGATGTTGGAACTGACAGGAAATTTTAAATAACTATGATTCCATTTGTAGCAACATGGATGGAACTAGAGAATCTCATACTGAGTGAAATGAACCAGAAAGACAATGACAAATACCATATGATATCACTTATAACTGCGCAAATAAACATCTCCTCAGAGAAGAAAATCATGGACTTGGAGAAAAGACTTGTGGTTGCCTGATGGGAGGGGGAGGGGGTGGGAGGGATCGGGAGCTTGGGCTTATCAGACACAATTTAGAATAGATTTACAAGGAGATCCTGCTGAATAGCATTGAGAACTTTGTCTAGATGCTCATGTTGCAACAGAAGAAAGGGTGGGGGAAAAAATGTAATTGTAATGTATACATGTAAGAATAACTTGATCCCCTTGGTGTACAGTGGGGAAAAAAATAAATAAATAACTATGATTCATATATTAAAGATGTTAGTGAAAAAGATGGAAAACATGCAAGATCAGATAGATAATTTCAGCATGGACACAAAATTCTAAAAACAAATCAAATTTAAATGTTAGAAATGAAAAACAATACAGAGGTGACAAATTTCTTTAAAAGACTTATCAGTAAATTTGGCACAGTAAAAGAATCAGTGAACATTAAGTTAGGGCAATGGAAAAGATCCAAAATGAAAGACAAAGAGAAAAACAAAAGAGAGAAATAGAACCATAAATTTCAAGAGTTGTGACAATATTAAACATTCTAACATGTGTAGTTGGAATCCCAGAATTCCAGAAGGAGATAAAATGAGAAGTATCTGAAAAAGAAATGAGCAAAAGTTTCCAAAATGACTGACACTAAACCGCAGATCCAGAAATTCAGAGAATATCAAACAAAATTAATACCAACATACACACACACATGTACACACACCAATACATATTTTATTCAAACTGCTGAAAACAAAAGACAAGGAGAAAATGTGGAAGGCAGCCAGAAAAAAAAAAAACATTATTTACAGGGGAGCAAAGGTAAGATTTATAGTAAACTTCTCTTCAGAAATCAAGCAAACCAGAAAGTGGAAGATATCTTTAAAGTTTGGGAAAAATCCAAAAGAAAAATGAGAAGCACCTGCCAAACCAGAATTCTATGTAATAGGAATATGATTTTCAAAATTAAAGAAAAATAACTTTTTAAACAAGTACCTAGGGAATTCAGCAGACCTACTCTATAAGAAATGATCAATATTTAGGCAAGAGTAATGTATCAGAGAAAAACTGAATGTATACAAAGAAATGTTGAATACAGGAAATGAGATAAGCAGTATCATGAAGCATAGAATGCAGTTTGCCTCTACAAGCTGAAAAGGCCAAGGAAACAGATTTTCCCCTCAGAGCCTCTGGAAAGAACCAGCCTTGTGAACATTGATGTTAAACCAGTAAGACTGATATGGACTTCTGACATGCAGAACTGTACAATAACACATTTGTGCTATTTTTTAAAGTACTAGATTTGTGGTAATATGGTACAGCAGAAATAGAAACTGATACAGATGTATATTATAAACCTTAGGGCAACCACAAAAATATTTTTAAGAGATATAAACAATAATAGAAGAGATAAAAATAGAAATTCTTGATTAGCATAAGTGAAAGAAGAAGAAAAAGAAACAAAGAACAGATAGAATAAACAAAATATAGCTAGTAATGTGAGATTTTATTGCAACTATATCAAGAATGACACAAATGTGAATGCGCTAAACACACCAGTTAAAACACAGAGATTGTCAGACTGGGTTAAGAAGAACCAAGATCAAATACACAAGGGGTGTATACAAAACTCATTTTAAATATAACCACAGATATAGATTAAAAGTAAATGGAGGGAGTGTGTTTCCATTGTGGCTCAGCAGGTTACAAACCCGACTAGTATACAGGAGGATGTGGGTTCAACCCCTGTCCTTGTTCATTGGGTTAAGGATCTGGCATTGCTGCAAGCTGCAGCATAGTTCACAAATGTGGCTTGGATCCCATGTTGCTGTGGCTGTGGTGTAGGCCAGCAGCTGCAGCTCCAATATGACTCCTAGCTGGGGAAATTCCTTACGTTGCAGGTACATCCCTAAAAAGCCTAAAAAATAGTAAATGAATAGAGAAGTATATATCATGCAAACACTATCAAATAGAAAGTTGGAATATATTATTAGACAAAGTCTACTTTAAAACAAGAAATATTATTAAAATTTTAAAAGGCCATTTCATGATGAAAAAAAGTATATTCCTCCAACAGCACAAAACAATTGTAAATATATATGTACCTAACAGCAGAACTTTAAAATACATAGAACACAAACTGAAGAAACTGAAAGGAGAAACTGACAAATCCACATTAAAGCAGAGGTCTTTACCACTCTTCTCCCAGTAATTTATTGAACAAATAGAAAATTAGTGAGGATAGAGAAGAGCTCAGTACTATAAATCAGTTATATCTAATGAACAATTAGAGAATACTTAACCAAGAAAAGCAGCATATACTTTATTTTCAAGTGTGCATGGAACATTCAGCATGATAGACCAAATGTTAGGCCAAAAGACAAACCTCAACAAATTTGAAAGGAAAGAGGTCATACAAAGTATGTTTTGGGGCTATAGAAATTAAATTAGAGCTCCATAGTGGCAAGGTATCTAGAAAACCCCCAAATATTGGGAAATTAAGCAATATATTTTTATAGAACTTTTATAAAACTCATATTCAAAGAAGAAGAGAGAAAAAAAATATTTTGAAGTAAATGAAAATAAAAACTAGAACATATCAAAACTATGTTCTTATTTGCAGTACTTAGGAATTTACAAGATTAAAAGCTTATATTAGAAATGAAGGAAATTCTAAAACTAATATCCAATATTCCACAAGAATAAGCTGGTAAAAAGATCAAACTAAACCCAAATAAACAGAAAAAATAATAAAATCAGATGTCAATGTAATTGAAAACATAAAAAATCAATGAAACAAAGTTACTACTTGGAAAATATCAAGTTGATAAATCCCTAGTTATACTAATAAAATAATAGAAAAGACACAAACTGTGAATATCATAGACAAAGGAAGAGATATCACTACAATCCCCCTAGACCTTAAAAGGATAAATATATAAAGTAGCCAAGTGGCTGCCAGAGACAAAACCTTCTGGTACTAATAGTCCTATGCAATTTCCTCCCTTTAATTGTTGGCTGGACTTACTGATTTGCTTCTAAGAAATAAAGTAGTATAGAAATAATGGGATATCAATTTTGAGATTAGGTTATAAAAGGACTATGACCTCAATGTTGGGCACTCTCTCTTGCTTTTTCTTGGGCTGCCTATCCTGAAGATATTCAGATACCATATTGAGAGACTGATTTTTAGAGGCCCACACGGCAAAAGACTGAGGCCTGCTTACAACTACTTGAGTGAGCTTGGAAGTGGATTTCCCCACCACCACCAGTCTCTCTTTCCAGGTCAAGTTCAGAAGAAAAAACTGCCCTGGCCAACAGCTTACCTGCAACCTCGTAAGAGATCATAAACTAGAGACATACAGATAAGCCAGGCTCCTTCTTTGACCCATGGGTTTCTATCCCACAGAAACTGTGAGAAAATAAATATTTAATATTTTAAGCCTCTGTCTCTAATTTTCAGTATAATTTGTTACCCAGCAATAGCTAACTAATTCAATAAGGGGATAATACAAACTATTCTCTGCCCATAAATTTGACAGTGTAAATGACATGAACTCTTCCTCAAAAGACAAAAATTAACAAAACTTATTCAAGAAAAAACAGATAACCTGTATAGTTTTATATCTATTAAACAGATTGAATTTATGGTTAAAAATCTTACACACACAGACATAACAGGCTCAGATACTTCATTGATGAATACTACCAAATATTTAAGAAATAAATAATACCAATTAAATAAAATCTCTTTTAAATATATGAGGAAGGAATAATTTCCAGCTGAATTTGAGACCAGCATTGTCCTGATATCAAAACCATAAAAAGGTATTATGAGGAAAGAAAACTACATACCCTCTAGAACATAGACACCAAAAAAATCCTCCAAAAAATTGCAAGCAAATACAGCAGTGTATATGAAGAATAATAAATCATGACCAATTAGGGTTTAGCCCAGGAATGTAAGGCTCATTTATTACAAAATCAATCAATATAATTCATGATATTAATATAACAAATAAAAAACAATTTCAATACATGTTGAAAAACATTCAACAAAATTCAACACCAGTTTATAATATAAACTCTCAACAAACTAGGAATAGAAGGAAACTTATCCTAATAAAGGGCATCTCCAGAAACTTACACATAACATCATACTTGTTAGTGAAAGACTGAATGCTTTCAGTCTGTAAAGATCTGTAACAAGATGTCGGTATTATGTTTTACTACTCCAGTTTAGTGCTATACTATAAAATCTAGCCAGTGGAGTAAGCTGAAAAGAAGAAATTAAAAACATAGAGGTAGAAATGAAGCAGTAACCCTCTATTTGCAATGGCATGATGGTCTGTTTGGAAAATCTCAAAGAATGTGCAAAAACCTCTTAGAAGTAACAAGTGAGCTATCCAAGTTAATAAAGGAACTTATCCAAGTTGCAGGATAAAAAGTTAACACCTCCAAATCAATTGTATTCCTAAATATTAAGCAAAGAGTTATGATGTGCAATTACAAAAACAGTACTGTGTCTGACAGCAACAACCAGTTTAACATGTGGGCATAACTCTAAAGGAAAAGTACTGTATCTAGAGGATGAAATTAAGAAAGATTGACAAGGTAAGTGATAATGATAGTTTTAAAAAACTCATACAAATCAAAAGATACATCATGTGCATGGATTGCAAGATTCAATATTGTGAAGATATCAGTTCTCCTCAATTTGATTGATGACTCCATCTAAATCCCAGTCAAAATCCCACTAGAGTTTTTGTAGATATTGACAAGCTGATTCTAAAATTTATTCTTTCTCAAACATTGGTGATCTTTGGATAACTTATAATATAAGGATTAGGTGCTAAAACCTCACTGAAACCTCTGTGTGTTTTGGTGAGCTTTGTCCTTTTTTGTCCTTTAGTGGCTTCATCTCTGGATAAGATGGCAGTGCATCTGCATTTTATTAGGGACCTAAATGCCAGTATTTGTTGGGCTTTTCTCTGGGCTGTTCAATTTCTCTTGTTAAAAAAGAATCAGTTTCTGATTTAGTGTTTGCTGATCAATGCCAGGATGTCAAAATTCTATTTAAATGAGCTAGAAAATAAGAGTGGGTGGGGTGGGGGATGTCACTACTTAATGGGCAAAATTTTACTTAAATTCTTATTTTATTCCAATGCCTCACCCTCATGTTCCATTGACTTTTTTCTCTTCATGTGTTGTTTCTGTAGTTCATTTTTTCCAGGAAAACCTTCTGGTTTCTCCATAGAGAGGAATAACATGTGGTTGGTAGGGAAGAAGAGGAGAACTTGGTTTTCATTCCATTTTATGCCACTTTAAATTTTTCACTGTGCTTTATATCCCATCTTTCATCTCCTTTAGAAGTAAATGGTACTTCTGAAACTTATAAAGGTCTTACTTGGTGAATTAGTATGCTCTGTATAGGCATCTCTGTGTTGGTACTAAGTCTTAAACTCTCTTTCCTCCTATCAATAAATGCCTTTGTTCACTTTCTATCCTATAAATATTTATAGTAATCTTTTATTGGCTATTGATTTCTTTTCTGTTGATATCTGCTTACTGTCGTTTTAGTAGAGTTGCGTAAGACGTCAGAGATGAGTGAACATTTTAAATCAAGCCATTTAATTTTATATCGGGGTTGATATAATTTTCTTATCATTATTGGTCACTCTCTTTTTCTCTTGTAAATTGTCAGCTTTTGCCGATTTTTCTGTTGGGGTGTGTGTGTGTGTGTGTCTGTGTTATTGTTTGTAGTCAATCTTTACTTCCTGGGAGATAAAAATAATTGAAACAAGGAAGAAAGTTGGGTCAGTAAGACACAAACATAGTGTCCATTTGATTAAGAAAATAAAAATATATTAACCATAAAACTTTTTAATAATAAAAAAAAGACTTATGGGAGTCCCCTTTGTAGCTCAGCAGTTAACGAACCCAATTAGGATCCACGAGGATGTGCATTTGATGCCTGGCCTTGCTCAGTGAGTTAAGGATCCAGCATTGCCGTGAGCTGAGTGTAGGTCACAGATGCAGCTCAGATCCCGAGTTGCTGTAGCTGTGGCATAGGCCAGCAGCTGTAGCTCCGATTCGACCCCTAACCTGGGAACTTCCATATGCCGCAGGTGTGGCCCCCCAAAAAGGAAAAAAAGCAAAAAAAAAAAAAGACATAAAGCTCCTACTGTATTGTATTCCACACTCTGCTGAGTGGAAGTTGTAAAATTGAGTTTTACTTTTTTCAAAGTACAGGATTTAATTTCTGTATCCCCTTAGGTATACTAAGCCCCAAATGCCCACCTGAACTCAGTTGTTTGACTTGCTTTTGACCTGAGCAGCATTTTATACATGTTTGATTGGGATTGTACTGACCCTATAGGCCAATTTGTGGGGAAGGTACTTCTTTCAAAATTATATTTTTCAAACAATGAACACTGACCATTTTAACCACCTAAGCGTACAGTTAGGTGGCATTAAATAATTCACATTTTAATGCAAGCATTGCTGTCATCCATCTCCAGAACTCTTTTCATCTTCCAAACTAAAACTCTATATCCATTAAACGTGAACTCACCATTTCCTCTTGCCCTCAACCCTTGAAAGTCATTATTCAATTTTCTGTCTATGAATTTGAATACTTTATATGTTTCCTATAAGTGGAATCATACAGTACTTGCCCTTTTGTGACTGACTTATTCCAGTCACAAAATGTCTTCAAGGTTAGTATACTTCGTGGCATAGATTGTGTCAGAATTTCCATCCTTTTTAAGGCCGAATAATATTGTGTTGTAAGTATATATCATATTTTGTTAATTTACTCATCTGTTATTGGATGCTTGAGTAGTTTCCTTTTTGCAGCTACTGTGAATAATGCTGCTCTGAATGTAGATGTACAAATATCTGTTCACGACTCTGCCTTCAATTGTTCTCGAAGTGGAATCACTAGATCAAATAGTAATTCTATTTTTAGTTAAAAATAAAATCCCATGCCATTTTCCATAGCAAGTGTACCATTATACATTTCCTCTAACAATATACAGGGGTTTCAATTTCTCCACATCTGATCTAAAACTTATTTTCTACATTTTTGATAATAGCCATCCTAAGGGATATGATTGCTATTTCATTTTTTTTTTGCCACGCCCACAGCATGTGGAAGTTCCTGAGCCAGGGAACCCATACCACATCAGTGACTCCAACGACAGCAGTTTCTTAACCCATTGCACCACCAGGAACTTCTCATTGTGGTTATAATTGGCATCTCCCTAGTGATTAGCAATGAGATTAGTGATTGCTAATCAAAGTGATTGGCACCTTTTCATGTGTTTTGTAACCATTTGTATATCTTCTTTGGATAAATGTCTCTTCAAGTCTTTTATCCATTTTTAAATTGAGTTATGGGTTTTATTTGCTTTTGCTTTTGTTGAGTTGTAGGAATACTTTATTGTGGATATTAACCTATATCACATATATAATTTGCAAATATTTCTCCCATTTTGTGGGTTAACTATTCATCCTGTCAATAGTGTCTTTTGATATACAAAAGTTTTAAATTTTTATGTAGTTTATTCATTTTCCTTTTTGCTGCTTGTGTTTTTCATGTTATAACCAGGAAATCATCTTCAAATCTGTCATAAAGCTTTTTCCTTATGTTTACTTCCAAGAGTTTTATAGTTTTGGGTTTTACAATTAGGTCTTTGATCACTTTGAGTTAAATCTTTTTTTTTTTTTTTTTTGCTTTTCTTAGGGCTGCACCCGCAGCATATGGATGTTCCCAGGCTAGGGGTCTAATCAGAGCTATAGCTGATGGCCTATGCCACAGCCACAGAAGTGCGGGATCCTAGCTGCGTCTGCGACCTACACCACAGTTCACAGCAATGCCGGATCCTTAACCCACTGAGTAAGGCCAGGGATCAGAATCCGCAACCTCATGGTTTCTAGTTGGATTTGTTTCCACTGCGCCGTGACGGGAATACCCTAATTTTTGTATATAGTGTAAGTTTAGGATTCAATTGTATTCCCTTGCATGAAGATATCTAGTTTCCCTAATACCATTTGTTAAAAAATTCATTGATTTTTTTTTGAAAAGTTTGGACAACACATATTCAAATATTGCTTCCGCCACATACTCTCTTATCTATTTTTTTAGAACCGTTAACAATATATACAATATATCTCTTTTATGGTTTTTATTCCCTTTTTCTCTCTGTGCTTTAAAAAATCTGTTATTTTTGGCTGATTTAGAGTCCAGTTCATAATTGTCTGTGTTATGTCCAATCTGATAAATTGATGGATTAAATCCTTAATATTGTTTACTGTAAATTTTAGTTATTATGCCTGAAGAGAATAAACCATATGGACTGAATAATGGATATCAGTTTTCTCCAATCAGGAGTATTGGCACAGAAGATTAAAGAGAGGAGACTGAGGGCAGGTTATTTTTAACCCTAGTTGCCTCCCTCCATCCCCGGGGGGTGTCTGTATTCTGTTGGATAAATTCTACCAGGAAGCTCTCTAACACGGATTTTCTCTCTAAGTCCAGTAACTGCTCTTCCTTCACTTCTTTAGGCTTAATGGAGATAACGTGCTCTGCTAGTACTGGTTCTCAGACAATGAACTAATTCTAGCGTTTTCCTTAAAACCCACCCTTAGCTTTGTAAACAGTCTTCTCATTCAACACTGCTCAAATCATTCAATTTATATGCACCATCTTTTTCTACCTAGGGCATTGGCTAAATAGAAAATCTTTGTTTATCAATATTTTATTTGATTGTTTTCTGGATTTTGTCATACTTTTAAAAGGCCGCTTTCATACAAATATTGTTTAAATAAAGGACCCCATGTTTTGCTTTTATGGTTTCAAATGTTACATCCAAATCTGTGATTCATCTGGTATTATATTAGAAATGAGATATTACTCATTTTTTCTATAATTTTTATGACTATTCTTATTTATTTTATGCTTGACTTTTAGACTCTGCTTATTAACTTACAATATATTTAAAATACATATGAGAAATATACAAACATTTTTACTGAATAAATATAAAATTCACAGATTAATTTAGGGATAAATGACATCTTTGTGAGTCCACTTATTCATGAATGTGGATACCACTAATTCTTTGTGTTCAAGTTGTCATTTGTATTTCTCACTAGCTTTTCAGTTTTCTTGGCAGAGATTATTTACAATTCCTGTTACCCTAGGTTGTTTTATCAAAGCTGTTATTGTAAATGTCTTCTTCCATTATAACTTGTGGAAGGGTTTTATTTGCACATATAAAGCCCAGTGATTCTTGATTTGACTCTTAATTTTGAATACAGTCACTTTACTGAGTTATCTTTATGTTTGTAATAGTTATATAAATTTTCCAAATGTTTCCTTAACAAACCTTCTGTAAGAGAAATATAGAGGAAGTACTTAGACTGTGTGTTCTACAAAAGCTTCAAGCAGGAGGTGTTCCTTAGATGAGCACCTGGATTCAAGTGGTATTTCGATAACTGCAAAGGTGAGAGGAATGTGAGAATATTCTGGATTAAGGAAGGAACATACAATAATCGTTAGAAGAGACAAAGCACATGGTTGACTTGAGGACATCATCAGAATTATGGGGCAATGGGCTATAAAGTGGAGATATATAAGACATGAAGAGGGTGAGAAAGGATGAGTTCACTTAGGTAGGGCCTTACAAGGACAGAGGTCTGCATTATGCTGAGAACAAATAACTGAAGCATTTTGGAAGAAGGATTAACTCTGCCAATGTGGAGAATGATGGGTTTTTTGTTTGTTGTTTTTTTGGTTTGTTAAGATGGCTTGTACAAATATGTTGGAATAAAATAGGAAACAAATTTTGTTACATAAGTAAAGAGGGATGCATGGGTCGAAGACATATTAATGAGATAAAATATGGGGGAGCTGATGACTAACTAGCAGGGAGAGGAAAGGAAAGGGAGAGGTTCATGACCCTGGCTGGAGCAATGGATGGAGATTGAGGAAAGGATTTGTGAAAGGAAGAGGGTGAGTTTAATTTTGGTGTGGTTGTATTTGAGAAGCCTGTGGAATATATACATATTAATTTACTAAATATAGATATGTGTTAGATCCACTTATTCATTTATTTATACAGCACATATTGACTACATGCTCTTTCCATCTCAGACACTTTCTTCCTGGTAGGAACATACATTAGAATATGACCCCTGACCATTGTGACAACTAATACAGGATGGTAAGTGTGAACATATTTGTAATTTTCTACCCAAACATCCTATATCCAGAAAGAAAGAAAAATTACTATTATGACTGAATTATGCCTTCCACTTAAACTCCATATGTTGAAGTCCCAACCCCCAGGGCCTCAGAATATAAGGATATGTGAAGATCTTTTAAAATGCAATTAGATTAAAATGAGGTCATTGGGATGGATCTAACCCATCACCTCTGGTGAGCTTATAAGAAGAGGAAGAGCCACCAGGAATGTTCATGAACAGAGGGACAATTGCATGCAGAAGCAACAAGAGGACAGCCATCTGGAAACCAAGGAGAGAGGCCTCGGTGGATCCTGCTGGATCCTTGGTACCCTGCTGGCACCTTGATCTTGGAGCCCCAACTCCTAAACTGGGAGAAGATAAATTTCTGTTATTTATACCACTCAGTTGGTGGTGTTTGGTTATGACAGCCTTAGCAAAGCAATATAGTGACTGGTAATTACATCATATATTCACATGCACACAGAGCAAATGAATTAATGACAGAGAGATCAAGAACCAGACAAAGAAGATACATACAAATTACTTTTTCTTTTTTACCAACTTTATTAAGGAATAATTGACAAATATATTTAAAGTGTACAATATGATGATTGATATACATATACATTGTGGAGTGATTTCCAAATCAAGATAAGTAACACATCCATCACCTTACATTTTGTGTGTGTGTATTTGTGTTTGTGGTGAAAATAAAGATCTACTCTCAGCAACTCTGAAGTATACAATACTTGAAATAATGCTGTATTATTAACTATGGTGGTTTATTTTTTAAACATTTTCAGAGTAACTAGATATTTAATTTAGTATTAAATTAGACTGTATTCTTTCAGCAAAGATTATAATTTATTAATAGAACTTATAAATGTTTGAATCACTTCTTTTATTATCGTTGCCATTTTCTTTGGTGCCAAATGAAGTATTGTTGTTTAGAGTCTCAGAATGATTCAAATCCAAAGATAGAGTATAGAAATTAAAATGCTTTGTATTTTTTAACATAGAGTTATTAGGAGATATGCTTAAGTATTTTGGCCTTTCATGTACAAGCTAATTTTTGAAACATATTTTTAATGTATTGTACAGAGGCAATGTTTTCAGAAAGGTAAATAACAGAATTAATAACTTGTATTTTTTTTTTAATAAATGTCAGTTCTTTAGCCTTTAACAAATTAATTCTAGGAAATAAACTCATACTTCAGTGTTCCTGGAACATACAGTTTGTGACATCAATATGAAAACAATAGTTGTGAAAAGAAAATAAATCTTTTGTGGGCATAATTTATTCAGATTCTTTGGACTGGGAAAGCTGGATCAGTGATGGCCAGGTAGTCAGAACATTTCTTCTGTAGACCACTTAAATTCAAAGTACTTTATTTCCAATTACTGCCTCTCTTCTAGAGTGTACACAGTTTTCCAGCAGTGTTCACCTTTAAATGTTTCTAAAGATCTAAATTTGAGCAATATTTTTCCCATTGGTGAATTTACTTTTTAAAGAAGTATCGCTTCGATTGTTTTAAAAGAATATGTTTTCTCTTTTTAGTGCTTGAAAAACATGATGCCTCAGTTGCAGAAATGAGACTGGCCTCTGTGACCCTGGGCCTCTGATTCAGGTAATTCATTAGTTTGGAAGCTAAGTCAAACTGGTTTAAATAATAGAAAGAATTTGCTGGGGCACATGCTGAAAGATCAGATAATTAACAGGCTTCAGGCACAGATTCTTCAGGCTTCTCCTCCATCTTTCTGGGACTCTTTTGGCAATTCCTCCTTGGCTTGTTGACCATATTCTCTCAAGGTCTCAGAAGTGTTACAGCTGGTCTTGACCTCATTGAGTGAACCGTGGCTAAAGAGGACTCACCCCTAGAGCCTGGACTGGGATAATTCCTGGGAGCAGCCCAAGGAAAAGAAATACTCAAGGCTCCCTCTATCCTTAGATGTTACAGTGCACCAAAATCTTTTTTTTTTTTTAATTTTTTAAAATTGATTTTTATTTATTTATTTATTTTTTGGTTTTTAGGGCTGCACACCGAGCTAGGCCAGGGATCGAATCCACAACTTCATGGTTCCTAGTCAGATTCGATTCCGCTGTGCCACAATCAGAACTCCTTTTTTTCTTTTTTTTTAAGTAGAAATGACCAAAGTTTATTTTGAATGAATCACTAGTCCATGACTTTGATTCTAATAATGACCAAATACTTTTGATTTTAGACTAACACACCTCTAGGAATGTATAGTACATCTGTCTCAGAATAACCAAGCAAGTCTATGACATAGCTTGTATTTTAATTTCTTAATAAGCAGTACAACTGTGCTTATTTTGAAAAGTATAGGAAGCCATCTTAGTGAGTCTAGGTTTTCTAGGAAGAACCCACTGGCTGATTTAATGTAGAGATGAGGAATTAAAAAATCAATATTTACAAGACTTCTTTAGGGAAATGCATTTTATTAGGTGCTAAACTAGCTGATTAGGCAGCAGTCAGGCTTCTTTGTATTCCAAATAAAGCAGTTAATATGACAATATTGTTTCATTTACTCTGATTAGGCCTCTCAATTAGGTCATGAAGGATATTTAAGATAAATGATGATAGGTGTAGGAAGAAGTCAGGAATCTGATTTAGAGCTGATGCTTCCATGTAAAAGCTAAATGAGGCATCACTTATATTCATGCCTTACTATTTATTGCATGGATACAATATTGTCTCTGTAGCACAGAATCTCATATATATATTTTCTTTTAGCAACCATTTTCTGAATATCCATTATGCACATGAAACTTAAAGGTACAAAATTAAGAAAGGCACAGTCCTTACATTCAGAGATCTTATGATTCGTTGGAAGATATATACATACATGAATATAAGACTAAGTACTGAAAAGAAATAGAAATAAGACTTTTGGTAGAGGAAGGAAGAAGGAACATGTGAATGCCTTGGGAGATATGAAAAGTCTTCTTAAAAGTAGTGATACTTCAACTGGTACTTGAAAGATAACAACAGTGTTAAGTGGAGGTGAGGCAGGACTCTGTGTACCCCCAAGAAATAGAAAGAGTGATGCCGTGAAGGAGCAGTATATGTGAATATACAACAAATAGTGGAAAATGATGGTGTAAAGGTATATCATGACCAAATTTACAATGAAAGACGTTGAGTCTCTTGCTAAGAAATTTAAACTCCATTTTGTGGTTAATGGGGAATCACTGAAGCATGTACGATGAAGAAGTAAAGGATTAATAGTGATTATATAGACTAGGAACTCTTGTGACTACTTGAGGATTATGCACTGAGAAGTTCTGGAGTTCTCATTTTGGCTCAATGGTTAATGAACCCAACTAGCATCCATGAAGATTCGGGTTCAGTTCCTGGCCTCACTCAGTGGGTTAAGGATACAGCATTGCTGTGAGCTGTAGTGTAGTTCGCAGATGCAGCTTGGATCCAGCATTGCTGTGGCTGTGGTGTAGGCCACCAGTACAGATCTCATTGGACCCTTAGCCTGGGAACCTCCATATGCCACAAGTCCAGCCCTAAAAAGAAAAAAAAAAAAAAAAGAAGAAGGAAAGGAGGAAAAAATAGCCCCAGTAGTCCCAGTGAAAGCTATTTCCATAGTATCACTGGGTTGAAAAGCAAGAGTCAGAATTGAGAGACATTTAGAAAGTGGGATTAATAAATTTGATGATCTAAGGGAAAGATAAATGTTGAAATCAAGAATAACTGTGGTTGAAACTACTGGTTACCTTTCAACATTTATTATTCTTCCCTTTCTTAATTGATTACATTGCTGAGAATGTTAGTCTGGCACCAGGCCACCCAACTAAGAGGTTAAATTTTAGGGATTCCATGGCTGAATGTGACTGTGGGATTAAATTTGAGACTGTGAGGCATAAGCACAACTTCTAGAAATTCTAGTTAAAAGAGAAGTGCTTCCTTCTCCCATTTCTTTCTTCCAGGGTCTGAGATGTGGACAGAATGTTCTATAGCACTTATAACCATCCTGGGCCATAAAGTGTTACTTTGCATATAATGTAAAACTGAAAATATGGATCTGGGATTTGAGTAACACTAGATGAAAGGCTGAGATTCATCTGTATACTTAAAGAATTTGAATCAATGAGACTGCTGGGGACCGGACTGCAGAGAAGAGAAGATGTGTAGCAAAATCTTGGAGAATTATTACATTTAAGTGCAAAGAGAGGAAAGAGATTTAGTGAGAGAGTGTGAAAACTGGTCAGAAAAGTGACAGGAAAGCTAGGGCATAGTAGGATGGTTCTTTGGTGGCTGTCAGGTAAGAATGCTGAACCCTAACCACTTGGTGGAGGTCTCCTGAACTTTTTCCCTTTGGAGAAAGAATTCCACAAAGTGACTGAGGGTAGTGAGGCAATTAAGTGTTTGTTTAAAGAGAGAAGAGGGAGAAGATAGGTATGGAGAAAGCACAGGCAAGTTTTATTAAGGGATAATAAAAAGAAGATAGGTGTTGAGAAAATAAAGACACAGGCAGGCTGGAGTAAGTGGTGAAAAGGGAGAGAGAAAGAGACAGAAAGAACAAGAGAGGAAGAGTACAACACATGTTTTACAGGTTATTTATATTACTTGTATGGGGGCAGTTCTTCTGGACTTCCTCTGTCCAATCACCTTGCTTCATCCGGCTTTGTCCTGCTCCCAGGATGGATTTTAGCACAAGGGTTTCTGGGAAATTGACAGGATGTACTATGGTGCCCTTCCTTTCTCTGACCCCTGAGGAATCTTTCTGCAAGTATGTAGTTGTTCCGAGGTCTCCTTGACCTCAAGAATGAGAAATAGATGGTCTCTATCTTTTATCCAAGCAGGATGTAGCTTTTATCTTGATGTTATCTGTCTGGAGGGAACAGATTACACTTGCTCAGCCTGGGACTCATCTATCTCCTGCTTTAGGATCTCAGAATCCAGAGGAGAATTTTGCAGAGAAGCTATGTCAAATCTTACAAAAATGATTTAAAATATTTAAGTAAGCAAGTTTCAGAATAGTGGTACTGGGGGAGTGAGCTTGCAGTGAGTTAAGAAGCAAATTGAGTGAGAGGAAGACATGACCTGAAAGTAGCAGTAAGGTGTTTAGAGCATGACAGGGGAAACATTAATTAGCTAGGGTACATAGGAGCTCAGTTAGCCTTTAAAATGTCTCAGAAGATGTTAATTTTAGGAATTAACATTTTATTGAATAGTTATCTAAATTTTATAAGAACCCATTTGAAACCAATATTGAATATTGATCAATCATCCTGCATTTACACTATAAGAATTTTTCTTGGCAGAAAAATTACACATTTCTTGGCAGAAATTTTTTGTTTGTTTGGGGTTTTTTTTGTCTTTTGTCTTTTTAGGGCCGCACCCGCAGCATATGGAGGATCCCATGCTGGGGTCTAATGGGAGCTGCAGCTGCCAGCCTACACCACAGCCACAGCAACACCAGATCAGAGCCGCGTCTGCAACCTACAGCATAGGTCACGGAAACGCCAGATCCTTAACCCACTGAATGAGGCCAGGGATTGAACCCTCATTCTCCTGGATGCTAGTCAGGTTTGTTAACCACTGAGCCATGAGGGGAACTACTTTTTTTTTTTTGAGGCAGAAAGTTACACAAAGGACTTTCTAATCACTTTACCCCACTGGGACTGTGGTGTGTAGGAAAATAAGGCCCTGAACTTAATGGCAAAAAAGTAAAAACTCAGTGTAATGCAGCAAAGATCTAGAAACAAGCAAAGCCAATAGCTAAGACTGAACTTCTAAACAAACTAGAGTGATTCTCATCAAGCCTAATAAAGAACTCCATCTGCTAGGGATGGTCTCTTGATAGAATAAATTTGCTCCCTGGTCCTGCCCTCCTTTACATTAACAGCCTATTTCAGGACCAACTCATTTTTACTTAGCAACAGTGTAAATTTTCCTACTTCAGTTCTTTGCTTCAACTTACTTATTTTTTTCTGGGTGTATGACTAAAGTGTAGCATTAGAGGTCTAAATAATAAATGTATAAATCAGACAAGGCTGAAAGAATAGGCCATAAATGAACTTTTATGTAAGATCAAATGAAACTTTAATTTTATTCACTATATGACAATGCATAATATGTGTGGGACAGACTGAAAAATCTATCAATGGTCAGTCATTTAAAAATTGAAAGTATAATGCATTATTAATAAAGAGCAATTGTCACAAACTAGGTGAATCAAGCTGAATTTTCTATTTAATCTTATGAAATTTTTTTTCCTGTTGAAAGCACCAAAAATGTCACAATATTCATATTGCAATTATAGGAATCTTTAAAAAACTAATTTTGAAATTGATTTCTGTAGCTATCTATATTTTAACATATTTAAGAAATTGATTCAAATGTCTAGGTTCTTTCAGTAGCAAATTCATAAACTAGATGCTGCCTTACTTTGAAGCAAATTTGAATTAAATATTTTTACCTTATAAAATTAATGAAATCCCTGGGGAAAAAAGTACAGTACATTTTACAATAAGATAGAAGGAAATCTCACTACATTCCAAGGGCTTAATACCCATTGCTAAGGAAACCAGTTTCTTGGTGTCCATAGTATGGAGTTCACAATTCAGAGGACTGATCTGCTGAGCTTATGAAATATGTAATAATAACACACACACATACCCTCAGAAGGTTATATAGAATCATATCAAAAATTTCTATTTTGAAATGTCCATATTTAATATCTAGTTGAATTCATTTCCTAAATGATAAATTCAATTTCATTTGGTCTTGAGAGTGTTTAAAAAATTAACTATGGCTAATTATCTAGAAATATAGGCTTGAATTGGATTGGGAATTATTTTGTGCCATAAGCTAAATCGGTACCTGAAAACAAACTAAATAGCACATTTATAGGAAAGAAATTTACATTGTGGTGAAGAAGGAAAAATATGATATGTTTCCAAGCTTATCATTGGCTTTCTGTGCTGTCTCCTTAAAGTAACTTTAACTGGTCTGTTTTAAATCAATTCAAGTAAAGTGTCATAACAACACAAATACAGGAGAATAAATTTGTTCCCTGCTGATTGTTCGACAAAGCCTTTGGTTGACAATTGAGAATCACCACGGTGTCAATGAGAATAGGGCATAACCAAAATACCATGTCCAGAGCTAATACAAGTCACTGAGGAATGGCAGAAAAATCAAATAAAAGTAATTCTTTTAAAATAGAGGATATTTGGACTCATTAAGAAGAAGATGCAGGATATATCTTGATGGGCATTGGTATTTTAAGTAGTGTGATGGATTAAAAGTGTGGAAATGGGTGAATATTAAAAAAAATAGGATAAGATAGAAACTAGGACAGTTTTTTTTATTTTTTAAATTCTCTCTAGAACTTTGAAAAGAAGTTGATTATGGGAAAATTGAGAAAACCAACACCCCTTTCCTGTTTCTTTATTTATAAAATACCAGGAACATTTTTGGTGGTAAAAATACATTAAATTTGATTGACTCTTTTCTTTTTTTCTCCTCTAGAAATAGTGTTGATTTCCTGTGGTAATTTTCTGTTTACAATATCTTTGTTGCTGTGCAACTGTGTCAAGAAGAGGTAGGTGATTAATTACTGTGATCAAGTGAAATTTTAAGACTTTCTATTCTCTGCAAACCTGCAGGCCCTTTAAGTGAGATATTGAGAGCAGATGAAACTACTGTTTTTTATTTTTTTGGAATATAGTTGATTTATGGAGTTCCCATAGTGGTGCAGCAGAAAAGAATCCAACTAGGAAACATGAGGTTGTGCATTCCATCCCTGGCCTAGCTCAGTGGGTTAAGGATCTGTGCGCTATGGTGTAGGTCGCAGATGTGGTTCAGATCCTGTGTTGCTGTGGCTGTGGTATAGGCCAGCAGCTACAGCTCCAATTGGACCCCTAGCCTGGGAACCTCCACATGGTTGTGGGTGAGGTCCTAAAAAAATACAAAAAAGACCAAAAAAAAAAAAAAAGAATATAGTTGATTTACAGTGTTGTGCCAATTTCTGCTATATAGCATAGTGACTCGGTCATACATATATATGCGTTATTTTTCTCATACTATCTTCCATCATGATCTACCCTGAGATATTGGACATAGTTCCCTGTGCTGTACACTAGGACCTCATTGCTTAACCATTTTAAATGTTACAGTTTGCATCTACCAACCCGAACTCCCTAACCATCCCTCTTCCTCCCACATCCTCCCTGTCAACCACAAGTCTGCTCGCCAGAGATTCTTAATCAGGCAGGCAGGTAACATAAATGAGTGAAGCAGGCTGCATACAGGACAACAGAGGCCCATAGACTGCAGTAAAATGGGAGGGTGTCCTAGTCAAAGGAGATATTCATCACTCACTCCAGCTCATTGTTGCTATATTGAAATTAATGTCAGATCTTCCAATCTTTAAAAGCAAGAAAAACATCTGGACCTTTATGTAAACATCTTTTGGTTTTTAAAAGAAATCTTTGCAAAAATCTAAAGAATAATATCTCATCCAAACAAAATATATCTGTGTACCTCATCCATCTCTACGACAGGATGTTAGCTTAACTACCTCTGTTTTGAAAACATTTTTGGTTTCAGATATTTAAAGATCTCTTTATTTTTTCTCTTTAAATTTTAATTATTTTTAAATTTTTATTTCACTGTAGCTCACTTACAATGTTGTATTAGTTTCAGGTGCACAGAATAGTGAATCAGACATATATCCATTTTTCCACATAGGTTATCACAGATTATTAAGTAGATTTCCCTGTGTTATATAATAGGTCCTTGTTAATTATCTATTTTATGTATAGTAGTGTGTATATATTATTCCCATCCTTCTAACTTATCCCTCCCCTCCTCCACAGTTTCTCCTATGGTAATCATAAGTCTGATTTAGAAATCTCTGAGTTTGTTTCTGTTTTATAAGTTCTTTGTAACCCTTTGTATTAGATTCCATATATAATTGATATTTTATGATATTTGCATTTCTCTGTCTGACTTTCTTCACTTAGTGTGATATTCTCTATGTCAATCCATGTTGCTGCAAGTGGCATTATTTTGTTCTTTTTTATGGCTGAGTAATGCTCCATTGTATATATGTACTGCATCTTCTTAATCCATCCCTCTGTTGATGGACATTTAGGTTGCTTCCATGTCTTGGCTATTGTATATAGTGCTGCAAAGAACATTGGGATTCATGTATATTTTTGAATTATGGTTTCCTCTAAATATATATCCAGGATTGCTGGATCACATGGTAGTTCTATACTTAGTTTTTTAAGAAACCTCCATACTGTTCTCCATAGTGGTTGCACCAGTTTTCCTTCCCACCAACAGTGTAGGAGAGTTCTCTTTTCTCCATACCCTCTCCAGCATTTATTATCTGTTGACTTTTTGATGATGGCCATTCTACCTCATTGTAGTTTTGATTTGCATTTCTCTAATAATTAGCATCTTTTCAAAATTTCTTTATTTTAAAATCCAGAAAATAGTTTTAAATTTATTTTCAATTCAGAAACTAATTATTGAGCGTTCAGTTTAAGCATGGCAGTGTCCCAGGTATTGTGAGTTACACAAAAATGAGTAAGATATGACCACAGGCTTTGAAGAACATGAGAGAAGTGAGTTCATACATATCAAACTAAAAACATAAAATGGACCACAGATGTTTATGTTGCCCGGTTCACTATATATATAGTGAATATATATATATATATACATATACACACACACATATATATATTTCGATGGCAAATTAATATGTTTAAAATCCACTCTTTTTTTTTTTTTTCTTTTTAGGGCTGGACCCATGGCATATGGAGGTTCCCAGCCTAGGGGTTGAATTGGAGCCGTAGCCACCAGCCTACGCCATAGCCACAGCACTGCCAGATTCAAGCTGCATCTGTGACCTATATCACAGCTCACTGCCATGCCAGATTTTTTTAACCCACTGAGTGAGGCCAAGGATCGAACCTGCAACTCCATGTTTCCTAGTTGGATTTTTTTCCACTGCACCACAATGGGAACTCCTAAAATCCACTTTTGATCTTGAAAAATAAAGACAGGGTAGTAACTTGTATCTTATATAGAAACAAATAACTACTTCCATACCATGATAAAATTTCTTGATTGTGGGTATTTTTACTTTCTTAGGAATCAGTGTCAAAGTCAAAATACCATCCTGTCCCTTAAAAGAGAATTTTTATTTATTTTTTTCATACAAAGCTCTAAATTCTGTTTTCAGTATTCTGCATATAATGATTTTTAGGATATTTGAATAACTTCTAAGCATGCAAATAATATCAGTGCTGAAGTGATATGACAGCAAAGCAGTGAACCTTTAGCTTAAATAAGCAGAAGAAAATTAGTCTCAAAGTAGTTGGCTTAAACTAAGGGCAATTTTAATTGGTTAGTTCATTTGTAAGCCTTTCTCTTTGTAGTTAAGTGGGGAACTGCATTAAAGGGAATGAGAAATTTTCAGGGAACCTAAAAAGCATTGGTACTTTATCATATAATTTTGAAATGAACATTTCTTCCATCTACTGAAACAGTATTTTTCTCCTACCAAATTCTCTAGTAGATTTCTTTTTTCTTTCTCCAATACGGACAGTCCTTCCATCTTCTGTACCAAGAGTGAACAATGATCATCAGAACCCTGAGTGCCATGTAAACTGGTTTAATTATACCCTCCCTCCCAATACATTTAAGTCTTTTGCTCACTCTAGTTCTCTCTTTTCCACTTGCCTGTCAATCAGGGAAAATTAAGTTCCTGGAGTTCTGAACTAAGGATCCAGTCAACTCTGTGTGTGTATCCCAGTTCTGCCTTGACTTTGATCAAAAATCCTCTGAGACTCTACCCATGAAGTAAAGATAAGAAACATACACATTGCAATGTATTTGCTTCGAATGAAATTAAATGACAATGCTTAGTATTTTATGGGGCTTGACTCTATTCCCTTCCTTTTCAATCCTATTGCTACTTTTACTCTTTTTTTTTTCTTCTCTGTCTTCCTGTTGGGTTTTTCACAGGTTCTCAGGGGCATCCAAAGGAAAAACTTTGTCCTCAGTGGCGGCACAAAGTGTTGAAGAGGTTTTGTGGTCTGAGACCCAGAGAGGAATCTGTAATTACTCATACCTTAGAATATAAAGTTTGAAGTATACCTAGATTTTACTCCATTATTGTGATCTTTCTTAAAAAGCTATCAGATAGCAAATTAAGAATTAATTGTCGGAGTTCCCGTCGTGGCGCAGTGGTTAACGAATCCAACTAGGAACCATGAGGTTGCGGGTTCGGTCCCTTCCCTTGCTCAGTGGGTTAACGATCCGGCGTTGCCGTGAGCTGTGGTGTAGGTCGCAGATGCAGCTCAGATCCCACGTTGCTGTGGCTCTGGCGTAGGCCGGTGGCTACAGCTCCGATTCAACCCCTAGCCTGGGAACCTCCATATGCCGTGGGAGTGGCCCAAGAAATAGCAACAACAACAACAACAACAAAAAGACAAAAGACAAAAAAAAAAAAGAATTAATTGTCAAATATCTAGTATGTGCTGAGGGTTGTGCAGCATCTAGTTAAAGTAGGATTTTCACTAGAGTCACCACATACTGAGACAAAAAAAAAATGTGCTTTTTTTTTAAAAAATGGAAAAATACAAAGCAACAGAGAAAAATAAAAGACAAAAGCAAGTTGGTAAGGTGCACTCCTCTGGACTTTGTGAGCTTTGCAAATGAAATGTGAGTGGAGCTGGGATAGACAAATGTGCCCTGTGATGGATGTGGGATCTGGTGGGCTTGGAGGAATAGAAAGAGGAGAACATTCCAGGTGGGGAAAGCAGCCCAAGCGAAGCAGGAAGGAATAAGCCTTATCTCATCTGTTCAAGCCTCCACTCCCAGCTTAGAAACTGTTAGATTCATCCGTGCTAACAAGGCCCAGGGCCCAGGTCAAAATGCTCCTCTGCAGGTATTTAATATAACTGAACTTCTACTTGCACATGCTGCTTTATCTCTATAAGTATCATTGCCCAGGTCTCTGGGAATAGATGTTTAGAGCCAGGCCTCCTAATAGTCATATATCTGCTTATCCTTTGAATGCCCAAGGCTATGCCCTCTATCCCTGTTCAGGTCTGGAATGCTTTAGGTAGAAAGAATAAATACGAAAGTGATAATGCCAAGCAACTAGCATAGGGGTATAGTGCTGAGCAAGTAAAAAAAAATAATAATAATAAATTTCTGTCCTTCTCTCTCTAAAACATTTCATTGTTGACCATCCAGTCTCAGAAATTTTTAATTTGGAAAAGGAAAAAAAAATGATTGTGTTGATTATTATCTCATAGCATTTGGCTCTGGCATTTTATTCCAGAGATTAAAAAGTAAAGGTGGTGTGCTTTTGAAGGAGAAGAGATGAAAAGTAATCCCTGCAAGGGAGCTATTTTACTTCTAAAACAATGAGAAGATAGAATGATAGGTGAATCTATAAAGATCTCCTTCTAGTTATTTTGGTTCCTGAGCAGATTTAAATTATAGGCTATGTTATATTTATCTGATGATGATCAACTTAATAAGACAGAGTAGGAGTTTGCAGCAAGTGCACAGACGTACAGAAATACAAACACATGCACACACATAACTAGATTGTACTTGTGTACTTTCTAAATTTGCTACCAATGGGTAAATTTCATTTAAAATTTGCCCCCATACACCACTCAGTATCCTAGAAGCTGGGTTTATAATCACTGCTTTTGTGTCAGATGCTTTGTTTTGATTCCATTTGACTAACTGTTGTAAAGTAACTTCATTTTCAGTGCTTAAGGTATCAATGTATTTTCCTTCTCTTTAGAAGAGTACACATCAAATGTTATTGGAAAATTTATGCATTATTAGCAACTCACTGAATTTATTTGCTGTCTCTGAGATGTTCAGAGCTGTTTAAGAAGCAGATAAAATGTTTAACTTATTGTGTAAATAAATAGTCACTCAACACGACTTTAAAATACTAGCTAAAACTTTAACTTTTATGACTTCAAAAATTTCCATTATTCCCTTTATTCATGTGTACAAAAGGTACATTTTTGAATGAGAAATTGTGTAATTAAAGCCTCCTATCATAAAAATGCACCATATTCTCCTGGTTTGAATATTGAGTATTGATATTAGCATCTAAATCAGTAAAGAGGGTAAGCTATAGTAATATTCAAAAAGAGTCATCAGGTAGCCCCTGGCAGGAAAGGAATATTTATAGTGCATAAAAACTCCTCCTAATCTACATGCCATGTCATATAGTTACTTAAGAGCTGTGGAATGAATGAAAAGAGGGAACTCAGAAGGGACAGATGGAGGGAGAAGGAAAGGAAAGGAAAGCAAATATGGACTATTTTCTTTGCTTTGATACTTTTTAGTTTGTTAAACTTTTTCCCATGATGGCATTTTACACATCCGTAAACTTAGAGGCTGAAATATGACCTCTAATAGTGCCTTAGCTTCACATTCTCTGACTCATGAATTAATCTAAATAAATGGTAGCAGTATTTTTACAGTTGGCTTTTCAAAGCCCTGTGGTCATAAAAAGTGGTTAGTTAAGGAGTTCCCATTGTGTCTCTATGATTAAAGAACCCAGCTAGTATCCATGAGGATGCAGGTTTGATCCCTGGCCTCACTCAATGGGTTAAGGATCTGGCATATCGGTGAGCTGTTGGTGTAGGTCACAGACATGGCTCGGATCCTGAGTTGCTGTGGCTGTGGTGTAGGCTGGCAGCCACAACTCAGATTTGACCCCTAGACTGAGTATCTCCATATGCCACACATGCAGCCCTAAAAAGACCAAAAAAAAAAAAAAAAGGTGGTTAGTTAAGAGAGGCTATGTGGTGTAGAAGGCTTAAGGACAGAGAACCTGCTTCAGGGTTGGACATCTCTTACACAAGTTTCTCCTGAGCCTCCGCTTCCTCGGCTGTGAAACAGAGCTGTACTGGCTTTACTGGGTCATGGTGTGGACTAACAGGAAAACATTTAGTTTTGTGTCAGGGATTTTGACTCACTGTCAAGATTTCAGGCATATGGCACATTTTTGATAAATGGAGAATCTTTATTGGAACGTCTAGGCCTCTATCAAGGAAAGATCAACCATAATTTATTAGGCAGAGAATAAAGTAATTTGATTTTAGAGTTTGAAGGGACTTTTGAAATCTTTTAGTCCAATGCCTCTATCATGCGAATGAAGGAAAGGAATTCCAAGTTTTGGTGACTTTCTACAGCCATTCGGTGGTCTAGGTGTAAAGCCAGGAGCAGAATTCTGGCCTCCTAACTCCCAGTCCAGGGTATATTTCCTAAAACAACCCAAGCCTAGCAATTCAGGAGGACTGACTGTCGTAATACAGCTTTCTCTGCTTTGATATCCTGACTCTTCTCCACCCCTACTCCCTGGCATTTTTGGTTTTGAATAATTGAGGTGGTAGCTGAGGTCTACTTGGAGAGGGTAAAAATAGCCCCTTATGCAGTGTTACTGGGCATATTTCCTCAGGGACCACAGTGAAAAACCTTAACGATTAGGAGGTGCGTTGGGTCTGCAATAGGATTGCATCCTTGGTAACATGGCTCACATCCACAGAGCTCATCACTTCCTCTGCTGGATGCTGGCTCTTCTCACTGCTACATGCATTGAGTTGTTAACCTGCTAATACTTGCATAAGAATCTCCATAAAACACTGCCTCAAACTGTGGCTTTTTTACTACTAATTTGTACAGTACTTATTTGCAGCACAGCCAATTTGAGAGCTACAGTTTTTCGTTAGTATTTGAATTATACATTGGGATGTATAGCTTTGAATGTGAATACTCTCATTAGTGATGGTTTGTTCGAGTTTGTCTTGCTGTACTCAGATGGAAATTTACATACAAGTAGCACAGGTACCAGCAGGGAGATAGAGCTGAGGATTGAGTTATCCGGGCCAGAAACTCAGTAAGAGGGGAAGTCTCACCTTGGCAGCCCTAAGCCTCTACTCACATCCACTGACTCCAGACTGGGAATTCAGCTCCAAAGAGGCATAGCGTCCAGAGCCAATCCCATCATTCACCAATTACATTGGACCACTATTGCACACATTTTGTATTGTGATGTCAATAGGATGAACTAAAAATAAATTTATCTTAAAGGATGAAAGAAAGCCCTGAAGTTTCATTTGTAGCTTGTAAAATACAGGTGCCTTAATGGTAGTGCGTTAATGGTGTCTTAATGGTGCCTTAATGGTAGGGAAAAGGTTATGAACCAATTCATATAAATGGGATTTTCCGTGGCACCACTTAGGAGAGAGTATATTGCATAGGTCTCCGGACCAGGAGCAAAATATCTGGGCTTGCTTATCTTAGTTAAGTTTCTTAAATTTAATTTCTGATACTCAACTTATAAATCCATAAAATGGAATAGTAATTTTTAGGTACTTTATAAGTTTATTATACAAGCCAGAAGAACAGCACTTATAAAAACACTTTGGAGATGATAAAGATCCATACAAAGATCATAACATCATAACAAAATCAGTCATAGAAGACTTTTTGCATTTCATAGATGGGCAGTGGTTAGACTAGAGTCCAGGTCAGAAAGCAAGGATTAATATAATTCTTATATTTCATTTATTCATCTTGTATTATTAATATCTCTCCCAACTAATAACTCCCCGAATCCCTGGCCATTCATCAGTTGCTGCAATTATTTGCTTATCTGATGCATATTTTTGAGTGTCTGCTCTGTATCAGGTACTATTCCAGGTGGCTGTAATAAGTTAGAGAACAAACTGCCTTCATTTGGCTTAAATTCTATCAGAGAGCTGAAGGTAAAGGGAAGATGATAAACATACCAATAAATAAGAAAACATACCAATAATATAGTGGATGGTCATAAGTAATACATGTAAAAAATTAATACGATGGAAACCTAATTAAATAGATAACTAAGTTAAATAGATTGGGGAATCAAGAGTTCCTGTTGTGGCTCAGTGGGTTAAGAATCTGACATAGTGTCCTAGATGATGCAGGTTCTATCCCTGGTCTTGCTCAGTGGGTTAAGGATCCAGCGTTACATAAGCTGCAGCATAGATCCTAGATGCAGCTCAGATCCACTGTTGCTGTGGCATAAACTGGCAGCTGTAGCTCTGATTTGACCCCTAGCCTGGAAACTGCCATATGCTGCAAGTGCACCCATAAAAAGAAAAAAAAATTATACAGTGTGAAATTGTCCTGTGATGACAGCAGAGCCCAACAACAAGAAGACTCCTCTTCTTTCTTGGGAAGAGCTCAGCTAATGAAAAGCCATGGACTCTGATTACTGTGGTGCTTCCAGCTTTCTTTTCCTTTCTAACACTTTGTCTTTTCCTTGCTGTTGGGGGACTTGCACGTGGCTCACTAGGATTGCAGACCCTGAATTGCAATTCTCAGCTGATCCTGAATAATCCCATCTTTGCTGGAGAAGCAGTCTCTTTGTTTCGAGTCAACATTTTGGTGGCCCTTAGGGAGACCAGAGAAGACTCCTGACTGCTCCAGGGCTGGTGAGCAAACAGGTGCGGTACCACAATTAAATCCATTTTCTCTTTGCTTTTCTCATCAACCCTGGAGTCTAAAGGCACATCTTTCTCCTGGATCAGAGGTCATACCATCTTTGCATTTGAAGCTCTTCAGGCATTTTTCAGGATCTTTTAAAATATTCTCTCTTTCTGGTTAAATCTTTGTTTTGTATGCAACTACTCCTTTGGCACTTCAGTCTGATCCTGAGATCAGACTGTTTCACCTGAAGCTGGCTGAAAATGCCTTCAGACCAATTGTGTCAAGGAAGGGGCTGCTTCTCTGAAACTACTGGGTTTTCAGCCTTAGACTCATTTCTTTGGAAGGGCTGTCTTCTGGAGTTTGCCTGAAAAAAGCCTTTGGCCTGGCTCCACTGGGACCAACCTGTCTGCTTAGGACTGGCTAGAATTGGCTGCAAGATGTTTGAATTAAGCCATTTCATAAGCTGCTTAATTCATTTGAAAGCTGTTCTTGACTCTAGAGGAAAAAAATAAAAAACTCTGAGAAAAGGGATCCCAGTTATCTAAGTATTTTGAGAGTATCTCCCTTAATAGGGATTCTAGCCAATTTTGTGTTTAAAACTGCTGTTCTTCCTCATGTGCATTTCTAACTAAATTGATGAGCCTGACCAGAAGCAGTTTAAAACATCAATAAGCATTATGGGGCACTTTTGAAATCCCCAAACTTAATTTCCTTAAAACCAAATAGGATGACACAGTTCAGAAATTCGAGAACTGCATAGAATACTTATTTCAGTTGGTAATTTTGAAGCTTTCCAATGTTATCAGGAGTCGAAAATTGCCTTTGTGAAACACAAGATTTTAAGATTCACTGAGTCAAATTAACAATTTAAAAAAGATGAAATAGTTCTTGTGGTTCCTCTTCCTTGGCATCTTTATCTCAGGCTCTACCTTTGGTGCCATCTTCCCCTTCCCTTCTATGCTGCCGAGTTGTCCTCTGTACCCGCAGTTCCCCCACACTAATCCTCTGTTCTCTGAACTCTCTCCAATCCTTTCTCCTCCGAACTTCTTAGACCATGTCCCATTAAAATCAAGCCTTCTGAAGATCCAGAGGCTAAACCCTTAATTTCTTATACTTCCAAGACTAAACCTGAACTTTGATCCATAGTCAAAGATTTTCCCAAGGTAACTGAAGAACCTTAGAGATTTGCTGAGGAATTTAATATAGTCAAACTTATCGCCCAATTTTTCTGACTTATATCAGCTAGCCCATATGCTTGTCAGCTAAGGCCAGGGCCAGCACTGAATGAAAACCACTAATTGGAAAAATTCTGAAAGGTCTGTAGAATTATAAGCGGGACACACACCAGCTTGCTAATTTACTGTACAATCAAGCTTGGGCAATTGCCAGGTGATTTATCAAGCAGTTCTTAGGGCTTTTCAATAATATGTTGATCAGAACAAAATTCAGGCTTGCCCACAAAAATATGATGAACCTGTTCATGATTATTATAATTGACTTCAGATCATTTCTAAAGAAAATTCTGGTTTTCCTTCAGATGTTGAGTCTACCCAAGCAGCTTTAACTCTGTTTATTAATGGGCTGAACTGAGACCTTTCTCTTCTAGTAGAAAGGGCCAGGATGGAATGGGAAGCTATTCCATCCTGCAGGTTTAGATAATCTGGTAAAGGAGCTCTCTGTTACTCTAGATGAGTTACCTCCAAAGAAGATCACCTACATTCTTCATCTTCAAATGAAAGCTCCTGAATAAAACCTAAACACGCTGTTTCTCCTATTATTGTAACGTGCCAGGACATTGGAAAAGAGATTGTTACAAATTTAAGTGCTTCATGTGCCTTTAGTCCTCTAAGAGGGCTTTCCAATGTCCTGCCAATGACAGGACTTTAAGGAACTACAAGGCTTTTCCCGTTATTCCCCCTTAATCAAGTTGGAGAAACATTTCTTCAGTTTGGGAACAAATTCTTTTCCTGTCCTAAATGGCACTGGAGCCACAGGCTTAGTGTTTAACCTCACCACCTTAAAGCAGTCCCTACCTCTGGGTACTAAAGTAGTTCAAATACTGGGGATCTCTAATGAATCTCAAGAAGTTTCTGTCTCTGAATCTATTCCCTCTTATTTTGGTCCTATAAGAGATGCCCACTCTTTTTTCCTTAGTTCCCCTACCCCTATCCATTTTGCTAGGCTGCTCCTTCTTGGTATCTAGCTGGAATTTCTTTCTCCCAGAAGGGGGAAATAATTCTAGAAATTGACAGTAGTCATCAAAGTAACTCAGCCAGTGAATTAAATGACACTGTGACATCTTTTATTTGTTCCTTTTCTGACTGTATTAGGGCAGATTCTAGAAACACAGATCATCTGTCCCGGGTGAATCAGTTGTCACCTTCCTTATGGGTAAAATCTCCAGCTGCTGTTGGCAAAATTTACAGCATACCTTCCATCAAAATTCAAACAGACCCCTCCAAACCGCTTTCCAGAGTTAATCAGTACTCTATAGGAAAGAAGTCCCTCAAGGCATAAAGCCTGTTTAGAAGATTAAAAGGTTCCAGGCTTCATTATCCCTTGTTCTATTCTAGCCCCTGTAACACTCCATGAAGGCTTGCCCATGACCTCCAAGCAATAAGCATCATTGTTATTCCTCCACACCCTATTGTTCCTAACCCTTACATCTTACAAATATCCATTCCCACCAGAAGTAAATTCTTCACTATAATTGATTTATGCCATACATTCTTTAGTAGTCTAGCTGCTGAAGCTAGCCAATACCTTTTTGCCTTCACTTGGGAAGAAAAAGAATTCATCTGGACAGTAATGTCTCAGGGTTTAAGTCCTTATTTTTCATAAGTCCTGAAAGGTTGATCTGGATGATACAAATTTCCCTAGAGTTTCTGATAGGGATGGAGTAGGCACAGGTGGTTGTGAAAGTCCCAACAGGGGATCATAGATAAAGAGGGAAACCTGGGCGGTGTTGGGAGACCACTGTAAATTCAAGAAAGCCGTCAGAACAAGGCAGGCTTGCTCAACTCAAGGAGGTGTGAGCATTGCCTCAGGTCATTGGGTGGGGCATGGGATGAGGCCTGCATTCAGATTCAGACCAAGGTCAGGAGTTGGGAACCACCCTTCAGCTGATTTGAATACACACCTTACCGGATACTAAGGAGGAGCTACTACTCTCAGAAAGGAAGAGGCAGGCCTTTCCAGCCTCCACTCCCCATGGATGATAAAAGTGTAGCCCAAAGGAACCTCAGGGCAGAGCTTCTGTGCCTGCCTGTTTGCATCTCTTATAAGCATCCTATCTTAATAAATCTATTTCTTTCTTGTCACCTTGTCTCTCACTGAATTCCTGCATGGAGACATGAAGAACCTGAACCTCAGTGAATTCAGAGACAGGGTGAGTGATTCTAATTTAAAACTGTGGGTTTAAGTCCCAATCTGGCTTTAGGCTGGATTTGAGACCTGGCACATGGGTTCAAGTCCCATTCTGGGTTTTGGCTGGGTTTAAGTCCTGGCACATGGGTTCAAGTCCCAATCTGTGTTCTGGCTAGGTTCAGACTATTAGTGCTGTCAGTTTCAGTTCTACTTTTTTGTAATACAAAGGAGATGCTCTCCTTCTCAAGCCTCTTTACAGGAAGCCAAAATCTACATGCAGAGCCTTTAGCCTTAAAGTGATATAAATTCTCCAAAGGAAGACTGCAGTTTGCCTAAACCCAGGTTCAGTATTTAGGGCATCTGATGTCAGAGCAAGGGTCACAACTAGATCCAAATATACTGCATGCTATCTTAAGTTTTCCAAAACTCATAATTGCAAGGTTTTCAGGGATTAGGTGTTTATTGCAGAAATTGGATTCCAGATATTTCTCTTATGGCCAAAACTCTGTATGTTTTACTCGGTAATAAAATTTTGACACAATTTCATGGGAAGATTCAGACTACATAGCCTTCTAGAAGTCTGATAAGCCCACCTGCCTTTGGGCATCATGGTTATCAAATCCACTTTTTCCTCTTTCTACACAAGGAATGGAATGCCCTTGGCATACTCACCCTAAAACACAGTGACCATCATTGAATCATAGTGTATTATAACCAGCCACTGGACCCTGTAGCACAGGAATACCCCCCTGCCTTATAGCTATTACAGTCTGCTTTTTTGGTTAAGGCCCTAGAAAATCATTGTGGGATCCATTTTAGCCCACAGTTTTTGGATCTCATGTAATAAAACCTCTTCTGAATTCTCACCACACTCAATATTTCTCGGCCAGCTGCCTCACCTCGTACAAAGTCTTTTTGTTATCTGCTCCTAACAGAACTCTTTTACAATGTAAAACCTTAACCTGGCTCTTGTTCTCCCCTCAATCACCAATGAAGTCTCTCATGACTGCTTAATGCTGACTATCTCCCAATTGTTTGTAACAGTCTAAAAGAACTTACACTATATGAGCTTGACTTCTCATGGTTCACTGATGTTTGTTATTTAAAAGGTGATGTTGGCAAATACTGTGCTTGGCATGTTATTAGAACCCCATTTGAGGTCGTTGAGGCAGCATCTTTACCTATGGCTTCTTTGGGCCAAAAGGCTGGATTCTGTGCTTTTTCCCTTGCAGATCTTGTTGAGGAGAAAGATTCTTATATTGCTTTTAGTATGTTCATATTAGTATAAAATAGTTATCTATTTCAAAACAAATTTGCAATGAGAAATCATAATTTCTATGCTCTATGTCTTCCAATTAAATGAGAAAAGTGTGATTCTGAGCCTACCTATACCCTTTGGAATGTGTGTGTACGTGTGTTTAATAATATATAAAATATGCAATATACTTTACGTATATTTGTAAGTTATATTAAATACATACCATACATTTTACCATGAAATAATAAAAATATTATAAATATTACTACAGTTCTTTTTTTTTTGGCTACACCATGGCATGTGAAAATTCCCAGGTGAGGGATCAATTCTGTTCCATAGCAGTGACCTGAGCTGCTGCAGTGTCATTGCCAGATCCTTAACTTGCTGTGGCACAAGGGAACTCCTATTATGATACTTTAATAAATTTTATAAATAACCTAAGTTTTAAGCATTATACACATTTTTTTCTTAGAGCTTTTAATTATTTTAAAGAAAATTATAGCGGATTTATAATGTTCTAACAATTTCCACTGTACAGCAAAGTGACCTATTTATACATATATATACATAGTCTTTTTCTAACATTATCCTCCATCATGTTTCATCACATGATGATTGGATATAGTTCCCTGGGCTATACAGCAAGACCTCATTGCTTATCCACTCCAAATGCAATAGTTTACATTTCCTAACTATAAACTCCCAGTCCATCATACTCCCTCCACCTTCCCCTTGGGAACCACAAGTCTGATCACTATGTCCATAAATTTGTTTTTGTTCTGTATAGGTTCATTTGTGCCATATTCTAGATTCCAGATATGGTGTCATATGGTATTTGTCTTTCTATTTCTGACTTCACTTAGTATGAGAATCTCTAGTTCCATCCATCTTGCTGCATATGGCATTATTTTGTTCTTTTTTATGGCTGAGTAGTATTCCACTGTGTATATGTACCACATCTTAATCCATTCATCTGTTCATGGGCATTTATGTTGTTTCCATGTCTTGACTATTGTGAATAGTGCTGTAATGAACATAGGGGTGCACATATATTTTCGAATCAAAGTTTTGTCCACATAGATGCCCACGAGTAGGTTTGCTGGATCATATGGTAGTTCTATATTTAGTTTTCTGAGACACATCCATACTGCTTTCCATAGTGGTTGTACCAATTTACATTCCCACCAACAGTGTAGGAGGGTTCCCTTTTCTTCACACCCTCTCCAGAACTTGCTATTTATAGACTTACTAATGATAGCCATTCTGACTGGTGTGAGGTATTTCCTCATTGCAGTTTTGATTTGCATTTCTCTAATAATTAGTGATATTGAGCATTTTTTTTTCATGTGCCTGTTTGCCATCTGTATGTCTTCTTTGGAGAGGTGTCTATTCAGGTCTTCTGCCCATTTTTCAATTGGGTTGTTTTTTGTCATTGAGTTATATGAGTTGTTTGTATATTTTGGTGGTTAAGCCCTTGTCAGTTGAATCCTTTGCAATTATTTTCTCCCATTCCAGGTTTTCTTTTCTTTTTTTATGGTTTCATTTTCTGTGCAAAAGCTTGTCAGTTTGATTAGACTCCAATGGTTGATTTTTGTTTTTACTTCTATTGCCTTGAGAGAATGACCTAAGGAAACATTCGTATGGCTGATAGAGAATGTTTTGCCTATGTTCTCTTCTAGGAGTTTGATGGTGTCTTATCTTCTGTGTAAGTCTTTACGCCATTTTGAGTTTATTTTTGTGTGTGGTTTGAGGTTGTGTTCTAGTTTCATTGATTTACATGCAGCTGTCCAACTTTCCCAGCAATACTTGCTGAGCAGACTGTCTTTTCCCCATTTTATATTCTTGCCCCCTTTGTCAAATATTAATTGACCATGGGTGTATGCATTTATTTGTGGCTTCTCTATTCTGTTCCATTGGTTTGGGTGTCTGTTTTTGTACCAGTACCACACTGTCTTGATGACTGTGGCTTTGTAATATTGCCTGAAGTCTGGGAGAGTTATGCCTCCTGCTTGGTTTTTGTTCCTCAGGATAGCTTTGGCAATTCTGGGTCTTTTATTGCTCCCTATAAATGTTTGGATTGTTTGTTCTATTTCTGTGAAAAATATCATGGGTAATTTGATAGGGATTGCATTGAATCTGTAGATTGCTTTGTGTAGTATGGCCATTTTAACAGTATTAATTCTTCCAATTCAGGAGCATGGAATATCTTTCCATTTCTTTGAATCCTCTTTACTAATGTTTTATAGTTCTCAGCATATAAGTCCTTTACCTCCTTGGTCAGCCTTATTCCTAGGTATTTAATTTTTGGGTTGTGATTTTAAAAGGTATTATTTTTTATATTCCTCTTCTAATATTTTATTGTAAGTATACAGAAATGCAACTGATTTCTGAACGTTCATCTCATATCCTGCTACTTTGCTGAATTTGTTGGTCAGTTCGAGTAGTTTATGTGTGCAGTCCTTAACGTTTTCTATATGTAGTATCATTAGTATCATGTCATCTGCAGGCAGTGACATTTTTACCTCTTCTCTTCCAATTTGGATACCATTTGCTTCTTTTGTTTGTCTGATTGCTGTAGCTAGGAGTTGCAATACTATGTTGAATAACAATGGTGAGAATGGGCATCCTTGTCTTGTTCCAGATTTTAGTGGGAAGGCTTTCAGCTTTCCTCTATTGCATATTTTATTGGTTGTGGGTTTGTCATAAATGGCTTTTATTATGCTCAGGTGTGTCCCCTCTATATCCACTTTGGTTAGTGTTTTTATCACAAATGGATGTTGGATTTTGTCATATAATTTTTCTGCATCTATTGAAATGATCATGTGGTTTTTGCCCTTTATCTTGTTAATGTGGTGAATGATGTTGATTGATTTGTATATATTGAACCATCCTTGTGAACTTGGGATGAATCCCTCTTGGTCATGGTGTATGATCTTTTTTATATGTAGTTGGATTCAGTTGGCTAAAATTTTTCTAAGAATTTTTGCATCTATATTCATCAAAGATTATTGGCCTATAATTTTATTTTTGGTAATATCTTTGTCAGGTTTTGGTATTAGGGTGATGGTGTCTTCATAGAATGTCTTTGGGAGTATTCCTTCTTCTCCAACCTTTTGGAAAAGTTTAAGAAGGTTGGATATATGTTCCCCTTTGTATGTTTGGTAGAATTTGCCTGTGAAACCACCTGGTCCAGGACTTTTGTTTGTAGTAAGTGCTTTTATTACATATTAAATTTCATTTCTAGTGATCAGTCTGTTCTGTTGATCTGTTTCTTCTTGATTCAGTTTTGGCAGGCTGTATGTCCCTAGAAAGTTTTCTGATTCTTCAAGGTTGTCAAATTTGTTGGCATATAGCTGTTTATAGTATTCTTTTAACTTTTTTTTTTTTTTTTGGTATTGCTGCAGTATCTGTAGAGATTTCTCCTTTTTCATTTCTTATTTTGTTTGAGTTTCTTCTCTCATCTTCTTGGTGAGTCAGGCCAGAGATTTGTCAATTTTGTTTATCCTTTCACAGAACAAACTCTTGTGTGTTTTTTTTTGTCTTTTTTTCTCTTGTTTTTTGAATCTCTGTTTTATTGATTTCCTCTCTGATCATTATGAAATAGTTCCTTCTGCTGACTTTGGATTTTGTTTGTTCTCCTTTTTCTAATTCTTTTAGGTGGTAGATTAAGTTGTTGATTTGAAAATTTTCTCCTTTTTTTGAGGGAGGCCTGTATCACTATGAACTTGCCTCTAAGAACTGCTTTTGTGGCAATCCCTTAGATTTTCAATTGGTATATTTTCATTATCATTTGTCTCTAGGGCTTTTTAAATTTCCCTACTGATTTCCTTGTTGAGCTGTTGGTTTTTTAGTAGTATGCTGTTTAGTTTCCATGTAGTCAGTTTTTGTCTCCTTTCTTTTCTGTGGTTGATATCTAGTCTCATGTCATTGTGGTCAGAGAAGATACTTGAAATAATTTCTATACTCTTAAACTTGTTGAGTTAGTTTTGTCCTCCAGTATGTGGTCAATCCTTGAGAATGTTCCATGTACAACTGAAAAGAAAGTATACTCTGATTTTTTTTTTTGAATGTAATGTCCTGAAAATGTCAATGGAGTCTAAATTTTCTATTGTGTCATTTAGAATCTCTGTTGTCTTACTGATTTTCTGTCTAGAGGATCTGTCCATTGATGTGAGTGTGGTGTTAAGTCTTCTACTATTATTGTCTTACCATCAATTTCTTCTTTTATGTCTGTTAGTATTTGTTGTATGTATCTGGGTGCTCCTATATTGGGGACACATATATTGACGACTGTAATATCCTCTTCTTCAGTGGATCCTTTTATCATTAAATAGTGTCCTTCTTTGTCTTTCTTTATGGTCTTTGTTTTAAAGTCTATTCTGTCTGACGTGGATATTGCAACCCCTGTCTTTTCCATTCACATGAAATATCGTTTTTCATTCCCTCACTTTCAATTTATATGTGTCCTTTGCCCTAAGGTGAGTTTCTTGTAAACAGCATATTGTAGGCTCATGATTTTTTATCCAGTCTTCCACTCTGTCATTTGATTGGAGCCTTCAGTCCATTGACATTTAAAGTAATTATTACTAAATATGTAGTTATTACCGTTTAAACTTTGTTTTCCACTTGATTCTGTTTCTCCTTTGTTCCTTTCTTTTTTGGTTAGGTAATTTCCTTTTATATTATGCTTGTGTCCTCTTCTTTTTAGTTTTTATGAATGTATTACTTTGTTTTGATTTTTGGTTGCCCTGTTTTTCAAGTATGCTAACTCCTTCCTATATCTGCGTACTTTAGCCTGATTGTAATATAGGCTCAAATACATATTTTTTTTTAAAGAGACTATTTCCTCACTTTTATTTCCCACATTTAATGATTTTGATGTCCTCTTTAAACATCTTCATATTTGTCCTTTTGCTGTTCCTTGTGTTTATCATCACTCTTACAAAAGGCTTTTTTTTTTTTCCTTTTAGATCTGTATACTGGCTTACTTAAGCATTTACTCTCCAATTATGATTTCCTCCATCCTATATCTTCTTACTTATTTCGTATTTAGAGGAGACCTTTCAGTATTTCTTTTACAATGGATTTAGTATTGCTTTATTATTTTAGTTTTTGTTTGTAGGAGAAATCCTTCATTTCTCCTATTTTTAATGATATTCTTGCTGGGTAGAGTACTCTAGGCTGCAAATTTTTTCCTTTCAGAACTTTAAATATAGCTTGCCACTCTCTTCTGGCCTGCAGGGTTTCTGTAGAGAAATCATTTGATAGCCTTACAGGGGGTCACTTATAAGTAATGCTTTGTTTTTCTCTTGATGCCTTTAGAATCCTCTCTTTGTCTTTAACTTTTGCCATTTTTATCATAATATGTCTTGGTGTGGGCCTGTTTGGTTTCAATTTTTGAAGAGCCCTCTGTACTTCCTGTATCTTGATATCTGTTTCCTTTAGATTTGGACAGTTCTCAGTGATAAATTTCTGCAAATATGTTTTCAATCCCCTTATTCTTCTGGAATCCCTATTTTGCATAGATTGACGCACTTAATATTATTCCATAGATCTCTTATATTGCTTTCAGGTTTTTTCATGTGGTTTTCTGTCTGCTGTCCCAATGGGGTGATTTCCATTATTTTATCTTCCAAGTCACTAATTTGTTCCTCTGCATTATTCATTCTGCTCTTCAGTGCTTTTAACTCAGTTTGTGTCTCTGCAAATGAATTTTCTAATTTTTCTATATTCCTCCTTATGTTTTCTAGTTCCTTCCTAAAGTAATATGCATTACTGTTTATATCAGCTCTTAATTCCTTCATATTCACTTTTAATTCCTTGAGTATTTTCACTATCTCCTTTTTGAACTTGGTTTCTGTTAGACCAAAGAGGTCTGTTCCATTGTTTGCTCCTTCAAGGGGATCCTTGTGTTCTTTTAACTGGAAATTGTTCCTGAGCTTCTTCATTTTGCTAATATTTTTCTTATCTTGTGAGTTTAGGAAAAACAATTACTGTCGTCTTAGAGGGATATATATATATATGTGAGAGCACTACTGAGTATTTCGTAAGGGATTACTATGGTGTTTTTAGTTTGTTTTGGTCATGAGGGCTGCTTTTGGTTTGGATGCTTGCTGTCTCTTTCCTCAGTGTGTGCAGGCTCTTATCCCCATGCCGGTGTACAGTCTCCATGTGCTTCCAGGGAAAAGGAGGCAATGGGCAGGGATAGTAGCCAGTGCCTGATTGCTGGACCCTTGACAGTGCTCCTCTTCCTCTTGCCCTCCCCAATAGTGGCACCTTGATTCTCCTATAGACTCAGGCTTCCTCCTGGTTCCTTCAGCTGTGGCATTCCACTTCCCAGCCCATGGTGCACAACCTCCTAGCCCCTCAGGCTGTATCCACACAGCCAACCCTAGTCCTCTCCCTGGAACTGACCTTCAGAGGCTGAGTCTCAGTGTCTAGTCCCTACCCAAGCATCTCATGCTGTGGTGTCCAGGTGTGGTAGTACCTATGGTTTGTGTCTCTCTGTCTTCTTTGCCCTCCTTAGTCTGGCTCCTGCACTTTTCTCTGAGGCTTTGAGGTCCCTCCATCTCAGCTAATCACCCCGTCAGTTAGGTTGTGTCCCAGGGTTTGAGTTCCTTTTCCCTTTCATAGCTCCCTCTCAGAAGTGCTAGTCCCATCCTGATTCCTTTCTCTCTCTTTGTTTCCCCTTTTGTTCTACGCAGCTATGTGGAGGGTTTCTTGCCCTTTTTGGAGGTTTAAGCTCTTCTGCCCACATTCAGTAGATGTTCTGTGTGAATCATTCTACATGTAGTCTTTTTTTTATGTGTTTGTGGGAAAAGGTGAGCACCATGTCTTACTCCTCTGCCATCTTGATCCCACCTCTTGTTATGCTTTGTAAAAGCTATAAGATTTTTGAAGGGCTTAAATTTATCATTTAAAAAAAAAAAAACCTTACAAATTTTAAGACCTTGGACCTTATTTTCCTCCTGAAAACAGAAGTGCAAGAAGGCATTTGTTTGCATCTCAAAGCAGAACAACCTCTCTTGTTGAGGATGTTTATAATTTCCTAGGGAAAGTTGTTGGCAGCCACTGAATTTGTTGACAGGGTTTTACCAGTTAGGCTAGTACTGTGAAGGTAGGCAGACCCTCTGAATGTTTAGTGTTCCATATACATGTAAATCCCAATGTGTTTGCTCTCTCTTTCTCCCCAATACAATCATCTTCTGGAGCTTGAGATCTTAAAATGAACTTTGTGCTGAGAAATCACAAAGCTTGGAGCCACATCTTCCTTTGTGGTTTGACATAGTAGTTTGCCAAAAACCTTTCAAGCTTCACATTAGACATTTAATCTTAATTTATTTTGTAGTCCCAAGAACCAACTCAATAATCTTTACATTTTTGTACTTTTCAGGGAAATAGATACATGGCAAAACAAATATCTCTAATTTCTTTGGCTGGTTGAAATTTGTTTTAGTTTTATTCACCAACTTTTGCACTTCTCTACCTACTAAACCTATGGTAGCACTGTACTTCCTTACTTCCTTAGAAGTTAGGTATGACCATGCAATTAGTAATTTTATATGCCAACTTTGCTAGGCCACAATAGTCAGGTATTTGGGCAAAACATTACTTTTCTAGATGTTTCGGTGAAGGTGTTTTTCAGATTAGATTAACATTTAAATCAGTAGACTGAGTAAGATTAACCTCATCACTGTTGGGCCTTATTCAAACAATTGGGTCTTTTTTTTTTTTTTTTGTCTTTTCTAGGGCCACACCTGCAGCATATGGAGGTTCCCAGGCTAGGGGTCTAATTGGAGCTGTAGCCTCCAGCCTATGCCAGAGCACAGCAACGCGGGATCTGAGCCGCATCTGCAACCTACACCACAGCTCATGGCAACGCTGGATCCTTAACCCACTGAGCAAGGCCAGGGATCAAACCCACAACCTCTTGGTTTCTAGTCGGATTCGTTAACCACTGAGTACTACAGGAACTCCCTAAATGACTGGGTCTTAAGAGAAAAAAGACTTCCCAGAGGAAGAGAAAATTCTGCCAAAAGACTGCCTTTGGGCTCCAATTGCAACATTAGCTTTTCCTTGGGTTTCTAGCCTGCCATCCTACTTTGCAGACTGTGGACTTGCCAACCTCCATAATCACATGAGCCAGTTCCTAAAAATAAATCACACACACACACATACACACATCACCTATTCTACTAGTTCTGTTCTATGGAATACCTTGACCAATACAGACCAACATGATTTGTTTTAGCCAATGAAATTTGAACAGAAATGATATGTGTCATTTCCTAGCATAAGCTTCAAGATCCAGTGCATAATTTGCCACATTCACTTTTTCCAACACTCAGAAAATGTGACAGCAGAGAGATGGAGCCTTTAGTGCAAACTGTGATGAACATAGAGTTTGCACAATAATTAAACTTTAATTTTTGTAAGCCTCTATTGTTTAGAGATTGTTTCTCACTATGATATTACCTTTTTTTTTTGACTGGTAGAACAATCTCTAAATTTACACTCCAGGGTCAGTGTTTTCTTCTCCTAGGTTTTACTGTTTCACGTAATACTCTTTCTAACCTTGGCATTACAAGAATTTAAATTGGGTTCGTGCAACTTCCTGAATCACTTCCTTAATTGTCCAGTTGACTTTGAAGAAAACATTATCTTCTGGGTAGTGAAAAGCCAACTAGTCCAATCTACACAATGCTAATGCCTGGACTAGCTAGCTAATCCTAACAATGCTAATGCTAAATGTTAATTCATCCTCACTTCCCTTGCTCAAAAACCATTTAATCACTCTACACTTACGGAACCTGACCATGGGCTTCTCTCAAGATATTCTCATCATAAGGGTTCTGATACTTGACAACCTCAGAATTGTGCATGGGGTGTTACAGTCTCAGTGATCAGAATGTAAGGATTGCCATTCCAAATAAATGTCTTTGTAACCCTAAGGGAAAGTGTAAATAATCCTCTTTTTGTCCAGTAATAGGGTATACTAATTTTCTATTCTTGCATAACAAGTGACTTAGAGGCTTAGACCAACACAAATTTCTTATCTCCCAGGGTAGCAGTGGCATTCTAGGCCATTCTAGGAGGCTGTCATGCCTGGTGAGACAGTGGCAAAATTCTCCTTCCCAAAGTCACAGGCACATGGCAGAAGAAGTAGGTGTCACCAGTGGGTGGGTGGGTGGGTGGGGTACTGATCTTCCTGGGAAAGGGTGGTAAGCATGGAGTAGAGGGCCCAACCTCTTCTCCCACCTCAGTGACATTGGGCTTGGGGCTTAGGTATGGCTATGGTGGTACCCCTTACCCTGGCCGCCTTGTCCTGACCCTCACAGAGTCAGGATTCTGCCAAGTTTTAGCTGTGTCTTCTGTTCAGGATCACACAGGGTTGAACTGAATATGTTGGCCATCTCTATCCTCATCTGGAGGCTCTAGAGAAAGATAGACTTCTAAGCTCCTTTGCTTTGTCAGCAGGATTAATTTACTTGCAATTGTATGTTTGGGGTCCTGTTGACTTGTCAAGTATTACAAGCCACTCCCAGGTCTTTAGCAAGGGCCCCCTTCTTCAGTGCTGTCATAATCCAATCTCTCTTCAGTCTACTATGAATCTGTCTTATCTAATTAAAGGTAATGACAAATGACTCCTATCATCATTTTCCATACAACATAATTTAGTCAAGAGACTGGCTATTCCATCATGTTCACAACTTCAATCCACACTCAAAGCCAGGGGTTTATACAAGATGTAGGTACAAAGGAATGATTATTTTAGGGGTCATCTTAGACACATGGGACTAAAATTGTATAGAATAGAGAGAGGAACTTGGGATTGCAGATCAGGTGATATTCCTAGTTTAGCAATTATGATCACTTTCACCACATGAATGCCTAAGATCTTGTTATATAGATCTCTATGGATATCAAGAGATATCCCTTTTGGATACACTTCCTACTCTATTTCTTGTTTCTTATTTTCAGAAACTCTGTTGTAGTTCTTTCTTTTTTACTTTAATCCTTTCCTTGTCCTAGCAGTACCAGCCCAGGAGTTTCTATATAGAAAGAATATATAATTACAATATGGTTGGAGATGTGTGTGTGTATGGTGTATAGGAGAGTAGGCTTGAAGACTCATTGTGAAAATTTTTTTCCTTGAAGATTGAGAAACTGTTATATATGCATATCTAAAGGGGGTCAACTGATGACTATTTCAGGTAAGAAGTCGGGAAATTGACAAGATCATATTTGTATTTAAGAATGATTTCTTTGGTACCAGTAAAGAAAGGACTGGGATAGGAGAGTGTGTGTAGGAAGGGACGTAGTGGGTAAAGGGAGTTATTATAAATTATTGCAAATGACTAAATGGTGGTCAAACATTTTCTATAAAAAGCCAGATAGTAAATTTTTCAGGTTACGTGGTCCAGCTGGTATCTTTGTCACGATGATTCAACTCTGCCTTTGAAGTGTGAAAGCAGCCATACATAGTATGGGTGTGGCTCTATTTCAAGACAACTCTGTTTCGAAAATCAGGCAGCAGGCTGGATTTGGACCACTGGTTGTGGTTTGCCGATCCATGTAATAGACCATTACTGCACTAAAGCAGTGGCAGCGGATTTGGACAGGAGAAGGAATTGATTGGCTTAGTTCTATATGTTTGGAGCATCTATTTTGGGCTGGGTGCTCTTACAGACATAAGTAGATATGTAGTGAACAAAACAGACAAAAAAATCTCTTCTTGAATAGAGTTTTCATTTTAGGAAAAATTTAAATATGCACATTCTACCACATAGACTACTCTTAGTAAAGAAAGGAAGGTAGGTAAGTTGGTGGGGGAGGTTGTGTAGAAAATGCCTACTTCCATTTGCAAAAGTCCATTGTGGCTGGTCCTGGATGGTGCAGAAATCATGGTATTCGTTAGAGAAAGCTTCCTCAATTACACATTGACTCATTTGTTAAAAATCTGTAAACACATGTTGTGACGTGTTTTCTGCTTAATGTAATGTGTAAAAAAAATAATCAACATACATAAGAAAATATTTCTATATGAATAGTCTGGAGTCTCAGCCAGAGAATTCCTTTTGTGCCAGGATGAACAATGTGACCATACAGTGAAATGTACAAGAACCACACAGTAAAGAATAATAATACAGCTGCTCCTATCCAGAGAAACTAAGCATGCAGATGTTCCTGGGGGTCAAGTGGCAATTTTCACAGAAAGGCTGAATTATTTCTTATCTTTTTATGGAAAATGTGAAGAGGACTTTGGTTTACTAGGGACATTGGATTCCCTCTTTCTTGTTGACCTTTGCCAGCCCTTTGTGTTGTTCAGGTGTCCAATCAGAAGTCCGGCTGAGAGGCTCCTCATAGCTAATAATGCAGGAAAAGTTTGTTTCCAATTCTGGTGTGGAAAAATAAGAAATCATTCAGCCTCTCTGTGAAAATTGCCACTTGACCCCAGAAACATCTGCATGCTTAGTTTCTCCAGATAGGAGTATCTGTATCATTATTCTTCACTGTTGAGTGTGACTATGATAAGGAATAAGATGTGAAATGATGAGAAGCTGCGGCATGGATGACAGAGTCAATGGGTTGCTTTTGTCATCTGCTTTCATCCTCTGAGCCACATTTAGAAGGTAACCGCAGGCTTAATAATAGACTATTCTATAAGCTTACAGTTAGTTATATATAAAACATCCAACCAATTGCTATGTAATCAGCATCTGCTCTAATGAAAAAAGCTGTTAAAATTTTCAGAGAGTGAAAGGATGCTGCTTATTTCTGGTTGTGGAATCCTTATTTTTTCTGTGTTTCCTGGATGAACCTTTCAATCAATGCATTTTACATGTGATATATGTTCAATCTCAAGAGACTTTACATATTTTTTACCATTACTTCATTAATGACATGGTACAAGACTCCATGAGTTAATGCAGAGCATGGAAAAATCAATACAAATCTATAAAACTCTCCTTGGCAGGATTGTATGTCACCAGGAGTACTGGCCTTCTGTGAAGGCCAAATAGGTCACAACCTATGTGCTGATATTTTCAGAGTGTAGAGAAGTCCAGAAAAAAATTCTCTCTCCGAATGATGACCCAGAGGCTCTGATTTTTGAATAGATGCCCCCAGCCTGGCACCCAGAATTGCATTTAGGTAAGAGAAAGCCATGCCTTGCAGTGGCACAGGAAGGAGGGCCTATGGAGGCAGAGTGGGAAGGCACAGCACCAGAAAGATGAAATCTGCTGCTTTAGTTCTTACTGCTAGTTGGTGTCAAGCATCTATTCTGTCTTCTTCTGTCCTAATAGTACTCCAACCTACTGAGGAATCCATACTTCCCCTGGATGACTCAGGCCTGACCTCATCCCAGCTCTAGTCATGAATTCTGATCCACCTGCAGGCTTCCCAAATTTCCCTGATGATAAGACTCCCCTGGAAACCTTGTTACATAGGTAGATTGTCAAATTCTTCTACTTAAATTCTAATTCAGTAGGTCTGTGTTGAGGGTCTCAGGATCTGTACTTTTTTTTAACCAAGCACAGCAGTCTCTCCTGCCATTAGGGAAGTTGCAATAAACACTGATTTAGGTTTATTGGTGCAAAACCCAGGTGGCTTATAATTGGTCCATGGGTGCTGGTGACTTAAATTGGTCCAAGCTGACTGATGGGAAGGTCATTAATTTTAGTTTTTTGACAGAGAATTTTTTTCTATTGTTTTTCTTGAACAAAGAGACATGTAGCCCTAGTTGTTGGTGACAGCCATCTCAGGAAAGTGAGGTAATTAGCTGCAGGATGAAACTGGCGTGTATTTGTGAAGGCAGAAAAAGAAAGTGAACCAGAGATCTTAGTAACAAAATGAGCCAACAGTCCACCAATCCTGAAGGCTGCCCTGACTCTAGACTTTTTGTTATGTGACAATCAATACCCTTATTTGTTAAGTTGTATTTTCTTTTCCTTGTAGGTAAAAAGCTTTCTAATTGAAATGCCTACTTGTAATTTTTTTTTCAGATGTATGTTCTTGCTATCAGAAAAAGGACAATCTAGGAGTAGTATTTCTTAATGTGCTGCTATTATTATGTAAACTTATAAACTATTAGTTCTTATCATTTCTCTCTGATAATAAATTTAGCACAAAGGGGAAAATGATCAATTTTTTACAATTATGTGATGAACACCATCTCAGGATTAATTTCGACAACTCTTTTGTCTTTGGCATTAGTGACTATGAAAAAACAACTTATTGTTTAATACATACATATAGGAGTGTGCATATTTGAAAATAGATTCAGAAAAAAAACTGGTTAAAAACCAAAGTCATAAACATTTCTAGTCTATAATTTTAAAAAATGAGATTTAATTTTCCCATGGAAGAGTGAAAGGAAAATTTCACTAAAAAATTCACTTGTTTTGTGATGCTCATTTTAGCTGTGGGATAGTCTAAGGGCACACCCTCTGTTGTCTCTGAAGAGGCAGCTGTTACACTTCCTGCAAGACATCTATCTGCATTTGGTGTTTACAGTGTCCTTTCCTTTAAATGCCCTTTTGTGGTCAATAGGTTACACCTAAGACTGTTAAGTCTCCTTGGGGGCAAAAAAAGCCTGGATATCTGACTTCAATCTCCCTAAATTTTATATACAAAAATGCTTCTGTTGGGTGGGTATACAGATTGTCTTGACTGTATTCAGACTCCAAGAAGGAAAATGGAATTTCTATATAGGAATAGGGGGTCTGAACCTGTGTGAAGATTGAGAGACATAGCTTAAATATTGGATCAGGATTCCATGGAAGGCTGAGGTCAGCGACTGCATGGAGGGTGCCCTGGGGAAAGGGCATGTGTGTGTGCAAGCAGGTGCATAGGGTGTGTGTTCCCACATGCTTTTGTTCGTGAACAGGACTCTGCAGCCTGGCTGAAGGTGGCTCCTTGGCTGACCACAGCACAGGGGACTGGAGAGGGGGCATTCTACCTCACTTTGAGAGGCCCTGCAGGGCTGTCCTTAGCTGGGTGCTGATCACATTCCCTGCAATTATCACTGAAGGTATTGTTTTGGAGCCCAACCTGAATGGATACCTAAATTCCTGCTCTCCTAATGAGCAAACTGAGTAGCTAGGAATGATTTACAGATGGATTCTCAGAAATAGCTGAAAATGGAAACTTTAAGAAGATATTGGAATTTCAGTTAGTCAAGCAGAGGATGGGGTAAGGGGAAACAAGATTTTGAACTGATAAAAATATGATTTTATTGGTATTAGGCTAATGAAACGTGGGCCATACTAATTATGATTACAGTACAGGGTGATGGTATATAGTATTAACTACCCTGCAGAAACCTTTGGTGCGTCAATTTTCCTACAACTCAGATCTGACTTTCTCCAGAGGAGCTAACAGGACGTTAGACAGAGACCAGCAAAGATCCATATTTGCCAGTATTCCCAGCTCTTTGTAACATTGCAGGGGTGAGGGGCCTAAGATTGATGGCTGATGTAAACTAGCTGAATTAGTACTTCACTCTCTGATCCCTGAACTCTGGGGGTTGGGGTGGGGAGGATTACTGGAAGGAAAATGTTAGAAGCAGCTGTGAGCAGATATTCTTTTTTTTTGAAATTTTAATTTATTTTTATTTTTATTTTATTTTTTTACAGAATAAAATACATACATTTAAACACAATTACATTCACACAAATTATTATATCATGGATCTTAAGAAACAGATTAAGTGACTCCCTCTGGAGAAGTGGAATGGAAAATATGCTGAGACAAATAGGAAATTTATTCTATACTTTATCCCATTTTGTATGGTTTTCATCCTTACTATTTAGTATTATCTATTACATTTCAATTTTTATTTAACAATTAGCATTATATTAAAATTGTTATATTATGCAACTAAAATTTATAAAGCAAGCCTAATATACCATTAAATAATTTATATAGCATAATAAAAAGAAGAACTTAACTGGTAAGAATAACAAAAACAATACACCCTCTGAAAATAAGTAAAATATAAAATGCATAAATTGGTTAAAAAACAGTGTAACTATATAAATATGTCCTCACAATTTGTTCCATCTCATTGATTCTTCAATATAGGCATTAAACCATTCTAGGTGATATGATAAACAAGACATTATAGACCTTACATTGTACCATGGTGAGAAATGGTTATTAATAATACAATTGTAGAACTGTATTATTTAATTGTACAGTTGCATTATTTAATTATAATTATCATAAATTATTTCATGGGGAAGAAATCAGAATCAGATGTAAGAAGACTTCAGCATTCCAAGAATGATGTCAAATGACCCCCTTCATGGTGGATTATGCACTTATTTACTATGAGATATATTTCTTCTCCAGAGATTCCTTGTTTGTGTATCAGTTGTAGATTTTTGGTTTGCAGTTATTCTGAAGTTTTGATATGAGTCTATGTGTATATGAGATTGTTTTAAGCTGTTGTTCTCTTAATTGCAAGTACATCTCCAGTGTCCTGCATTTGTACTCACCTCTTCTCATGATTTCTGATTTTGGTAGTATAATTGTGCATGGATGATTTCATATCTTTACTGTATATATACCTTTACCGGTGAACCTTGTCATTTGTGGAATTTTTGTTTCCTGTTGCTGTCTTTTCTTTTCTGCCTAGAGAAGTTCCTTTAGCATTTGTTGTAAGGCTGGTTTAGTGTTGCTGAATTCTCTCAACTTTTGCTTATCTGTGAAGGTTTTGATTTCTCCTTCAAATCTGAATGAGAACCTTGCTGGGTAAAGTAATCTTGGGTGGAGGTTTTTTCCCTTTCATCACGTTAAGTGTATCATGCCTCTCCCTTCTGTCCTGCAGAGTTTCTGCTGAAAAATCTGCCGATAACCTTATCAGGGTTCCCTTGTATGTTACTTGTTTCTTTTCCCTAGCTGCTTTCAAGATTTTTCTCTTTGTCTTTCATTTTGGTCAGTTTGATTATTATGTGTCCCGGTGTATTCCTCCTTGGGTTTCTTTTATGTGGTACTCGTTGTGCTTCCTGGATTTGAGTGAGTGGTTCCTTTCCCATGTTAGGGAAGTTTTCGGCTAGTATCTCTTGGAATATTTTTTCTGTCCCCTTCTTTCTCTCTTCTCCTTCTGGCACCCCTGTAATATGGATGTTGGTGCGTTTAACATTGTCCCAGAGTTCTCTGAGACTCTCTTCATTTTTTTTCAATCTTTTTACTCTTTTCTGTTCTGCATCGGTAATTTCCACTAATCTGTTGTCCACCTCACTTATCGTTCTTCTGCCTCCTGTATTCTGCTGTTAGCTGCTTCTACTGAGTTTTTTATTTCAGTTATTGTATTTTGCATCTCTTCTTGTTTAAATTTTATATCTTGTATCTCTTTGGTCAGTGTTTCCTCTAAGTTATCCATCTCTGCCTCCAGTTGATTTCCGATGTCCTGCATCATCTTCAGCATCAACAATCTAAAGTCTTTTTCCTGGAGGCTAAGAATCTCCTCATCACTTAGCTGATTTTCTGGGGTTTTTTCTTTCTCCCTCATCTGAGTTATAGTTCTCTGTCTTTTCATTTTTATAGGTTTTTGGTGTGGTGACCTTTTTATAGATAATAGAGTTGTAGCCTCTCTTACTTCTGGTGTCTGCCCCTCTGTGGCTTAAGTCAGTATGGGGGGCTTTCTGTAGGCTTCCTAATGGGAGGGGCTGATGCCTGTGCACTGGTAGGCGGAGCCGAGTCTAATCCCTCTGGTGAGTGGGGCTTTGTCTCTGGATGGGATTAGAAGTGGCTGTGTGCCTGAGGGGTCTTTAGGTAGCCTGTTTACTGAGGGGCAAGGCTGTGATTCCACCTGGATTGTTGTCTGCCCTGGGGCTTCTCAGCACTGACTTACAGGGTGGGGCCAGATTTTCCCAAAATGGCCATCTCCAGAGAAAGGTTCAGTGGCTGAATATTCCTGAGAGCATTGCTTTCAATGTCCTTCCCTCACAACAAGCCACATTCACCCCTGTTTTCCCAGGATGTCCTCCAAGAACTGCAGTCAGGTTTGACCCAGATTCTTTTTTTTTTTTTTGTCTTTTTGCTATTTCTTTGGGCTGCTCCCTTGGCATATGGAGGTTCCCAGGCTAGGGGTCGAATTGGAGCTGTAGCCACCGGCCCACACCAGAGCCACAGCAACGCAGGATCCGAGCCGCGTCTGCAACCTACACCACAGCTCACAGCAACGCCGGATCATTAACCCACTGAGGAAGGGCAGGGACTGAACCCGCAACCTCATGGTTCCTAGTCGGGTTCATTAACCACTGCGCCACGACGGGAACTCCTTGACCTAGATTCTGATGGAGACCTCGCTTTGCCCTGGGACCCAGTGCACGTGAAAGTCTGTGTGTACCTTTTAAGAATGGGGTCTCCATTTCTTCCAGTCCTGTGGATCTCCTGTGCACAAGCCCCACTGGCCTTCAATGCCAGATGCTCCAGGGGCTCTTTCTCCCAGTGCCAGATCCTTGCACGTGAGGGTTTGATGTGGGGCTCAGAAGTCTCACTCCTGTTGGTGAGTCTCTGTGAACCAGTTAGTTTTCAGTCTATGGAGCTTCCCACCCCAGAGGTATGGGGTTGTTTATATCACAAAATCACCCCTCCTACCTCTTGATGTGGCCTTCTCTTTTTCTTCTGGAGTAGGGTATCTTTTTTAAGGTTTCTGCTCCATTTGGGTGGAGATTGCTCAGTCTTTAGTTGTGAATTTTGTTTTTAGGAGAGAAGTTGAGCTCCAGTCTCTATTCTGCCATCTTAATCCTCTGTGAGCAGACATTCTAACATATCTCCTTACCCATCTTCATGAGTAGTGTTGCAATAGAGGGGAACACGAAAGAATTGCCCATGTAATTTGAGGAGTTTCAGGGCAGGTTTGACATCCTTGATGGTGGCTTTGGTACACATAAAAAATTATCCAGAGGCTTCTTTTTTATCATTATTACTTGTGTCATTGCTATTTCAAATTAAATCCTAGTTCTTCCTTATACTTCGAAGTCCAAATTAATGATCTTATAATTTTATTTATTTATATGTTTATTAATGTAGTAAATTTTAACATCACTTTTAAGGGAGATTTTACAACTTGATAATTAAATTCTCTTAAGCTCTTTAAACTATACCTACAAATTTAATATATTCAAATATTTCTTCAAGTCCTTTGTCTAACAAGCAAAATTTAAGTACTAAAGCATATCTTGCAAATCTGATGAATGAAACATATACATATCTTAGTAATTATAATAAAGAAATCCCTCAACAATTCCAACACTGTTTTCACACTTGTTCAAACACTCTTATGCGTTCAACCTAAAACTCTTAAGTCTAGGAGTTCTCTGGTGGCTTAATGTTTAAGGACTTAGCATTGTCGCTATTGTGGCTTGGGTTACTATTGTGCTTCAGGTGCCATCCCTGGCCCGGGAACTTCTGTATGCCTTGGATGTGGCTGGAAAAAACAAAACAAAACAAACAAACAAACAAAAAAAAACAACCTTGTAAGTCTAAATCAATAACTCAATTACATATTTAAATTGAACCCATAAGCCTGATTTCAGGTGCTCTAAAAGCAATTAAAACAATAAATGTACAGTGATGACTCCCAAGTCTAACACAAATTATTAATGTTATCAGTTTATTTTTATTTTTCCATTTCAGTTTTTAGTTGTCAAATGTGGTCATAGTACCAGAAGCATCAGCATCACCTGGGAACTTGTTAGAAATCCAAATTCTCAGCCTCTGTCCAAGACCTCCTGAATCTGAAATGCAGTCACAGGAACTAAAAAATTGTGTTTTAATAAGACCTCCAGGTGATTCTGATGCATGCTGAAATCTGACAACTACCACTATATTTAATTCAATTGGAAAGCTCCTTAAGAGTGAGGCATCCACCATAAAAATAATTAAACTATCCCAAGTATTTGGGATTACCTTCTCAGGTAAATTTGGGGTTAAATTCTCGGCTGATGGAAGTTGCGTTTTAAAGAGAGATTTCTTTCTTTTTTTTTTTTTCTTTTGCCAGACAGGAAATTTGCAGCATTAGGTATCTCAGGTGACTTTTCTAATGACAACGGGTTACATACAGGACCTTGATGTAAACTAGGCCATGATCCTCAAACATAGTTAGTGAATGGCCTCTGTTTGTTGGCCTCAAATCATACATCAGCTAGTTATCAAATCTGATTTAAGTTTGCAGCTCCTATTCAAGCTACTGTACCACTTGATTAGGTTCTTAAACAACACAGGTCTGAACTTCACGGGTCCACTTAAAGGTGGATTTTTTCCAATAAATATATAGTCAGCCTTCCATATCCTTGAGTTCTGCAAATATGGATGCAGAGGGCTGACTATGGGACTTGATCATGTTTGGATTTTATTTGTGGCAGGTCCGAGAACCAATCCCTTTTGGATGTTGAGGGACAATTGCCATCTCAATTAAAATTCCAGATAGTTTAAATAAAACACGGGTAGGAGATGGAGAGAAAAACATACAAAAAATCATATATTGATTACATAGTTTTAGCACTAAGATATTTTAAATTCTAGAGTTTGATTGAAAAATATTTAAATATATATATCTAAAATGGAAAGGCAATACATTAAAATGTTTATTCATTCACTCAATAAAAAAACATGAATATTTGTCCCATGCCAGGTACTGAGCTCAGTACAGAGGATACAACAGGGAAATGTGGCCTTTCCCACAGGAGCCTGGGCTCCGGTTCAGTGAATTAGGAATCTGACCTGGGATCTCAGGGGATTTCAGGAGCATGCAGGAGTGGCACCCGACCCAGACTTGATGAGGGATGGATGAGACTTTGCTTTGCTCATCTTGGGTCTGGTATTTTTCTGTACCCAATTGACTGTGGCAGTAGGTGTGCTCATAATCTAATGTGGAAGATATAACAGACCTTTACAAATTCAGATAATTCAAGAAAGTTTTCTTAAAAAGTGACTACAGTTGACCCTTGACCAACAAGAGTTTAAATTGGGCAGGTCCACTTATACACAGGAGGAATCACAGATACAGGGGCTCACTATGTATTTATTAATCCCCACCTTGTTCAAGGGTAAACTGTAATTACAAAAATGTGGGCAAGTGTGGAACCAGAAAGGATCATGCACAAACCTGGGCCAACCACGTATGTAGATGAGAGGAAGGCTGGCTTACCAGAGCCCAGAAGGAGAGTTAGATAGCTCAGGCTTCCTTGTAAGAAGTGCCCTGCTTAGGGATATGGCCAGATCAAGGCAACCTCATGGAGAAGAAACTGAGAAATACACAGCCTGACCCTGGCCCTTCCATCCTGTATCCTGTCTGAGTTCTCCATTGGCCAAAATCCTGTAGAAGCCCAAGGGCACAGGAATCTGTTGATGCCATTCATACAGCAGAGTAGAGAAGATGCCTGCCTCAGGAAGTTGGGGGGCAGACGCAGTAGTTAAATGTCCACTATATTGGTCTACAGAATATGTTTCTTAAATTTTAATTGCAAATTAAAATTTGAATTTGTCTTCCAAAGCAAAATCCACATCATATTCAGTATCTGTGTCTATATACATATGTATATGTGCGTGTGTGTGTGTTAATATTCTATTTGGACATAGACTAATTTCATCTGTTGACTGCTAGACAATAAGCTGCATTTTTAAGAGATAAATGGTATAAATTTCAGTTATAAAACTGCAATGGTTGGCCTTTATTGAGTACTTTTGAGGTAGAAACTCATTTATTCCAATTCCTAACATTGAAAATATCAATAAATAGACTTTAGTTGCAAAATTCAGTGAGCAACATTAGTCTTTAAAGTGCAGTAAGACAGATGTTTGTAGAACAGTGTTATTTTCTGAGCAATTTCATCTGTCTTAGCTAATGGCTTGTATGTGAGTGAATGCATAGTGTTCAAAGTTTCAATAGAGACATTTTTGAGACTTCTAATCTCTCATAATTGAGCATCTAAATATTACATTCAATTGATTTTGATTGTTTCAAAGTATAAACTTCATTATAGATTTGAAACAAATCTATGCATTCTGTGGTGATTCTAAACATAATGAATTCTTAAGGGAGAGTGGGAGAAAGAAAACCAAAAAGTTTAAAAAAATTTTTTTTCCTTTTGGAATAAGCTATATGAGAAATCTAAAATGGGCCTTTACTTCTTTGTTTTAAAAAATGGAGTTCCCGTCGTGGCGCAGTGGTTAACAAATCCGACTAGGAACCATGAGGTTGCAGGTTTGGTCCCTGCTCTTGCTCAGTGGGTTAACGATCCGGCGTTGCCGTGAGCTGTGGTGTAGGTTGCAGACGCGGCTCGGATCCTGCGTTGCTGTGGCTCTGGCGTAGGCCGGTGGCTACAGCTCCGATTGGACCCCTAGCCTGGGAACCTCCATATGCCGCGGGAGCGGGCCCAAGAAATAGCAAAAAGACAAAAAAAAAAAAAAAAGATACAGCATCCTTTTAAGTTACAGTTGATGAAATAGTGGGCATCTGAATTAGAAATGCTAACAGGGTAGAAAGATTTTTTTATTTTTAAATTTATTATTATTTATTTAATTTTTTTTTGGAGTATAGTTGTTTTCCAATGTTGTGTTAGTTTCAATGCACAGTAAAGATATTCAGCTATACATATACATATGTCCATTCTTTTTTGTATTCTTTTCCCTTATAGGTTATTACAGAATATTGAGTAGATTTCCCTGTGCTATACATTAGGTCCTTGTTAGTTATCTATTTTACATAGTGAAAGATTTTTAAAAATTGATCCTTATAGCTGCCACAAAAATGAAAGCTGAAGTCATGATAAGAACCACTAAATGAAGTAGATACAAGTAATTCAAGAAGAAGAATCTTATTACTCTAATGGCTCTGGGTTGGATTTGTATATAAACCAGTAGAATTAGACATGCAAAGATACCAGAATGAGATTTTAAGATTAGTAAGCAAGAAATTCAAATTTAACGGTTTATTCACTAGTTTTTACAGCTTAAAAATTTTTCGTTTTTCCCACTTCACCCTGGGAGTCCTTCTTAACTCTAAAAATACACTCCTATCTTCAAGCTTTCAATTCATGTTTATAAACATTGAAAGGTTAGAATGTGGCATTTTCCTCAGACTAACTGTTGATGTTTACAAATCAAAGTATATTTTTAAAATATTTTAGGCCAATCTGGTGGCAAAACCCTGGTAAGGAGGGAGGAATGTTATTCCTTGGGTATGAGGAAGAAGTCTTAAAGACATAGTTAATTATAATTGCTTTATTGCCCCAGGTCATGGGAGTTCCAGACCTTTCTAGAAGGCACTGTAGTATTGTTTATGGTTATGGTATCTTAATATGAAAATATCTGACCTTTATATAAAATTAGCTACTTACTAAATTTTTTTTTGAAAAAGATATTAAAAACCAGAAGACATTGGAAAGGATACTGGCTTTTTAATATCTCCCAGATGTTCAAAAAGCAGCAAATAGTTTTGCTCATTCAGATGGACCATCCAAAGTCAGCACCAGAAATATGCGTTCCATTATTAAAAGGATGCCAATTAGCTGAACTGCATATCTCACTGAACTGAGGAGGCTGGCTAGTTCTAAGCCTTTGATAAACAGTCATCCACATCTGAATCAGGATTACCAAGAAGAGCAATGGACTGATGCATTTTTATACAGCCTGACTTCTACTACAGACAAAGCAATTCAATGAAAATGGTCCTTAGCTCTGTTTCATTCAAATGAAACCTTCGATTCTGGTTACTTACAGATTGTTATGTTAAAGCTTAATAATAAGTTTCATTTAGGTTTGCAAAAAATAGGAGTATATGATCAGTTTTATTGCATAAATAAAAAACAATGTATTTATAAAATTAAACTGAATTTTTCTATTTTTGAACAACATATGAGAAAATGTTCACAATATGAAATTGAATTACAAATTTGAGAAGCAAAATGATAGTAAGATCCTAGCTTTGTTAAAATATAGTTTAAAATTTATTGTAAGCTAAATTTGCAAAAATAGAAACTGTTTATATGGTGAAAATAGGAAAAACTTTATCTGTATATTATAACTTATTTTACAGTGAATTAAAGAAATTATTTTTATAATCAGAAAAGAAGTAAATGTTGTTTACAAAAGAAAAAGAAAAGGTTTTGCAAGAGCAGTACAGAACCCATTTTAAAATGTTTATTCATTCTCAGTAATTGTTTAAAGAACATTTTCTATAAATAAATAAGCCTACCAACAATTCCACTGGAATAAGGGTCTATATTAGAAAAGAATATGATTGTTGCTTATACATAAAGACAGTAAAACAAAAGTAGTCCCCTGGTTTTGTGGCTTATGGTTCATAACTAGTCATTTTCTTATTCAACATTAATAAATACTCCTAAAATTACTATTCTTAAGAATAAGAAAATGTACTTGTATACTCCTTAAAAAATGCCAAGTCCAAAGCCATGTGTCTACATTTGTTTTGTAAGAGCAGTACATAGTGTCTCAGTCTGCTGCAAACATCCTGGAATAGAGCCAACATATGAATATTAGTGAAAAATAAGTACTGAGTAAAATAATTTAATTATCACTTGTTGGCTTCTTCTGCAAAAATTACAGGAATCTTTATTCCAAGGTCATAAAGTCATCATTTCATTAAAGATGACAAATAATTTCTTACATACTTTCCTATAGGATATTTAGAATTTATGTTGTTCATTGTCATGGTTTTGTTGTTATTCTTCTTCTGGCTTTTTTGGTTGTTTTAGAGGGTTTTTTTAAGAAAAATTTGTATGTGTCTGTGCTTTTTGTTTTATTTTGTATGTTAACTTCGAATTTTATCTATAAGTTATGGCAACATTTTCCTTTTCTGTGGTTACCATTTAATTCTGTGTATGGTCCTTTTAAAAAAAAACACAGAAATTATATCTTTTTTAGAGTCATATCCATTGGCTATATCCTCAAATTTATTTATGATTTCTACTGAATTTATTAGTTAAATCAACAAATATTTATCATACACTAAATGCAAAGTACTCCTCTATGTGCTGTGGATGCAGCAGAATCTAAAATGACAAAAACTCTTGCCTTCATGGAAAAAACACTCTTTTAGAGGGTGACAGACATTAAACAAGGCAGATCCAACTTTTGCAGCACCTGAAATTAAGTAATTTGGGGACTGTCTTTAGGAAAAAGAATACAAAACAAGATAAAGAGTCTTGGAAGAAACTCATGCTAGTGAATGGCTTCTGAGTATGTTACATTAGATTGAGTCCTGTGGAGGCACATAATCTGGGGAGAAGGCTAGGAAGTGCTAGGGCAGGTGGGAAAGAGCATGCCAGGAGAAGAAGAAAGTATAGAATCCCTATAGGGAAAGTGTGCCTATAGTGTTCAAAGTATGGAAAGGGGCTTAGTGGGGCAGAAACTGAGGGAACCATGGAGAAAGTAATAGAAGAAGAGTCATAGAGGTAATAAAAGAGAGGCTGTGGGAGAGAGTGAGCAGGTGATGCTGGGCCTTGTAGGCCTCTGCAAATTTCCTTGATTTTTTTTCTCTGCGAGTGAGGGAAAGTCACTAGAGGTGAAATGATTTGACTAGTGTTTTCACTCATGTTGCTGATTCAAGAATAAACCATAGGGAGAAAAGAGGCAAACAGGAAGATGGATACAGAGGATATTATAATAATCCAGGCAGATCATGGTAGCTTGAACTAGCTTCTGATGGAGGTGAAGAAATGTCTTTTGTTTCAGAATATGTCTTGAAGATAGAACTCAAAGATTTTCTGGTATGTTGGGTGTAAGTTGTAGAAAAAGACAGACATCAAAGAAGGGACCCCAATTTTGTCCTGAATAAGAAAATATGGAATTTTAGGAGTTCCCGTCATGGTGCAGTGGTTAACGAATCCGATGAGGAACGATGAGGTTGCGTGTTTAATCCCTGGCCTTGCTCAGTGGGTTAAGGATCTAGCGTTGCCGTGAGCTGTGGTGTAGGTGGCAGATGTGGCTCGGATCCTGCGTTACTATGGCTCTGGCATAGGCTGGCAGCTCCAGCTCTGATTAGACCCCTAGCCTGGGAACCTCCATATGCCACGGGAGCAGCCCAAGAAATGGCAAAAAGACAAAAAAAAAAAAAGAAAGAAAATATGGAATTTTAAATTAATGAGATGATAAATGCTTTTGGATACAAGATAAGTGGGAAATACCATTTGAGGTATATTGAATTGAGATGCCCGTTGGAAGTGCCAGTGGAGATTGTCAAGTGTGCAGTTGGAGTTTGGTAAGGAGGTCCAGACTGGGTACGTACACCTGAAAATCATTTGCATGGATTTGGGATTTGTAAACCCATGATATGAACTATATGATCCACTGTATCACTTAAACTCAGAAATAAAAAATACAGAAGAAAAAAAGGTCTGAGGATTGAGCCCTTGGAACATGCCAATGTTTAGGTTAGACAAATTTAAAGAATCAGCAAGGGAAAATCTTAGAGTAATAGCACCAAATATATCCACATCCTAATCCCCCAAACCTATCAATATGCTACCTTGCATGACAAAAGGGATTTCAAAGATATAAAGAAACTTAAGATGGGGAGTTTTTTACTTGATCATCCAGATGGGCTCAAAGTAATCACAAAAGTCCTTGTAAAAGGAAGGCTGGGAGTTCCTGCTGTGGCTCAGTGGGTTAAGAATCCGACTGCCACAGTGTAGGTCATAGCTCTGGCCCGGATTTGATCTCTGGCCCTGGGAACTTCCATATACCCTGGGTACAACCATAAAAATAAAATAAAATAAAATAAAAAAGGGCAGGAAGGTTAGAAGCAGAGAAAGAGATGTGATAATAAAAGAGGAGGTCAGAGTGTTTTGATAAGAGGCCGGAAGTTAAGAAATGAAAGTTATTATCCATTATCCTATTTAACCAGTTTTTACATATCTAGTTTTACATGTTTAACCAGTTTAACCACTTTTACATGTCTATGGATGTGTGTGTGTGTGAGAGAGAGTGTGTGTGTGTGTGTGTGTGTGTGTGTATTTAGGGTTATGCAGGATAATGGTTTGTATCACTGTCAGTTTCCTGGATGCGATACTGTATTATAGTTATGTTACATATAACCATTGGGGGAAACTGAGTGAAGGGTTTGCTTGTAACTTCATATCAGTCTATGATGATCTCAAAATAAAGGTTAAAAAGTCTTAAAAGATTTCTTAAAGTTAAAAGAATGGCAGAAATAAATCCAAAGTAAATTGACTAAATTTGCAACTTAAATGAAAAGATTTCTTAGAGTAGGTTAAGAAATAATCCATCTGCCTGTGTTTTATTTATGAGATCTACTTAAAACTTATAGACAAAAATGTGAATGTAAAGGAATGAAAACTTTATAGTAAATACTAAAGAAAACTGACATTGCTCTAATAATATCAAACAAAATAACTTTAAAGCCAAAAACCTTCTTAAGAACAATGAAGTCTGTGGCAAAATGGTAAGAGGAGTAATTCACAGTATGTACTCAACAGTGTTGCCCCAAATACCAGATGCAAAAATAGACTGATTTACAAAAAAAAAAAAAAATCCAACCTAAAATCATAATGGTATATTTCAACGTACTTCTTTGTGTTTGTTATGTTCAGATCTATTACATGAAAATTATATGTGTGTGTGTATATATATATATGCACATTCTATATATAAATAATTATGAACATATTATATATATTATATATTTTATATACATTAAGTATATATAATGTGGAAAAAACTTAGTTGACATATACAGAAACCAGAGCCCAAGAATTAGAGTATAATTTTTAAAAGATATATGAAAATATTAATAAATGACAACATACTTAGGCATAAAATAAAGCATACAGCTTATGCATATGCCTACAATGTAGCAAATTAAAAATCAGGAAAATAGCAAAAAAAAACCCCATATATTTAGAAATTTTAAATATGTATAATTAACTCCTGGATTTTAATACCTTATGGAACACTTCAAGAAGAAATGGGGATACCAATTAGAAAATATTTAGACCTGAATGATAATGCAAACACTATAAATCAAAATGTGTGGGATTTAGCTGAAACCATAGTTAGAAAGCAAAGCCTTAAATGAATATATTAGAAAAGAAAAAAGGCCAGAAATCAATCGGCACAGCTTCTAATTTACACAGATAGAAAAATAGTAATGAAGACATACAAAGGAGTAAAAGGAAGGAAAGAAATAAGGATAAGAACATAAATTTTTTAAATAGAAAATAAAGAAGCAAGAGAGGGGGCAAACAATACCCAAAGTTGATATTTTTAGAGAAATTAAACTAATACTAATAGATAAATCTCTGTCAGATTTAGCAAGAGAAAGACCTTTAATGAAAAATTGGACCACAATTATATATAGTTTGCCAATAATTTTGAAGATATAAATTTCTTAGAAAAATAGTGTTCACAGAATAGATTCAAGAAAAAATACAAAGTTTGACTATATTAAAATAAATGAATCTGAATGAACAGTCAATAGCTTAATGATTGGCAGAAACAGCAATAACTCAAATGATAATAATGAAATAAAAAGAGAAATTACCAAACAAGCAAAAACATATGATCCTAAATATATTTACAAGATTATTTCACCAAATCTTCAGGGGTTAGATCATCTCTATTTTATTTACACTGTTCTAAAGAATATGAAAAAAAAGCTCCTCAACAATTTTGTGTTTTGATAAAATAAATAAAACATTTCCTATAACCTTAATATAGCCTAAAAAGGACAATTAATAAAAGAAAATTTCAGACTTCTTTTATAAACACAGATGTAACATTTTAATTAAAATATTACCAAATATGACAAAGTTTGCAAATATAAATTATGACAGGAAAAAAATTTTTTTCTAAATTATGTAACAATGTTAAAACATTTATTAATATAATTTTATCACAATAATAGATTAAAAGATCTTAAAACATTATTGTCCCAATACTTGCAGGAAAACCTTTGGATAAATTCAGGGCCCATTTATGACATAAACACTCAGCTAATAGGAGTAGAAGAGACCCTGATTTCCTATGCTTAGAAGGTAGCCAGCAAATATTACCTACATGAAACAGGAAACTTCATAATAAAATATTAAAAGAGTGTCTTTAAAGTCAGGAACAAGACTTCAAGCCTTCTTCTATTCATCATTCTACTGGAGTCTCTGCTAAATCAATGATGTATACAAAATAAATAAATTCATAATGATTAGAAATAAACAAGACTGTCATCATTTGTAGATCTTATGATTATGCACATAGAAAAGTTCAAGAGAAGCTGTAGAGAATGATCAATATTTTTTAAAAAATCAAAGAAATTAATGTGTACAACCTGCAAAAATTTTTAAAAGCTGATGTGAAAATATATCACCACAATATAAAAGAATATGTGAAATACTATGACTGCTTTAAAATTTAGGTTTCTTAGGCTCACTGAGAACTGCCCATGAAAATCAAACTACTGGGTTTCAGTGAGTGTGGAAAATACACTTTGGATTTTGATACATGCCTTTAGGAAGGAGTAAATGCAGTAGGCAAGACACTGCTACAGGTATAATTCCCTTAGAAATAAATTTTAAAATTTTAACCAGTGAAACCTTTTTCTCTGTTCACTTACCTGCCATACCAAAGGAGTAACATTTATCAGAGATGACATATTAAGTCTGGGGAAAAATGATACAGAGTACACATGTGCAATTTATGTGTAATTTTTCAGTAATGCTACCCATGTGAAAAGTGGCATAGCTATCCTTGAAAATTAAGATCATTTACTTAGCCTGATAAATAGTGCCCTAAACCATGGTCTAAAAATTTACATTGTGTAAAATGTTACAAGGCATGATGAGTAATTATAATCAATGCTTCTCCTATTACATTGCATTCGAGTTTAGTAATATGAGACTGACTCTTCTGAGTCCTTCTGCTTTACTATCTCATCTTCCCTCAGCAGTAATTATTCTTATCAGTTGTGGTGTTACAGAAAAAAAAAAAAAAAAAAAAAAAACCAAAAAAACCTCTTAGCTCATCTTGCTGCCCTAAATTTCCTAGTTTTCAGCAGTTTTGTTTATTAGATAACATAAGGTCTAATTCTAAATTAGCTGAGTTTATTTTTTTAATATTAATAGAGTGAAGATAAAATATGAATAATGATTTGGCCATTACATTATTCCATTAAAACTGAAAGCTCTATAAATACAGCCATCATCTCACATTAGCTCCATCTAGTCTATCTTTGTAGCCATTAATCAGCATTGGAGATTAAGAGCTTTTATCTTTTTTTTTTTTGTCATTTTAGAGCTTTTAGATCATTGTTTTTTAAGCTGATACTTGCTCAATTTCATAGCCTCCATGTCTTGAAAACATAAAGCTGAGATATTTAAAGTACAAAACCATAGGGCACAGAATTTCCATCAAGAACAGAGCGTGGCTTTCCATATATTTTTTATTTTCCTAACAATGATTAATACCAAATATAGAGTCATATTTTGTGCTAACTTAACATGGGATTCTTCACTAATGGCTCTCCTTGATCCTCAAGCTATTCGTGTAAGAAATCCAGTGCTATAAATTAAAGGTGACATAGCAAGTCCTGGTTCTTTTTTATAGTCCTAAGAAGAGAACTACTAGTAAAAAGAAACCTTAGTGGATATTGTTTTATTTACATCATGTTCATGTAGGTTTAATATGTAATGCAATCTTCAAAGTTATATTCATTACTAGAATTCTTGTAAACCCAAATCTGGTGTCTATTTTGTTTGCATCTTGGATGATTTGCGTGCTTTGTTGGCATGTACACTTGAGGTAAGTCTGTGTCAGCCTAAGAGGTGAAAACAAAACTCTGTAAAGTTGGACAGTTCAGAGCAATTAGTGCTCCTATTTTCTGACCAAGGTGACTCAAAATGTTTAAATCAGTAACCCTCTTACACTGCTGTTGGGAATGTAAATTGGTACAACCAGTATAAAAACAATATGGAGGTTCCTCAAAAGAGAAAAAATTGAACTACTACATGATCCAACACTCCCACTCCTCGGCATCTCTGCAGAGAAAACCAAAATTTGAAGATACATGCACCCAATATTCATTGCAGTACTACTTAAAATAGCCAGGACATGAGGGCAACCTAAATATTCATCAATAGAGATGGATAAAGAAGATGTGGTACATATATGCAATGGAATATTAGCCATGAAAAGAACAAAATAGTGCCATTTGCAGCAACATGGATGGACCTAGATATTATCATACTAAATGAAGTTAGGCAGTAAGTGAAACACAAGCATCATATGATATCATCTATGTGTAGAATCTAAATAAAAAGGATACAAATGAACTTATTTGCAGAGCAGAAATAGGCTCACATACTTTGAAAATAAACTTATGGTTACTGAAGGGGACAGGTTGCAGGGGGATGAACTGGGGGTTTTGTATTGGCATATGCACACTGAAGTATGTGGAGTGACAGGCCAGTGGGGACCTGCTGCATAGCGCAGAGAACTCTCTCCAATATTCTGTGATAATCTGTATGGGAAAATAATCTGAAAGAGAATTGATGTATGTACATTTTAACTGAATCACTTTGTAGTACAGCAGGAATTATCACAACATTGTAAATTAACCATACTTCAATAAAACTTTTAAAAATGAAAAAAATAAATGTAGTATCCCACATTGGATACTAAATACCAGAAGGTATTTTTCCATTTTAAGATAGTAAATACTCAGAAGAAATAAATAAAAATGTTTTATTGAAATTTCATTTTCATATAACATATTGAGATGATAAGGAGTAAGCACATAAAAAGTTGAGTAATAAGCCCATGTAGACTAAATAACCATAAGAGTAATAAAGAATACCTCTACTAGGAATATTAAAGGCAGAAGATTAGACATTCCAGTGGTTTGGAATGATCAGGAAATCTACAGGATTTTGAACTATGGAAGTTTATGGTGGAAAAAGTCTTAAGAGGAAACCTATGGAAAAAATGCATTGAATAGGTTAGAAGAAAGAGGCTAGAGGGAAGGGGAACAATTAATAAAAGTTAGTTAAAAAGACAAGATCAAGGTAAGGTAAAGGAGAAAGGAAATTAACAGGTAAAGTTAGAGGTTAGCCTTGAAGAAAAAGATGAGTTATTTATTCAGAGCAGGAAGAGAGGGAGGAGAGAAGATGGGCAAAAATATGGGGTATTTGGAACTTTAAAAAAATATATTGTATCCTTTATATTGATTGAATCATTGCAGATATTAAACTATTTTTGACTTAGAAAATAGTAAATCCATATGATTCAACCTATCCTTAACACTGTGCTTTGTTTTTCTTCATAGTTTTTATTACTACTTTACACATAAATACTTGCTCATTTGCCTCTCCCAGCTAGAAAACTGTTTTAGGAAGACAGAGATTTTTCTAATTTGTTATTGAAAAACTCTTGCACCTAGAACAATATCTGGCACTTGAAAGACACAATAAATATTTGTCAAATTAATGAGCCAGGAAGGTTTTTTCCTCTCTGTTTTTCCCTGTTATTTCTTTTGTTCTTACTTTCTAATTAAAGAGGGATTTGGAATTATCAAAAAAATAAGATGTGCATTCATCAAAGATGATCAGAAAGATTATTTCTTTCAAAGAGGCTCATGCTGAAACCAGGCAGCATGAATGTGCAGTGACCAAAGTCTCTATATATTTCTCAGATGATCTAAAGATGTATTCTAATATAGAATCCTTTTTTTAAATAAAATTCCGATGTTAGACCAAAAAATGAATTAGAGGTTATTCATATGAAAAGGAGTAGTGTAGGAAACTGGCAAAGAACAGGTGAGGTTTTCTAGTGTAGCCAGGAAGCTAGTGAAAATAGTAGTTGGGGTAATCAGTTGACAAGGATCCTAGTAACAAAATAATAATAATAATAAAAAGAAGAAGTTTCAGTGGGTCTGGGGAAGTAGAAAGTAGAAAATTACGTTTGGAAAAGGGAAGAACAAAATTTGATGAGGCATGTATGGTGATCAAATGGAAATTACAAGCTGACTCTAAAACAGAAGAGGTAACAAGTGCATCTCCTTTACCATGAGCAAATGCTGCCTGGATTTTAAGAAGCCAAGTTCTGTGAAAGCAGGAAATATTCTTTTCCAATCATCAAACATTTTTTTTTTCTTCCTGTTGAGTATAGTGACTATGGTTTAGGTACATTTTTTTGTTTGTTTGTTTATTAGTTTTTAGAATCTGGTAATCCTTGCCCTGCTGCACGGAGTGCCCACATATGCTACTTCATAGGATCAATAGGATAATAATGTTTAAGAAAAAGCCAAATATAATGGTCAACAAATACCTCTTGGCGTCTACTCATTACTCATTAAAAGAGTAAATGGAGATGTTTTTATTTTTATATTGTAAATATTTTAGCCTGAAAAAGACTTTAAATCATTACTATGTATTTTCTTTGTGAAGACGTCCAAAATATTCAAGCAAAGATTTATTGGCATAAAGTTTATTTGAAGAAAGAGCATATTTATTTCTTTTGAATGTCTTGATTCCCCCACCTTATTTGTTGGTATGTCTTACAGGCATAACAAACCTAGGTCCTGTGCTTTACTGTGGACCCTTAGTAAATTGGAGAGCTTCAAATGTGATCATCTATTACAAAGACAAATATAATTAAATTATAGAATTTTTTATTCATTATAGATTTGGTGTTAATTTGACAAAATGACATTTATAAAATATGTTAAATGATCAGAAAAATAACTTTGAAGGAGGACATGTTGAATTTTATCTTAATTTGTAGATAATAGCTGTATCATTTTGGCATAGCCATTCTACAATATCAACTACCTTACAAAAATGGAAGCAGCAGCAATAGTCAAAATCCTGAGCAAAATTAATCTCAGACTTCAAAAGTGAAAAAAAAAATGATATGTTTTCTTTATTTACCTGCTGCTGGCACTTATCTAAAGAAAACTAGAACTTATTTGTGCCTTCTGTTTCATGGAATGACTTCATTTTATGTTCTGTCCATTTATTTTTGAAACTCAGTAATCTTTTAATGTCATAAAATATTTAATAAACTTTGAAATTTAAAATTTCTCTACCCCATATTATTGCTAAAATATCTTACATTTATAAAATACACTTGTCTTCTTCATCCAAGTGACTTACCATATATTACCTCACTTTGCCCTCACAATTATGTATTTTTACAAAAGGTTTTACCAATATTTCAAGTATAAAAAAGGTAACAATCACTTAATATTACTTTTTAAGTCATTGCAACAGATGTAAATCATACCCTCACCATGAAAGTGAAATATTAATAGGTATAAGAATATTCTCTGTTTACAAAAAATTTCATGGGAATTTCTTTGCATGCATTTATACTGTTAGTGGGAACTACAAACATTGGAATTGTGTGAATCATTAGGTTTTCACAGTATGAGAAGCTTTGTCGCATCCTTGAGTGACAAGTTTTGGATTGGATCCATTAAATGTGTAATTCCATAGGGAAACAGCAATATGGATGGTTGAGCTTTGAGAAAAAAAAAATTACCTACTTTAAATCCAAGAGCACATGACTTCAAAGAAACAATTGGAGGCGTGATTTTCAAAATTTTTAATCTGAGTTTTTCTGTAGGGGAAAATATATAATATATATAATAGTAAAATCTTGCTAAAAATTATAGCTAGTACTTGAAGGAAATAGTATCTTAATGATTATGATACTACCTGCTGACCTGCTGTTGTAACATCATAATTAAACATTGAAATAAGTAACATTAACAGTTGATTATATATGTGATTCATAAAGTTTTGGGGTAATTGCATTCTCTTGAAATTCTCCTGAAAACTAGGGACCTCTTCCCCCAAAATGTAAGAGAAAGATAGACAGGTAGGTAGGTATATACATAGATACATAGATAGATACTAAGTCTAGTTTATATTTCCAGGGAATCCTAGACCACTTGAGTCAAAGTATCCATTGATGTCATGTGACCCTTGGTTCATATATTTGAATATGTCAAAAACCTTCTTAGACCTTGGATATATAAAACTCATCTGAAGATAGTTTTATTATCTTGATATGAGACCCCTAACGGGTCAACTCAACAGTTTAATATTTTATCAATGAAATATACTTATTTGAATCTAAATTCTCACCAGTTACTCATTTTTATACAGAAGTTAAGCCATTTAGGTTTATAAAAAGGAATGATATTTAAAAGTCTTGATACACTTAGGAGCATTCTATTTTACTAGGACACTTTTTATTGATGTTATTAATTTATACTAGGCGACCCTAGGATTGCCCAGTATAAGTTAATAACCTGCTTTTACTGTTTCCTGTCTTAGGCCTCAAACTTCATTCAGGATTTTCTGTGTTGAACTCACAGTTATTTTGGCTTTGAGATTTAACATGTCATGTGTCAAAGTCTTTCAACTAATAAATGACAGTCCTCAAACTGAACCTGGAAGTGGTGGCTATTCAGATAAGGACAGAGACAGAAACACTGATTCAGTTACAATTGCACAAAAAGGTAAGGAAGAGGGTAGTTGTTTTGTCCCTTGGGTTTTGAGGCCATGTTTTATTGCATTAAAGATGACACAGTATGTGTGAGTCATCCTCCCTTTCCCTTTGGGGCTTGTAGCCCCTTGGTCTTTGCTTTTTAGGTAAGAGCACTGCTGAATAGACAGGTAGCAATAGGACTAGACCAAGTTGTTCTCCAGCTTTCTGCTTCTGCCAAAGTCATGGGGAAGCCTGGCTTTTTCAGTTTTTTCTTAAAGGAAATAAGAAAGGGGTCACCCACTTTTTTTAAACATGTAGTACATTGCACATACAATGGCTGTGAAAAACTAACCGTTGCATGCACCTCACTATTGCTTTCTCTGTATAGTTGCTGAAGACAGTGGGATTTACAGCCAGAAGGCAATCACATTAAATTGAAAGGCACTTGCATACTTCATTTATTTCCCCCTAGAGCACTGCAGCTGGAATAGCTGCTAGGAAGGTTTAAAATGCAAGTACATTTCAAACCTCCAGGAACACTCAGACTTCAAACTACTTTTTCTTCTTGTACAATAACATCTTTAAATAATTAATTATTTCTGTTTCTTTTTTTAGTCTTTCGGTTTGGGAAATATTAAGGTAACTGGAAATGAAAGGAAAAAAGTCACAGAGGAATTTATTTGTGATTTTTTTCAATTTCCATAAAATCAACAATTTTGCTTTTGAGACTGCTGGAGCAGAGTCTGACCCAGGTGAATAGAAATTTATGTGTGTCATTGAAATTTGTTAGCACTCCTACCTAAAAGCCACAGGCCAGCATTCTGAAGCCTGTGTGAGCAACAATGCCAGACCCCCCAGGAGTCTCAGTTTCTATTATCACCAGTGGGTTTTTTCAGAGGTATTTTTGAAAAATGGTGGTGAGATAGCATCAAATGATTTGGAACGAATCTGTTTTGTTGGAAGAAGGGGTTTAATTAACTTTTGAGCCATATGAATTAATCTGGACCTGAGTGAGGGCCCGAAAATTGATTAAACTGTGAGCACCTATTCAGAAAGTATTTGACCAGGAAATAAATTCATTTTTTCAAGGTCAATGACCCTACAAGTTGATGGGTAACTTAGATTAATGCAGACTAGGCTTCCAGCTTCAACCATTGCTTGGCTTCTCCCTGCTGCTGCTTGTCATCTACCTGATCTTGCTGTCACTTTTTTTTTTCCCCCACCTGGATCAACATTTTCTCAAAGAAACTCTTAGCAGCATTTTGTTTTGTTTTATGAGGGGGATGGGGTGTGTATCTGAATAAGACATTGCAGTCAGTGCCATGTTTAATTTTAATCATTTTATTTTATCCAAGGATGAATCATAATATGTTATGATTAAAAGTAAGCAGAGAATGGCCTCACACAGATTAATTTTTCCTTCTGAAAAATATTAAGTGACCATCAAACAGAATGTGTTTATCAAACAGTTCTATAAAATCCCACTTTATTTCATGGTCTGCCTATTTTTTGGCAGTCTTTTTTTTTTTCCTTGAAGCTAAACATAAGCACAAAACACAGACACACACACACACACACACACACACACATTTGGAGACTCTCCTCTGTGTATTATATAGCAATGAAAGCTGGGAGTCAGGTATTACCTGCAAGAGACTGTTGAAATAATTAGAGAAATTTTGTTTAAAGAAGGAGTGAAAAGACTCATAGTTTATTTTAAGAGGACAGAAAATGGCAAAAAAAAAATTGTCTCATTTTTGAGTCAAGAAGAGAATTTGAAACACCATCAACCTTGCTACCCTCTTTTAAAAAATCATAAATCGTGATCTTACAATGTATATTCTTCCGCAGTTTACATGAAATGGCAATGGGATAATCTGAGATGTATGTTTCCCCTTGATTTGATGTCAAGTATAATTTAGTAGACAATTATATATAATATACTTGATAATTAAGTTTCTATACCAAATTATGTTTTGAGAACTCTTCTCATATTGTTATATAATTTTTCTTGTAGAATAATGTACTTTCCTTTTTTTTCTAAGTTCTTTCTGAAATAAATATTAGCTATCCCATATAATTTCTAAGTAAATTCTTCAGATTTTAATAATGAATTTATTTGTCATTACAGAGTGAAACATATTATTCCCCAAAAAAAGTTAGCAATACCTAGGGAAGTAAGTCAGTTTTTAGTAAAACTGTGTTTTTCTTTAATTTTTTAAATTAAAAAAAATTCTGTGTACTTTAGCAACTTTTTCTCTGCATAGAGAAGAGTTTTAATATAGCTAAATCAAAAAATACATTTGAAAAAGCAGAAATAATGGCCTTACCAGATTTTGATATTTATTCTTTTATTTTTGCTTTTGCTTTTTTTTTTCTTTTTATTGCCACAACAGAGACATATGGAAGTTCCCAGGCTGGGGGTCGAATTGGAGTTGTAGCTGCTCACAGCAATGCTGGATTCTTTAACCCACAGCTCACAGCAATGCTGGATCCTTTAACTCACTCAGCAAGGCCATGGATCGAACCCACATTCTCATGGTTACTAGTCAGGTTTGTTACTGGTGAGCCACAACGGGAACTCCCGATATTTATGCTTTTTAAACAGTTCCAAAAATTCCTCTGAATTGATTAAAAAATTATAACTTTATTTTTTGTAGAAGAACTTCTGCTATCAATAGTATCTCCAGTCTGTGGCCCAAGGAATCTGATTAAATGCTATTTTCTCCCTAATTTTTATTTCCAGTATATAACTTGTGTCCCCAAATCAAATTCTAAGTTTGAATCAGGTACATGGCTTACCTCTTTGGATTTCCTGTTGTATTAACATGATACTCAGCAGAAAACAGATTCTCAAGAGACTTGTGAATTTAATTAAAGAGGCTGGGATAGGGCTGAGAAGCAGTGAGCAGCTCGCGGGGTGGATAGTTGAGCTCTCATAGATTTGGCCTCCAAAACTACTGTGCCAATTCAAGGAAACTGGGGAGATACCAAGTAAAATGAAAGGTGTGAAGTACTAGCAGTGATTGACTTTTTATGGTCTCCCAACTCCCGCAGAAGTATTAGTCAATGTGAAAAATATGTACCATAGAGAAAAGTAGAAAGAGGGACATCCATAATCCTAAAATTCAAAGATGACCACTATTAACATTTATGGATTATAAACTAAATATTAACATTTGCTGTGTTCGACCTTGTTTTTTCATGTAATATTGCTCTGGTAGTGCTTTATACTTGTGTAGTGTTATGTTTATAAATTCTCTTTATAATTATAATTTTTATTGATCATATAACTGTCCATTATATTTCTGAATCGTGGCTTCTTTAAACATTCTCTTACTGTCAGAAATGTTAGACTATATCTGATTTGTAATATTATGAATGACTTAATAAATACCTTGATGCGTAAAGCTTTTTTTAGACATTTATTTCCTTAGATTTCCAGAAATGAAATGCAATGCACAAAAAAACATATGACTTCTAAAGGCTTATATTTGTATATGTTGCCAGGACTCATATCATTCATTGAGATCAAAGTAAAATAGGAAGACACTGTGTTCTAGGAAACCCCAGTTAAAAAGCCATTGTACTTTGCATATGGATTGATTGTTGTTGATTTCGATTAGCCTTGTGTATTTCCTCCTTTGTTATCTGAAACAGTATCTGTTGAGAATAGTCTAAAACTATCTTTATTGATCTACAGAGCAATTATAGCTTCTCCTATGAAGGTTTGCAAAGCCAGTGCAATAACTAGAAGTGAGGTTTGTGCATTTGGATTTGGATTTTGTGGGACTTCCCAGATTTAGAGTACTGATTGTGATGAAAGACCCCTTGTGCAAACAATGATGACAAAGTTTCTTGGGGTTTGGTCCTATTTTAGTGAGGAGTATTGCTTTTAGGTATTTGTCAAGTCTCTGCAACCATACGAGTGAGGGATTAATAAGGAAATCTGGGGAGCAACCTATTTTTATGTGTTTTTCATCTTATTATAATAGAATACTATTTTCATTTTATTCATATAACTTTTTTTCATCAATCGAACAAATTTTGTTGTCTGGGAACAGTTTCTATAATGCTGCAGGTTTAGGAGAAGTTATTTTGGTTGGTGGTAAATTAGCCATTTTCAGTAGCCAAGGTTTTGATTGATCACAACTATCAAATCTATGAGTACATACTGATCTGCCATTTAGGGTAATCAAGGAACACGTATTTTACCAGATTATACTAAGTCCACTCAATGGTACTAGTGTTTTTCTCCAAGTTCCATTAAAAATCAGATTACAGTAATTCAGAGGTCAATTGCACAAGTTAAACCTTCAATCTACTCTGCATATCCCGTTTCCGTATTGCAGGACATTTCCCAGGGTCCCTTGCTCATTGGCATCTCAGAAGCCTCAGCCAAAGGCAGTATTATGGACTGAATGTTTGTGTTCCTCCCAAATTCATGTGTTGTAGCCCTAACCTCTAATGGAGATGGAGTGTCTAAGGAAGTAATCAAGGTTAAGTGAGATCATAAGGGTGGGGCCCTGATCTGATAGGATTAATGTCCTTATAATCAGGAGGCATCAGAGAGCTTTTCTCTTTCTCTCTCACTGTCATGCCCCCCGCCCCCAAAAGGCAATGTGAGGACACAGCAAGAAGGCAGTCTACAAGCCAAGAAGAGCAATCTTACCAGAAACCTTGATCTTGTACTTCTAGCCTTCAGAACTTTGAGGTAATAAATTTGTTTTTTAAGCCACCCAGTCTATGATATTTTGTTCATGCAGCTCAAGCCAACTTCTATAGGCAGGCACTGGCTAAAGATTTGAGGGTAGAAGGAGAGAAGAAGCCTGACTCTTTCTGCCCCTTTCCTTTCGGTTCCTGTGGTATCACTATCAGTGATGTCTTCTCCATCACTCCAGTTTCCCTCAGGAAGCCCTTCACTTTGAGGTTACCATTCTAACCAAGGCCTCTGGATACCCTACCTGCCATGGTCCCTCCTGCTCTGGAGGTAGTAAAGGCTTCCTACTGTTGCCTTACCTTCCTCTGTTTGTTCCTCAACAACTGTATCATCTGTGAAATGATTTTCTATATTAAACATTTCTGAATTAAAGACCTAGAATGGCTTCCACTTTCTTGGATAGAATTTGATTAATACCAGGGCTTTGACTTAATAAGACTTATACTTCCAGGGCTTAGAATGATTTTTTTAGGTGATGCATCTTTCAGGCAATAATTTTTGGAAGGTCCTTGCGATCCATTCTGACTTGATTAGTTGGTAATATGAAATCTGTTTCTCATTTTCTACTGAAGTGTCTCCCTCTCTTTTTTTCGCATGACTCATGTACATTAAAAGAGCAGAACAGTGTCTTAACGCATGTGCTCTAGTGTATTATAAATTACAGCATTCACTTTTTTTTTCAGGTTCTTCCTCCCTCTTACACACTTTTTTTTTTTGGCTATAAACATCTGTCTGTTTGAATAAAAAAATGATGGCGCCAAAAAGATCCATGATAAAATTCACTGCTAAGAAACTCAGAGAAATGAACTCGGATACTGATTTTGTCACTGTGATTGCTTCTCTAAGATCTTTGCTTTGATGAACCTTTAGATATTGTATGAGGTAATCAGTTCTGATTCCTGGAGATAGGTGGATGGTTTAAATTTTTTTTCCCCCACATTTTAAATCGTGCCCAGAAAATTCTCTGGATGGAATTTGATTGAAGATGTCTGTTATATTCTGAATAACACAGATCAGTTCAGACTTCCAAAGCATTTTCTATTAGAGTGAAGCTGACCTTGTAATGTAGTAGCACACAGGCCACTGAAATGTAAAGTTAGCCAGTCACAATTGACCAGGAGAAACTTTGATGGGTGTCCACTGGAAACTTGTCTGAATATGTTCTTCACTTTGATTTCTTTTCTCAGGACTTTGAGTTTTCTTAGCATATTTCAAGTGAGGGCTGCAAGGAAATGAGATTTTAATTAAGACTTATCCAGTGTCCTACAAAAAGGGTTTTTAATAGATTTTGATAAAAAATACAAAGTGTTAATTGTATACAATTCATTATCAGAATTTATTGTTTATCAAACACCCCCAGGAGATGTGATGTGCTTTGTTCTCAATTGCTATGTATTTTTACCCACATTCAATCAAAAAAGTTTTGTGTAATTATATACGTATTAATATACCAATGCTTTAGTTGAAACTATTAAAACAATCTAATTTATAACCTCATAAACATATTTTGAGCTAAAATTATGTCATGAAGACATTAGCTAAATTATCTAGTAGAATTTATAAATGAATAGAATCCTTTTCTTCTCAAGCTTGGGAAGAGGGTGCCAATTTCATCATCATTATCATCATCAAATAATATTTACTGCTCTTCCCCAAGTTTATGATGCTGGGCTGGAGACAACTAAATCATATTAACTACTTCTGTTTCTGTTTCTTTTTAGTATGGGAGATTTGCCCAACTGTTATGCAGAATGGAAAGAGAAGGTAAGAGTTAAATATCAGATCCAGATCATGTGTGCTGATGTTCTCCACCACAACCACTATTTAACAATAATTCAAGTATACTATATGTTTTTGTTCTGAGCTAAAACTGAGCTTGGGAGAAATTTCCACTTTCTACGCTATAAATTTGCTGTTCAAAACTGGAAAGGATGTCCCCTGGCAGTGTCAGAATGGCTGCTGCTTTCCCTTTTCCCTGCAATTAGAGATTCTTGACCCCAGGTGACTGGGTAGGTGCCCCCACAGGTGACTCATTCTTGATTGACGGGCTCGTGAAGCCAGCAGATTGAGGGTTTCCCAGGAGTAAGTGAGGATTCCTTTGCGCTCAGGGCTGGTTTTGGAATAATCCCTGGCTTCCTGATTAAACAAAAACTTGAATTCTCCTTCATATCAGTCAGAATCAGTTAGAGTCGGAAAGCACCTAAGGGACAATCTCCTAAAAAGCAGCATCTCTTGTAAAGCTTCTATAGCAGACACTGGTTCTATCTCTGGCTGACATATTTCTATGAGAATTTTATAACATTGGGTTTGCAGTTTCAGCACTTGACACTTTTTGCCTGCTTGGAGAGTTTCCTACCAACTGATGCTGTGGACCAATCAACAGAACACATGGAATAAGATTATGCTAATTTTTCTGAAGTTAATATGTGGTTTTCTGATTAAATTGAAGAATATAAAGTGTGGAGTTCCCATCGTGGCTCAGTGGTTAGTGAATCCGACTAGGAACCATGAGGTTGCGGGTTTGATCCCTGGCCTTGCTCAGTGGGTTAAGGATCCGGTGTTGATGTGAGCTGTGGTGTAGGTTGCAGACGTGGCTCGGATCCCAAGTTGCTGTGGCTCTGGTGTAGGCTGGTGGCTACAGCTCCGATTAGACCCCTAGCCTGGGAACCTCCATATGCCATGGGAGTGGCCCTAGAAATGGCAAAAAGCCAAAAAAATAAAAAAATAAAAAAGTGTGATCTTTATATAATTAAAATGTAAAAGAATGTAAGTATAAGATACAAATTTAGCCTTTATAAGTGAAATACATGACAAATATATAGCAGTAATTCTTCTCAATTTGGAAATAGTCTCCTTTTACCTTGTGTTATTATTTAAAACATAATAAAACTACATTCTTCCTTTCTAACTTATCCAGAATCCTACTTTAAATAATTCCTAGACCAGGCTACTGATTTCTGACTGTCCATTTTTACATTCTACTGCAGAATAAACTTGGCAGCCAAGATCTGTTTCTTGAGTTGCAGGTAATTATATCTAATTACTTGCTGGAAAGCTCAACTTGGATGCTCCATAGACAACTGATATTTAACCTGTGAAAAACTGAAGCCATTATTTCCCCCTATGAAAACACTTTCTATTCTGGCATTCCTTAGCTTAGTGTGTATCATTTCATATAATTATCCAAGAAGGAAATCTGTTAATTGACCTTTCTTATACCCACTATCTTGCCAGACACTTATCAATGACTTAGTTTACATCTCCAGCATGTATTGAATGAAAAATATGCCAAGATGCATAGGTATGTGTGTGTATATATACATGTATGTATGTTACGTACATATGTAACATTATTTTTAATGTCTTAACAATAGAGGATTTGCTTTATAAATCATTTATACGTATCTCATCCAATAGAATACAGTGCAGCCATTAAAGCATTGATATATATATATGTATATATATATGTATTTACATGTGAAGTTTTTTAAAGAAAGAGATATGTTGTATAATTCCACCTGTAATTAAAATGTACACAAGTGCATAGTTGAGCAAACCTGTTGTTTTTTTGTTTTGTTTCATTTTTTGGAAGAATATAACATAAAATTGACAAAATAGTTATACTGGGGAGAGGAATAAAGGATTGGGTGAAGAAGAAAGATTTTCTGTTTCTTTTCTTTGTTTTAGGTGGTACTTATTTTTTTTTCTGAATATAATTCTTCCTTAAAAACAATTTTTAAAATTGCAATGAATTTATCACATAATGATAATTTATAAGGATTAAAAACCAAGGAACAAAGTTTAGTCTTAAGGAATATAACTATAGGAGTAAAACACATAAAATGGGATGAAGAAGATAGGAGGGCTGCCGGTAAGTATAAATCGCATCAAAGTGATGGCCGATCTTCTAGAGTCACTAAAATGGACTTCATCTAGGCTTTTGCAAAGCTAAGATTTGAGCCATTCTCTGGAGGAGGAAATAGAGAACATGAATTGCAAGTGCTGAGGTCTAGATGTGCTGATAAGGTGTATTTGAGTATTAAAAAACTGTGATTAATGGAAGCTCCAGAAAGCAAGTAGTGGTTGCGTGGAGTGGCTTTCTGAGAACAGCTGGACCTCTGAAAACATCCATTTGTATGTACCTTCAGAAGAACACCTAAGAAAAATATCACTCAGTTCTCAGCTGCAAGGACTAATATATTGTTATGTACTCTTCCATGGACTTTATGTATATTTTTAATCCACATGATAACTTTTAAATTAAATATTACTGTTCCTATGTTAGAGGTGAAAAAGTTACAATTTAGAGAAGTTAAGTAACTTGTCTAGGGTCAGATAATAAGCATCAGAGTCAGGATTTGAACCGAAGTTTTAGTGAAAGAAAAGTTTGAGTGACACATTTGTATCAATTCAGGGTCCAGGTGGATAATACAAATGAACGCAAAGGACCAGGTGTAAGATATCAAACAGGAAGTGATGGGAACTATGTGAATTACAGATCTGAAAGCAGAGCTGGTGTTGTCAGATCTCCAGATTTTCAGTGAAAAGCTGGAACCCAGAATAGTCACATTAGAGTCAGTTGTATTCAGGGCTTACTGCCTTATTTTGGGTTAGTGCTTGCTTTCTTGGGTATTTTGACATGGGATGGCCTGACAGCTGGCTGTTTCTTTGGCATAAATCAATTTGCCACATCCTGAAAACTTTCATGTCTCTTGAGTACCATGTATTTGGATGTATTGTCCAAATGACAACTATGTTTTGAATGGAGACAATTTGGACAGCTTTCATAAAACAGGTCAATAATTTCTTAATCTCAGCCTTAAAATTTATGTTACTGAAGTTTGTGCTAGGAAAATGCCTGAGAGCCTGCTGGATTAGTACTCAGAGAACAGACTTAACTAATAAAAGTCTTTGACTGGAGACAAATCACCTTATCTCCTTTTTTCTTTTCCCAAACATCTGAAATAGAGATTGTGATAAGCAATATATAAGGTTGAAGTTCAAATTGAAAATGGGACCTCATTTGTCTCTCCCTTTACTCTTAAAAAAGTTATTAAGCACTATTGAACTAGACACTTCATCCATGTTATCCTGTTTAACCCTCACAAGGACCCTATGAGTAGATACAATTTTATGCTGTTAAAATGAGAAAACCAAGACACTGAGAAGTAGTTGTGTATCTTAAAAAAATTACCAACTGATCATACATAGCCTGATTTAATATGATCTAAATAGCACTATCTGAATTTCAATTACCTTTTTATCCGCCTCCTCCTAACCCATTTCATTTTCATTTCTATTGCACCATCCTCCATTAGGCATTTTCAGCTGCTGCCTCATTGGTGTTGGCATCATTGCCATCATTTGCATGATTACTCCATTCTCAGTGACTGTGATCATGTCCTGAAGAAACCTCACTATCTCCTTCTGCTCCATACTCTCCCCATTCTGTTGAAGAGGCCAGAAACCCTGGAGTCCTTCCTTGACACATCCGTATCTTTCTCATCCTATATCCAATCCATCTTAAAGCCCTATTGACAATGCCTTTCAATATTGTTCCACTATAAATTTCCATTTCAATGCTACCATTCTAGGCAGAAGGACTCTGAGCTCTCAGTTGTACTTTTGCAGTAGTCCCTTCCCTATGGCTTCTCTCTAGGCTTCCAATCCATTCTCCATCCAGAGGGAGAGGCAGGGAGGCCCCTAAAATGCAAATACCGATCATGTCAAATCAGCCTCATGTGATTCTGGCTAGGGAGAAACCTTGCTCTAACCCCCTCAAACCCTTACTGTATTTTAAATATTTCAGTAATGGTTTTCTATCATTTTAAAGGCAATGATTAAAATCTTTAACCTGACCTAAAGTGTCCACCTCAGCTGCTTTTAGTATATGTCCCATTGCTTCCCATGACATGTGACCCCTTTCTCTTGTCATTTGAGCTTCAAAGAGAAGTAGAACAAGCCAGGTTCCCCTGCCTTTGAGCCTTTGCCCACACTGTTTCTCTCCATAGTAAACTCCCTCTCTTTACTCCTGCATGATTTTAACCCACTCTTTTTTTGGACCTCACTTTATCATTTGCACTTTGAGAAGGACTTTTTGAGCCTTCCTAGCCAAATTTTCCCTCCAGGTGATGATCTGCCACTTCACTTCTTGGGTACAGAACTTAATTTTATACCTACTTGGATGATAGAATCTCATGATGGACTCTAAGCTTCATTTTACAGAGCCATTGTTTTACACTATTGTATTTCCTATCTCAGTTCTTGGAAAAAATAGTTGTTCAGTCAATGTTTTTTGAACTGAATGAATGGTTGAATGAATGTTTTCACTTATGCTATTCTCCTATTAAAAAAATCAAAATGGTCTTTCTTCCATTTATTAACTAAAATGGTCAATGAATTGTGTTCCAACTATTTCAGTAGGCATTTTCTTCCTTCTTTGAATATCACACAAATTATGGGTTCCACACTATTGGCATTTACTTGCTTTTCTGTTTCTCTAGTAGATTTGCCCCTTAAAAATCAAGGGTCATACTGTAAACTTTTGTTGATTTATCTACCCCCCCTCCATATTATGCTACATCTTGTGCCACAAATAAATACTGCTAGCTTAGATTTTGTATTAAATAAATAGAATTGATAGGAGGTTTAATGAAATTTGTTAGAAAATGGATGAAGAGAATGTGAGAGAAGCAACTGGCAAATTGACATCATTCTCTTTTGGGAATTTTATGTGTACCTGACTTTCAAAGTTTGAAAAAAATAGTATGGTAAAATACAAAGATGTATTGAAAAGAGAAGAATGGAAAACAACTAACAGACAAATGCCAACAAACAATGAAGATGTAATACGAAGGTTATACACAATGAAAATTAAGGGAAAATTTATTTTTAAATAAAAAGGAATAGTTTATATCAATTAAGAGCCAATCCATCAAATTCTTGCATATAGATCTGTATGTACTGAGGATAAGAGCAACATAAATATAGTTCAAACAGAAAAATACAAGGGGGAACTGGTTTTTTTATTTAAAAAATTGTTTTAAATATTTTTATTTTGTCCATTATAGTTTAAAGAGTTCTGTCAATTTTCTACTGTACATCAAAATGACCCAGTCACACACACACATTATTTTTCTCACATTTATCCTCCATCATGTTCTATCACAAGTGACTAGATGTAGTTCCCTGTGCTATACAGTAGGATCTCATTGCTTATCCACTCCAAATGTAATAGTTTGCATCTGCTAACCCCAAATTCCCAGTCCATCCCACTCCCTCCCCCTCCCCCTTGGCAACCACAAGTCTGTTCTCCTAGTCCATGTGTTTCTTTTCTGTGCCATATATTAGATTTCATATATAAGTGATATCATATGGTATTTGTCTTTCTTTTTCTGACTTCACTTAGTATGAGAGTCTCTAGTTCTATTCATGTTGCTGCAAATAGCATTATTTTGTTCTTTTTAATGGCTGAATAGTATTCCATTGTGTATATATGCCACATCTTCTTAATCCAGTCATCTGTCAATGGACATTTAGATTGTTTCCCTGTCTTGGCTATTGTGAATAGTGCTACAATGAACATACAGGTTCATGTATCTTTTAAAGGAAAGTTGTGGCCAGGTATATACCCAAGAGTGGGATTGCTGGGTAATATGGTAGCTCTTTATTTAGTTTTCTGAAGTGACTCCATACTGTTTTCCATAGTGGTTGTACCAATTTACATTCCCACCAACAGTGTAGGAGGATACCTTTTTCTCCACCAAGGAGGAACTGAAATAACAATAATTCTAGGAAGCTTTAGTTTATCTTAGAAGTGGCCCTGCAAACACACAGACTCATAGAACTCACATACATACATATATGAACACATACAAACACATGCATACTCACATACAACATTGAACCCAATAAGTAGGGACTTCATATCATTTGTTAATGTCTTCATGGCACTTTTAGAAGTCTTTCATATGCTAGGGTCAAAGAAAATTCCCATAAATTGCTAAAACCAGATACTATTAAAGCTACATTGTTTGGAGAGAGTATAAAATCACTAGACAGTATAGTAAAAAGTTATCACTTGGAAAATGCACAGATTAATTTCTCAAAAAATATTAAACATGAAATCACAAAATAATGTATGGAATATATAAGCAAATTATGTTGATTGCAAGAAGATGGTATTCAGAGGAAAATTTATTGAACTGTATGAGAATTTAAAAATTAAAATAGGAGTTCCTGTCATGGCTCAGTGGTTAACAAATCCGACTAGGAACCATGAGGTTGCAGGTTCGATCCCTGGCCTTGCTCAGTGGGTTAAGGATCCAGCATTGTCGTGAGCTGTGGTGTGGGTCGCAGACATGGCTCGGATCCTTCATTGCTGTGGCTCTGGCGTAGGCCGGTGGCTACAGCTCCGATTAGACCCCTAGCCTGGGAACCTCCATATGCCGCAGGAGCAGCCCTAGAAAAGGCAAAAAGACAAAAAAAAATTAAAATAAATGTATTTAAATATATAAGATAAAATATATTTGGACTACTGATATTGATATTTTATGATATTTTCTTTAGATCTTTTTATGATAAACAACTTCAGATAAAGTTGAATTCCCCCCTTCCAACACACACACTTCCCTCTAAGGTTTATCATGCTCTATCACAAGTTGGTGTTTTAAAGTACTTGCTTTTATACTCTTAATAATTATTTATAGGATAAGAAACCATACAGTATAATTTTATTTTTAATTACCTACATGGTATGTAACAAAATTCAACTTGCTTTTAGGCTTAACATTATATTTTCAGGATCAACCCATACTGATAAATGCACATAGGGATCACATTCACCAATTTTTAACTGCTGTACAATATTCCACTTAGTTTATTCATTTTCCTAGTCTTAGTCTACAGATAGTTTCACTGGTTTTGATTAGAGGCATTGCTGAGAAATGACCATTGTATTGATCTCATTCTTCAGCCATCCTAGGGCAAATCTAGATTAAGACCAGGGTAGGGCAGTCTGCAAATGGATTTGAAGATCTGAGATGAGTGAGGACAGGGCCCTTCTCCAGAGAAGTGGTTGTGTGGTATGTCTGGGCAGATGGATCTGAGTCAAGTTCACAACATCAGGGCATTCAGGGTGGTGCAAGAATTGGGGAAGGATTCCTATACACTGGAGGGAAGAGCACTGACTTCTTATCAGTCCAAGGACAGCATGAACTTAATACCAGGACCCATCTGACCTTCAGAGGCTCTGCAGGGAGGGACCTATTTGAATCCAATACCCAGGACCATATTAGATAAGAATTGTCGCAATAGAAGCCACAGTGGAAAGATAAATTAGGATGAGGACAAGATGTCACCACCCCCGCTGTTTCCAACGCCGTGGTAATTGGTAAGCTCACAACCATTGGCCCAACTCTGAGGAAACAGGTGCGGTGTAATTGAGGGGAAGAACTTATTCAGTGGTACAGGAGCTCCTACTATAAGTGGTTGTAGAAAAAGAAAATTATCATTTTTGTGTACTTGAGTTGGAAGAGTGAAATTTGTATCTGCTATCACCTGAATCTCTCTTTCTTCTTCCACTTTCTTTAATGTCAAACTCTTGTTCTAGTATCGCTTCTCCCCCTCCTCAACCCTCCACCACTGCACAAAGCTTTTAGGGAGCAGATGGAAGTTTTCACATTTTCCCTTATAAACTTCTATTCATCTTGAACTCTTTACAGTGGTACACACTTCTTCTGTAATTAAAAATAATAAATAAAGTAACAATTGGCATCTCCACCCCCCCCCCCCGCACCATATACATAAAACATCAGGGTAAAATAAATCTCAAATGACTTGAAGATTACATGTTTCCAAAGTAAGCATCCCTTTAATTATTAGCTGTAATAATCACATTTTGTGCATTAAAATTTAACTTAATGGACCAAATCAAATAGATGAAGCCTTAAAAAAAAGAACATGGTGAAATGCTCTAGATGGACCTGCTCCTTTCATAGCTTCAATTTTCACAGCAATTGAAGCAACTTTTAACTCTGCTTATTCCTGCTAATGGCTGAATGTAGTCTTTCAGAATTTTCTTCCTAAGACAGCAGGGCAGAGTTAATGGCACTTTCAGCTCTCTTGAAGATTGATGCAACATTGCAGTGCTTAGCAAAACCATGTGATCTTTTAATCAATCACTGAAGTAAATCTATGCAACTGGTGTCGGGAATGAAAGTCATTTTACACTCACCCTCCCAATTCCCTAGGATCAAAGGAAATGGAATCCAAATTAGACTCACTGAACCACACTACTGAGCCTCCACTCTCAAAGGGCTTTCAGATTTTTTGCTGTTCAAAAGACTTGTCTTGCAATGAAAAAAATGGAGGTTGACATATTTATCTATAAATATGAAAGTGATGGAGTGTGCATTATGGTCCTGGCTCATAAATAGGCTAAGTCAGAATACTATTGCATGAATCTGTAACTCCTAATCACTGGCATAGACTGTAGCTATATTTCTTCATAGGATTCTAGAAAGGTTTTTTAGAAATCTTATGATCCACTCTCCTCACGTAAGAGTTAATGAAATATTTCTACACAGAAGATTATTTTTTACTCTTAAATATCTTGAGGAAAGGAATTTCTCTAAAATTATAATTTATAGCCTCACCCTCTTTACCTCTAGGAATTTCTTCACATAAAACCAACTTTGGATTTAATCCAGATAATGGAAAAGATGACTGAACCGGTGAGTACAGAATGATAAATAATGTAAGATGCAATTTCCCTTGCCCTTTACTGTGGTGGGACCATTACATAGTGAAGAACAAAATAATGTTATCTTAGAAATGTTTTTAAGAGCTTTTATTAGTTGGCCCATCTGAAATTCAAGTGTGTGTTAAAGGAATGGTCATATTCAGTCCTCCTCAAATTCAGGACCAAAGTAGCATCTAAAATCATCTTCTTGGCCTCTCTGAACACATAGCCTCTCTCTGAACACTTTGTAAGTTGCCTAGGATCTCACTGAACATGCAGGTAGAGAAGGCAGCATAAATGTACAATTGCCATGAGTAGATATAGCTCTCAGCCTTACATTTATCCTTTTTCTCTTGATTCAAATTGCTCAAGCATGCCATAGCATATAGACCCTGGGACAAAAAGACACTGGAGTCTTCATAGCAGATCAGGGGACTGGGAAAGGAATAGGAAACAAGTGACCAAAGTTGGGAAGCTAATTAAATTTTGGCTCCAGATGAGAGGAGAGAGCAGCTGTCTAAATCCCTGTGTCCGTAGAAATATGGTAAACTTGAGTTGATCCTCTCATAGGTACCTCAAGCATGTGTTGTAATTGTTGAGTTATAATAGAAATAGTTTCAAAGGAACATTATGCTCTACGTAAAGAGCATCACAATACTAGACTGTCACAGCAACAGCTAGAAGTATATCCAAACACAGCTCCAGTTTTCTGAGAGATAAATTTTGGCTGAGTATCAGGGTCAGTCCAATTCTGCAGCAGGAACCAGGACACTGGACAGAAACCAGCTAAGTAGACAAGACAAACATGTAGACTTCACAGAAAACCTGTGATTCTCTGGATTTGGGATTGTCTGGGCAGCACCTGGAGCATACCAGATAGTGTAAGATCCCAGCAGCTGGTCCCATAGAATCTGCTATTATATTCTCTAATTGGCTCAGAAACTGGGCAGAAATGAGCCTTTGATTGAGAGCCTTAGGGCTGAAGATAGGGGCATAGATGAGAAAGTGAAGAGCACCAGGTGTTTCTATTAGTGAGGTGTTTGGGAGCCTCTCCCACCCAACCACTGTGCTTCCAAGGGCCCAAGAGATCTAGGACATGGAGGAACTACAAGATTCCTTCTAGGAAGCATTTCTCTCTCATTAGAGCTTAAGACCAAATCGTCTGTTATTTTTAAGTCTAAATTTGAAGATGATTTATTGTCATTTCAAAGCATATGCTACTTTGTGTTTTATAAATGGAAACTGGGTGAGATATAGCCTTTGAAAGACATTCTTTAATGCTATGTTTAATCAAACTCTAGCACTCAGAATGATGATGTTCTTGGCAGAATTTCAAAATAAAGGCCATTCTGAGGAAGGACATGAAATTATATTATTGCAAAGAGTATTTAAGCAAGATCCTAAGATGGCAATGCCAGTTACGGTGACTTTGGAATACAGGACGTTTGGGTCACATGAGGCTGTAAAATTAGGTCAGGAAATTTTTGATAATGAGGTATCTTTAAGAGCAGTGTCACCTAGAAAGATAGAGACAACTCAGGTCTTAGGATTCCTTGAGTTTTCTCCTTTTACTGTAAAACGTATAACATAATATCATTAACAACACGTTTAACCAATATTAAGTGTATAACATTTTCTTTATTGAAATAGTTGATAAAAAGCAGATGATGTGTGGAGACTACTAGAAACTTTGTCTAGACTGGGTATTGACATGTTGAAAATCCGTAGCTAAGGCTTCTATGCCAGAAATCAGAGACCACACAGTGATCTGATTCCATCAGGGCTGATTTTGATTCCAGGTGAATGAGTAGTCTCCTCAGTGAAACTTATTACCCTCTCTCTTTCCAATGAGAAGAGCAGAATCAATCTATACTCAGAAAGGTGGTCTCCACTGTGTCTGTGTCAATTAAGAATGTGTCTGGCATCTGGAAAGAAATCTATCCTAAAACATTACTCCGTGGGAAAAATATATGTAAAATGTTTTAGAAGGCATGACAAACTAAACTATAGTTTTGTGGAAAGGTATTTTGGAACTTGACAGCACACTGGCAAAACCCTCCCTTCTATCCATCAGAGCAGTGACTGTGTTCTTCACAGTGCTGTGCAGATTCTGAAACACAAGGCTGTCATTACAGCTTGGAGTCTATGTGTGAACTCAAGCCTTGAGACATAAAAGTATTAGATTTTCTTCCCTAGAAACAATGAAAATTTTCTTATATCTGATTATTTTATGTGGCAGAGACCACATCTTTGTGCTGCATTAGAAAGAATGATTTATCCATTAACACCTTTCACCCATATAGTAAGGAAAAAAAATCCTGTTAAATCTATGAGAGTCTGTACCTCAGGGGTCCTTTTGTTTTGGATAAATAGGTGCCCCCAAGCCAGATTAGTTTTTCTTTAGAGGCAGGGAGCTTAATGTAAGAAGTAGCCTTTGAACTTGAAGAAAGCTGAGAAGCTATATCTGTACCTGCCTCAGTAAAATAATCTCAAAGTCATTTTGAGTGTAATTTCCAGATGAACAAATTAGGAGTGATCCATTTAAAACTGACATTAAACATTTTGATATTTATGGCTAAGGTGTAATGAATGATGGCTTTAGCACAATAGGGGAATTAGGAGAAAATGCAGACACATGAGTGAGAAAGGAAGAGTCAGTCTTATTTGTACCTCAGTTCTTGCTACTTCTGCCAAAATCCTGTAACTCAGGTGGGCTTTTTCCACAGTCCCCAAGCAGACTGTTGCTTCTTTGAACCAGGCAGTAGAACCACTTGTCAGGTGGCTGTTCTTCTCCCCACCCCCTGAAAAACAAAGTTGAGAATAATAAAAGTACAAGTTTGGAAGGTGCCTCACAGATCTGGTCTGACCACCTAATGTTTGCATCTTCTGTAATATCCCTGCTGAATGGGTATCCAGAAACAAAAATTATATTCTTTCCAAAGGCAGTTCCCTTTATATTAGTACAACTCCAACTATTAGAAAAATCTCACTTGTTAAGAGTTGAATTCTTTCTGTGTATAGCTTCCTCTACTCACTGTTGCCAGTTTTACTACTTGAGTTTATACTAAGCAAAAATAATCCTTGTTTGTGGCATTTTCTCAAATATTGAAGTATAGCTATCTTGTTATCCTTGAATTTTTATTTATTTTTCTTCAGTGGTAAACACTGCCAGGCCTTTTGACCATTTTTAATCTTATATGGTTTCAACCACCAGCATAGTTGTTTCTTTTTGAATACATTGAATCCATTTACAACTGCTAAAAAAAAAAAATGGCATTAGGACCAGAACCACTCAAAAATTGGAAAAAATCTAGAAACAGGAGAATCGGCCCCGTCTCCCCCTTACGTCTTTGCTTCCATCAATGCAGACTAAGTTCACATTATTATTATTATTTTGGCAGTCTCAATATATCATTGGCCTGACTAGAGCTTCTTCTTGAACAAAACTCTCCATCTCTTATATTTATGGTCCGTTGATAAACCACATTTTCCCCATTCTATACTTACACAATTGTTTTAAACCTAAGTACAGGATGTTGTGTTTTTCCAGGTTAAATTTTGTCTTATTAAAATCAGACTATTAATCAAGTCTCTCAGAATCTTTTAGTACCCAGATTTAGTCAGTCAATATAGTCTCCCTCTAATCCTCAGTTTCCTCACAAAAGAGAATACCAATGACCTCATAAGATGATTGTGAAGACTGTGTGATCCAGCACATGGAAAGTGCTTAGCATGGGGACAAATACATAAGTGCTCAATAAAGCATAATAGTAACATTTTATAAGCAAGCCCAGCCTACAAAAACGTCTTCAAACCTTAAAGTACATTTGTTGACATTATATAAATAAGTCCCAACATTTTAGAATAAATTATTTTAGTCAAAACCATATTGTAGGTAGAATTTGAATGAAAAATGTAAGCAACGTGATGTAAGTGAATACTAAAGCCTTTACAATTATAGAATTCAAAGAGAAAAAATTAATCTCTATACATTTCCAAGTAAGAAGGCTACCTAGTTGGACAAGTGGAGGCTCATTTTGAATTGCCTCTTGAAATCTACATTTCCACCTCTCAGAGCCATCTGCTACTAGCAAACTCTAAATCTACAAAAATGATAAATTGCTTTGCATCTCCTCTATGTGAAATCATTACTCAAAGCTGTAGGGGTGAGTTGTTAATGACAAAGCACCATGTGTGTGAGAAAGTTGAAATTTCCTTTCTGTCAATTCGTTACCAAAGAATTAGCAGGATGACACATTGGAAATGCTCTTGGTTTATGAAGTTTTCAGGTCTGGGTTCCCAGCATAGCACAAGATCATTTTAACTAAGTGAGCTTGGAAAAGTTGCTAAACCTCAGACCCTCCATTTTCTCACTTATAGCAGTGGGGTAATAATAACTTCTAGAATTGTAAGGAATTTGAAGTAACATGCAAAGTACCAACTATGATTGATACTAGCAGTTATTATCAATCACTCATATTCATGAGTGCTGATGATAACAATCAACAAGAGTTTATGTGATATTCACCTGGTTTCTACGAACAGAATTTGAAGATCAGCCATGCCAATAATATAATTCAATAGAAGACAATAGCAAGAGAGTATAGAAATTAGGAATATATTATATTGTGCTTTGGAATTAGTGTGAAAGTAAGATTCTTACTTTCCTTAATTGAAAACACAATATAGAAGAAAGTCAGATGAACTTACAGAATGGCCTAATATTCTGGCCTGTAATTTCATTGAAACATGGGAATATTACAATTTTGTAACTTCACTCAACCTTTCTTAAGTGCCTGAGACATACCAGGTAACCCACATTCTAAGACAGTGCCCTTGGTGATCATAAAACTTTTCTCACTGCACTTTTTTAATATCTAAAGCCCTCTTTGGGAATCCATGGAATCATAAATTGAAAATCTTTTTATCTCAAAAATCATTGAATCATGGAACACTGTTAACATTTTCTTTCTTTCCCTACATAGCACATTAAGCATGAAATAAAACTCAATACCAATAGCAGAGATTCATCCTTTGAATAGCTTTTCTTTATATTAATAGCCAATGGAGTCTTTGTTTGCTTTGTAGAATGAAGGTATGATGTTATGAAATTAAAATACATTTACTAATTGCAAAGAAGTCAGTAAAATTTAATCTTTGTATTATACTATTTAAGGTGTGCACTCCCATACAAAAGGTTAATGTGGATTTACTTTAGTTTTTAGGTAGATGTTTGTCAAAAGCTAAAAGAATCCTTTAGTAAATGCTCCTTCAAAATGAAGAATACACTTCAATTGTAAATTTTCAAATTTAGTTCTTTATATGTTATTATTTTGAAGTGGTATAATCTCATATTTGGCAACTCTAAAAGTTTCTACTTATAAATATTCTATATAGCAGGGAATTTTAATAAAGAAACATTAAAAAAAATTGCTTGGGGGTGTGGCCAAGATGGCAGAATAGGAAACCTTCTAATTCAACTCCTCCCATGGGCATACCAAAATTACAACTGCTTACAAAACAACTATTAGAATGACCTGGAGACTAGCCGAAAAGATTTTCTACAACTAAAGAGGCAAAGAAGGAGCCACAAAGAGACAGGTAGGAAGGGTAGAGACACAGTGGAGTCAGGAGTTATACACCCAAAGTCAGCAACCCACAAACAGGAGGAATATTGCAACTTAAGGAATCATCCCCCAAAAGCAAAGGATTTGAGTCTCACATTTGGCTTTCCAGCCCAGGGGTCCTGTGCTGGGAAGATGAGCTTCCAGAATATCTGGCTTTAAAAACCAGCATGGCTTATATTTGGGGGAGCCAGAGGCTTACAGGAAACATGGACTCTGCTTTTAAAGGCCCATGCAAAACTCACATGCTGAGTCCCAGCACAGAGGTGGTTGGAAGGAGACTGAATCAAACCCATTTGCTGATCTTGGAGAGCCTCCTGGAGAGATAGGAAGCAATTTGGCCTACCCCAGAAATGGAGACCCTGGCAGCAGACATTTTTAAGAGTTCTGCTGCAGTGACCCTGCCATTGGCAAGTGCCATTATAGAATCCTCCCTCTAGCCTATTAGTGCCAGGGGCTTGCAGTTAGTCTGGAAGAGAGTGGCATTACATATACTAAGTGATGAAAGAAAAAACCTGTAACCAGAAATACTCCACAGGCAAGGTTATCATTTCAGATTTTAAGGAGATAGAGAACTTTACAGAAGAAGCAAAAGCTAAGAGAGTTCAGCATCAGTAAACAGGCCTTACAAAAAAAATGTTAAAGGGACTTTTTTAAGTGTAAAAGAAAAGGCCACAACTAGAAATATTAAAAGGATAAGAGGAAAGTTTTCATTGGTAAAGGCAAATAAATAGTAAAGGTATTGGATCAACCACTTATAGAGCTAGTAGGAAGGTTATGAAAGTAGTAAAATCACCTATATTCAAAATAAGTAGTTAAGAGATACAGAAAACAAAAACATGTAAAATAAGACAGCAAAAACATCAAAGGAGGGGTGGGCAGTAAAGTAGGGTTCTTAGAATACATTTTAACTTGAGATCATTGATTTACAAATATATACTATGAAGACACAGTATTCTAAATAGTGTAATACTGGCATAAAATAGTCACATAGATCAATGCGACAGAAAAAAGAGCCCAGAAATGAACCTACACCCATATGATCAATTACTTTATAACAAAGGATGCAAGAATATACAATAGGGAAAAGATAGCTTCTTTAATAAATGGTATAGGGAAAACAAGATAGCTATGTGCAAAAGAATATAACCGAACGATCCTCTCACACCATACACAAAAATAAACTCAATGTGATGACTTAAATGTTAAACCTGAGAGCATTAAACTCCTAGAAGAAAACATAACCAGTGAGCAATTTGAGATCAGTCTTAGCTCTGTGTATATATTTTGGATCTGTCTCCTCAGGCAAGGCAAACAAAACCAAAAATAAACAAATATGGTTATATCAAACCAAAAAGATTCTGCACACTAAAAGAAATTATCAACAAAATGAAAAGGCAGTCTACTGAATGAGAAAAATTATTTGCAAATGATATATCTGATAAGGGGTTAATATCCAAAATATACAAATAACTCACACAACTAAATGTCCAGAAAAACTAACTCGATTAAAATGAGCAGAGAAACTGAATAGACATTTTTCCAAAGAAGACAAACAGATGGCCGACAGACACATGAAAAGATATTTGACATCACTAATCATTGGAAAGTGAAAACAAAACTATAGTGAAATACCACCTCACATCTGTCAGAGTTGCTATCATCGAAAAGACAACAAATGATAAGTGTTGGCAAGAATGTGGTAAAAAGAGGTCTCGTGTGCACTGTTGGTGGGACTATAAATTGGTGAAGCCACTATGGGGAAAACTATGGAGATTCCTCAAAAAATTAAAAAAGAACTACCCATGTGATCCAGCTATTTCGCTTCTGGGTATTTACCAAAATAAACAAAAACACTAATTCAGAAAAATATATGCACCCCAATATTCATTGCTGCATTATTTACAACAGTCAAGATAGACTAGTGATAGACTAACAGGTAAAGATGTAGAGTATTACACAAACATAAAAAAAAATTTTGCATTTGTGACAAGATGATAGATCTAGAGGGTATTATGCTAATAAGTCAGATGGAGAAAAATAAATACTGTATAACCTCACTTCTATATGGATTCTTAAAACAAATCAAAATAAAAACAGACACATAGATATTGAGAACAATGGATGGTTACCAGAGTTGGGTATGGGTTGGGCAAAAAAGATAAAGGGGATTCAGAGGTACAAACTTCTAGTTATAAATAAGCCACTGGGATGTAACATAGAGCATAAGGAATATGGTCCATGATATGGTAATAACTTTGGGGACAGATGGTTACTAGACTTACTGTGGTGATCATTTCATAGTGTATGCAAATGTCAAATCACTACATAATACAAATGAAACCAGCATAATATTGTACATCAGCTATATGTCAATTAAAGAAACATTTATTATTCATTAAGAAAATATAAAAACCCAGCTTTTTACTTTTTTGGTTTTTTTAAGGGCCATATCCATGGCATATGGAGGTTCCCAGGCTAGGGGTCCAATCGGAGCTATAGAAGCCCGCCTACACCACAGCCACAGCAACGTGGGATCTAAGCCACTTCTTCAACCTATACCACAGCTCATGGCAACGCCAGATTCTTAACCCACTGAGAAAGGCCAGGCATCGAAACCATGTCCTCATGGAAGCTAGCTGGATTCACTAACTGCTGAGCCATGATGGGAAGTCTAGCTTTTTAATTTTTTAATAGAAAATCCAAATAGGCCTGGATCCAGATCTCTTTTCAAACAAACCAGGGTAGTACATGATTTCCTGTGTTATAGTAAGAACAGGATTTTATAAACCTTGTGTAATGTATTGTGCTGTAATTGTACAAAAAAGACTAGATAGCAAAGACCAACCTAGGAAATTAGAAATCAACAACAAGTAGTTTATAAAAACTATCACTGAGCAGAAACTAGGTAATCAAGCTGTTGCATATAATCAATTAAACAGTAACCTCAAAGTAAATCATATTTTAAGAGCACAGTGGCTTATGTTATTAATTATTGAAACTTTTTTTTTGGTCTTTTTAGGGTCGCACATGTGGCATATGGAGGTTCCCAGGGTAGGGGTCCAATCAGAGCTGTAGTTGCCGGCCTACACCATAGGCACAGCAATGCCAGATCCTCAATCCACTGAGCAAGGTCAGGGATCAAATCCACACCCTCATGGATGCTAGTTGGGTTCGTTAACCTCTGAGCCACAATGGGAACTCCTGTTTGTTTGTTTGTTTAAGTTACCATTTCCCCCCCAAAAAGTCAAAATATAGGAAGGCCATCATGCCAAGGGAAAGGAGTACACTGCCAAAAATGGAGAGTGCTCTTCTATTTGAGCAAATGTGCCTTAGAGGCCATTATGTATGTTGCAAATGCAGGGACCCTCTGCTGTGAACATTGTGCTTCCAGTTCTCAGATTCAGGCTTTCACAGTTGGAAACCTGAAGATGAGATGAGCTTACCTGTTGTGATGAGCCATATGAGAAACATGCTCCTAAACACCAGTCTGTATGGTTGATAGATTTCCTCTCTGAGCCACACCATCAGCTCCCCTTCCACTTGTGAATAAGAATGAAAAGGCCCACTCCTACAAGCCTCATGGTGGGAGAAGATACAGGCAAGGCAGCTTGTCACAGTTAGCAAGGTAATTTCTCTAAGTCAGAAGTGTGGAGCAGACAATGCAGCTGGAAACCCCCAAAACTGAACAATGGCCATTCACTTCTATATACATAAGGCAGCTAAGCCAATTCTCTGGGTTAGGATGAATTTAGATGAGGGATGATTTAGGAACAGAATTAGGAAGGCTTCAAAGAAAGGTAATAAAAATATTACATGTACCTATAGGGCAGCGGCATTTCCAAGGAAGATGGGTCACAGGAAAGGCTCCATCAAAGTGAGTTGTCAGATCAACTTGGGAAATGCTAAGTATCTTATCTATCCCATGGAGAGCAGGAAAGATCCTGCAGTGAATGAATTTTGCTTAATTTTTTTTAACTTTTTAAAAAAAATTTATTATAGCTGATTTACAATGTTCTGTCAATTTCTGCTATACAGCAAATTGACCCAGCTATACATCTACATACATTCTTTTTCTCACTTTATCCTCTATCATGTTCCGTTACAAGTGATTAGATATAGTTCCCTGTGCTATAGAGCAGGATCTCATTGCTTATCTACTCCAAATGCAATAGTTTGCCTCTACTAACCCCAAACTCCCAGTCTATCCCACTCCCTCACCCTTGGCAACAGCAAGTCTGTTCTCCAGGTCCATGAGTTTGTTTCTTTTCTGTAGATAGGTTCCTTTGTGCCATATATTAGATTCCAGATATGTGATATAATATTGTATTTGTCTTTCTCTTTCTGACTTACTTCACTAAGTATGAGAATCTCTAATTGTATCCCTGTTGCTGCAAATGGCATTATTTTGTTCTTTTTTATGGCTGAGTAGTATTCCATTGTGTATATATTCCACATCTTCTTAATCTATTCCTCTGTTGATGGACATTTATGTTGATTCCATGTCTTGGCTATTGTGAATAGTGCTGCTATGAACATAGGGGTGCATGTTATCTTTTTCAATGAGAACTTTGTCTGGATATGCGCCCAGGAGTGGGATAACTGGATCATATGGTACTTCTATGTTTAGTTTTCTGAGGTACCTACATAGTGTTTTCCATAGTGGTTTTACCAATTTACATTTCCACCAACCATGTAGAAGGGTTCCCTTTTCTCCATACCCTCTCCAGCATTTGTTATTTGTGGACTTACTAATGACAGCCATTCTGACAGGTGTGAGGACATACCTTAATGTAGTTTGATTTACATTTGAATTTGCTTAATTTTGTCTAATACTTTGTCATATTAAAGATATTTATTAACATAAAACATACTATCTCACCTTGAAGATGTTTTTATGCCTTGCCAGGTCTGGGGAGGGCAGATGATTTTATTCTTATCAACAAACAGAGATATCAAATGACTGGTAGAAATTCATATCACCAGGTACAAGGTGGTGGCAATGCTTGCCCCCCAAATGCAGGCTGTTGTCCAGTGCTCCTTGAGCTATATCAGCTCAGTCACAAAGAATCTTGAAAGAAATTATGAAAGGCTTCTGAGACTTGCTAAAAGAGAGTTGATAGAATAAATAGAATAAATAATTTTAAAAGGTATTCTAACTTAAGAGTCTAGAGATATAGGTCCCATTACTGGCTCTATCTCTGGCTGGTTGTGTAGAACTTTGGGGAAAAGATTTATCTTCTCTAGACTTTGGTTTCCTTGAGTGAGGTGACAACCATCTTAGGCCATCCAGCAGCATCCCTACTACCTCTTCTGAGGATAGGATCTTTTTCTCGTGTGAGGATTCATAGCCTTGCAGTCTGACTATTCGTGGAAGGTGAACTGACTCTACTTCCCCTTGTTCTTTCCCCTATCACCACATGGGTGGTGTTGATAAAGCACACCCTCTGGCCCTGGCCTCAGTCACAGAGGTTTATTCAGGGATGGATACAAGATCCAAACGGGCCTGAGTTTGCCCAGGAAAAGACCATTTCTTTCTGTTATGGTTGTTCAGCTGGTGTCTATTGTAAGATGTGAGTGTGAGCCTTTGTGAATCATTTCTTTTTCCTGCCACATGGAAAGAACTTTACTGAAAGGTGGAGAAAGTGGAAGAATCTAGATGACCTCATACATCAGCTTTTCATACAGCTGAAACACCTGTGGCCTTGAACGTAGGAGTCATGCAAGTCAGTAAATTCAGTTTTTTTTTTTTAATTTAGCTTTAATTGCATTTATGTTGATTGTAACCCAAAGAGTCTTAACTAATCCAGCCTATTCTCACTTGAACATTTCATGAATTTAGAAGATATTTATGTTACTTAAAATAAGGTGAGATTACTTTCTTAGCAAGCTCATCTCTGGGAGGTAGGGGAGGGAATTTCACATTTAATCCTTTTTTTAATTATTGAGTCACTGAAATTTCCGGTAGGGGCAGTGAAAAGGACACTCATTCCTGACCTGAATTTGTAGAAAGATATAAGTAGCTTCCAGAATTTCATTTGGAGCTCTTCCTTCAGGCTTTCTACCTTCATACTCATCCTCAGCTTGAGTATATCGTGCAGTGAGCCTTGTGTATGCTGCCTAAAGACAAGGAAAAGTCAAATGAAGCTGAGTAGGTCAGGTCTCTGAATCATTTATAGAGAAGAACAGAGAGTATTTCGTCTGTAAGGGGAAAAGTCACAAGTGTGTGTGGCTCCTACAGCTGGATCTCCAAGAACCCATGGGCACAAATCAAGCAGAAGACAGGATGGAATCATTGAAAGGCCCCTTTAAATTCCATGATACTTTGCATTCAATCAGCTTCCAAGATCTAAGTTAGTACCTCGTTCAGAGTTATGCCATAATGGATACTAAATAATACATATTTATTGATGATAAAGATAAGAAGATCTGCCAAGGCCTCTTTGACCTCTAGGTATGAGAAAATTGAGCTGGCGAACAGGATGCCTGCAATTAGTCTAAGACTGCGGAGAAGAAGAAAGAAATGGAGAAGGAATTAACTGTCTTCCACATTCTTCTCACACTGCTGAGCTCTCCCACTCAGTAGTCTTTGATCCTTTTATTAAGTTCTCTAAATGTGAAATTTCCCAGTCACCGTTTTGAGAATTCAGGATCTGCCTGTCAATTTCTAGAGACTTAATTTGATAGGTTCTTTCTGTTTTCATCGATCTTCTTCAAATTTAGGATCCCCTCTCATTTCTCTTAGCTTAGCTTTTAAAGATTTTCAAGCTTGTACAATATATAATCTCTGACTTTTCTATCCCTTGGGGTTTTAGCTTCTTTTTCTTTCCAATTCTTAGATGAAGATTGAAACATATATCTCAAGATAGAGATGATTGTAAAACTCTAGGCACCTCCTATAAATCTTGTTTACTGAACATTTTGGGAGTATTTACTTGCAGCTTTTTCTATGCATTGCTTTCTTGTAAGCAAATAAATAGTGTAAAACAAAGAATTGGAGAATATGTAATACTTAGATTTAGTCTGCAGTGAAACGGATGTTTCGTTGGTATACAATATGAGAGTATAGGAGTGCTCACATGCCTTGATCAATACTATTTAGAATATGAGCTATATGATCCTGCTCAATTTATGGAAAAATAAATAAGCCAAAGAGACACTCTGGATCCCAGAGGGATTTTTTTCCCAAAGCAATCAGACATCTGGAGTCCTGGTCTGATAAAAATCGATGGCTCTTTCAGGGTAGTATATCTTTAGATGTGGGTGAGGGTAGGAGTACATAATGAGAGGAACTGGTGAGGGTGGAAGGCAAATACAAAAAGAAAAATTGATAAAAGCTGTAACATTTTCTTCCTGTAATAAACTATGTCAGTGCATAGGCTGGAGCATAATTAGTTATGTATATTTATATCACTATGACTTCCAGAAATAGTAAATAGGAACGGTTTCTTTATTATTTGATTCTGTGGGTAGATCATATGCCTTCCCTTATGTGTATTTATCTGTGCCTGTGTTTCATGGCTTGCATGAATAGGAATTGTCTCATTTTTAGTAATAAGTTGTAATGTACCACATACACAGGGGTGCTTGGCAGATGCTATCTGTTTGAATTAAGAGTTCAGAAAATGTTACTATTGAATGGAAAGCAGTTTTAAAATGGGGGCAGGACAGAGTTTTGATCCAACATTATCACAGATGGTTTGACCTTCTATGTATTGATCACTCTGTGCCTGCATTTACCCACTCAGAAATATTTCGGCAACCGAGTGCTTACATGTATTTAGTAAAGGAAACTATTTACCCATAATCCCTTCAAAATAGACATAAACAAATAAAAATAATGACTTGTTTATTCTCATTTAGTATGTATTGTTACTTAAGTTAGAAGTAAGCCACTGTTTGCAAGCTTACTGGAGAGTATTTTAAAATGCATTTAGTTATCCTTACAATTGTCCTTATAGAAGTTCCCCTCTGATATATTCTGAATTTCTCAAATATAAGGAATAAATTTAGACTCTTAGGAGCACCAGAAAAGTTACATGACTTGCTGATAATATTTTTCCTGAACTCTACTTTCCAAGAATTTTTAAATCTAAGCTGCTGCTATAAAAATTAACCTTGGGCTTTTAAACATTTTAAGCATTTAAAACAATACAAAAATATCTGGAAAGGAAAACAGTGAATTTGGCCATTGAAGTGGTTAACCATTGAGACTTTAAATTCAGACATTAGGAAACAGTTACTACTGCTGGAGCAGACTTTAAAACATATCCCATTTGAGCTATTGTGCACATATCTAAATGGGATTTGGCAGGTGGATAAAAGATTTATTGATTCCCGTTTGGGGTATTACTGTAGACTTACTACTTCAACAGGCTTTCAACCTAGGTTTGAATCTTACAGAAAAAACTGAACCCTGGAATCCTTTCCTGGCATTGCAACCCCCAAAGTGACAGGTTCAATAAGCCAGGGCTAAGGAAGGCTTTAAACTGCACGTGGAACAGCTGCTATGTGCTACTGCAGCAGCTCAAAGGGAAACATGCTTTGGGAGTGAAAAATTGGCTATTAATTATTCTTCAAACATTCAAGAAGTTTCTATAAACAACAATGCATATCAGTCTAAATGTATACAGACCTAGAAGGACAGCTTCCTAATAATGTGCTCTTTAATTCATTGCACTTTCCTTTCATTGCTTCCTCCAGTGTGAACATAGAGATCTGGGATATTTAAGGCACTGGTTAGATGATGTGTAATCTGTCAGCATAGAAATTGCTGTCTGCCCAGGCCTGGCTAGATGTCTGAAAGGTTGCTTTGGCTTTTGTAAATATCCTGAGTTGAAGGAGCACTTGACTTTGGGGGGTGGGTCCCTACCCGAAGGACCAAGATTGGAGTGACAAATATATTTCTAAGATATCTATTGAAGGGAGCTCCAAAACACTTTAAGAGACAGGGAAACATTAAACAAATTAATTCAATAGAATCACAAAATAGGAATGTCATTTTGAATCCATCTTCCTCATTTTAGGGCTGATGCTACTCAGTTACTTAGAGACCAGAACCAAACTTTCTTACATCATAGTACAGTATGCTCTTTCCTCTTGCACTCAGAATTAGTATAGGTAGACATAGTAAAGATACTGAACCTTGATCCAATGAGAGGCCAGGCTGGCTTGAAAATCAGAAAACAGGCACAGGGACCATTAGAAGCAAGCATTATCTTAGACTTAACACAGTAGTATGACTTTTGTGCCTCGGCTTCCTTCTAGCAGCCCTCAGGGTGTTCAACACTCAAGTTCTTGATACATTTTCAGAGAAAGTGGGAAGATTCATAACAACAATCTTAAAAAAATAACATTTATTAACAGTTGGTTAAGCTACTTATGTAGAAGCCACCCAATTAGGCACAGAGGCATCAGTGGCTGCCTGCACAGCCTGAGAGAGGTTACAACCTTGCTAATCCACTTACTATGTCTCACGAAAACCTCTCCCTGTTTCTGCTGTATTTCCAGAAGGGTTTCAGGATGTATCAGATGCCTCCCCATGGACCATGCCAGATCCAGCAAGCTTTTACAGGAAGCCATCTCTCTCTCTCTCTCTCTCAGGACTTCCCAGTAATTACTGACCAAATGGTAGACTTAAGTGTGGAATGATAAAATCTGACTGTTTGCATTTATCCCTTTCCATTCCCTATCTCTTAAGGCTGACATTGTTTTATTACACTAAACCCAGAAAGTGACTTTTAAAACTGACTTTCCTTGTAGCACATCTGCGGGAAAGGATCAACGCTCCATAAATGCTGGGCAGGATTTAAAAGTTTCATTTAATGCATTTGTTAGGATTGGGGGAAAAAAAGAGGGAGTCCAAGGCAGAGTGAGACAGGGAGTGGTGTGGGGCCCAAGAAAGTGGTTGTCCTGTGGCCATTGGGGAATAGGGAGTGTAAAAAGCCTCTTGCACACACTGCCTCATCTATAAAAACCAGAACCACTTAGCATCTCTCTAAGTAACAAATGGATCTAAGGGTTGTAGAGAAGAGTTGTTGGCAGAAAATGGTCCCCGGGGCTATGACATTTTCAGATCATGTGTGTCTCCGTATAATGCATAGATCATGGATTATAGAACTCTGTTCACATATCTTTTCTAAGGACTAAATTTTTCAGGTTCTGCTTTGTAACTATCACCATTTCTGGTGGTAAGAGAATAAGTCTGGATGGTCGAGATAAGGAGAAACCATAAATTTTGCTTTTGAGATGCAGGGAAGAGGAAAGCTGGTGTGAACAAGTATTACGAGGAACAAGGATGGAGATGGATTGTAGTGATAGCAGAGATAAAGAGTATTAGTAGAGGGGAGAGTAGTAGGGGGCTTTGGCAGACCCTGCTTTCAACTTTCAGGACTTTAGCTTTAGATGAAAACCTCTGTCCTATACAAACAAGTACAAAGTGCCCTGTAGGTTTGAGACCTGTTTCTGAAATGCACTGTAAACACACGTCTTGCATTCAGCAGGGTACAATATGAGTCCTACACACTCTCGGTGATTGGTTTTTTTTTTATTTCAAATCAATTTCCACCAGAGCATTGGATTCACTGTAGGCTAATAAATCTTTGGAAGAAGAGACCCTTAGCAGATGTTGCAGCCACAAAACAAAGAAAAACAAAAGATTTTCTTTTAAATGTCTGGTTTGTCCTGTGTGAACTGGTTGTTCTGTTTTGCTTCTCCCTTTGAAACATGGAGGCAGGAGATTAACTTGGTGCCACAGAAACTATCTATAAAATAAGAGGTCTTCATTTCCTATCTTACCCATTAGCAAAAATAAACTGCCATCTATGACTCACTCACTCTTGACTACAATTTGACCCTGCTTCCCTGCCCAGATAGAAACAAACGAGCAAACACTTCCCTGCTGAAAATATTGGATCAACAGGCAGAACTTCAAAATCCCCCTGTTTTTTTCAAGCCTGATATCTATTAGCATTCAAAAAAACCCATTCTGTGTCATAATTCTTGACAAGATTAGTTTGGGAGTGAAATAGATCTTTATAATGTTAAGGGATGTTAAAGGACACCCAAACTTTTTGCCCCCAACCCTTAAATCACTGACTGTTTATACCAGTTGTGCCTCTTTCCAATTAAATGAGACACTTCCTTGTTTTTAAATGTTAGTCTGTCTCATATCTGTTACTGTGAAGCCTTTAATTGCTCCTTCCATAGTAGAGGATTCTTAATATCCTTGAAAATATTTAGGATCCTACCCCAGGTTTAAAAATAAATTGCTCAAAACCTCATGTCAAGTTTAAGCCTGAAGCTACTGTATCCTTTGGGTTATTTTCTCATTCGTGGTTTTCCAGGTGCTTCTTTCTAAATTCCCTTCAGTTTCTGAGCCTGCAGACCATCTGTAGTTCCACTCAGGTCCAGCTTTCCCAGTTTGGGTTATAACACACATCCTTGACATTCAGAACTTCTGCTAACTCCTCCGAACCTTTTGCTCTGGCCTGGGGCTGATTACTCACTCCTGGTTTTTCTTTTAATTTTGCCCTTAAGCTAGAAAACATAATATGGCAAAGACAATGCATGCCATATTTTAATAACAGTGGTTTACCCCAGGGAGAATTAGTGTCACTGTGTACTTTAGGAGCTACTTTTCTTTGATATATATATTTTTTTCTTTCATCAGCATCCTGATGCCATCTTGCTGACGTTGGTCAGGGGAAAGATTCTCTCCCAGAAGGCTGTCTCTTCCTTTCATTAGCGGGTGTAACCCAGTGTGTTCCCACCGGAGCCCTGTACGGAACGGAAGTGTAAACTTCCCGCGGGGGCCTCGTGTCCTCTCTGCTGGCTCAGAGAGCTGAGCCTAATGAAATAAAAAATACTAACTGTAACAAAGGATGCTGCCTCCAGGATGGCTCCTGTGCTTGTGGCTGGGCCCTGTTTTACTCGTCCCTGAGCCTCTCCGTCACCCCCACCCTCATCCCCGTGGGATCTCGGAGTTGAATCACAGATCTCCAAAGCGAATTACACCCCGACAAGTAACCCAAATCCTCACCCTCGCCCACTCCCTTCTGCCGGGAGGGGAGCGCAGAATGATCACCAGGAGACCAGGAACAAAACACTTAAATGTTGCATTTATTAGGTAAATGTTAAATAAAAAAAAGTCAAAACGGTGTCACGAATGTCAAGAGCACTTTTGTGGCGTAAACCGTGCAGTCACGAGCTATGAGTTCTATTCTGGGTCTTTGCCTAGGGGCCAACAGGAGTGCCAGCCCCCGCAAAAGACCTAGTGGGAAATGTGATAAAAGAAACAACTCACCGTGTTCACATTCGCAGGCTACCCCTCCCCCACCCCTTCTCCCAACACAAAACTCTAACCCTCAGGCAGGCAAACGGGCCACTAGGGCAGAAAAAAATACTTATCAAATATTTGTATTCAAGCAAACAAACACAAAATCCCTTAAAACAGCACGTTACAATCAATCAAAAGTATTTATCGCCTCTCCTGCCAGGGCTGGGAGGAGCGCGAGGAAATGGGCGCGAACCCGGACACGGATTTGTGTGTCCGCATTAGTTCTGTTGAGTGGCGTATATGGGTCAGTTTTCCGGTCACCAGGCAATCGGTGCCGCTGGTGTCTCCATGCCCGCCCTCTCCACCTGCCCCCAGAGCTTGGCCCACCTGCAGGTGGAAAGAGGCCTCGGCCGGGTTGGTCTCCCCGCATCCCGCGCTAGCGGCAGCTTCCAAAGTTCTGCGCCCTAATCGCTTTCTTTTTGACACTTGCTGCTGAGTCCAGAGTCAGGGCTCTCTCCTCCTCCAGCCAGGCCTGGGGACTTTGGGAGGGCGAGCGAGAAACGTGTTGCTTCATTCCGAAAGGCAGAAGTCAACAGAAATAATTGACTCCCGACAGGTTTTCTTCTCCCAGTCTCGGATGGTGAGGGGGCGCGGCCGGGCTGGAGAAGTGGGGCGGCTGCCGCGGGGGTCGGGGACCGGTCAGTAGGGCCCCACGACCACAGCCTCCACCTCCTTAGACGGTCTCCGGTCCTTCACCAGGAAGTTGATCATGCCCTCGGACTTGATGAGGAGGTTGCAGCCAAGGAAGAAGATGCCAAAGACCACGGTGAGCGAGAGCACGCACATGACGGCGATCTGCACCACTCGCATGATGTACAGGCTGCGCTCGTCCGGGCCGCCCTCCGCGAAGCCGTCGTCGGTCACCACGGACGCCTGGGTGCAGCAGCGCACCGCGCGCTCCAGCGCCTCGCTGCTGTTGGCCAGGAACAGACCCGCCACATCAGTCTGGTTGCCCAGGGCTGGATTCATCGCGGGAGCGGGCGGGCGCCCGGGGAGGCGCGGGTCCGAGGGGTGGGAAGGCGGTGGCGCGGAAGAAACAGGTGAGCTGAGCGCTCACTTGCCGACTTGCGGGCGCGGGGGTTGTTCGCCCTCTCCTTTCCAAAGTCTCCGAGCCGTGGGAGTTCCCCCGGAGCCTTTGCGACGCGCGCCGCAGCCTGGCTAGTCTGAGCGGTCCGATCCTGCCCGGGAGACGTTCCTTCCCGGAGCTGGCTCGACTGGGGGCTGTTGGAACTTGGCGGGGCTGGGCCAGCGGGGCCGTGGGAGGTGCGGACCGCGGCGGCAAGGCGGCTGCTCTGAGTGAACAGCGGCCCCTTCCGGCCGCGCCGCCGCTGTGCGCCCGCCGCGGTTGGACTGTAGGAGAAGCAAAGGGGTGAACCTCTTCTTGCAGCTTTCCTGCTTCGCTTCTGGTCCAGCTCCAAAGGCTAGGCTGAGGTCTCTGTACTTTTCTGGCTTGAAGGATGATTGAAGTTTCGGGTGGGGGAAGAGTTGCGACTGGCCGAAAGTTTCCTAAGAACTGGGTCACACCAGCTCAGCATGTCCTTTGCCTCCCGCCCCTCTCACCTCCGGGAGGTGGAAAGTAGCAATGAGTCGCAGATGCCAGATGCTGCTGGCGAATGCACGGACCCGCCGCCTGTGCCTGACTTTGTCTCGCTTGCGACAGATTTCTAGTGTAGTAGGGGTGTATTTTTTAAAAAGCAACGATTTTAGGAAGAAAGAAAAGCAGGGAGAGAAGGAAGACGGGAAAGAAGAAAGGAAGAAAGGGAGGGAGAGAAGGAGCAATTGGAAGAGTAAGGCCGTTTTTATAGTGACTTTTGAGGGAAAGGAAAGGGAGTTAGGGGAAGCAAAGGTTCTTAGGTGGCCTTTGTGTAGAAGCAGTTGGCAGAAATAGGGTCACCTCTCTGGTAAGGGAGGGGGAAGTGGACAGAATGGCCACCCTTGTAATCTTAATTGCCAATGAGTTTTTGGATGTACTTCCAATGTTTTGCTCTGTTGGCAGTAAATCACTTGTTTAAGGGAATTGCTCATCAACATCCATTACTTAGAACACTGGCCAGCTGCTGGAAGCCCTCCCCATTTTCCGTAAACTAATGTATTTCACCTTAGTCATTTAAACAAAATTGCAGATATTCTAGGGGTCTGATTGAGGCTTCAGCCCATTGTGATTCTGCTTCTGGTTTCAGTGAAATGTTACAAACCTGTTAGGTTGTTTCTTGAGTTCTAGAAGAATACTTCAGGGTTTTTAAAAAATTTTTTTTCTACTTTTTTTCTTCTCCTTTCCCTTCCTTCCTTTTTCTTTCCAGTGTGGCAGCTGGAAATTTGAAGTAATTTGAAGTCTAGTCCAAACTTTCGATAGAATACCTTTATTATATTTCTATTAAAACAAAGTAGCTGCCTTGCCATTTTCAACCCTTTTCTGAATTCTGTTATATTCTCTTGTTCAACGCTCTAATTTTTGTCTCCTCAAACATAATTAACTCCATTTTCACAGGTTTCAGTGTGTTTTTGTACTACTTTGTGAGCACAATAGAGTGAACTGCATTTTAGCAGAGAGTTTTCAACTTTTGGATGTTAATTTTTATATCAGCTCTATTAAGTTTAGACCCTTCTAAATAGCTTTTTTAATTTTTTTTTTTTTTTAATTTTGGTGGAGTGTTTAATAGCTCAAGACCCAGGCTTCTGGGCCTCATCCACAATTCACCTGGGTTATTGTTCTAGTTTCCCATGGTTATAATTGTCTTGAAGAATACTTCTTTCCCAACAGTTTCTTCTTTGGATAAATTTATTATTTATTGATTAAAAAAACATTTAAATATCACTCTATCGTCAGCCTTAGTTCATATGGGTGATACTTAACAGTAAAACAATACCTATGTGAGAAAATCATAGAATAATTTAAGATGATATAAGGTAATACTAAAATGAATGGTAGAGGCAAGTAGTAGGAGTTTGGAAAAGCAAAAGATGGAGAATAGAGGTCGACTTTAAGGGATATTAGCTTGTACAGGATTTTGTGTTTAATACAAGTTGGGTATGGATGAGTAGAAAGAATACTCCCTTTTTATGTGACAGAAACAAGTAGAATTATAGTATATTTGTAAGGTCCAGTTACGAAAAGTTCCTAAGACTGCTAATTGAATCATTTCAGAATCTGAGCATATTTATTGATATTAACAATATTAATGTTTTAGTCAGAAGTCAGTGTAAACATGAGCAAAATTTGGAGTCCAGTGGAGGTTCTGTAATGTTAAACCTCTAGATTTGAGAAATACATTCTTAAAAGAAATTAGGTAATACTCTGATTTCATTTTCTTTCAGCTTTAACCACTAACAGCCACGAAATTATAGATAAGATAATGGTTATTCCCATCAGCTAGTTCATATCTCTGGGGAAGTGGTTTTGTTTCCTTGAGCCCTCTGCCCCAACCAGCCTGATTTTGTTGAATAAAATTTCTCAGAGTATTTAGATGGACACTAACTATAAAGTTAGTAGTACAAAACTCTCATTTATCACTCACTTATTACTGGATTTAAGGGGATTAAACTGCTAGAGCTTTTCAACAGAAATTGTCTTTCCCTTTTGTATTTTGAGGGAACATTTTTCTCTCAGCCTCACTCCTGTTATTCATCTATTTCCAAGAAAAATCTTAAGAGGTGTGGCAAATAATTCTCTAAAAATGTTTACATAGAAAAACAGATGGCAATATGAAGTGGAGTAATTTACTGATAATTCACCTCAAAGAAAAGGATTTTGATACATACAACAATTCATTATTATTTTTAAATAACTACCTCTCCTACTTTATTGGAGAGAATGTTTGATTTCAACAAGTTAAATGCTCAGCATTTCACAATATACATATTACACAAGAAAGGAAACATTTGTCTGTTCTTTCCAGAAAATATATCTATGGCATATAGTAAATTCTATAAAGATATTCCAGGGTGGAGTTCCCATTGTGGCGCAGTGGTTAACGAATCCGACTAGGAACCATGAGGTTGCGGGTTCGGTCCCTGCCCTTGCTCAGTGGGTTAACGATCCGGGCGTTGCCGTGAGCTGTGGTGTAGGTCGCAGATGTGGCTGGGATCCCGTGTTGCTGTGGCTCTGGTATAGGCCAGTGGCTACAGCTCCGATTGGACCCCTAGCCTGTGAACCTCCATATGCTGCGGGAGCGGCCCGAGAAATGGCAGGGAGACAAAAAAAAAAAAAAAAAAGATATTCCAGGGTGATATTGATGGGCATCTGTGAGCAGTAGTCACTGGATATATAGTTTGAATAGCCTTGGTGTAGAACCAGACAATTTCCATATCAAAAGCCTTTTCCTTGATTCTGTTTCTATGTGTATTGTGAAAATAGTAAGTGGACATTTTGAAGAAGAGAATATCAGACATATAAAGGATAAGATTTTTTTCTTTTTTTCTTTTCTTTTTGAACGTGCTTGGGGTGGTGGCTAGGGACCAAACCCATATCAAAGCCATAGCCAGAGCCACAGGGGTGACAACACCAGATCCTTAACCTGCTGAGTATTGAGAAAACTCCAGGGCAAGGTTTTTTTAAAAAATAAATTACACTAGTGGGTCTTACTTGGCTCAGCAGGTAAGGGATCCAATATTGTCACTGCAGTGGCTCAGGTGGCTTCCGTGGCACGGGTTCCATCCCTGGCCTGGGAACTTCCACATGTCACAAGCGTGGCTAAATGAATAAATAAATAAATAAATTACCCTATATTATACAATGTAAGTAAGAGTAAGCCTCATATACATTCATAAAGGCAGGCTGGGCACCTAGAACACAAAAAGAGAGCTGAAATGAGCCATATAGGTCATTGAACCACCATGATAGATATTATGAAAGCCAAAACCCTAAACTCATATATTTTCACTCTGATCTCTCAAATTCTCTTAAATGTATGCATTTTTTACTTCTCACATAGTTTTTTTTTTTTTTTTTCTTTTTAAGGCCTCACCCATGGCATGTGGAAGTTCCCAGGCTAGGGGTCAAATGGGAGCTGCAGCTGCTGGCCTACACCAGAGCTACAGTAACGCGGGGATCCAAGCTGCATCTGCGACCTACTCCACAGCTCACGGCAATGTCAGATCCTTAACCCACCGAGCAAAGCCAGGGATCAAGCCCACATCCTCATGGATACTGGTCAGGTACCTTACCACTGAGCCACAATGGAAACTCCTGCTTCTCACACAATTTAACTGTCTTTTCTATTTCTTTTTCTTGCTGACAGAACTTTAGTATCAACATGTGGTTTGGAGAGGAGAAAATGGCTGTGGGTAAGTGCTTTTATAACCACCAGAATACAACAACCAGAAGGAAAAACAGAATAAAACATTATACATACACAAATTTTCTAAGTATCAATATTGGTTTAGAGATATTAAACATAGAGACAAATATTCTTAGATGGTTAGCAAAATGTGTAAAGTCATGGACTTTGAATGCTGCTGTCCTCACATACTAGCTGTGTGATCTTAGAAAATTCCTTTGCCTCTTTGTACCTCATTTACTTAACCGTGAAGTGGGATGATAATTCACAGGAGTGTGAAAGGATTGATATGATCTATGAAAAATATCTGAGAATAGTTTTAATTTTTTTATTTTTTTAATTTTTTTTTTGTCTTTTTGCCTTTTCTAGGGCCACTCCCATGGCATATGGAGGTTCCCAGGCTAGGGGTCTAATCAGAGCTGTAGCCGCCAGCCTATGCCAGAGCCACAGCAATTTGGGATCTGAGCCACATCTGCAACCTACACCACAGCTCATGGCAATGCCAGATCCTTAACCCACTGAGTGAGGCCAGGGATCAAACCTGCAACCTCATGGTTCCTAGTCAGATTCGTTAACCAGTGAGCCATGACGGGAACTCCAATAACGGTTTTTAAATAAAATGGTTATCAAATGAAAACCTATTGCAGTAGCTCCTGAGGAGGCATCAATTGTATAGTTCAGTTTTAAAAGGCTAAATTTTGTTCAATATTTTCTTTTTCAGAAGGCTGCAAAGTGAGTGATACATTTTAGAAAGATTTCCATATGAAGTGATTCATTTGGTTAAGGGAAAACCCGTAAGGATGTGGAGAAATTAGGACCTCTGCAAATCGTTTGTGGGAATGTAAAGTAGTGCAGCCGCTATGGAAAATGGTTTGGCATTTGCATTTCTTCAAAAAATAAATCTAGAATTGCTGTACGATCCAGGAGTTTGATTTTTACGTAAACACATGCTTGTACACTAATGTCCATAGCAGCATTATTCACAGTAGCCAAAAGGTGGAAACAATCCAAATATTCATCAGTGGATAAAAGGGTAAACAAAATGTGGTCCATACATACAACAGACTATTACGCAGCCTTAAAAAGCAATACAAATCCGATACCTGATATAATATGGATAAATCTTGAAGACATTGTGCTAAGTGAAATAAGCCAGACACAAAAGGACACATATTGTCTAATTCCAGTTATATTAAATACTTAGAATAGTTGAATTCATACAGACAGAAGATAGAGCATTGGTTATCAGGGACTAGGAGGAGGAGGTAATGGTGAGTTATTGGCACTGAACTGTATACTTGAAAAATGTTAAAATGGTAAATATTATGTATAACACAGTAAAAATCTAAATATTTAATTAGATTTAGCATAAATACTATATTAATTTCTAAAATTAAAAAAATTTGGAAAATAACCCCTAGAAGTTATTATTCATCTCCCCATAACTCAAAGATCAACATCCTTAGAAATGTATTTTCTTCCTGTCTTTTTTCCTATGCTTATTTTAACATGGTCTTGACCATGCAGTAAATACAATTTATACCTTACTTTCCCCATTAACCATTTGTTTTCCCATAACTTTAAAAACTTACTATATGCACATTTTTAATGAGTGTATAGTATAGTACTTCATTATTGAACATACCATTGTTTATTAAACCATTACTCTGTAGGAGGGTAGTTATGTTCCTCTCAAATATTGTTATTGAATCAATTACAGAGAAAATTTTTGCTTATTAATGATCTTATATTTAGATTACATTAATGGGATAAATTCACACAATTTCAATTTCTAGCAAAAACAATTCTTATTTTAAAAAAGCAGCACACAGCCTATTGTTTGTAAAAAGGGAATTACAGATCTTCACTCAATTTGAAAAGCATACAAATGTCCATTTTATCAGGTCCTCTGGAGGAGGTGTTCTCAATGTCAGCTATATTTTAGAATCACCTAAAGAGCTTTGAAAAATTTTGATATCCAAATAGAACCCACAAGGATTAAATCAGAATTTCTGAGGGTAGGACCCAAATATCTGTATTTCTTCTAATTTCCCAGGTGATTGATTAGAATAGCTATGGCCTAAGACCACTGCTCAGAGCAATGTTCTCAAACTTGCCTTATCTTAAGAGCACCTTGGATGGGGCTGGGAAATGACTGATTACCAAGCCCTACCACAAGCCTATTGAATTAGAATTCCCCTAACTTGGTCCCCCGAGTCCATCCCCTGGGATTCTGCTTTGGTGGGTCTTGGATGGGCCCCGTAAATTTGTATTCTTGGAAAGTACCCTCAGGAAGTGTTGCTCTTGAACATCAAGAATGATGTTAGAAATTATCATTGCAAGTTTGAAAGAAAAATACGGTACCTTGTTTGAAATTGCATATTATCATTGTGGTGGACAATGTTTCTATATATCTGTTACAGGACAGTATATCCTACTTTGTAATCTTTATATTTAGGTTAGGGTCCTTTGTCTATTTCTCATTTGACATTTCATTATTCATATTGATTTATTGATTTATAGTGTCTTATTTATCAAATACATTAGCCTTAAGTATGAAATATTTATAAATATTTTAACAGTTCATTTGTCTTCTAAAATTAGGCTACATTCTTTTGGTTACATGGAGTTTTCTTTCATATGTAAATATGTCAACATTTTTATCTGTGATTTCTTTCATTGCTTTTTTTTTTAAAGGAGACACACATATTTATTACATCAGAGAAAGTTCTCTCACGTAATCCCCATCTTGGGGACACAGACGAGTCTCTAACACAGCTGCTTTTGGCAGGTGGGTCACTGAAGACATACACTTCGACCTGGCTCTGCTTTAATGATATTGCAGAAAGCTCCCATAACATCTGCCAAGGCATCAAACTAGGATGTGAAAATTTTGCAACTTCTTATATGGGTTTTTCATCTTAGGAACAGTCTAGCATTGCCTCCATAAGATTAATAGTTTTCCTCATAAAACACAACATCTATATTTAATATCCATCATCAGCCCCAGGAAAGCCAGCAATTTGAGTTTGCATTCTCTTCTTCCCTAGGTGTCAGGTGCAGGAAAGCTATTCTGAGTCTCAGATTATATAGATTGTCCACAGCCATTCATCAGAAGACATTTAGAAATACCACCCCCCCCCCAGAGACTTTTATATCCATCTTGTAAACCGCTTGGCTGATCTTGGAAAAGAGTGGTAACCAGCAGCAGCAACCACGGATGGTGGAGGCAGATGGCCCATTCACACCAGCAAGCCCATCTATGCTCTCATTCTCTTGGTCAGCCATAAAACCTTAGCACAGAGATGAAAATGAAATGAAATTAATTCCTTTGATGTACAAATTTAAGCCAACCCTAGTAATACATAAAGCCCATGTCAACTAAGTGAGATAAGCCAGTCCCATGACAGAAAGACAATTACTACATGATTCCATTTATATGAGGTATCTAAAATAGTCAAACTCATAAAAGCACAGAATACGCTAGTGGTTGCCAGAGGCTGGGCTTGGGGAAAAATGAGGAGTTTTTCAGTGTATATGAAGTTTCATTTATGCCAAATGAGTAAGTTCTAGATATCTGCATACAACATACTGCCTATAGACAGCAGTATATTAATGCACACTTCAAAATTCATTAAGAGGGTAGATGAATCTGACTAGCACCCATGAGGACGAAGGTTTGATCCCTGACCTTGCTCAGTGGGTTAAGGATCTGGCATTACTGTGAGCTGTGGTGTAGGTCACAAATATGGCTCGGATCCCATGTTGCTGTGGCTGTGGCATAGGCCAGCAGCTACAGCTCCGATTCAGCCCTAGCCTGGGAACCTCCATACACCACATATTCTGTGGGTGCAGCCCTAAAAAGACACACACACACACACACACACACACAAAGAGGGTAGACTCACATTAGTGTTCTCACCACAAAACAAACAAACAAAACCCCCCAAATCAAAAACTAAGGGACATGAGGAAAGTCTGAGAGGTGTTGAATATGTCTGTTGTCCTAATTGTGGTGCTGGTGTTATAGGTGTTTGCATATGTCCAAACTCATCAAATTGTTCACATTAAATATATGTAGTTCTTTGTATAAAGTTATACAATGATAAACCTTTTTTTTTTAATAATTAATTGTCTAAGAGATAGAAAGAAGATGTCTCCCCAAATTCACCACAGAAGAAAAAACAGGCTAAAGCGTTTTGCAGAGATAGGCCTCTGACCTCATGCAAAAAGATTATCTGGTGAATTGCTCCCATCAGCAAAGCTACTGGGCACTATGTATTCAGGAAATTATGGACTGTGAAGGGTTTTTTTTTTTTTTTCCTTCTTCTAAACTTAGAAAGTTTACCCTCATCCAGAATTTATTATTTTTGTATTATTCTTTTTATTTGTAAAACATTTAAAAAAATATTTGCTTTGCTTTACATTTATCATGATGATCTATTTGGAAGGTATTTTTGGTATAAGTTTCTCCCACCCTAAATGGACTATAATAGGTGAAAAATGATACAAAATTTTAAAGCGTAGAACTTAAGGGATTTCAGGTAGCAGGTTTTTTTACAATAGAAAATACATGTCTTCATTTTTTACAATAGTTTTAAACTTTAAGCTCCTAAAGTGTAGAGACTGTATCTGCCTAATTTATCCGTTGATTTCCCTTCGTGGCGCAGTGGTTAACGAATCCGACTAGGAACCATGAGGTTGTGGGTTTGATCCCTGGCCTTGCTCAGTGGGTTAAAGACCTGGCATTGCCGTGAGCTGTGGTGTAGGTCGCAGATGTGGCTCGGATCCCGAGTTGCTGTGGCTGAGGCGTAGGCCAGCGGCTACAGCTCTGATTCGACCCCTAGCCTGGGAACCTCCATATGCTGCGGGAGCAGCCCCAGAAAAAAAAAAAAAAGACAAAAAACAAAACAAAAAAAAGGAAATAAAGTTAGTTCAGAGGAAAAACAGCCAGTAAGTGAGGGAAACAATACAAGTTAAACCAAGTGTCCTTCCCTTTGTCATGTATTAAACACACTCCCTGGATCTCTGACCTGAAGCCATTGGGGGATGGTTGATTTCTTCCCATGGGAGGAGAGAAGATCTTCCTTATGTTATGCAAGTGAGTTCTGTTGAGTCAGAGCGTTCTTTCAGTGCATGGGCACATGGAGTGATATGGTGAAGAGTAGCCAGTGTTCTCATCTGTTAATACCTTTTCGCTGTAATTGAGATAAAGGGCTGAGGAAAGCATGCAATAACTCACCCCCAAGCTAGATTAAAAAACCCTGACCACTGAATTTGCCGAGATATTCTCAGAGTGATACATCGTAGACCTATGGCATCCTATTTTTAGATGTTCAGCAGAGACAGTTTTTGGCTCCACGGAATTTTTGTCATTATTTCATTCTGATTTTCTCCCCACTCTTTAAAGTCTGCATGATTTAGACTTTAAAGTGAAAAAGCCACTGAGCTGCCTAAAGCCTTTAGTGCCGCTGGAGCATCCCTTCTTATGTTAGAGAAATAGGACTTGTACCAGCCTCAGAATGGGGAGAAGCAGGTGGCTGCAAAGAAGCATGAAAGATGTAATTTCTCCAATTTATCAGCTTCAGCTCAATTAATCTGAGCCACAGTTGTATGTTTCATTTCCATAGGACAAATGTTTAGTCTTTTCCTTGAATATATAAAAAAAAAATGAAGGAGGCATGAGACTGGAAGCAAAAGAGGAAAACAAAATCTTTCCCAGAGCTTGTTGAATTTAGACTTGGCTATTTGAACTTATGAAGATTTGTGTATTCTGCAGATTTGTGGACACAATGGAGGGAAACAATGACAGTCATCTATTTTCAGATAATGAGAAGGAGTGGTGTCGTTTCTATATTTATACACTGATAATAGTGGCAACAACGGTCCAATATTTATTGTATGCACATCTATGATTTTGCAGTTGAGAAAAATATATCTTTAAAGACATTTGTAAAAGTCTTAAAAGTGATAGGTATTGAGGAAATCATTTACCAATATCCCTGCTCAATTTCCTTATCTGTCAGACATTTTTATGACGTGATTAATGTATTTATTTTGGGAAATAGTTGTGGACTATTTAGAGGTATATAGCTGTTATGAACTGAATGTTTGCCCCCCCCCCCAATTTAAATGTTGAAATCCATATGTTGAAAACCATCATATGATGGTGTTAGGAGGTGGGGCATTATGGAAGGTGATTAGGTTATGAGGGGTCCACGCTCATGAAAGAGATTAGAGCCCTTATAAAAGACACCCCAAAGAGCTTCCTTGCCTTTTCTACTATGTGAGGTTGTATTGAGAATACAGCCATCTATGAACCAGAGAGAGGGCTCTCACCAGGCGCTGAACCTGTCAGCAACTTGATCTTGGACTTCCCAGTTTCAAAAATCAAGAGAAATACATGTTTGCTGTTTAAATCACCCAGTCTATGGTATTTTGTTGTAGCATCCTGAAAGGACTAAGGAAAGAACTAAGCGATACAGTCTCTGCCCTCCAGTAATTGGGAAGGCAGATCAATAAAGAGGCAAATATTGTAGACTATGATTCTGTGGGAGACACATGAAGAGCATCTAATTCAGACTGGGGCATTGGGAGAGTGGTGATGAGAACATGGTATTTATCTATGTCTTGAAGGAAAGGTAGAAGAGGACTTGGTCAGGTGAAGTGTGCTGAATGGACCAATTTGTGCAAGAAGGTGTATTTTACTGTTTAGTATCAGCAAGTAATTCTGTGTTTTGGAGTATTGACCACCATGAGATGGAGAATGATTAAAGCTTTTGGAGAGGCCAGACCATTGAGGGCTTTTATGTTATCTTACGAAATTTGGATTTCCACTTGAAAGCCCCAGGAGTACACTGAAGGGTTTTAAACAGCAGATAGAAAAAGTCATATTTGCATTTTCGAGACACTCTCTGCAGGCTGTGCTAAGGATTATTAATGTAAATGCATGAAGAGTATAAAGTCCTGTGATACTAATTAAATCACACCAGACATGCCTGGTAACGCAATGATGGGGTGACTTCTCATTTATAGAGCTTTGTTTTGTAATTCACAGAAGTCAGTGTCCAGAAGATAAACATTCACTTTTGATTTCAGATTCTTCAGTCATGCTGGACACCTTTGTGAAAGAGGGCATTGTCCCCACAATGAATCTAACTGATATGACCAGAGAAGGCACATCCACCCTGTGGACTTCAGTTCTTCCTCTGTCATGACTGCTCTTCTTTTTACAGCATGTCTTTGCATTCAGTGTGTCAGGTACACACACACAGTGAAGGGTGACTCTGATCCTTCCTGCTTGGATGTGCTTTTAGGCACTACTGCCTCTCAGCAACTCAGAGCTGTAATACTCTGCTGCAAATGGAGCTTTTGTGGTGCTTTGGAAACCTTTTTGTTTTTTTTCAGGTTGTTGTGTGACCCACTTTCACTATGATAGTTTCCAACCAGCTCCATGTCCTACGTAGGTAATGATGTCTTTGGTGGTTCATGAATCCATCTAGTGGTCTGACTGCATTCTGCAGAGCCACTGCTGGAAAGCCTGCCTTATATTTAATCTCTATGGAGATCATGTAGTGACATTGTTGAAACACATCCAAATTCTGGATGATGCATCTGTGACACATTCAAAGCTATTTTCAATATCAGAAGCCTTAGACAATTGAGAACCCTAAGAAAAAAGTGGAGCCCTATCTCATCTCTTTTTTAATTGTTAATCCTTACATGTTAAATATCTCTTCATGTCCCTTTTTTGGACAGTACTTCCACACTGAGAGAAAAATTGATGGGGGCATGTTTACTTTTCTAAATCCTAGCTTATATTTTATTATTGCAATGTAGAGCATCAATAGTAATTACTACATACAGGTGGAATTACCAACTTCCAGACTTATTTTTTTTCCAGATTTATTGAAGTATAAATGACAAATAAAATAGTACATATTTAAGGGGTACAACCAATGTGATGTTTGGACATATGAATACATTGTGTAATGATTACCACAATGAAGCTAATTAGTATATCCATCTCCTCACAGAATTACTTTTTTCTTTTTTTCTTTTTTTTTTGCCAAAGGAGAACACTTGTGCTTGAGATATACTCTCTTAGTAAATTTCAAGTATTCGATGTACATTAGGTCTCCAAAATTTATAAATCTTATAATCAAAAGTTTGTATCTTTGGATGGATATTTTCCCTATTCCACACGCTCCTGGTAACCACTCTTTTCTGCTGGGTCACTATGGGTTTGATGCTTTAGATTGTATATGTAAGTGAGATCATGCAGCATTTGTGTTTCTCTGTCTGGTTTATTTCTCTTGGCATAACATCCTCCAGGGTCATCCATTTTGTTACAAATGGCAAGATTTCCTTCTTTTCTTAGACTAAATAATATTCCAGTGTGTGTATATTTGTGTATATTTAACATTTTCTTTATCTAAATGAATTTAGATAAAGAATTTATATTTTATCCATCAGGGGGCACTTGGGTTGTTTCCATATCTTAGCTACTATGAATAATGCTGTAATGAATACGGAAATGCAGATATCTATTCAAGATAGTGATTTTATTTCCTTTGGATACATACCCAGAAGTGGGATTGCTGGATCATATGGTGGTTCTGTTTTTCATTTTTTGAGGAATTTCCATGCTGTTTCTGTAATGGCTGTACTAATTTACATTCTCACTAACAGTGCACAAGGGTTACCTTTTCTCTACATCCTCATCAACACTTGTTGACTTTTTGATAATAGCCATCCTAAGAGGTGTGAGATGATATCTCATTGTGGTTCTGATTTGCATTACTCTGATGATTAGTGATGTTGAGCATCTTTTCTCATATCTGTCATCCATTTATACGTTTTCTTTGAAAAGGATTGATTCGGGTCCTTTGCCCATTTTCTAACAGGTTACCTATTCATTTTCTATTGGGTAGTATGAGTTCTTATATATTTTGAATATTAAACCCTAATGGGATATATGGTTTGCAGATATTTTCTCGCATTTGATAAGTTCCCTTTTCATTTTGTTGATTGTTGCATTTATTGTGCAGAAGCTTTGTAGTTTGATGTAGCCCCTCTTGTTTATCCTTTTGTTGACTTTGTTTTCAGTGTCAAACACAAAAGAAATCATTCCTTAGACTGATGTCAAGGAGCCTAAGGCCTTTGTTTTCTTCTAGGAGTTAAACAGTTTCTGGTCTCTTTGTTGACATCTTTAATACACTTCAAGTTGGTGTAAGATAGGAGCTCATTCTCATTCAGAATAGAACACTTGTCCTCTAGTGTGCATAAGAATTTAAGTGAGGAAAGAGAACTATTACAAATCAATAGGAGAAAGGATGATTTATAGAATAAATGGTGCTATACTTTGTCTGGATTAAATTAGATCCATGAGGTTCCTATTCCAAGTCATATCAAAATAAAATCCATTCCATAAGTGAGTCATAATATCTAGACTAAAATATAAAGGAATTTCTTATAATAAATGTAACAAAAATTGGGAGTTCCCATTGTAGCGCAGTGGAAACAAATCTGACTGGGAACCATGAGGTTGTGGGTTTGATCCCTAGTCTCGCTCAGTGCGTTAAGAATCCGGTGTTGCCGTGAACTGTGGTGTTGGTTGCAGACGCAGCTTGGATATGGCATTTCTGTGGCTGTGGTGTAGGCCAGTAGCTACAGCTCTGGTTAGACCCCTAGCCTGGGAACCACCATGTGCCACAGGTGCAGCCCTAAAAAGACAGAAGACCAAAAAAAAAAAAAAAAAGGAACAAAAATTGAACAAATAGCATTTGACTACATTGAAACTACAAACCAACCAACCCTCAGCACATTTTTTGACCACAATGCAATGCAGTTACTCTAAAAGTTAATTTAAAAGAATAATTGTACAGTCGCAGCGTGGACAGCAAAATAACACCCCTCCAAAATATGTCTATGTCTTGATCCCCAGGCCCTTTGAATATGTTGCTAAGGGGAAGATTGCAAATGGAAGTAAAGTTGCTAACCAGTTAAAGTAGGGGGACTACCCTGGATTTTCTGGGTATGATTAATGTAATCACAAGGGTCCTCATGTGGGGAAGAAGGAGGTAGAAGAGGTCAGCGTGATACGATATGAGAACTTTGGTTGCTGTCGTTGGCTATGAAGATGCAGGAAAAGGGCCAGGAGCCGAGGAATGTGGGTGGCCTTTAGAAGCTGAAAAAGGCTTCTAGGAAGTAAAACAACCATACCAACATCTTGATTTTAGCCTAGGGAAGACCATTTTGGACTTCAAGACCCTAAGATAACAAATTTGTATTGTTTCAAGCCACAGTGTTTATTATAACTTATTGCATCACTATAGAAGACTACGATCTAAAGGTAGTCTTCAAAGTTATAAGATAATATTGTATAAAATTCTATGCAAATAGAGTGTAAAGCATAGTTGATTTGTTAGACAAGTGCAAATTATCAAAATTGACCCCAAAATAAGAAAACCTAGCAGGTCAAAACTCAGGTACTATATTGGAAAAGTCATTAAAATTTTGCATTCAAGAAAGATACTGGTCCTAAACAATATTACTCATGAATTAAATCAGACTTTTAAGAAACAAACACTCTCATCCTGTATAAACTGTGCCGAATCATAGATAAAATTGGAGAATCTCCTTATACATTTTGTGAATGTGGTTTCACCCTGATACTCCAAGCTTAAAAGGACAATACCAAAAATTAACCCCAGACTTAAAAATAAATACAAAATTATACTTAACAATAAATACGAAATTATAAATACCTATTAATTCAACCTAATAGTATCTTAATACTATACCCCAACTAATTATGATTTATTTTAGGAATAAGTGGATGACATAACATGATAAGACATATTATATATTAATTTGTTATATAATATGTGAAAATAATTTTTCTAATTAGGTTAAATAAAAAAAGAAACTAAATGGTCAGTGTGCAATAATTTTCCTTTCAACTAGAAATAATATAGCATTTTAGAAGTGAGTCACTTCCTGATAGCAATGAGACATATAACATGCATAAAATAAACTTAAATGTGAAGCTTTACAAAGAAGAACTTTAAAACTTTACCAGAAAGCATAAAAGAAGATTTGCAAAAACAATGTACCACATTCCTGGCTGAGGTAGTTAATATAGTTAAAGATCTTAATTCTACTTAATTTCATTTGTAAGGTACAGGATTATCTCAGTCAAAATCTCAAAGGGATTTACTTTAATACTTATGAAAATATTTGAAACCTTCTGAAAAAGATATTGATGAGCATAGATGTTCACTGTAAGAACTGAAACAGTACAGTACTAATCAAAGAAAGGCCCAGAGAACAAATTAGGGAACTCAGAAACAGATCCAAACCATACTATATTTATTTCTATATTAATTAAACATTTCAAATCAAGAGATGAATTTTATAATACATTAATGCAGGGAAACTGGTTGGGGAAAAATAAAATTCCAATTCCAATTTAAAAATTAATTACAAAAAGATTAAAATGGTAAGTTGCACATAATGGAGGAAATATAAGTAAAATATTAAAAGAGTTCAGAGGATTCTGGGAGTATAATGCTAATGGTCGAATAGTTTATGTATCTTCTCAAATACCCTCATTAAAATACACAGAACAGTTTAATTTATGAAAATCAAACCTCAGGGAGGCATCTACAACAAAATGAGGTGGAAAAAATATCTTCATTAGGCCTAAAATATAGGGCAAACAATTGACAGCTAAAAGATATGTTATTAGCATCTGGGCAGGAAGAAACAGAGGAAAGAAATAGGGTATCTGAAGGACGTGAGAACACCAAATCAAAGCACAGATACTCATCCAGAAGCTCAGTGAGGTAACTGGAAAACATCAGCTAATGTGTTGATTTGCACAATCCAGTAATAGGTGAGTACAAGTGGTCCATTGAGAAGCTGGAAGGTGCTGGCAGGAGAGTCTGTGATCATGACTTTTCAGATAAATCAGCCCAAACTCTCTTCCACATCAAAACCTCCCCTAAAGGAGATAGAAAACAAATTGAGCAAAACAGGAGCAACAAAGGAAAAAAGGAAACAGTGTTCGGTAAAATGGAGATAGTAGCAGAACTAGGAGAAATCAAAAAATAAGCTACAACCATCTTGACCCAAATGATATTTATAGAATACTTGTACCTCCCTTAGTAACTAAAGAATAAGCTTTTTTAGTGTGTGTGATACAGTCACCAAGAAAGAATATCTAAAGATAGTCTCACTAAACTTAAAAATATTGAAATATTTTAGACTATTTTCTAATGGTAAGACAATTATGTTGGTATTCAGTTATAATGAAATATCTGTGAAAACCTGAGATATGTAGAACATTTTACAACCTACTTTTAAATGAACTGTGAATAAAAGGAATAACATGAAAGAGATAAAATTTTCAAACTGAATGATAATGAGAAAATATATTAAAATGTGAGATGTAGCAAAAGCAATCTTTAGGGGAACACATAGCTTTAAATACTGTTAGATAAAGTTCTATCAGAAGAAACTAAAAATATAAGAGCAAAATAATCCCAATATAAGTAAGGCAGAAAGTAATAAAACCAAGGGAAGAAGTCAGTGAAATAGAAAAGCAAGTGAACAACAGGAAAGATTAACACGAAACCTGGTTATTTGAAGATCTGAACAAAATTGATAAACCACAAGAAAAAATGATTGTTTTAGTGAGAGAAAAATAAAACCGTCAATAGCAGAAAGGAAGTAACTTATAGATATTAAAAGGAAAATAATAAAATACTGCCAACAACTTTCATTCCAAAATTATACAACTTGAAGGATAAATTACTTGACAAATATAACTTATTAAAATTTGACATAATATTAAATGGAAAAATCTTCCTAGGCCTACATCTATTACAGTAAAATTTTCAAGTGAGAAAATCTTCTCATTTCAGACAGTTTCACTGTTGAATTCTGTCACAATTTGAAGAGGAAATAAAACCAATCTTACACAAACTCTTTCAGAAACTATAAAAGTAAAGAAAGAACCTTTCCCACCTCATATTATAAGGCCAGCCTAATCTTAGTACCAAAACCTAACAAGACATTACAAAAATAAAAGTGTTATAGACTAATATTCCTTATGAACATAGGTACAAAAATCCTTAATATCAAAAAATCAAACTGAAAATATGTGAACAGGAAAATGCACTGGGTCAAGTAGAGTTTACTACAGGAATGTAAACTTGGTTTTCATATTTTAAAAATCAATAAATGTTGTTCACCATGATAATATAATAAGACAGAACAACATATTTTTTGAGAGATGTAGATTTGATATATGTGTTGAATTACCAATATCTAATAAAAACTCTTAGAAACTAGGAATAGAAGGATACTTTCTCAATTTGGTACAAGCCATCTACAAAACACTTACAGTCAAATACCTTTCTGAACGTTTTTCCTTTTCATAGGGAACAAGAGAAGCATGTGCTTTCATAACTTCTGTTCAATATTGTATTGACAATTTTAGTTATTGTAATAAAGTAAGAAAAACAATACAATTGTGGAGTTCCCGTCATGGCGCAGTGGTTAATGAATCCGACTAGGAACCATGAGGTTGCGGGTTCGGTCCCTGCCCTTGCTCAGTGGGTTAACGATCCGGCGTTGCCGTGAGCTGTGGTGTAGGTAGCAGACGCCGCTCGGATCCCGCGTTGCTGTGGCTCTGGTGTAGGCTGGTGGCTACAGCTCCGATTTGACCCCTAGCCTGGGAACCTCCATATGCTGCGGGAGCGGCCCAAGAAATAGCAGCAACATCAACAACAACAACAACAAAAGACAAAAAAAAAAAAAAAGAAAAACAATACAATTGTAAAGTTTAGAAAGAAAGAATAAAACTATTTCTTTTTGCTTATGAATTGTTTAGTTATATAGGACTAGAGAATTTTAAAAAGAACCGCTAGAACACATGAATGAACTTCATAAGGACAAAGATAGAGGGTTAATATACAAAAAAAAATAATTTTTGTGTACTAGCTCCAAACAATACTTAAGGATAATTTTAACAAAAGATAAACAAGATTTCTTCACTTAAAATGACCAAGCATTACTGAGAGAAATTTAAAAGGCCTAGGTAAATAAATATACACTATGTTGATGCAGTTCAATTCTCAGTATTGAGTTTTGTTTTTCGGGTTTTGTTTTTCGTTTTTTTTTTGTTTGTTTGTTTTTGACTGCACCTGTGGCATGTGGAAGATGTGGAAGTTCCTGGGCCAGGGATTGAAACTGCATCACAGCAGCAACCCATGGTGCTGCAGTGACAATGCCAGATCCTTAACCCACTGCGCTACAGAACTTCTAAATTCTGAGTATCATTAAGATGGTAATTTCCCTGAATCAGTCTATCTATCGATCGATCTATCTATCTATCTATCTATCTATCATCATCTATCTATCTATCTATATACATTTTAACACAATTCTAATCAAAATTTCACATAGATATTTAAGTAATATATATTAATCAGGTGATTCTCAACATTATGTAAAAATTAAAACAATCTAAATACTCAAAACATCTTAAAAAGGGAGCAAATTTAGTGGACATACACTACCTTATGTGTTACTACACATAAGGCAAAAGCCACATAGGGACATAAGATAGACATAAAGTTCTGCAGAACAGAATAGAGTCTAGAAATAAATCTATAATAGCTGACTAGTTGATTTTCTGTCAGTGCTTCAGAGCAATTCAATGAAGAAAGAAACATTTTCAAGAAATTTTTGCTAAGCAACTGGATAAATATATGAGGAAAAGTTAATGTTAGGCCTTACTTTTATACTGTACAAAAAAACCAACCTGGACTATTGACCTAAATGTAAAAAAATAAAATTATAATATTTCAAGAAGGAAACATAGGAGAAAAATCTTTTTAACCTTGATGTAGGCAAAGAACTCTTTTTTTTTTTTTTTAACCATGCTGTACAGTAGGAAAAAAAAAAAAACTGTATTAGAGAAATAACAATTGATTACAGTGAAAAGAAATTTAAAAAATTTTTAAAAGAAATTTAAAAAAGTCAAAGACTTCTTTGACACAAAATACATAAGCCTCAAAAGAAAAAAAATGTTAAATTGGACATTAGCTAAATTTAAAACTTTTGTTGTCTGGAAAATAACTTTAGCAAAATAGAGGTAAGCAACATAATGGGAGAAAACATACATACCTGAAATATATATAGTACTCTTTCAAGTCAACAGTAGTGAGACCAGAACCCTAATAAAAATGCGTAAAAGATTTGGATAGACACTTCTCCGGAAAAATGTATCAATGACCATTAAGTACAATGGAAGAAGATTCTCAACATCTTAAAACCACAATGAGATATCACTATGCAACCTGAACAGTCATGTCACAAAATAAACATAATTTTACATCTTTTTCTTGATTATTTGACTTTGCCTTTTCCCCCATTCCTTTATTGTAATGGCTAAAATTTAAAAGTTGGAAAATATTAAGTGTTGGTAAAGGTATGGAGTAGAACAACCAGAACTCCCATATACAACTTGTAGGACTGTATAATGGTACACCTACTTTAGAAATCTTCAAAATGTTAGACATTCGCCTACTATAAGATTAATCCATTCTGCTCCTTGGAATTTACCCATGAGAATGAAATGTTTGTCCACAAAAACACTTACGCAGGAATACTAATCATAGCTTAAGTCACAGTTGCCCAAACCTGGAAACAGCTCTTCTTTCAATCAAGATATAAAATGGGTTAATAGGGAGTTGCATTGTGATGCAGTGGAAATGAATCTGACTAGTATCCATGAGGATACAAGTTTGATCCCTGGCCTGGTTCGGTTGGTTGGGGATCCAGCATTGCCGTGAGCTGTGGTGTAGGTTGGAGATGTGGCTCAGATCCCAAGTTGCTGTGGCCATGTCATAGGCCTGCAGCTGCAGCTCCAATTTGATCTCTAGTTTGGGAACTTCTGTATGGTGTGGGTGTGGCCCTAAAAATCAAATAAATAAATCAAATAAGTAAATAAATAAATAAAATGGGTAAATAATTCTTTTCTATGGATGTCATAGGATACCTCTCAGAAAAACAAAACAAAAAGTTCAAATAAACCTATTGATGCAAACAACAAAGTGGACAAATCTCAAAATGCTAATCGAAAAAAACCTGTACACAAAAGAATACATAATATTTGGTATTTTATTTTATTTTATTTATTTTTTGTCTTTTTTAGGGACACACCCATGGCATATAGAAGTTCCCAGGCTAGGGGTTGAATCAGAGCTGCAGCTGCTGGCCTACAGCACAGCAACAGCAATGCTGGATACTTAACCCACTGAATGAGGCAAGGGATTGAACCCACATCCTTATGGATACTAGTCAGGTTTGTTACCACTGAGCCACAATGGGAAATCCTGGTGTTATTTATATAAAATTCTATAGAATGCAAACTAATACATCATACCAAAAAAGCAGAACAATGATTTCCTTAGGCCAGGAGGGAGTGATGGAATGCAAAGGGGACATCAGGAATTTTTTGTTTTGGTCCTGTTTGTGATGGTGGTTTTCTGTGTATATATATTGGTACGAGTTCACTGAGGGCTGACTTGAGAGGAATGATGACTTTCCATTGAGGGGAAAGTTAGCCTGAATTAACCTTGCAGTGAGGGAGCCAGGAAAATAAATATCCTGACCTCACTCCTCTTCCCTTGGTCTCTTGCCAGACAAGGCTCCCACTGACTAATAACTGACAGGAAACCGGAGGTTATGGAAGCCCCGTTGATGTTGTCCATACAGATCAGTCTTGTGCGGCAGAAAGCAGGATGGTGAAGGGAGTGGAGTAGAAATGAATGTGGCAATTGGAAGCTACCCAGCGCTGATCATATACCAATGTTCAGACGCAATTTTAGGACTTGACTCTCCCTAAGCCTCATGAACAGACTCTGTTGCAGTACATCCTTCATAGCATTCTCCCATTTTCTTTAGCTCGACAAGTTCGCATAAACCATGGTTTCTCCTAAGTAAGACAATGCTTTTTGAAACTTTTCTTTTCAAGGACACCTAATGGCAGAGGGGAATCAATACTTAGCCCTCAGGAAATTTAGGAGCGTAGTTTGAAGTTTATAGGGCACGTGAAATTTCTTCTAAGTTGCTTTTTGTTTGTTTCAGCTAAATTATTGATGTGAGTTTTAAAATGTGCTGCATAAAACATTTATTTGTTCTCATATTGAAACCACTTATAAAAAGTCAAAACTAAAAAACACCCTAGCTTTATTATATAGTCTTTTCAAATCTATTAATTTCCAATTATTAAATAAAAAGGTTTTTTCAAACTATAAAATATTAAAAGCCATAAATATTAAATTATCTTATTCCAAGCATCCACCACCATTTCTTCTATTCCTTTTCATTAGACTTCTGTTCAATGAGAGACCAGTATTTCTTAAGATGATATCATTTGTTAAATGAGACATGATAGGTACTACATTTCCCTTTTAGAGACTTACAATCTACATTCAAATATTAGAAGCTGAGAAATTCTAAAAATGTGCTTGCTGGTGTTTTAATAACCAAATGTATCTCACACTTATTTGACTATGTGACTGTTTTCTTCTGAACATCTATTAACATCTTACAGAGCACTAAATATAGCCGATAAATGTTGCTGTAAGCTAAGGAAGGACAAGTAATAAACTCCCTCAAAAGTAGATGAATTTTTAAAATAAAGATTAGCTATATTTCTTTTGGGTCTAATGTCTGTGGCCTAAATCCCTTGAGTCTCTTCCTCTGTATTTCCACAGTTTTTGTTTATACCTCCTTCATGTTTCAATCTCCTGCTGCCTATGATGTTTGGCATATAGAAGGCACTCAATAAACTATGTTGAATTAGCTAATTTTTACTTTCTTTAGGTCTCTTCTACTCCCAGCATTTTTTAGAATAGGGACCATTATTTACTTATCAAATGCAGACATTTCTATTTGATATTAGAATTTGGGAAAGACTGGGACTTTCTGTTACAAACCTGACTAGTATTCATGAGGATGTGGGTTCGATCCCTGGCCTCTCTCAGTGGGTCAAGGATCCAGTATGCCCTGAGCTATGGTGTGTAGGTCACAGATGCAGCTCAGATCCTGCGTTGCTGTGACTGTGGCCAGTCTGGCAGCTGCAATCTGATTTGACTCCTAGCCTGGGAACTTCCATTTGCCCAGGTGCAGCACAAAAAGGAAAAAAAAAAAAAATTGGGGAAGACGGAGTTGTTGATGAAAAGGAAGATACTATAATGTTGTTTTGTAATTTAATGTATAGAGTTGCTGAGGGAGGTGAAAAAGAAATTACTTTTATGGATTTCCTGCTGTGGCACAGTTGGTTAGGAATCTGACTGCAGCAGCTGGGTTGCTGTGGAGGCGCAGGTTTGATTCCTGGCCTGACTCAGTGGATTAAAGGATCTGGGCATTGCCACAGCTGTGGCTTGGATTCAATCCCTGGCCCAGGAACTTCCATATGCCACAGGTATAGCCATTAAAACACAAAACAAAACCAAACAAAAAATGAATTTACCTTTATGGATGCAATTGACCAAATACGAGCAACAGTGACTGCTGTTTGGGAAACCTACCTTGAAATTATTTTGTACCATATGCTAATCTTACCTATAAGGATAGTAAAGAAATAGATCAAATTACAGCCAATATTTCAGGTCATACAGTGACACCTAGTGTGTGCTAGGAAACAGTATGCTGGATTCACATATCTGCCTGACTCTCAAATGATGGGACACTTCTTTTTATTTTTTAACCTTCAAAGAGTTTCTCCTAAAGTTGTAAAGGCAGTGATACATTTGGCCAGTATTTAAGAACTTGAAATTTTCATAAGTAATTAGAAAATGTTAATGCACAGAAGTAAGGAAAAAACCTGGGTAAAATATTTAAAGATGTTTTGCAAATAAATTGCATAGGTGGAATTTGTTAAAAGTAGTGTCATAGATGGTCATTTAATTTACTTCCCATGTAAATAGGAAGTAACACATTTCAGCATTTAACATTTAACTCTGTGTTTGTGTATGTGTGTATGCATGTGTGTTTGTGTGTGTGATCTTAGTTTAGCCAAGGGACTGGCTACCTCTAACGGTCACTAGTTACAACTAATTACAACTAGTTTCTTATTCTCTCAGGGTTATAACAGCAAAGCTTTGGCCCCTAAGAAATTCTCATAACTGACTCTGGCAAAAGGTCTTTCTTTTTTTTGGCTCAGTGGATTATAAAGTTTTTCAGGAAGAAGTCCAACTTCATTTCATTAATTGTAGGGGATGGAGAGGGCTGGAGTTCTACTTGTAATTTAAAATTTTGAGCACAGATATGGGACTGAATTTGGGTTTTAGTGAGACTTATTTTTACTATCTAATATATTTTTTATTTCATTTCTTCACTGTACTATGTTGTTTGATTTTACTTATTTGATGAATATTTTGCTGCTAGTATCAAGACTTAACTCTCAGGAGCTATAGTTCTTAGGGTCTTAGAGAATTTAATAAAGATATGGAGTATGTAAACGCAAGCAGAAAATGTTGCAGCCCAAGCATGACTCAGAATACAAATCTCACAATGATTTATTTTAAGCCACAGTAATGCAATATCTTTTTTAGTCTTGTCCCAATTTCCTTACCCAAATCAGAGGGATAATCCTAATGAAAGGGGCAAGGGCAAAGGTTTCTTAGGTGTATTGTTTCCAAAAGCCTTGCCTGGTCTTCGGTGTTTCATCACTTCCAAAGGCACTACATGGGCTATGGCTGGAATCCTTAGCTTCCCAGCTGGACCCATTTGTTGAGAAGGTGATTATTGAGTGTCCATGACATGCCAAGAACCATTCCAGGCTTCGATAAAAACCCTGTCCTTGAGGAGTTTGTATTTTATTTGGAGAGACTGAAAACAAAGACATATTTACAGCAAAGATGGATCATAGGGAATATAGATTGAGGAGGTGCTCTTTGGTTCGGGGTGGCCAGGGAAGACCTTGGTGATAAAGTGGTGTTTGAGTGAGTCAGGGGAGATATTTTAGGGAAGGTTTTTCCCGGGAGGTGTAACACCAGGAGTGTACCTGCCAGGCTTCAGGAATAGTACGGTACTTAACATGCTGAGGGTAGAAGGAGGAAAGAGAGAGAGAGGAAGGAGATGAGTTCAGAGTGGTTGCAGGGGCTCATATCATAAAGGACTTTAGGCAACTGATGCCATTAGACATTTCTAAGTGGAGGTATGACATAGTCTAAATGCTGTCATAAAGGGATCACTCTGACTGCTATTGTTGGTGCGAGGGTAGTAACAAAAGCAATGCAGTAAAAGAAAATGAGGGCTGAAATCATAGTTCAACGTGGAAAGTAGTGAGAGAAGTCATCAGATTCCAGATTTATTTTGAAACAGAACTGGCTGACAGTTTGAAGATGAGATAGAAGCGTAAGAGAGACATAAATGATGACTCCAAGCTAGCAACATTTACCTCTATGTGGGTCCATGTAGCCAGAAAAATGGAATTTCTAGTTACTTAGATAGGAATGAATGGAGAAGAACATGTTTACTTTGGGGACCATATTAGATATTCAAATGTAGATGCAACAGGGAATAATATATAGAATTCTGGAGTTCAGGAGAAAGGTTTGGGCTGCAGGTATAAATTTTGAAGACCCCAAGTATGGATGGTATTTGAAGCTAGGAGATTGGATGAAATCACTCAGGGGAGTGTAGGTGGAAAACACTCGCGGTCTGAAATGGAGCTTTGGGGCACACTTATGTTTACAGCAAAAGTTCTAGCCTGGCTGCACAGAGGAATCACCTGGGAAATCTTTAACAAAATTGCCTAGGCCTGTCACCTCGCCCTTAGAGATTCTGATTTAATTAGTCTGGTTGAGGCCTGGGCATCAAAGCATTTTAAAAACTAACCAGGTGATTCTTATGTGCAGTGCGAATTGAGAAGCACTAGTTTAGGAGCTGGAGCTGGAGGGGGCAGAGCTTATCAGCGAAGCAAAGAAAGTCCGTGTGGTCGGTGAAGAAGCAAACAAGAGCTGTGTTACAGCTTTCACGGAAGAAAATGTTTCAAGAAGGACAGGGTAACCAGTCAAAAACTGCCGAGAACAGGGAATTAACTGGTGTACAGTATTTAGCAACACGGAGGGTCCTGCTGGACACACGGACTCCTGGGGTAGGTACAGATGAAAGCGTGATCTCTCTCCCCCTTCCCACTTCCTTTCTCTTGATGTCCTTGGGTAGGAGATAGTAAAGTCTGTTTGTATGCTCCTGGGAATGATCCAGTAGAAAGGAAGAAATTGATGGGACAGGACAGAGGAGAAATTTCTAAAAGAATGTCCTTGCATGTGGAAGAGGGGCTGGGATCTCGTGCAAAAATGGAGCCCAAACAGGTCATCCGCAGGTATCAGAAGAGAAGGCATAGCGTATGAATACAGTGGCAGAGGGTTGTGAGGGACAGTGGAACTTCTTTTCAGATTGTTTCTTTTGTCTCATTGAAGTAGAAAGCTGGGGAGTGGAATGTGTTAGTTGGTCTGAGGCAAGAGAAAAACAGAATTCTAGGTGAGAAAGAATGTGAATGGACCAGGACCAGATGAGATTAGTGGTCATGAATTAAATTTTAGCCTCTTAGGGTGGCTGTATGTTTTTCACTAGCCACTGTCATCTGTGCTAGTACAGGTGCGGAATAAGTGAAGTAGGTGAATTCGTAAATGAAGTAAGTTGATATTTACCAGGGTTGGGGTCTTGCCAAACACATATAACAAATGAGGTAGGAGCCTGAGTTTCCTGAGTGAATATAAGATGCTGTTAATAATTATGAACCATTTAATCTCACATGGGTAAGAGAGAAGGGGTGGGAGCAGGAATCGATGGTCAGGTAAAATAAATCAGATCTCAGTGAAGATGAAGAGTCTGAGTACTGAAGTTAGTGCTGGAAAAAGAGACTGTGGTGAGAGAGAAGATTGCTTGAATATGAGGCTAGGAAGGAGGTGTGGCTACAGTCAGTCTATATATGACCTGGGAGGGAGGTTGGAGGGGTCAGGTAACTGAACTGAGAGGCCAGGAGATTGAAAGGGTTGTTTATGAAGACACTGAGACCACTGAAAGCCCTGGCCGGGGTGGTGTGTTGGAGAAGATACAGTGATCCAGGTGATCAGTGTTCATGGAGGGGAGGAGGACCAAAAGTCTGGAGTTGACTGCCGCAAAGCAAAGCAGCTCATGGTAGAAACTGATATTCTGAGCTTGGCTTTTTAGGAAAGAAGGGGGGGACAGTTGTTTGAAAGCAAAAATGAGGGGTGTGAAGAGCACCGACACCATTTTCAGGCATCATGAGCAAAAATCTGTGGAAGGAAAAACAGCCACCACCTGAGAGGGCTGCAGACTTTTATACCAGATGAGAATAAAAGCGACCTTTGTGAATTCACGGTAGCGGGGATGTGTAATGATGGTTAAGAGTGTGAACTCTGGAGTCTAATCGTTTATGTTCCAGTCACAGCTGCTTTATTTATTAACTTTAGGATATCAATGCCTTAGTGCCTTGACTTCTTCATCTATAAAACTGGGAGATAAACAGTATCTGTCTCATAGGGTTCTGTGCACAGTAAATGATTTAACTCACATTTAAAAATTTAGGATAGCACCTGGTACATATTAAGAGTAGGAAGTCAGTAAATAGACATGATGATTCTGATGATTACTCATTTTTAATTTGCCTTTGAGGAGAAAAAAGATGATTATTGTATTATTATTATTATTACTCATTCTTAATTTGCCACCAAGGAGAGAGAGAAAAGCAGATGCCTGGAAAGGAATGAGTGAAAAAAACATTTTCTACACAGCTGAGTTTACTTCAATGGTGTGTGAACATTTGGTTTCCATGTGATATATAGTAGGCATCTGTAGCATCAGGTCCCTGTAATGTTAATTAATAATTCTCATCATGTGCTATTTGTTAATTTTTCTAAAAAATTCTAAAATCTGAGAAAAAAATCCCAATAAGGGGGCCATCTGTTGGATGGTTGAGCCTTCGATATAATACTGAATTTTATCCTGTGGGATAAAATAAATATCCTGTGGGATAAAAAAATTATCTGTACTGATAGAGATAAATAATTGAACAAATACATCCCCCTTCTCTTTTAGTTTTCAGTCTCTCTGTGTTCTTTTTGGTTTGATGTATTTCCCACAGACAACATATTCCTGGTCCTTTCCCTTCTTCTAACTTGAGAATTTCTAATCTTAATTATTTTTGTAGATTTATATTCATTGAAATTGCTGCTCTCCTAGAGCTTAATTTTGCCATCCTATTCAGGGAATTTCATTTTCCATAATTTCTTTTTCTTGCCTTCTTCATTCCTTTGAACAAATCAAATTCCTCTGCTTCTTACTGCATTCTTTGGTCTAAATTACTCAGACCAAAACTTTTGCTTATTTTCCATGTTAATCTCTAAAGTTTATCAATATCTGTCTAATGAATAGGAAAATAATCTGAACCAAGTTTTCACTTCTCTCAATTCATCCTTATACCCTCTTTATTTAAACTGCTTTACTGTGGTATAATTGACATGTGAAAACTGTGCCTATTTAGGGTGCTACTCCATGAATTGGAGGATAAGTATATACCCAGGAAGTCCTCATCACCACCAAGGCTGTAAAACCTCCCCTTCTTTCCTCTTGCCTTTTTATTAACTGCACTTCTGTCAGTTTGGTGCCTGAGTTTTGGAATTGTTTATTTTTTTAATTTATTTATTTAATTTATTTGTTTATATATAATGATTTTTATTTTTTTCCATTCTAGCTGGTTTACAGTGTTCTGTCAATTTTCTACATGGTGACCCAGTTACACATACATGTATATATTCTTTTTTCTCACATTATCATGCTAGATATAGTTCCCAGTAATAGACAGCAGGATCTCATTGCTTATCCATTCCAAATGCAATAGTCTGCATCTATTAACCCCAAGCTCCCAGTCCATCCCACTCCCTCTCCCTCCCCCTTGGCAACCACAAGTCTGTTCTCCAAAACCATGATTTTATTTTCCGTGGAAAGGTTCATTTGTGCCATATATTAGATTCCAGATATAAGTGATATCATATCATATTTGTCTTTCTCTTTCAGACTTACTTCACTCAGTATGAGAGTCTCTAGTTCCATCCATGTTGCTGCAAATGGAATTGTTTTTCCATTGGTCATCATTCTTCTGGAAGACAAAACTCTTTATTCAGTTACTCCTTTACTCTCCACATATGTTTCTTCCTCCTAGACAATCCTTTCTTCTGGCTAGAGAGTAACCTCTAATTTTTTTTTTTTTTAATAACAGAAGAGTTTACTTTGTAAATTGCCCAAGACCTTATATGCCAGAGAATATCTTTTACTTTTAAGTGAAGTTTTAACTCTATATAAAGATATAAATTCAAAGTTCTCTTCCTTCCAATCTAGGAAAAGAGTGCTCTGTGAACCTCTTGTGTCCAGTTTTGTTATTGATAAATTTGGTATCACTTTCCTTTATAAATTATCTCTATCTCAGGAAGCTTTGAGATTTTGTTTCTCTGTGGGTGTTTTAATAGACTGTATGGTTTAGAGCAATTTTAGATTCACAGAAAAAATTAGTGGACGGTATAGAAAGCCCCCGTACATTCTCTACCCCTACACATGTTTATCCTCCCCCATTATTACCATCCTTCACCAGAGTGATGTTTGTACAACTGATGAACCTACATTGATACATAATATCATCATAATCACCCAAAGTCTATAGTTTGCATTAGGGTTCACTCCTAGTGCTGTACATTCTGTGCGTTTGGATAAATGTACAACGATTTGCACCCACCATTGTAATGTTTAGTTTCACTGCCTAAAAGTACTTTGTGCTCCACCTGTTCATCCTGTCCCCTGCCACTAGCACCACTTTTCTTCTTACTATCTCCATAATTTTGCCTTTTCCAGAATATCACTGAGTTGAAATCATACAGTATATACCCTTTTTAGACTGGCTTTCATTTAGTAAGATGCGTTTCACTTTCCTCTATGTATTACAGAGTGATAGCTCACTTTCCTTTAGCACTGAATAATATTCAATTTTCTGGGTATACAACAGTTTATTTACTCATTCACCTACTGAAGAACAACATCTTGGCTGCTCACAGGTTTTAGCAATTATTACGGATAAAGCTGTTCTCCATGTTCAGATTTTTGTGTTAGACATAAATTTTCAACTCTTTTGTGCAAATACCAAGGAGTGCATCTTTGGTGGTTTAAAAAACGACTACTGTTTTGTTTTGTGGTGGTGAGGTGGTGGATAAAATGTCTTCTATCCAGTTGGCATTTGCAGTAGATTGAATTTATGGACCTTCTTAGACTTTCTTGGTCCTTCCTGGCCACAGTCTTTGGCTACTTGGTTAATGGACATCCTGGACTCCACTAAGGCTGATGGCTGTTTCAACTTCCCTGGATTAAGGCCAGGGCTTCAATACACCCTTGATCATGCCAAACTGTTTTTCCTTGATCAGGGTTGACCTGACAGGACTCAGGGAGGCTATGAGTTTTCCCAATACTTTTCAATCTCAGAGGAAGTGCAGAGTGTAGGCAGAGACATGCAGCTGCCCTCTAGGCAGCCTATCCCTGGAGGAGAGGAGGGGCATATAATACAACCAGAAGTTTAGGGAAGTTTATGCCTTGTGAGTCAAACTTCAACTGATGAAGGAAATGCAAGGGGATGGCAGATAAATCTTCTTCTGAGACACTTCCTTGTCTAGAATATAATAAATACAACCAAGCACTAAGCTGTGATTTATTTTTGTGAAACTGTGGTGATCTTGGAAACATACCGCTTGTATTTGCTTTCCCTCTTTCTTTGCTTCACTTCCCTTTTTCACTCATTTTTTTCTACCCTCAAATTGCAGTGTCCAAAGGAATTCTTAGCCTGTGAGCTTTGCTTCAAGCTCTGTTTTCTAAGGGATATTTATAACAGGGCATTATTTCCAATCTGAGGACTTTTATTCTTCTCTAATTCTGGGGGATTTTTTCATTATATTCAAATAATCCTGTTTATTCTTCTCACTCTGGAATTTTTAATGTTGACATTTTAACTTAATCCTCATCTATTTTATCTCCACTTTTTTTACTCCCTTTATCTTTTGCTCACTCCTTTTTCAAGAGTTCCTTGCCCTAATCTTCCAGTTTATGAAATCATTTTTTGGTATATTAAATCTTTTTTTTAAACACACCCATTGAGTTCCTTATTTCAATGACTATATTTTCCAAACCTATGGTCACTAACTGGTTTTCTTGCTTCATGTTCTTGCCCATATCTTCCCCAGCTCTCTGAAATCAAATGGTTATTTTATATCTTACTGTTCTCTGTTCCACAGTTCTGATCCTTCTATTTCAGACTTTCATAGTGACTGGCCAACCTATTAGCCACTCTTGCTAATAATGGCAACTGTTCCAGGAGGTAAAAGCCTGGGCCCTCGCATCCCTCCTTTCAGAAGAGTTGCGGGGTTTGGCAATGAGAACCCTTTAACAAATGAGAATTTCTAGAGTAAGAATCTAAGCTCAAATCATCCCTTTTCTTCTCCTTGCTATCCTTCACCACCCCTCACTCCCAGGGAACTTACCAGGACTTCTGCTCCAGTCTTGGCTATTATCTAGTGCCATCACTCATGTGGCAGTTATCCATGGATTTGTAAAGAAGGCAGTATCTAGGACACTCAGATGTTTGTTTCTTTGTGCTGTTGGCTTCTTCCTTCGTGCTGTTAGATGCCTATGATTCTGCTGCCTCTAGCAGGTGCTATGCTCAGAATATGGATTTCCTGCCCAGTAACTGTGATTTGTAATCAGTCCAGGGCAATGTGGGAAAAGGAAAGTGCAGTTGGTCCCTCAACAATGTGGGGGTTAGGGGCTCTGACCCTCCACTTAGTGGAAAATCTAATATATCTGCAGTTCTGTCACATCCTCTGTTTCTCCACATTGGTGGATTCAAGCCACCTTGGATCATGAAGTACTGTAGCCTTTACTACTGAAAAAGATGCATATATATGTGGACCTGCACAGTTCAAACGTGTGTTGTTCAAGGGTCAGCTGTACACAGACAATGCTTTTCCCATGGCTATCCACCCCACGCCCCAGTTTTCCTAGTCTGTACCTCCTGGCCTTCTCCCAGAGGTCCAGATCTTTCATCACCCCTGACTTAAGGACTTCTAAATGTTATGGTTGGATGCTAAGTATCACCTTAAGACCTATTATCCTTCTCATCTTTCTAAGCCATTTCCAGATTGGATTTTTGGGAAGGGATAGTGTAGCCCCAGCTTATTTACCATCTTTTTTTCCATTAGCAAAATTAAAAGAGTTTAAACCCTTCGTGACTTCCTGGAAGATATATTCTCAAGTGTAAATGGCTTCATAAGATCACCCTTTTTCTGGACTTTCTTCTCCCACCTCTCTGGCCTAGCCCCCTCTGTTCTGGCAGCAGGGAGATATTTATAGTTCCCTCAAGACGTGTGGCTATTTCAGGCTTCTGTATTTTGCTCTTGCTAGCTCTTATGCTATGAAAGTCTTACTCCTTTATCTACAAAATTCTTAGAAAATGTTTATCCATCCTTTCACAACCATCAAACAGTGAAAAAGCTTGATCATTCATTTAAACAACGTTTTCTGAGCAACAACTGTGTATCCCAAACTGAACTGTACACTAAGGCAACAATGGTGAGCAAGGTGGTTAGTCTGGGCCTCCTTAGACCCTCACTTAATGGGAAAGTCAGCTCTTAATTTAGTATAAAGTAATAAATCTAGAGTACAATTTGATATGTGTTACCATCAGTGTTTGATCCTATGGGATCACTTAGTTCCAGTTCTCACTGTAGTTTAACCAGGGGAATTAAGGAATCCTTGGTGCCTGAAGTAACCTAAATATTGGCTAGGAATTAGCTGAACGAAAGGGTCCAGAAGATCCAGATACAAAGAGAATACTCTTTTATGTTCAAAGCTCCTATGGTAAGAGGAAAAGGAAGTGTCTGAGAAATTAAAAGGGCTCATTTTTGTGGGAATGCATCAAGAGGATGGGTAGATGGACAGGTCCCAAGGACATATTAAGGAGATCTGTCTGTATCCTAACAAAGGGCCATAACATGAATCACATGAGATACCCTTTTGAGGAATCACTCTGGCTGCTGCATACAGAAAGGGTTATAGAGTTGGGGTGACTGTACGAGAAAGACCAACTATGAAACTGTTGCCTTTTAGTCCAAAAAAATGATATGTAAATTAGAGTAAATGTCTCTTTTCTCGATGCTGCTTCTGACTAGATGTGTCCTTATTATCATATTTAAAGCTCACTATTTTAATTATTTGTTTATGCATGTGTCTCTAAAATTTAGAGTTGACCTTCTTAATACAGCTGTTATCTTTTTTGGAGGGACCATGAATTCTCAATACCTGATATACAGTAAATCCTCAGGAAATACCTGTAGAATGAGAGTGAATTACTTTACTGGACGATTAATATGGCTGAATGGTTTAAGGAGATGAAGGGTTTGAAGGCAGGGACCTAACCAGTTAACAGTTAGAGGATTTTTGGTAATTGGGAGATGGAAGAGTATGGGTGTTAGCCTTTCATAGGAATAAAGTGTGAAGATAAATTTGGGTAAGTTGCAAGTTAGGTGGTGGTCAGAGGAGGGATTTCTTGTCTGGTTGTTTGTGTTTTCTCAGTGGAGTAAGGGAGGGCATCAGATGCACATGGATGGACATAGGATATGTGGGGTAAGAAGCGAAGGCATTAAATAGCCATTTTATGGAAGTTCCTGTTGTGGCTCAGTGGTAATGAACCCGACTAGTATCCATGAGGATGTGGGTTTGATCCCTGGCCTCACTCAGTGGGCTAAATATCCAGCGTTGCCGTGAGCTATGGTGTAGGTCACAGGTGTGGCTTGGATCGCCCACTGCTGTGGCTGTGGTATGGGCCAGCAGCTGCTTCTCTGATTTGACCCCGAGCCTGGGAACTTCCATATGCTGCAGGTATGGTCCTCATAACACAAAAACAAAGAAAGAAATAGCCATTTTAGATAGAAAGTACATATTAGAAAATTATAGTAGGAATGCCATTCATTGTGTCCTTTTATGTTTGAGAAATTGTTAAATAACCTAAATAATTAGACATGAATTCCATTTTTTACTCATGTTTATAAAAGGACGTGTAAAAAGATCAAATTCAAGGCCCACAGAAATACTGACATCCTCTCTTGACTCTCCCAACTCTTGAACACAGTATGCAGGCAGGGCTCTTTTCTTTTCTCCCGACGAATAGCTTGTCTTCTTATATAGTTTAGTGGTATCTTCTACCCTTTTCTCAATTCTCTCTCTCTCTCTCTCTTTTTTTTTTTTTGTCTTTTTAGGGCCCCACACATGACATACGGAGGTTCCCAGGCTAGGGGTCAAATCTGAGCTACAGCTGCTGGCCTACACCACAACCACAGCAACGTGGATCCGAACTGTGTCTGCAACCTACACCGCAGCTCACCGCAATGCTGGATTTTTAATCCACTGAGGAAGATCAAGGATAGAACCTGCATCCTCATGAATGCTAGTCAAGATTCATTTCCACTGAGTCATGACGGGAACTCCTGAATTCTTTATTTTAGTAATTATTCTTATATCCTATGTTCTTAGAATCTTTCTCTCCTTATGATTAGTCTTCTCTGCCCAGACTTTGATTCTTGGTCCAAAGAGACTAGTAGCCACTCTGAATAAGAGGCTAGGTGGGTCTAGGAAAAGAGATATATTGTGCTTGCTATTAGAGAATTCTCTACCCATAGGTTAGTGGTAGTAGACAGCTAAGTCTATGAACATTTTCACCTGTATTTTTATTGTGAAATATTTTAATAAATTTAATATTTTAATACATTTAGTATTTAAATATATTTAAAATATTTAATATTTTCAAAATTTAAAAATATTTAATATTAATATGCCAATAAATTCAATATTTAATATTAATATTTTAATACATTTAATATTTAATGTTAATAACATAAATTTATTTTATCACAATAAAATAAATATTTATTTATTTATTTTATGGCCACACCCATGGCATATGGAAGTTCCCAGGCTAGGGGCTAAAAATGAGCTGCAGCTGCCAGCCTATGCCACAGCCACAGCAATGCCAGATCCCAGTTATGTCCATAACCTACACCATAGCTCACAGCAGTGCCAGATCCTTAACCCACTGAGCGAGGCCAGGTATCAAATCCACATCCTCGTGGATACTAGTTGGCTTAGTTACCCCTGAGTCACGATGGGAACTCCTGTGTTATATTTTAGGATAGAGAATCTCAACCACAAAAATGTACATGCTTTCTTGTATAGCTTTTTAACAAGGTATATAGGCTGCATCTTCAGAAGTTCAGATTCAGTAGACTTTTAGCGGTTTTAAAAGCGTGCAGGTGACTCTGAGTTAAGAATTACCTTTATTATCTAATAAAAGGAACCAGAGATTTTAGGCAAAGTGGATGGTTTCAGGGCTGAGACTGGAAAAAACATAAGCCCAGAACCCTTTGTAGTTCCAGATAATAAGGAAAAGCTCAAAAAAGATAGATGCTTATCAAAGTAACAAAGGAAATAAAACTGAAGGAATTAATGGCTAAAGATAGAACAATTTGAGCAACAAAAATTTAATTACAATATTGAATTTTAACTCATGAAATAAAATAAATTTCCATGAATTCTCACATATAAAAATAAACAAGTAAATGAGATTTAAGAGCACCTGCTCACACTAGAATTTCAATTAATAAATGCAGAAAGAAAAGAAAACTAGAAAATAACCATTAGGCAAGTTCCACAGTATTAAATATTGCAGACAAGCTCTACCAGTGGATACTAAAATTAGTGGGCAAATGTTGAAGAGAAATGGGGATTTGTATCATCTCCAAGTATCTCTGCCAAGATAATTATCAACTACAAAGAGACAGTAGTAAATGTACATTGGAGTAATACAGCACACAGCAACTTAATGATGTGATCAAGGTAAACATCTGGTGATAAGATCCATGGACATCATGAAACCCTTGAAATGATAACGCTTAAAAGGACACATCATTTAAAAAATTTTTGACAGAAATGAATATCCTTATTGCAGTCATGAGAAAACATGATAGTGCTATAATCATACACATTTTTTTCTTGAATGCACTGTCCCTTTTTACAGATCCCTGTCCAACACATATACCTTATGCTCTTGCTAAGATTGGTTCTGTCTTGTTTTTCAGTTCTCTTCTTCCATGATTCATATATGTTCTCTTAACTAATCTAAATATCCTCTATTATTTTTAAATCGTAGTTATTTCCTTGTGCTTCTTGTCATAATGAGACCCATACTGTTTACTTATTTAGTGGCTATACTCTATGCTCCTTGATGGAAAGCACCATATATGTATTTTGTTCATCAAGGTGTCTGGCATGTTTTTCTGTGAAAAAGGTCATGAGAATGTTGATAGAGATTGTGTTGTTTCTACAGATGGCTTTGGATAATATGGACATTTTTATAGTATTAATTTTCCAATTCATGAACGTAGGATATCTTTCCATTTGTATCTTCTTTGTTTTACCAAAGTCTTGTAATTTTCCATGTGTAGACCTTTCACATCTTCAATTAAATTTATTCCTAAGTATTATTGTTGATGCTACTATGAAAAAAAATTGTTTTCTTTCTTTTTCAGAGGTTTCATTGTTAGTGTATAGAAACACAGCTGATTTCTGTATGTTGATTTTGTATTCTGCAACTTTACTGAATTTTGGTTCTAACAGTTTTTTGGTAGAATCCTTAGGATTTTCTTGTTATAAGATCATAGCATCTAAAACAAAGGCAGTTTTAATTCTTTCTTTCCAATTTGAATGGCTTCTGTGTCTTTTTCTTGCCTGAATTTTTTGGCTTAGAGTGCAAGAACTTTGTTGTACTGGAAAGGTGAGCATAGGTACTCTTTATTAGAGGCAAAGCTTTCAACCTTTCACCATTGAATACGATTTTGGCTGTAGGTTTGTCTTAGATGCCTTTTGTTATTGGCCTTTATTATGGTTCAACTGTTGGATAGAATGTTCTGTATATGTCTGTAGTTTGGTTCTAATGTTTTCTTACTAATTTTCTGACTGAATGATCTATCTATTGATGAAAGTGTGATATTGAAATCCCCCACTTTTGTTATATTTTGTCTATTTGTCCCTTCAGATCTGTTAGTATATGCCTAACATATTTAGGTGCGCTGATGTTGGGTGCATTTATATTTTTTATTACATCCGATTCATGAATTGACTTCTTTATCTTTACATATTGACTTTGTCTCTTGTTTTCACTTTTGGCTCAAAGTCTACTTTGATACAAGTATAGCTACCCCAGCTCTGTTTTAGTTTCTATTTGCACTGACTATCTTTTTTCCATCCCTTCACTTTGAGTGTAGTGTGTCCTTAAGACCAAAGTTTGTCTCTTGTAGGCTGCATATAGAGGGGGCCTGTTTTTCAACCCATTTGCTCACGTTATGCATTTCAGTTGAAGACTTCAGCCCATTTACATTTAAAGCAATTGTTGATAGGTAGGGACTTACAATCTTTTAGATTGTTTTCTCTTTTGTAATTTCTTCCTCTGGGTCATTCCTCTGTGAATTTATATATTTTTCCATAGTGGTATGCTTTGATTCCATTCTCCTTATCCTTTGTAAAATATTGTATGTTTTTGCTTTGTGGTTACCAGAGGCTTACATAAAACATCTTGTAGCTAGAAGAGTCTATTTTACATTAACAATTTAACTTCAGTCACATACAAAAGCCTCAACCCTTATACTCGCTCCTTTTATATTTTTAATATGAAAATTTATATCTTTTCTACTTTATGCTCATGAACAAATTTTTGTAGCTTTAGCTATTTTAGTACTTTTGTCCTTTAACCTATAGAGTAGATTTAAGTGATTAACACACACCATATTACAGTATTAGAGTATTCTGAATCTGACTCTATGCTTATCTTTACCAATGTGTAGTAAATTTTCATATGTTTTCATATTACTAATTAGCATCCTTTCATTTCAGTTTGAGAGAGAATTTCTTTCAGCATTACTTGTAAGTCAAGTCTTGCGGTGACGAACTTCTTCAGCTTTGGTTTTTTTTCCGAATGTCTTTATCTCACTTTTCATTTCCGAAGGACAACTTTCCTGGGTAAAGTATTGTTGGTTGGCAGTTTCTTTTAGCACCTTGAATATATCACCCTATCTTCTGGCCTGCCAGTTTCCTCACTGAAAAATTATGCATATAGCCTTATAGGGGTTCCCTTGTATGAGAAACATTTTTTTTTCTCTTACTGCATTTGAAATTCTCTCTATCTTTGATTTTAAACAGTTTTATTATAATGTCTTAGAGAAGATCATTTTGAATGGAAATTTTGGAGTGACTCATTGGCTTCATGTACATGGATGACCAAATCTTTCTCTGGGTTTAGGAAGTTCTCAGCCATTATTTCTTTCAATAAGCTTGCTACCCTTTTCTCCTGAGACTAGAGCACACACCAAGCTGTGGGGTCCTGCTGCAGGTACCAGTGTAATGTCTGGAACAGATACATATGTAATGGTAGGTGCCAGGGGAGATACAAGGGCTGGGGTCAACCATGGACCCACTAACAGCTGCAGGGGCTCTGGCTGTTGGCATGAAGTCTCATGGCTACTGGGTCTCACCAACGATGCATGGTAGTGGAGGCTGGTGATGAGTTCAGGCTGGAAGTGTGCAGGCACATGGATGGAGGGTCTAGATACAGGTAAGCACAGTAATACAGGCTAATTATAGAAGACAAGGATTGATCTGGGCTCACAAGTATCTGCATGGGTCCTGGCTATTGACATGATCTCCTGTTGCTCCTCAGATTCCCCTTGGAAATTGCATGAAGTGAAGGCCAGTGATGGGTATCAGGACTGAATTATACAAATACACAGCTAGAAGGGCTAGCCCCAGGCACACACATGGTGACAGGGGTCAACCAGAGGGGTCTAGACTGGTGTCTTGTACTCTTATAGACACCGAATTCTGGACTAGCTGTCAGTTCAGCTCCTGGGCTCCAGTAGTGGGGGTGGGATAAGGAGGAACTCAGACAGCTGTTCTTAGTTAATGTGAATACCGGTAGGGTGAAAGCTAGTAAAATCTGCAGTGGGTCCATGGATGCTGCTGGTCATTGGTTCTTTCAGTGTTGAAAGCTGCTGGGTTTATCTGCACAATAGGTAACTGTGAGCCATGATTGTTCCTGCTGTGGGGCTGCTAAATGTAGCCCCTGCTTTTCTTCTTTGTTCTTGCTAGTCTCTTTAAGTCTCAGCTGTGCCAGTCTGTGTGGAAGCAGGGCCTTTGTGCAGTGTCCTGAAAGGCTATGGAAGCTGGTCATTCTCCCTACCCTTCCTTCTCTAGTGGGGGCACCCTTTTCTAGCTGGGAAATCCCTTGATGGCACTGAGCAGTGCCAGCATGGAGATGGGATGATGTGAGCAAAGCTATCTTCCTTCTCTTCTTGTGCAGTTATTCTCAGGCTTTTTGCTCCACCATGTTGCTAAGCTTTCTTAAGTGGACTCAAGAGCTCCCCTAGAGCTGTTTTTGTTCTGGATAGCTGTCTCATTATTAATCTTTGTCAGGAGATGGGGACTGGAGTTGCCATTTTGGTGGTATTACTCTGGGCCTAGTTTTTCCTGTTATCCCTAGACATGGAAAATTGGTCTCATCTGACATAAGAGGTGTATTAAAAAGAGTAAGAGGCTTAGTTTGACTCAGCACAATACAGTACTATAATTGGTTGGTGATTTCTGCCTTAGACACATAAGGGTGCATAATATTCATATGTTAGCCAGATCGTTTTTGATCCTTTGACTAACTGACTTATCACATTCCTTAATTTTCTGTTAATTTTGTCATCCTATACATGTTAAATTGCTCATATCTTTAAGTGTCCCTAAGATATACATTACGAAGTTAATAGGTGAGTCTGTTGTGTTCAATCTTCCTATGATTGTTACTGACCCATTTAACCTAACTTCACGTGAAAGTGCTGCTATTTCTTGCATTTTAACATCTCAGTAGGATTCTTTGTATGAACTGTAAAATAGATATTTTCCAGAGTTTAAATGGCTTTGGCTAATAACCCATATCAACTAATAATGTTTATTGTAGAACATTGACAGTTGATATTATTAGCAGAGTTAATCGATCAGTCCTGGAGGTTTAACAATTTCCTTTGAGTTCTTTGCTTATTGAAAAAAAAATTGGGCACAGCATGACGTAATATACCAAGTTAAAAAGGTAGGAAAAATTCGAATAGAAAATTCGAGGTAAGTAAACAGGGTAATACAAGTAGTTCATAAGCTTCAGTGGCTAACAATGATGGATTGCAGCGCCACCTGCTGGTTAGAAGTATTGTTTTATTACTGTTTGATGAGCTGCTCTCTCCTGGAGTTTTTTGTATGTATATCATATAAATATGTAGGGTTTACTTATATTATTTTTTTCAATCGATTGAAAAATCAAACTATTTACATATCATTCTTTCTGTAAAAGATACAGCAATAGGCTTGAACGGGAAACATTTCTGTGATAAAAATCCTAAAACCCATTCCTCCCGACCCCATCTTGTATCACAAATAGAATGCCACTCTCAGAAGATAAAGTTATGGGAGTTAGAGTCTGTAAGCCCTTTCATTTTCTATTATATTTAATTGTCCTGGGTTTGTTTTAGAATTTTTGCATTATTTCTCAGTTGAGTCTATAATACCTAGAGTGTTCTGGATCTAGCAATAAATGATGACTAGCATTCAGGCATCACAAAGTAGCCTGAAGATCTTTGCTTTTTAGAGCACGACTGCTTTTATGGCTCTTACTAACTGCAAATGTGGCTCATCTTTAACTTCTTTCCTTGTTGGGGTGACTGCAAAAGCAGCACAAGTTGAACAAGTAAGCATACGATGATGTTAATATGAGCTGTACACCTACCTGTATTACTAGGAAAAAAATCATTCATTGAAAATGATCCATAACAAGGTATTTGAGCCATTATTTATATTAATTATTTTCATATGTATAGTGACTTTTATTTCAGGTTGTAAGGGACCTAAGGAGTGGGTAGTTGTTGCATCTTTCACTCCAGGAATCATAAAAGTAAGATGTACACTAAGCAATTCAGATGGGTTGGGAAGATTATTGGCTAAATTAAGTGACCTCAGGAGAGTCATTTGAAATTTATAATTCTCCAAAATTTTCTGATGACTAAAAATGAAGATTTTTTTTCAAGCTTAATTCGGGCTTTCAAAACTTTAGAGATTGTCTGCTTCTTTGAGGATCTAAGGATTTATATACAAAAATGCAATCTGAAGGAATCTAAACTCTGTCTGTCCTCAGAAGTGCTTAATTTCCTTTCTTATTTTCCCCCTCTGGGAAGAGAAGGAGAACTTATTAGTGGTTCTTATTAGTGGGATGAGTTTCATCTTGATGCCTGAGAAATAAAAGTAAACATTGAAGGGCTGGCATAGTAGCTTTTCCCATTTCCTGGTACTGCTATCTTACTGCCTTTCATTTCTCTTATTAAAGAGTCTTTTTAAAGACATTTCTCTTCTATTTTGATAATTTCCAAAATAGTTTAAGAGGCCTTTTAGTGACATCTTATCATCTTGATAGGAATGATTATAATATAACCATTAAATCTGAATAATTTCCTGGCCATAGACAAAAGCATATGGATGGAAGAGACCATGAAATGTTATGTAAATCACAGATAGGTTATTTTGTTGATAAATATGAGCTCATTAAGATAATTGAATAGAAATTGCTTTTAAACTGCACATTTTATTAGTGGATTTTTATGACATCCATTGTAGCTTCAAAAATTTCCTTTTGGTGCAAGACAGACTTAATTATAATCCTGTTTTATACTTTTATTGTGCTAATTTTCTTTTAAAGGAAGAAATTGACATTTAGGAAATAGATCTAAAACCACAATACAAAGGATACTTACAAAGAGTATTTGGTAAAGATAGGTATTTCAGTGCATAGAGCTTCTTATGATGGAGTTCCAAGCATTTTTAAAGTAGTCTACTTAATTCATGCAGGAACACTATGCAAAGTGGATGGATAAATGCTATTAGATAATTTTTCTAATGGAAAAGTTCCAGCGTAAAAATTGAAGTTCCCTGCCTGAGTTTATATAGTCCAAGGGCATAAAGTATATCAATTTTTAAGCAGAACTTTTTTGCTTCCTATTTTTGTTTTTGACTATAGTAATCCTTCCCACTTTTGTTTATTCAATTAATGTACATGGAACATCTAATAGTGTAGTGCTTTACATTATGAAATAAGTGCTGATTTCTACTCTTAACATACTTTTACTTTGGTAGGAAAATTCACAGACATGCAAATTGGGAATTTTAAAACAGTGAGATAAAAGTTTTAGTCCAAAGATAATATATGTAATTATAAAATTGTGAAGGTAAGACACAATTTAAAAGAGTATAAAGTAAAACATATTAAGTCATAAAAGACATTACATATAGTAACTATGAATAAATTTATACTTCTGAAACAGTGTAATTAAGGCTTTGACAGTATTTTGCCTCCATGTGCATTTAGTTGAAAACTGTCAGACTAGTAAAGCGCTATACAAACTTCTTCCCAGCTTTGAGAAGTAGTTGGCATATAACATTGGAGGTGAAGATTGAGCTTCCTTTCAAAAAATGAGTAAGATTTAGCAGGCACAAGGAGGGAAAAGACAATCCAGTAAGAGGAATGAGTGTGTATGGATGCTCAGAGATGTGTACTGTTGCCGTGGTTTGGGAGCCCCCGCTGGCTCTCTCTGGGTATGTGGGAGGAAGACATGAGGCTGCAAGGCTGGCAGGACATGAACATGAACGCTGAACTTGGCCTTGGAGACTTGGGGGAAATCATTGAAGTGTTTTTAAATGGTTCGCAGTCAGGTTTTCCAAGGAGCACCCTGGGCCTTGTCGAATACTGTCCCAAGCACGAAGCAAGAGCCTAAGTAAGGCTGTAGCTGACAGAATGGGCAGCTATCAGAACCTCTTCATAGGAGCAAAGTGCTGAGGTCTGTTTGTAGGATAGATTCTTCTTCTTCTTTCCTTCTTTTCTTTTTTTCCAACCACATCTGCAGCATATGGAAGTTCCTAGGCTAGGGGTCAAATCGGAGCTGTAGCTGCCAGCCTATGCTGCTATATTTATTTTGCATATTTTACACCTCATCAATAAAAATACATATCCAGTAAAAGTCTGAGCCTGCGTCAACTTTATATATGATTATAATGACTTACATACCTATAAACTGAGTATGCAGTGCCCATTATAAATAGAAATTGTAAAAGGTTGAGATGGAAAAATACCCATAGATAGAAGTTCTGTTATTTTCTTTCTGCACTCCTCTGAATGACTAGCAAATTGTAATCAGAAAGCTGCTGCCTTAGCACAAGTCTGTGGATGAGTTCCCCCAAGAATAATTGGAGTGAAAAGAGTAGGGAGGTGAAGGTAAATGCTTGGCAGTGGCCTCATCTAAGAATTCAGTTAAGGGTTGAACAGAAGAAAAGGAGACTGAGATGGTGTGGCCAGAGGCTATGAAACAACCTTGCAGAAGCAGAAGGAAGACAGTGATTCTTGTGTTTATTGCACCAACCCTCACTTTATTATTGTGTTCACACTCTGTGGCAGGAATATTTGGGGGCTGAGAGGCTGGAGCGTCAGTGTTAAATAAGACATTGCCTGAGTCAAAGCATAAATCAATGATAATATTACAGGGTAATAACAGCTTTGATTAAAAAATTATACATTCTGCATTCTTAATGGGGGGATGTTTCTTTGTGTTAGGGAGGTGGTATGCTTAAGAAAGTTTCTCAGAAGAGGTGGCAGCTGAACTGAGTTTTTATTGTTGTTGTCATTGTTGAGCAGGAGTTAGGCATAGAAAGCTTCAAACATATGTGACTATGATCTTCTAGGAGAACAAAATTTTCAATATGGCACAGGGAACCATCTTCCTGCTGTCTGTCATCATGATTACAGGCAAGCACTGGCTCATTTATATTCCTGAAGAGTATTACATTCTTGCAAATTGTTACAGATAACAGTACTCACATTTAAATGAGAACTTTTAAATACCTTTCTCTATTTATAGCAGGAAAGAAGTTCCCCAGTTCTGCTCCCTGGAGGCATTCATTAGGGAAAGTTTAATGAAGCAGGCAAACAGGTGCTTTTTATGTGCCTCTTATAAAGGGTTGCAACAGTGCCTTTCCCAGCCCTTCAGCTTCCAACTGGGAGCACACGTCATCCACTGAGCTAATAGCTCACAGCAGGGTCCTTTCCTGTGCTACACATAAATATTCAGAGTTTGATCATCCTATGCCTGGTGATCGATCATCACAATGGAGAGAGAAAGATAGAAAAAAAAATGCAGAAATGTGTGATTTCTGTGTCTTAAATCTATAGAAGTTATTTAAGATGTAAGAAACAAGGTTTAAGAAACAGACACTGAATATGGGATTCCTGCTGGAGTCAGTGAAAACACTGCTGATTAATACTAGAGTTCCCTAAATCCCTACATCCAGGGGAAAATAATTCTAGTCTGTGGCCCTCTCTCTTCCATTGCTTTGGATCTCTTCCCTTTGCTAACAGTTCATAAGTCTGTGGACAGTTATAGCATTTACAACCATTCTTAACAGGTTGGACATAATATAAACATTGCATAAATTCTTTATTGGGTTCACTTAAATCAGGAAGTTAACATTTTAACCATTTGGGTACTTGACTGCCTGTCAATTTGGTAGTGCTATTTCCTTCTAACATCCAGAGTAGAGAATCACTTTAATTTGTTTTCTAAAAGGTCACTGAAGAAATAACCTGGATGAGGGAAATTAACAAAAATTCTTGCCTGATTTAGACAGCAACTCATGATTCAAGAGAGGTTTCACCTTATCTATTTAAAACTGACTTGAAAAATTTCCTGAGCAATTTCTGCTAGATTGCAAGGATGAAGTGTTCTGTAGCTAAGAACTGAATTTTTTTCCCTATAATGGTGGAAACTGGAATGTGAGTTATTCATAAATGGTTAGCAGTTGCTACCTCTTTTCGGGAAGGAAATAGAATCTTACCAAGAGCAATTACAATCATATTGAGTTACATAAGGTAAAATAGAGCTATGGCAAAATGCAAACTTTGAACTATGTCCTTCTCAAGTAGCTTTCGGGCAAACAGTGGTAAGCCAGGGGCCAAGGAGTAAAGAGGTCTTAGGGTTGGATATTTTCTTCCAATAAAGGTCGACAGTGAGCACACTAGCAAAGACATCGGACTACGTCTTTTGTGCTATGCTTAGGACTACAGTTGTGCTGTGAGAAAGAGATCCAGAAATGAAAGGCTTAAACAAATTAGACATGTCTATCTCTTTCTCTTAGGATTGGTGTCAGGCAATCTCTAGCTGGTGAGGTGGGTCTGTGGCATGAAGTCCTGAGAATCTAAATTCTTTTGAGCTTCCTGCTCAGTCATCCCTGAAGTATGGCCCTTGTTCTTGAGGCTCAAGATGACATCTGGAGCTCCAGGTTCTACACAGCAGAGGTAAAGACAAAGGATGGGCACAGACACTGATTCCATCTATGTATCATTGGCCATGACTTAGTCATACTGCATGCTTAGCCGCAGCACTGAATGGAAAATGCCTGCCATATCCCAGGTGTTCCTCCACCCAGCTCAAAAATCTTTGAGGGTTTTGTTGCTATAAAAGAGGGGAAGGATAGCTATTAGAGGAAAAACAGCCATCTTTGTCCAGGCTGCCTCTATGGAACAGATGTGTTAGGAAGCAGAGCTGTTTTTGTAGGTGTGGACTAGTGCAGAGCATAAGCCCCTAGGATGAATTCTAGGTTACTCATTTTCCACCCCCTGGAACCCTGGACCCTATCTGGCCTCCCTTCTCTTTACCCCCATCTAACTACTGCTGGTGAGGGAGTCTGGGTATGAGTGTGATAAGGGGTGGATAATGACCCTGTATCTGCAGCATGGTAGCATATGTTCCTAACTTGACCTGACAGCAGCCTCTCACCCACCCTAATCTAGGACTCAGGTACTTAGCACTGATGCTGTGATGGATTTGGCTATGATGAGTTGGAGCAGCAGCATGTGGGAAGAGAATGTGCCTGGGCCAACTTCCCCACCCTGGCCAAGGCAAGGCCCATCAGTCAGGTGGCCAGCAGGAAGCAGAATCCAGCTGTGGTCAGGTCCCAATACATTATCCCTGGGATGTGAGCTGATCCTCTGGCAGCTGTGAGGGTCTGCATTTGCCCCACAAGCAAATAAGTTGACCTTGGGGGGACACTTTTTTTTTTTTTCCAGAATCTGTCTTGAGTTTGTCTCTTCTGGTTAGCTTCAGGCATTCTCAAAGATAAGCTGCAAAATTCATCTTAATTTCAGTAATTCCTAATACAAGTTAAATGCTCTGTTAATTGCATTTAAACGGACATTTCATCATATAAAGATGAATGGTAAAATTCAAGCTAATAATTTAAAATCTTCATATTCTTTACTTAGAATGAAATTAAGTAGCAAATATAACTTCGTGACAAATTGGAAGAGAGACTGCAGAAGAAAGAAAAAATTCCTTATACTGTAATGCCTTTAATGGCATTTCTCTTCCCCCACCTCAACCTTTAATAGGAAGCTCCACATTTTCACTTCTCACTGAGCCCCACAAATTATTAGCTAATCTTGTAGGTGAGTTTCCTTGCTGAAATATAAGCATATTGTGCCTTTGAATTTTTGGAGACAAGTTTGTAAAATGTCATGAAAGGATTAATTAGAACAGCTACCCTTTGGCTGTGCAGGTGCGCCCTTCTTGTCAGGTGTCAAACAAGATTTTATGCTCACCTTCATCTCATTACCTGCTTAGCCATTCACCACCCATGGCCAAATAAGATATTCTCATTAATGCCAATAAGAGACTTGTCTACAGATCAAATTTGATATTAGCATTAGATGCAAAATTGCCTTGTCAATAAATCAGTGTGTATATTGCCTCAATAACCACAATGAGATTTTCAGCCTGTCTGATACAGATTTATTTCCTTGTGTTACATTAAAGAAATATTGAAGATCTTCTGTGTTTTCCTATGTATTTTTGAGTAATTGCACCCTTTCCTACCTCCTTCTGACTAATTCTGACAGTTACTGTACATGTAAATGGAAAAGACAGTTTTTGCTCTGAAAGATGAAATTATATAAATGATTTTATTCTCATGTTTTCCTTGGGCTATGGCCCACTTACTCAGGGTTCTATTTGTAAAGCTAGCTTGGCATGTAATTTGGTTGTCTAATGAAATGGAGTGAATACCAAGCCATCCCACTATAAAATAATCATGTGTAAGATGGATGAAGTAGAATGTTTGATTTTAAGAATTTCCTGCACGATTAGTCCCTTGGTTAATACATCTTAACTTCTCCCAATGTATAGTGTGCCACCATGATGCTGCAAATTTTCAGTTCTTGCAAAACATACCAATGCGCCAGGCCCAGACTGACATTTAGACGTTGTTGTTTCCTAATAAAACAACAACCGACAAGATATGTTCTTAGCCACAGTACAGCTCATTCAAGGTTGTACTGTGTTAGAGTGCTTGGTGATAAGATGGCATGGGGAGGAGTTACTGCCGATGCAGAACGCCACATTATTTCTCTTTCCATCAAGGATAAATGCATCAGTGCCACAACAAATCTGCCATTAGCATTCATGTTACGAGTAGAGTCCAAGTCTCAGAAATTGGAAGGGAAATAAGTAAAGATGAAATTGTGCTCATTTTCATAAGTGAGAGATGAGGTTTTGGTGCATAAAGGAGTTTGCTCATTCACCAAATCTAGTGAGGGCTTAATGCATGCTAGGTACCATTCTAGATACTGGCAGTGACAAGGACAAAAATTCCTTCCCTCATAGAGCTGTAGTTCTCACGAATAGGTAAAAACACATGGAGCTAGTTAAGGAAGTTTAGAAATTATACAGCATAGATCTTATCTCTTTTTCTTCCTTTTAGAATGAATTAGATTGTGGAAATACTGTTTGCAGAGACTACTGGGAAAGATAGAGTAATGAGGAGGAGGACCTTGATCTCTAGAGTTGGATAACCTGGAATTTGACCCCTGGCTCTTTCTCTTAAAAGCTGTGACTTTGGGCAAGGAGCTTGAGGTCTCTGAGCTTTGATTTTGGTATCTGTAAAATAGGGTAAGAGTAGCTGATTGCCATAAGGACAGAATAACAAAATGTTTGAAAGCACTTGGAATAGTGCCTGAAGTTGATACCAGTAATAATTCTCTGTATTATTGGTAGTGATATCATTTAATGTCTGTATTTTCACAGAAGACATTTATTAGAAGACTGAGACTCTAGCTTTGTTCTGCAGGAGTTTGATGAATTAAGATTGCTGTATGGCATTGCTTCTCAGACTTTAATGTGCCTGCAAATTCATGTGAATCTTTTTCAAATGCAGGTTCCTATTAAATAGATCTAGAGTAGGGCCTGACATTCTGCGTTTCCAAGAAACTCACACATAATGCCTGTGCTGTGACGACTGCTCTGTGGATCATGCTTAGGTAACAGCATTTTAAAGCACCTTGATTTGACAATGATAAGAGAAATAATAAGACTTGGCACTATAGGTCAAAGTTAAAATGTGTGCCTTCAAACGATAGGGGATGTCAATGGCCTCAGTTGATGAGGTATATTAATAATACCAAAGGACAGTAAGGGTAATACCTTGTTTATTATAAAATATATATAATGGGAAGAGTATATAATGGGAATGGTCACTGTCCTCTGGCTGCTGCCTCCAGAGGATTTTCCTGTCCTAACTTTGGACCACAGTGATGAATTTGAACTTGTAGAATAAGGGTTGCCAAATCTTTGCATTTGGCATGCCTAACCAGAAACATATATCAAAATTGACTTTTATTCCCACCTCAGTATCTATAAGAATGTGTAAGACACATTGGTATGCCTCAGTCAAGCATCCATATCATGAAAAATACTGAGTATAGCAATATATCTGGACCCAACTATGCCACCTACAACATATACCCCAGAGAATGGAAGACATGTGCTCATATAAATATTTGTAGACAAATGTCCATAACAGCATGATCATAATAGTCCCAAAGTGGGAACAACCCAAATGTCCATCAGTTGACAAATGGATAAACAACATGTAGTACATTCGTATGATAGGATATTATTCAGTCAAAGAAATAAAATACTGATACATCCTACAATATGGATGAATTTTGAGAACATGGTGGTAAGAGAGACACAAAAAGCCACATATTATATGATTTAATTTATATAAAATCCAGAAAAGGCAATTCCATGGAGATAGAAACTAGATTAGTGGATGCCATGGGCTGTGAGAATGGGAGAATGTGGTATGACTGCTGATGGGTATGAACTTATTTTGGGGGGGGTGATAAGAATCTTCTGGCATTAGATTGTGATGATGGTTGTGCAGCTCTGTGAATATACTAAAAATCACTGAATTGCATACCTTGAAATGTGAATTTTATGAGAATTATATGTCAATAAAAATACAAAAACTATTTTTGTATCAAATACCAGATGCCTCAGCAGCTGGAGACCTACAAACAAAATACTTGAAAACTTGACCCATATTCTTTATAATTTAAAGGACCCAGTTTCATTTTATACATCAGTGGTAGAGTGAAAATAAATTCCTCAACTCAAGAGGTGGCATCTATTTCCCCACTCCTTGAAACTGGAATCATCTCTTGGCTCGCTTTGTTCAGTAGAATGTAGCAGAAATTGATGTGTGAGAGCTCCAAGCCTGGGCCTCAAAAGAAACTGATTCCTCTCTTGTTTTCTTGGAAAACTACAGGCATGTGACCAAGATGAGAAAGGGAGAGCTTGGAGAGAACAGTCTTAGCTTTTCCAGCCATCCCAGCTGTCTCAGCTGGAGGCCCAAATATAAGAACGGGCTCAGCAGATATCAAATTGCCTATCCATGGAGTCTTGAGCAAATCAATGGTTGTTGCTTGAAAACACTCAGTTCTGGAGTTTTTAATTATATAGCAAGTTCTTATTGGTGGGATAGCTATTATTTCTTAACAGGACTTTGCTGATGACCATACTAAAAATAAGAAAGGCTAAAATGTCTAGCAGCATCTCATGGGACTTTTCTTTATATCCTTCTTTCTCTCTCTAACCTTGATTTTTCAAGACCTTTCTAGCTCCACCTTCTTCTGATTTAATAAAGGGCTGGCCTCTAAGAGACCACAGTGTCTTTAAGAGATTTCATGGGATAGGTCCAAAGGGGTATCTGGTCTTATGCTAGAGAGAAGGATCTTGACTGAAAGACCTGTAGGTCATCTTTTCTCCTCCCTGTTTCCTAGAATACCATTCATTTAAGAGCCTGGCTCTACAAGATGCCAACTAGCTATCAGTGAAATGATTTATAAGTTTATTTGGGGCAGTTATTTCCATATATATTTGAATGTCGACAATGTAGAAAAGCAGGCTTGGTAACTGATTGGTCTCAAGTTTTGATTTAATCATTAAGGTGGCTCTTGGGGCATTCAGTAGGTACTACTATAATGCCCATCACTACTTTTTTGGTTTTTTTTTTGGATTTTTTGCCCTTTCTAGGACCACTTTCTATGGCATATGGAGGCTCCTAGGCTAGGGGTCGAATCGGAGCTGTAGCTGCTGGCCTACACCACAGCCACAGCAACTCGGGATCTGAGCCACTTCTTTGACCTACACCATAGCTCCCGGCAACACCGGATCCTTAACCCACTGAGCGAGGCCAGGGATCAAACCTGCAATCTCATGGTTCCTAGTCGGATTTGTTAACCACTGCACCACCATCGGAACTCCACCCATCACTATCAACATCACTAAAAATAGGCATTTATTGTGTGCCTAGCACATATAACAAACCTTATCTACATCCAAGGTAGTCTTCTTTAAATACCACTGTCATGGTAATGTTCAACTTAAACAACTTATATAATTCCTTATCTTCAATGACAATTAACATATATGGAATGATGTTTGGTATATAATTGAGTAAATTATCTATTTACCAAATAGTTATTGAGTGACTACCAGGTTTGGCAATTTTCTAAATTTCCTAGACACTGGGGATATAGCAATGGACATAAATTTACTGTCTTCTTGGAGAATATGCTCTAGTTGGGGGCAGAAGGGGGTTACATGTTGAATTTATAGATTAGAAGATATGACAGATAGTAATCAATATTATGGAGAAAAGTAAAAGCTGAGAAGGTCTGGAAGAGACTGTTGGGTGGGACTTTACAATTTTTGTTTTTTTGCTTTTTTAGGGCCACACTGGCAGCATATGGAGGTTCCCAGGTTAGGGGTCTATTGGAGCTACAGCTGCTGGCCTATGCCATAGCCACAACAAGGCCTGATCTGAGCTGTGTCTGTGACCTACTCCACAGATCACTGCAATGATGGATCCTTAACCCACTGAGCAAGGCCAGGGATCGAACCCACAACCTCATGGTTCCTAATTGGATTCATTTCCTCTACACCATGATTAGAACTCCAAGGGACTTTACAATTTTAAATGGAGAAATCAAATTGTGATGCAGGCCGAATAAAACCTTGACCAACCCAATTGGGGTCTCTGGAGTAAATATATGCCATCAGAGTTGTCCCACATCCGGCCCAAAACACCCTTCTTTGCTTAGTCATTCAGATGCAGGTGAGGTTGAAGCAAATCCTGAAGGTATGAGAACTTGAGGCTGCCTACTGAGCACCCTCTCTATATTTAGGCAACAATTTCCTCATTAACTGGGATGCTATTTGGTGCATCTTCATGTTTACCCCGGGAACCAATATATCATTTGGACAAAAGAATAATGAGCTATGACTGGTATCATAAAACAACCACACTAGCTTCAGCATTATAAATAGACTGTAAGGAGACAAAGGAAGCATTAAAGAAGACAAAGGCTGAGTGAGGGAGACTGGGCAAAAGACTGTTGTAATACAAATCAGATATGATTATGGCTTGTACCAAGGGAGTATCCATGGTGGTGGTAAGAAGGAGTAAAATTCTCAATGATGTTAAAGTTTGTGCTTACAGAGTTCACTGACAAATGTCAGATGTGAGAAAAAGAAAGCAATCAAAGATAATTAAAATTTGGGGGGGGGTGCGCTGAACAACTGAAAAATGCAGTCCATTACTGAGATAAGGAAGTTGGTGAGAGGGATATCAGGAATTTGGTTTGGGACATGTTAAATTTGTGATGTCCATTCTATGCCAGAGTGTAAACCTTGTGTAGGTCGAAGGACATACAAATGTGTAGATCAGAGCATAAATGTAGCCTACAGATGTAAATTTTTGTGTCATTAGCATATAGATGATAATTAAAGGCATGAACTGACTGAATCATCAAGCTAGTGAACATAGCTAGAAAAAGGAAGTATGAGAACTGAGCCCTGGGGTGCAGCACTATGTGAAGTTTATGGAGATGAGGAAGAATTGGCAATGGAGTCTCAGAAGGAGAGACCACTCACTGTAGTAGAAATATATCTAGGGCAGTGTGGATCCTGAGAACCAAATAAAATGGCATTTTAAGGAGGAATGGTCAGTTGTGTCAAATGTTTCTAGTAGGTCAAATTCCAAAGTCATTTTCTACAAGAATAGATAAAATAGTCCTAAAATTGATATGGAATGACAAAATATCTTGATTGCCAAAGCAATTTTGAGAAAGAAGAACAAAGCAGGAGAGTTTATAACAATTACAAAATGACAGTCATTAAAACTGTATAGTACTGGCATAAAAACAGACACAAGGCTGATAGAACAGAATTGAGAGCCCAGAAATAAACCAAGCTAAAAATGGTTAACTAATAATTGACAAGGGAGCCAAGAATATTCAATGAAGAAAGGATAGTCTTTTCAATAAATTGTGTTGAGAAAACTGGATATTTACATGCAAAGAATAAAAATGGCCACCTATAATATATCACTAACAAAAATTGACTCAAAATGGATTAAAGGCTTAAATGTAAAACTTGAAACTGTAAAACTCCTAGAAGAAATAATAGGGAAAAGCCTCCTTGACATTGGCCTTGGCAATGACTTTTTGGGTATGACACCAAAAGTATAAGCAACAAATACAAAAATAAACATTGAGGATCACATCAAACCAAAAAGCTTCTGCACAGCAAAAGAAATGATTAACAAAGTGAAAGGCAGCCTACAGTATGTGAGAAATATTTGCAAACTATATATCTGATAAGAGGTTAATAATAAAAATATGTAAGTAACTCAAACAACTCACTAGTAAAAAACCAAATATCCTGATTTTAAAAATGGGCAAAGGACCTGAGAGATATTTTTCCCAAAGAAGATATATAAATGGCCAACAGGTACATGACAAGTTTTCAATATCACTTAATTATCAGGAAGATGCAAATCAAAACCACAATGAGATATCACCTCACATGTGGCAAGGATAGTTGTTGCCAAAAAAATAAGAGATAAGTGTTGGTAAAGATGAGATAAATGGTAATTCTTATAGGCTATTAGTGGGAATGTAAATTGATACAGCCACTATGAAAAACAGCATAGGGGCCCTTAAAAGATTAAAAATAGAACTACTATATGATCCAGCAATCACGCTTCTGGGTATATACGTTCAGATGAAATAAAATCACTATCTCAAAGATATATCTGTACCTCCATGTTTATTGCAGCATTATTTACAATAACCAAGACATAGAAATAACCTACATGTATATGGATGAATGAATGGATAAATAAAATGTAGCATGTATGCACAATGGAATATTATTCAGCCATAAAAAGAAGGAAATCCTGCCATTTGCAACAACATGGATAAACCTTGAGGGCACAATGCTAAGTGAAATAAATCAGAGAAAGATAAATAATGTGTAATTTCACTTACAGGTGGAATCTTAAAAAAGCAAACTCATATAAACATAGAGTAGACTAGTGATTATCAGAGGTAGGGAGAGGGAGGTAATAAAGTGGATGAAGGTTGTCAAAGGGTATACAAACTTCCAGTTATAAGATGAATAATTTCTGGGGGTCTAATGTATAGCATGGTGACTAGAGTTAATAATTGAGAGTTGCTAAGAGATCTTAAAAGTTCTTGCTACATAGGAGTTCCCACCATGGCACAGTAGATTAAGAATCTGACTGCAGCAGCTTGGATCACCACAGAGTTATACGTTCAATCCCTGGCCTGGTGCAGTGGATCTGGCATTGCCACAGCTGCAGTGTATGTCGCAGCTGTGGCCTGGGAACTTACATATGTTGCATGTGTAGCCAGGAAATTTAAACAGCAACAACAAAAAGTTCACAAAAGAAGTAACAATGTGAGGTGATATGTTAATGGGTGTGTACATATTAATCTTTTTTTGTAATCATTTTGCAGTATATACATATATCAAATCATCATGTAGCACATCATGAATTTACAAAATGTGATTTGTCAATTATATCTCAACAGAGCTGGAGAAAGTATTTCTGGTATGTAATGAAATGATGATCAAAATTTTACCACTGGAGGGATTTCCTGTTGTGGTTCAGTGGTAACGAACCCAGCTAGTACCCATGAGGTTGCGGGTTTGATCCCTGGCCCTGCTCAGTGCTTTAAGGATCCGGCATTGCTGTGAGCTGTGGTGTAGGTTGCAGATGTGGCTCAGATCCCATATTTCTGTTACTGTGTTGTAGGCTGGCTTCTACAGCTCTGATTTGACCCCTGGCCTGGAAACTTCAATATGTAGCCTGAAAAAAAAAAGTTTTACCACTGGATTCAGTAAAATGAATGTTATTTGTAGATCCCGAAAAAAAAAGTTTCAGTGGAGTGGTGGAGCAAATACCTGTTTAAACAGATACTAGAAAGAATGGGAGCAGAAAGCACTAAGAGCATAATTGAACCCTTTAGGGAGAATTACTCTAAAGAATAGAGGAGAAATCAGGCAATAGATAAAGAAAATGTGGGTCAAAAAACTTTTTTTAAATGAGAGAAATTTCAACACATTTCATGTTGATGGAATGATTCAGTAGAGAAGAACAAATTGAAGATGCAGAAGGGAGAAAAGATGATTGCAAGAGTGGTGTACTTGAGCAGAGGAGAAGAGCTATGATTGAATGCACAGGGGTAATAATCCTCATATAGAAATAGTGAGCCTGGACTGTTCGACTTTAATGTCAGGGAGCTACTTAGAATTTATAAACACAGATGCAGATAGGTGAGCAGTAGTAGTGGTAGGGGACCTTGGGAGGGTCTTCTAACTGATTTCACTTATTTTTTCCTTCATAGGATTGGAATCAATGTCATTAATGAGACTGAGAATGATAGGAAGGAGGCTTGGGAAGTTAAGGAGAGAAGCAATGGTATAAAATTGTTTTCTAGAAAGTAGCAAACCATGGTTAAATAATTATTGAATTGAGCGTATTAAAAAGAGTGAACTAGATAAACAAGGAAACAGTGGCCAGTGGGTAGGATGCTGGAAACCAAAATATGGAGGTTGTGTTAACTGGTAACAACAAAGTCTAGATTGTGATTATATGTGTGAAACTGGGTATAAAGTCCATTGGAAGGAAACAAGTCAATGAATGACTAGACCATTTGTAGGATATTATAATCATCAAGAAATATGAGAATATTCCTGGAAGATATGAAAGTGTTATGGAGCTTCTCAAGGAATGTGGACAGGTCACCCTAATGGTAGAGTTTGAATTGATAAAATTTAAAAACATGGGTGTTAGGGAAGAAAAAGTGAAAAGGTCTGGAAATGGTTACGAGGAGACATGACAACTACCCATTTCCAGGATTATGGGGATGAGGGGTATAAAAAGAAAGGAGCTTAATTGAGAGAACTCAGGTTAAGCAGTGTCCTTAGGGGAGAGTCAGGCTCCAGAAAGGGCCAGCAGGCAAGGGGTCTTCCAGAGATGCTGAGGGTATAGAGATAGAACTAGTCTACCCCAGTTTCCAAAGTTAGGCAATGGATGACAGTCTTGGGGTGTGTGAGGGGTGCTGTAGGCATCCTGTGTCTTGTCTTGTTCTTAGAGAACAAGCTCAAATATCAAAGTTTTGTGATACCCTCAAATTAAAAGGAAACAAAACTTTGTCAGTTGCCTCTAATGTGGTAGTCTGTGCTCCACAAGTGAGAAATCCAGTAGTGACAGAATTTATGTATATTTTATCATGCAGTTCCTTCACTCCTCAACTCAGCATTTTTCCAAAGCATATTTGAAAGAAATGCATATGGAGTTTAAACCAGCTCCTTACATTATGAAGCAGGCACTGTGTTGAACCAAATATCTTTAATATCTAAGAAAATAGCTTTTACCAAAACCAGAAGCCTGCGATGTGTACATGTTTACACACACACACACTCACACACACTGTGTATGTGCTGTCTTTTTGCATATCTATTGGAGAGTTGAAGTGACATTTTCATGCATGTTAATTCCTAACACTACTTGTGTTCTCCTAGTATACATACACAATGCCCTATGCTTTCCTTCTATAATTCTCTTTCAAAATGTGAAATCATTGTTTGTGTGTGAATATGAGAAAAAGACTGTGTGTATGTGTGTATATATGAGAAAGAGAGGAAGGAGGTAGAGAGAGAGTTGGGGGGATGAGAGGGAGGGTTTTTTAATGTATGTCTCCTCATTAGAATATGATCTCTGTTAAGGCAAGTAGAGATTGATTGAGAGTATCCCCAGGCATAGCATATTGTCTACCACATAGTAGATACTCAATGATATTTGACTAAGTGAAAAATATTATTAAATTCTATGGTGCCTTTCAAAAACCAATTCATTTCATGGTGTTTCCAAAGCTTATATGGGTAGAATGGATTGTATTGTTCTCCTATCTTGGTCTTTGGGGGCTGTTATAACAAAATATCAAAGACTGGGTAGTTTATAAGCAACATAAATTTACTTCTCACTGTTCTGAAGGCTGAGAAGGCCTCTAAGATAAGACCCAGGCAGATTCAGTGTCTAATGAGGACCTACTTTCTGGGGCATTTTTGCTGTGCCTGCACTTGGGGGAAGAGAAGAGTTCTCTCCAGCCTCTTTTGTAAAAGCCCTAATGCCATTTATGAGCTCCACCCTCATGACTTAACCACCTTCCAAAGACCCCACCTCAAAGTACCATCACATGGGAAATTAGGTTTTCAATATGTGAGTTTTCAGAGGACATAAACATTCAATTGGTAGCATCTCCCAAATATATTTTGGTATCATCTTGGTTATACTTTTATTAATGGGAAACAGAAGCTTCAATTTTAAATAACAACAACAAAAGTAATAACAGACACCAGTTAGGGGTTTATTATATGCACTATGCATTATTCTAAGCACTTTGCTTCGAGGGATTAATTTGATTCTTTGACAACCTCAGGAGGTAGTTACCATGATGATTCCACTTTACCTATGGGAAAACTGAGATGTAAAGTATTAAGAATCAAATAATTGAAAAGTGGCAGTTTTAGACACTGGAACCCAGGCAGTTTGGACCTTTGACGTTGCATGCTCTTAACTGCTTTGTTACAGTGCTTCTGAGTAATTATTCTTAAGAATAGAATTAATTTTCTTTTAATTTATGATTCAACCAATTTATAGTATTAAAAATAATGGAGAAAGATGACTGTTACATAAGATTATAAGAAGATTATTATTAGCATATAACTTATTTGAATATTCATTAATTCAGTGCATTAAGCACAGATTATGCCTTTGCCTAAAGCTGGGGAAAATACGTTTGTTGTGAAAGGACAAATGCCACTATAAATTTTTATTATAAAGGTTGCAAATGGATGATGATTCTTTGTCATTCTAATATCTCTTTCTGTAATTATAGCGAAATAACTTTTTTCAGTCAAGTGCTTCCACACATTTTCAACATTTTTCATCCCCCATTCTCTTTTCATAGATGGCGATGCTTGAAATTCTCTAATGACTTTCTAGTTTTTCAAGATTAGACCATGTAGGAATGAAGAATTATATATGATATCATAATGAAACAATTTTTTTATATTTAAAAGATTATTCTGATTAGAAGAAAAGACAGTAAGATGCAGTTTAAATTTTTAAAAAATTGAACATAACCTAAAGACCTGCTTTCCCATTAGATTATACATTTTATATTCTTTACGTATCAGAAAAAATCATATGAAATTTAAAATGAATATTTATAGTACATAAAAGATCATGGTTCAGACATAAAATGCATCTGTAAATAAATCATATCAATTTTATACTATAATTTTATAATTTTCCATTAAGATATAATCATTTTAAAAAAGATTTTTTGGAGTTCCCATTGTGGCTCAGTGGAAACAAACCCAACTACTATCCATGAGGACATGGGTTTGATCCGTGGCCCTGCTCAGTGGATTAAGGATTTGGCCTTGCCATGAGCTGTGGTTCAGGTCACAGGCACAGCCTGGATCTGGCGTGGCTGTGGCTATAGCTGGCAGCCTGGCCTGGGAACTTCCATGTGCCACAAGTGTGGCCCTAAAAAGCAAAAAAAAAAAAAAATTTCTTGGCTAACACTACCTACTTCAGCCATTTTTCTCAATCTCTTTTGCACGCTTCATTGGTCTCTATCCTAGTGTTTGAGAGGTAATGAAATTGCTCAAGACCGTCCTACATCCTCTTCTTTCTCAAGCCATATTACGAAAATTCAAATGCCTTCAGATCCAGCAGGTGTTGCCAATGTGTTAAAATGGCAGAGGAGAGGGAAAATAGTTGAAATGGAAAATTCATCCAATATTGAAACACTTTTAAATTCAGAAAAAAAATAAAACCTTTGGCTGGTGGACATCAAATTGTTACACCTTCCCGTTGGCTTGATTCAGCTCATTGAGGGCTTTGTTCTCTACTCCCTCTGTTTAGGAAATCTCGTTTGTGCCTCTGGCCTCATTTACTATCTGGCTAATGACTCTCAAATTTCTAGACCTTTCTTTAAGCTAAATAATTTAATATGCATTTGCCCATTTGACATTTCCAATATGATAGCCCATATTCAACATATCTCAGACCAAACATCTCTAAGCCAATTTTCTTCACATGTTCTCTATCTCCACAAATTATCCCCCAGCCATTCAAGCGCACAAACAAGACGCGTTGGGGCTTCCTTACAAGCTCCTCTGCCTTACCTCATTTCCCTCCTACCTCTGTCTAATCCCTTGCCAAGGCCTGTCATTTACACCTTCTTAACATGTCTCTTTGGCCTTCTCTTCCCCTCCACTGCCACTAGCTGTGTTTCATTTTCTGTAATCTCTTACTAAGACATTTGCAACACCCATTTACAATCTTTTCATCTATTCATCTATTCATCTTTCTCAACCATCTATTCTCTATACTGAAACTAGAGGGATCTTCTTAAAATATAAATCTAATCTTGTTACCCCACTGCTTAATATCCTTCAGTGGCTTCCCATTACTTTTAAAATGATGTCCAAACTCCTTACTGTGGCCACAGCATTCTGTAAAGTTAGGCTTACCTTATTCTCACAATTCATCATTCTCCCCTTAGTTCTTTCACCATCGCCCATCTGGCCTTCTGTGGCAGCAAGTTTACTCCTTCGGTCCCTTCTGCCTGGGAAAGCCCCTGCCATACTGTCCTTGCCCAGAGCATACTTTCTTTTCCTTCAAGCCTCAGACAAGTGTCATTCCCTAGGAGAGGCTTTCCTGAAACCAGTCAAGCTAGAAGGATTCCTTTGACATACCACTCATGAAAGAGATGTCTTTCCTTATCACCATTTGTGACTGTGTGCTTGTGATGATTTGGTGAAAGCCTGTCTCCCTCACTTAATGGGAAGTTCCAGCAGAGCAGAATTTTTCTGCTTTTGCTCAGAGATTACATTCCTCATAAATATTTTTGAGTGAACAGCTGTTTAAATAAAGTATAACGTAATGCACAGTGCAGCCAGTACTTAGAAAGACTTTCAACATAGAAAGACTGTAGGAACACCTAACAAGCAGCCAAGCTCCTCAGGCATTTACTGTTTGGTAATGCTGTCATTTTCCATTGCTCTGCTTGAGCCTGAGGCAACTCCATATATCCGCAATGGACAGAGTTTGCAGACAGACCCCACTGAGTTTGCTGAGAACCAAGCCAGCAGCAACATATGAAGAGTGGTTCTGTTATTTGTAATAGCTCTTCCAACTTCAGCCCACATATCTTAGAGATGGCATCATAAACATCCCCTGCTGACCTCCTCTTGGGTGTAACAGTGGTTTGTACTTGAAGTAGAAAATTGAGCTTTGCTGTCTTCCCCTTCCCAAATTCATTTGTAGATTGACATTTGTAAATCCACATCTCTTTCTATTGTTTTTAATAATAATCCTAAAACATGTATAGGAATAATCAGCTGCCTTCAGGCAATGACCCCCCAAAATGGGAAATAGTTCTACTGTATTTCTGTACATGGATACCTTCTTTTAAAATATTTTGGTTGCATATATCTCAAAGTATGTGTTATAGTTCCACTGAGGGGTCATAAACTCTTGTAGGTCAGGCGATCATCAATTTTACTTCCATTTCCTTTCCAACAGACAAATGAAGTGTTTGAACACAGTGGAAGTTTCATAAATAATGATAGCTAAAAAGCCAAAAACACTGGCCAGTTATACCAATAACATATAGCAATAATGCCTGGGAAGTTGTATATTTTGGCATATAGAAATTTCATTATGTTTTGGTGGTGATAAAAATGAATATTAGCAACTCTGAAAATCCTATATATATTACTTTGTTTTCAGGATTATATTAAAGCAAATCCCAAGCATTATGTCACTTTTCCCATAAATACATAATTATGCATCTCTAGTGATTCAAGGCATTTATTTTATAATATAAATAGCATTATTACAGCTAACAAAATTAATAATAATTCCCTATTTCATTTAATACCCAATTGTTGTTGAAACTTTCTTAATGACCTAAGATGTCTTTTTCAGTCAGTTTGAATATGGATCCAAGAAAGCTACCACATTGTTTTTGATTTACATGCCTTTTAAATGTCTTTTACTCAACACTCTCCCTTCCTTTTTTCCTCCATGCCACAGTTTAGTTGGAGAAATTGAGTTTTTTATCTTGTAGACTGTCCCATACCCTGACTCTGGTTGTTTCCTTGTGGTTTCATTTGCCTTCTCTCACTATCCCCTGTATTTCTTGTAAAATTATAGTAGTGTATACAGAGATAATTAGATTCAGATTCAATTATGACAAGATGTAGATTGTGCCCTGTACTTCCTAGTGAATCACATTAGGAGGCACAAGTCTGCTCCTTTCACTTTTATGCTCATTTCACTTAAATGCTTACATTTAAGAAGCAATATAATTGCATTATTCCTCTAGTAAAAAATTCACATAAACTTTTTACCTAGTAATTAAAATCTTTGATTATTTACCCCTATTATTTTAGTAGAGTTTACAAAATGGTGATTTTCCAATTTTATCATTTTATCTGCACTAGTAGCTATAACTTTTCTTTAAAGAACTTACTTTATTTTGGCTTACTTTTATTTGGCTAGGATTTTTTTTTTCTTTTATTAAAAAGATCAATTTTCAAGCTATTAAGTCTTATTCTAGCAAGTTTTATTGTTTCTGATGAATTTTAAAAATACTATTCACAAGTTTTACTATACCAGCTGCTTAATCCATTTCTTTATACTGTCTGATGCTCAATCTCATGTTACTTAGACCAGAGGGATCCTATCAAGTTGGCTAATGTAAGTTTTAGTCGTGGCGCCCGGGATCATCTTGTGCATTTCTCACCCCAGACCTGATAGCAGCTCTTTGTCCAGGAGCACTATTTCTTTTTAGTGGCAAACAATATTTAGAGACCACAATCATCTAGGGCCTAAAGATATTCTTTGCTCGTGGGTTGATATTGCTTATAGGTCTTTCTAATGGACAGAGCTATAAAATGTGTGTGTGTGTGTGTGTGTGTGTGTGTGTATGGAAAATTTTTGAGTGTATATAGACATTTTATATTCAAATATACAATTATAAGGTTTATACATTTTTATGTTTTTCTTGTATCTAATTCCTTTAGTGCTGGATGGGTGAGTGGGTGGATAGGTGGGTGGATGTATGGCTAGATATGTAGTTGGTAGATAGATAGGAATGCAAATGTTTTGCTGTCCCAGGTTAACACATAATTCCACTCAGGTTTTCTAGTATTTTTATAATTTTATTTTATTTTGAAATTTGTGATACACTTGGAATTTGTCTTAGCACACTATGTGAAGAATGGATAAAATTTTATTAATTTCCATATGCTTATCCAGTTGTCTCAAAACCATTCATGAAAAATCTCTTATTGGCTTGAGATGATACTTTTATCATTACTAAATTCTATACATATTTTGTGTTATTTTGGATATTCTCTTTATTTTCATTGATTTTTAGTGTATTAGTGAAACCACCATTCTCCTTTAATTATGGAGACTTTAAATTATTTTAATATTAGGTATAATAATTTCCTCACTGCATACTTTTTCAGTCTTTGCTAACTTTGCTTATTTATTCTTTTTTAGGAACTTTATAATCAATTTGTCTTTTTCCAAGCAATGATTTTTTTTTGGGTGGGGATGCTGATTATATTTACAAAATTAACTTAGAATTTATACCTTTATGAAATTGAATTTTCATACTCAAGATAAGGTTTACATTTCTATTTGGTCATGTATCCTTTGCATCTTTCATGAGTCCCTGCATTTTTCCTCATATCTTGTATTACACTTTTAAAAGTTTCTGTTAGATATACCACCACTACCAACACCATCATTATTATTTTATTATAAATAGAGCCTTCCTTTCCATTATGTCTTGAAAGTGGTTATTGCTATTGCTTGTAAATGCTAAGGCTATTGTTTGGGGATGTTAATTTTATATCCTACCACTTTAATAAACCCTCTTATTTTTTCCAGTAGATTCTCATTTATTCTTTTGGCTTTTGTTTAGTATAATATTAAAATGTCTGCATATAAATATAATCTTCTAAATTCTTATGATATACACACACCCCAACTGGGTTAGATAATACCTCCAATTTAATGTGAAATACAACTGAAAATGCTAGGCAAACTTATCTTACTGAAGACTTTATTGGTAATGCTTCCAATTAATTGTGTTGAATTTTGAATTGGAGTAATACAGATTTTATTATGTTAAGAAAGTTTCTGTTAACTATTAATGAATTGTATTTTCTTAGATCTATTAATGTGTGTTTTATTAAAATATTTCTCTGGAGTTCCCATCGTGGCACAATGGAAACAAATCCAACTAGGAACGATGAAGTTGCAGGTTCGATCCCTGGCCTCTCTCAGTGGGTAAAGGATCCGGCATTGCAGTGAGCTGTGGTGTAGGTTGCAGATACAGCTCATATCTGGCATTGCTGTGGCATAGGCCGGCAGCTGTAGCTCCCATTTGACCCCTAGCCTGGGAACCTCCATATGCCGTGGGTGCAGCCCTAAATAAAGCAAAAACAAGAACAAAAAATAACATATTTCTAAATTTTGAATCAAACATTATATATTATATATTTTGAGCCATTGTATAATAAATTCCTACTTTTGATTGCATTTCCCTTTTTTTTTTACACTTTTCCCCCTTTATTTGTTATTTTCTCCCTTTTCCTCTCTCTTCATATAATTGTATGTGTGTGCATCAATGCAGGGCATATGTTTATATATTTTTTCTGAACCATTCATAATTAACTTGGAGATACTATGCTATTCAGTATGTAGTAGAGGCTTGTGCTTTTTCTTACTAGTTACCTCGATTTACATAAAAGTTAGTCCATTACCTTACCACTTACATAATGTAACAACAATGAAATTTGCTAGTAACTCTTCATTCTTCTTTCCCTTTCCCCTAGAATTTAATCAGATATGATACCTCTTACACTGATTTACATACTATGAGACGGTGAACTTGTACGTTCCATACACTCTAAATTTCTTAACCCACCGTTTTTAGGTGTAATATATGTATATATATATATATATATATATATATATATATATATATATACATATTTTTTTGTCAGAGAACATAGTTATACTCTTTGTCATGTTATCCCTATTGACATTAACTTTATGGTTACATTTATTCAGTTTATTTTAGTCATAGTTCTATAGTTAAAATGCTGAAACTTCCCTTGAATTCATGATGGGTTCCTTCTCTAATACATTCTCAGGAATGGATCCTGGGATCAATATTCCCTGTGCTTTTGAAAATTTATAGCAGTATGATTGAAAATAGGTTTGGCTTCATTTAAAATCCTGAGCCTACACTTTTCCCTTGAGTATTTATATCTCCATTATTTTATGCTATTAAATATTGCTGTTGATGTCTGCTGCCAATCTCATTATCTTTCCCTTATACTTGATATGTTCTTTTTGTCTATATGCTTAAGGATCCTTTTTTTTCCTTACATTTTAAAAAATATTTTTATTAAAGTATAGTTGCTTTACAATGTTATGCCAATTTAAGAATTCTTTCTTTAGCTTTAAACCTAATAGTTTTACTTGAAGTTGTCTCAGTGTTGACCATTCTTCAGTAATTTTCCATTCTTCAGTATGATGTATGACTGTAAATATGCAGATTCAAGCCTTTTATTTTTCAAATTATATTATTAGTATTTGTGATAGTATTTTTCCTTCTTAGGATCACCTATTGCATCTATGTTACACCTTCTTTTTTTTGTATTCTATATCTATGTGACCATTCATCCATACCTATAACTTCTGCTTGTTATTTTTCCTCCTTTTTTATTTCTCAGTTTCCTTACTTTACCTTCTATGGTATCTATTCATTCAAGTTTATGCTAGATGAGCTTTCCTTACTGAAAAACAATACTCTTTTCCTTAATTCTGTGCTTAGTTCTGAAAGCTCTATTTTCAAATCTTCCTCTTATTTTATAATCTTATTTTTGAGATTTTTCAAATTTGTATTTTCAATTAAATACTTCAGAGTTTTATTTTTTTAAGTGATTTTTATTTTTTTCCATTATGGTTGGTTTACAGTGTTCTGTCAATTTTCTACTGTACAGCAAAGTGACCCAGTCACACATACATATATACATTCTTTTTCTCACATTATCCTCCATCATGCTCTATCATAAGTGACCAGATATAGTTCCCAGTGCTATACAGCAGAATCTTATTGCTTATACATTCCAAAGGTAGTAGTTTGTATCCATTAAAACATTAGATTTTTCTTAATTTAACTCTGCTCATTTCCTCTTTTTACATGCTGCGGTAATGTTTACTTCTGATTTATAGTCAGAACTTTTAGTGGATCTTCATGTTTTTGTATTTATATTAAGTTCATTTTTTCCTTTCAACATCTTTGTATGAAGTTAGATCATAATCCATTTCTGTTAACAGTCATAGATTTACTTTATGGGAATAGTCTTGTGATGGTGAGTGGGTCAGGGTAACTTCAGTTCTTGATAGCCCTCTCCCACTGCAAAGCATTAAAAATACATTTTCCTTTTGTAACCACATCCACAGTTCTAAGGACAACCTAGTTGGGATCATCGCCCATTTACAATGCAGAATCTACCACTTCTTTTTTCCTTTATTCCTAAGAGTTTTACCTCATTCAAATTTCCATCTATTTACAGATTTTTTTTTTAATTCCCTTGGGTCTTTGTTTTTCCATAAGAGAGTTTTTGTTCAATAATTCCGAACTCCTTTATGGGCAAACTGAACGAGTGTCCTCTTATATTTTCCTTGTATTAGAACTCACTCTCAAATTACAGCGTGTATCCTTATCCAGTTTTCGTGGAGTATTCTTAGTTCTGCATGGCTGAGGATTCCAAAAACAGAGTTCTCGTTCTCTTTTTTGTAAAGACTGCACCCGTGTTATATGGAAGTTCCTTGGATAGGGGTTGAATCAGAGCTGCAGCTGCTGGCCTACACCACAGCCATACTGAACGCGAGCTGTATCTGTGATTTACACTGCAGCTTGCAACAGTGCTGGGTCCTTAACCCACTGAGACACAATGGGAACTTTGGGAGTGTTCCTTCTTGAACATTTTGGAAAAGTTTAAGAAGGATGTGTATTAGTTCCCCTTTGTATGTTTGGTAGAATTCACCTGAGAAGCCTTCTGGTCTTGGACTTTTGTTTATAGGAAGAGTTCTTATTACATATTCAATTTCATTTCTAGTCATTGGTCTGTTCAATTGATCTATTTTTCTTAATTCAGTTTTGGTGGGCTCTTTGATTCTAGAAAGTTGTCCATTTCTTCTAGGTTGTCAAGTTTGTTAGCATACAATTGTTCATAGTATTCTCTTATGCTTTATGTATTTATGCAGTATCCATTGTTATTTATCCTTTTTCATTTCTTATTTTTTTTTTTTTTTGAGTTCTTTCTCTCCTGTTCTTGGTTTACCCTTTCAGAGAACCAGGTCTTATTTTTTTTCTACTGTTTTTTGAATCTTTATTTTATTGATTTCCTCTCTGATCTTTATGATTTCCTTCCTTCTGCTGACTTTGGGTTTTGTCTGTCCTTCTTTTTCTAATTGTTTTAGTTGGTAGGTTAAGTTGTTTTTTTTTAATATATGTATTCATTTATTCTTTTTTAAAAATTTGTAGTAGATTTTATTAGAGTACAAGAGGTACAGTATTTCAAAAAATACCTTCAGAAATTTTTCATATGTCCCTTATGATAAATGTTAGTTTATCTTTGAATCTCCTAGAATTCTCCTTAGTATATGTCTTTTATACTATGAGCACTTTATTATTTTTTTATTACTCAAATGAATTTATCACATCTGTAGTTGTATAATGATTATAACAATCAGTCTCACAGGATTTCGATCCCATAACCCAAGGACATCCCACCACCCCCCAAAATGTCTCCTCCAGAAACCGTAAGTTTTTCAATGTCTGTGAGTCAGCATCTGTTCTGCAAAGAAGTTCAGTCTGTCCTTTTTTCAGATTCCACATGTCAGTGAAAGCATTGGATGTTGGTGTCTCATTGTATGGCTAACTTCACTTAGCATGATAGTTTCTAGGTCCATCCATGTTGCTAAAAATGCTGGTATTTCATTCTTTTTAATGGCTGAGTAATGTTCCATTGTGTATATATACCACATCTTCTTGATCCACTTCTCTGTCGATAGACATTTAGGTTGTTTCCATGTCTTGGCTATTGTAAATAGTGCTGCAGTGAACATTGGAGTACATGTGTCTTTGCAAGTCATGGTTTTCTCTGGATAGATGCCCAGGAGTGGGATTTCTGGATCAAATGGTAGTTCTATGTTTAGTTTTCTGAGGAATCTCCATACTGCTTTCCTCAGTGGTTGCACCAATTTACAGTCCCACCAACAGTGTACTAGGGTTCCTTTTTCTCCACACCTTCTCCAGCACTTGTTTATAGACGTTTTGATGATGGCCATTCTGACTGGTGTAAGGTGGTACCTCAGAGTGGTTTTGATTTGCATTTCTCTAATAATGAGTGATGTTGAACATCTTTTCATGTGTTTTTTGGCCATACGTATGTCTTCTTTGGAGAACTGTCTGTTTAGATCCTCTGCCCATTTTTTGATGGGGTTGTTTTTTTTTTTTTGGTATGGAGCTTCAGAAGGTGTTTATAAATTTTGGAGATTAATCCCTTGTCAGTCGATTCACTTGCAAAGATTTTCTTCCATTCTGTGGGTTGTCTTTTCATTTTGTTTAGGGTTTCCTTTGCTGTGCAGAAACTTTGAAGTTTGATTAGGTCCCATTTGTTTATTTTTGCTTTTATTGTCAATACTCTAAGGTGGATCTGAGAAGATGTTGCTGTGGTTTATTTAAGAGAGTGTTTGGCCTATGTTTTCCTTTAGGAGTTTGAGAGTGTCTGGTCTTATATCTAGGTCTTTAATCCATTTGGAGCTTCTTTTTGTGTATGGTGTTAGGGAATGTTCTAATTTCATTCTTTTCCATGTGGCTGTCCAGGTTAAGTTTGTTGATTTGAGATTTTTCTTTTTTTTCTGAGGATAGCCTGTATCACTATAAACTTCTTTATAAGCACTGCTTTTGCATCATCCCATAGATTTGGAATGGTTGTGTTTTCATTATCATTTGTCTCAAGGTATTTTTAAATTTCCCTTTCTTTTCCTCATTGACCCTTTGGTTTTTTAGTAGCATGTTGTTTAGTCTCCATGTAGTCAGTTTTTTCTCATTTCTTTTCCCATGGTTGATTTCTAGTTTCATGCCATTGTGGTCAGAGAAGATACTTGAAATTATTTCTGTACTCTTAAATTTATTGAGGTTAATTTTGTTCCCCAGTACATTGTCAAACCTTGAGAATGTTCCCTGTGCACTTGAGAAGAATGTATATTCTGATTTTTTTGGATGTAATATCTGAAAATATCAATAAAGTCTAACTTTTCTATTGTGTCATTTAGGGTCTCTGTTGCCTTATTTATTTTCTCTCTAGAGGATCTGTCCATGGATGTGAGTGAGACATTGAAGTCTCCTACTATGATTGTATTCTTATCAATTTCTCCTTTTATGTCTGTTAGTATTTGTTATAGATATCTGGGTGCTCCTATATTAGGGGCATATATATTACATTTGTAATATTCTCTTCTCAATGGGTCCTTTTACCACTAAATAGTGTCCTTCTTTGTCTTTCTTTATAGCCTTCATTTAGGAATCTATTTTGTCAGATATGAGTATTGCAACTCCTGCTTTCCTGTCTTGTCCATTAGCATGAAGTATCTTTTTCCACCCCCTTACTTTCAATTTATATGTGTCCTTTGTCCTAAGGTGAGGCTCTTGTTGACAGCATATTTTAGGCTCTTGGTTTTTTATCCAATCTGTCACTCTGTGTCTTTTGATTGGAGCATTCAGTCCATTGACATTTAAGGTAATTATTGCTAAATATGTATTTATTTCCATTTTTAAACCTTATTTTACAGTTGATTCTGTGTTTCTCCTTTGTTCCTTTCTTTTTTTGGTTGTATGGTTTCCTTTCATTTTATGCTTTTGTCCTTTTCTTTTCAGTTTTTGTGAATGTAATGTTTGGTTTTGATTTGTGGTTGCCCTGTTTTTCAAGTATGTTAATCCCTTCCTATATCTGCTTGCTTTAACCTGATAATCATATAGGCTTAAATACATTCTGAAAAAGAAGTCTAGATTTTGTTTCCTTCTGCTTATTTTATGATTTTGATGCCCTTTTAATATCTTCATTTTTTGTCCTTTTGCTGTTCCTTGTGTTTATCATCACTTTTACAGTAGTTTTTTTTTTTCTTTTTAGATCTGTATACTGGCTTATTTAAGTTATTGCTTTCCAGTTGTGATTTCCTCCATCCTAATTCTTCACAATTTTTTTTTCTAGAGAAGCCCTTTCAGTATTTCTTTTAGAATGGATTTAGTATTGCTGTACTCTTTAGCTTTTGTTTGTTGGAGAAATTCCTCACTTATCCTATTTTTAATGATATTCTTGCTGGGTAGGGAACTCTAGGCTGCAAATTTTTTCCTTTCAGAACTTTAAATATAGCTCACCACTCTCTTCTGGCCTGTAGTGTTTCTGTAGAGAAATAATCTGATAGCCTTATGGGGGTTCCCTTTTAATTAATGCTTTTTTTTTTCTCTTGATGCCTTTAGAATCCTCTCTTTGTCTTTAACTTTTTCCATTTTTATCATAATATGTCTTGTTGTGGGCTTGTTTGGGTTCAACTTGTTTGGGGCCTTCTGTGCTTCCTGTATCTTAATATCTGTTTCCTTTAGATTTGGAAAGTTTTTAGACATAATTTCTTCAAAAATATTTTCAATCCCCTTTTCTTTTTCTTCTCCTTCTGGAATCCCTATTATGTGTAGATTGACCTGATTTGTATTATCCCATAGATCTCTTATATTGCTTTCATGTTTTTTTTAATTTGGTTTTATGTCTGCTGTGCTGATTGGTTGATTTCTATTATTCTATCTTCCAAGTCACTAACTTGTTCCTCTGTATTATTCATTTTGCTTTTTAGTGTCTTAACTCAGTTCATGTCTCTGCATATGAATTTTCTAATTTTTCTATATTCTTCCTTATATTTTCTAGTTCATTTCTAAAGTAATCTGCATTATGGTTCATAACTTCTCTTAATTCCTTGATATTCAGCCTTAATTCCTTCAATATTTTCACTATCTCCTCTTGAACTCAGTGTCTGTTACACTGCAGAGGTCTTTTTCATTGTTTGTTGCTTCAGGTGAATTATCCTGTTCTTTTAACTGGGTATGTTTGCTGAGATTCTTTATTTTCCTTACATTTTTCTTATTCTGTGAGTTTAGGGAAACCAATTACTGTAGTTTTGGAGGGCTATTTCTATGCACGAACACCCCTTTTATTTTGTGGGGGGTTACTCTTTATTTTTGGCATGGGAGTTTGTATATTTGCTGTCTCTTTCCTCAGTGTCAGCAGGCTGTTATCCCCTTGATAGGGCGCTGAGTGTGTTTCCAGGGAGAAGGAAGCTATGGGCAGGGCTGGTAGTCAGTGCCTGGTTGCTGGGCTCTTGACAGTAGCAAGGACCCACCAGAAGGCAGCACAGGCTACTCCTAGTTGCAGGGACCTGGGAAGTGGTAATGAGTTTCAGGCAGATTTAAGCCATGTCAGGAGCATTTGGCTGTGGCCAGCAGGGTGCATGAGTTCCCATGGGAGTGAGAGCAACAGTGCGTGGTGTTTGGTCACAATGCCCTCTCTGCGGTGCCCTCTGAGGTGGTTGGGGCCCCAAGTAATGCCTGTTCATGGACCTCTAGTGTTGTTGGGCCACAATCCCCTCATGAGTCAAAGACAACTGCAGTGGTTTCCCCTCACCACTTATAGACCATGCAAGAAGCACCCCATCCCACTTAGTCCACATATTAGGTGCTGCACAGGCTGCTCCTAGTTGCAGGGTCCTGGGAAATGACAATGATCAGGCATGTGTTGGTGCTGCTTAGGATGTTTGGCAGTGGCAGCAGCAGGGTGGGTGTGTTCCCAGGGGACTGAGAGCAACAATGGGTGTTGCTCCATTGCAGTGCCCTCTTTGCCAACCAGACCTCTGAGGTGACTGGGGCCACATGTGGTGCCTGTTCACAGATGCCTAGTGGTGGCATGCCATGCCCCACTCTGGTTTCCGAGATGACTGCTGTGGTTTGTCCCCACTGCCTGTGGATCATGCAAGTGGTGCCACATTGTGCCTAGCCCCCTGCTGCCCTTCACTCACACAAGAGGTGCCTGGCCACTTATAGAGCTCACAAGATGTGAGTTCCTTTCTTCTTTAAGAGCTCCCTCTCAGGAGTGCTAGCTCCATCCTGATTCCTTTTCTTGCTCTTTTTTTCTTTTGTTCTACCCCATTATTTGAAGGGTTTCTTGCCTTTTTTGGAGGTTTAAGGTCTTCTTCTAGTGTTCAATAGATGTTCTGTGCAAATTGTTGTTCATGTAGATTTTTTTTTTGATGTGTTTGTGGAAGGAGGTGAGTGCCACATCCTACTCCTCCACCATCTTGATCCTTCTTACTCTCTGCAGTCTTACTTCTCTATCCTCTCCATTTTTACAACTTTCTGCAAAATACTAATATTGTAACTAAAATAATATTCATCTTGGCTTTTAAAAGAAGCAATGAGGTAGAGGTATATCTTCACTGTCATTTTAAAGAACAACTTTTCATTATGAATTTTAAATAAAAAGTGGTATGCTCATGAGATTCATACTGTTTTTGACAGCATCAATATTTTATAAAGTGTTGGCTAATGAGACATGTGAGAACAGTAGTCAATATTTAAATGGCCCTGTGGAGATAAAGTTCAAATGGAGTCAACATACTAGCATTAATTTCTTTTTTAAAGTTAAGACACTGTTTCTGATTAAAAAAAAAACTCAATGGAGTCTGTTCTAAGGCTGAAGGTCAGCAGTGTGGGTGACTAGTGATCAATAGGAAAGGATTCTTAGTGAATTCCCATGGAATATGAATAATGCACCCTAAATTATGGTATAGCAGACACACCCTAACTTGGCTCCCAATGAGCCACACCATTGTGCCAAGTCATTCCCTTGATTAGGCAGGGGTGTTGGAATGTTCCTCTTATGATTATATTTATGTTGTGTAATATTCTGTATTAGCAGAGATTCTTCTGCTGGTGTTGAAATAAACAGCTAGGTTATACGCTGTCTATGAAGAGCTGTGGGCAGCCTTTAGGACAGGAGGGTGTCTTCCTACAGCCATAAGGAAATTCATTCTTCCAACAACTGATGCTTGGATGAAGATTTTCAACCCACTTGAGCTCTCCAATGAGAACCTGTGAAAGCCTGAGCAGAGGACTCATCTAAGCTGTTGTGCCTTGACTCCTGACACACAGAAGCTGTGTGACAATATATTGGTGATGTTTTAAAGTGCTAAGTTGTTTTAGTAATTTGTTATCCGTAAATAGAAAACAAATGTGTACATTACAAAAAGAGAAGTGAAAAGAAGGAAAAAAGGGAAAAAAGGAGAAGGGAAAAATACATTGATATGGGTGCTTCGACTATGTGATCTCAGTAAGTGCTAGAATCTCTTAAATCCAGTAGCTTTTCTCCAAATACATTAAAAAAAATAGTAAGCTTTCAAAACTAACATTGAATACTAGGTGGATGATTTTTCTTAGTGGTTGTATATCTTGTGTGTAATATCTCTTTGCTTTCAGATTATTTTTTAGCAAGTCTTAGGGCCTAAAAATTGTGTGTGTGTGTATAAATAAGAGCATGCATTTATATTTCTATAGTATATATACTGTATCTCTCTAATATATCTTGTGCATACACAAGTTTACACACACATACATATACATACACATTTATTTATTTATTTATTTATTTATTTTGCTTTTTAGGGCCACACCCATGGCATATTGAAGTTCCCAGGCTAGGGTTCAGTTCAGAGCTGCAGCTGCTGGCCTATGCCACAGCCACAGCAATGCTAGATCTGAGCCATGTCTGTGATCTATACCACAGCTCATGGCAATGCCAGATCCTTAACCCACTGAGTGAGGCCAGGGATCAAATCCATATCTTCATGGTTCCTTGGGTCCCTCGGGTCCCACTTGGGATCATTAACCACTGAGCCATGAAGGGAACTCCTGACATATACTTTTATACATATGCACACAAATAATTTAATCTGAAATTATTTGATATTCAATTCCCTTATGGCTTGTGATGAAAATTTCTTCTCTATGTGGTTTATTATTTTAGGCAAAAATTAATGAAAAGAAACTTCAAATTAAAAATAAAGACTGATAGATAAAAAATATAGAGTGAAATACATGCAGTTTCTTGTATTGTACTGATGCTTTTAATATTCTTGCATTTCTGCCTTTTTTGTGCCCCTTGATTATATGATATTAAAGGTTATTCAATACATATTTAATAATAAAATATTTCTTTCGTTATTTTAAACAAAATTATTAAGTAAACCTGGCAGAAAGAGAAGCATGATAAATATAAACTTTAAAATATCATGGCAAATAATATTTTAAAACAGAATTATTTAGTTTGAAAGTATATTTTACAATAAGTCTTGGTGTGAGCTATGGTATGGTAGGATTCAGTCACTATTGAGCCCCACAAGTATTTAAGGACTTAAAGAAAATTACATGAGAGTTACTGCTGTGGCTCATGGTAACAATCCTAGCTAGGATCCACAAGGACCTGACCCCGCTCAGTGGGTTAAGGATCTGGCATTGCAGTGAGCTGTGGTGTAGGTTGCAGACATGGCTCAGATCTGGTTTTACTGTGACTCTGGTGTAGGCCAGTTGCCATAGCTCTGATTTGACCTCTAGCCTGGGAACTTCCATATACCATGGGTGTAGCCCTAAAAATAAATAAATAAATAAATAAATAAATAAATAAATAAATAAATAAATAAATAAAACATGTAAGTTAATTATAGCATCTTAGAATTGGAGACACTTTAAAATTTTCTGTGTAGTATTCATTGATGAGGATGTATCAGGTTAAGTATCTCATCCAAGGTGCCACAATGCCCAAAAATAAGATTTGCAACTGTCCTGATTTATTTGTACTTCACTTTACTTCTATTTTGAAATATTTACATTGGTAAATATTTATTGAGTGCCTTTTATGCTCTGAGTCATAACAACCCAATTGAATCAACCCTATTGTTACCCACATTTCATAGATGAGGAAACTGAGCCTCCTTGAATTGATTCCAATGTCACATGGTGAGTAAATGGGGGATGAGGATTCAAACTCTTCTTGTCTGATTCTGGAACCCAGCATATTCAGCATGGTTCTAGCAGTCCTCTGTCCCTCATTTCATTCCCACTAAGGCAGGGGCACACCCTCATCATTCTTCCTATGACTTTAGCAAATAACAGGAATTTTAATCCTATAAAAATAGAGAACTGATCTAATTCAAACAAGCTATTTTTTTAAAATTATTTATTATTATTTTTTCCCACTGTACAGCAAGGGGGTCAGGTTATCCTTATATGTATACATTACAATTACATTTTTCCCCCAGCCTTTCTTCTGTTGCAACATGAGTATCTAGACAAAGTTCTCAATGCTATTCAGCAGGATCTCCTTGTAAATCTATTCTAAGTTGTGTATGATAAATCCAAGCTCCCGATCCCTCCCACTCCCTCCCCCTCCCATCAGGCAGCCACAAGTCTTTTCTCCAAGTCCATGATTTTCTTTTCTGAGGAGATGTTCATTTGTGCTGGATATTAGATTCCAGTTAGAAGTGATATCATATGGTATTTGTCTTTGTGTTTCTGACTCATCTCACTCAGTATGAGAGTCTCTAGCTCCATCCATGTTGCTGCAAATGGCATTATGTCATTCTTTTTTATGGCTGAGTAGTATTCCATTGTGTATATATACCACATCTTTCGAATCCAATCATCTGTCGATGGACATTTGGGTTGTTTCCATGTCCTGGCTATTGTGAATATTGCTGCAATGAACATGGGGGTGCATGTGTCTCCTCTAAGTAGAGTTTTGTCTGGATAGATGCCCAAGAGTAGGATTGCGGGGTCATATGGAAGTTCTATGTGTAGATTTCTAAGGTATCTCCAAACTGTTCTCCATAGTGGCTGTACCAGTTTACATTCCCACCAACAGTGTAGGAGGGTTCCCTTTTCTCCACAGCCCCTCCAGCACTTGTTATTTGTGGATTTATGAATGATGGCCATTCTGACTGGTGTGAGGTGATATCTCATGGTAGTTTTGAATTTGCATTTCTCTTATAACCAGCGATGTTGAGCATTTTTTCATGTGTTTGTTGGCCATCTGTATATCTTCTTTGGAGAAATGTCTATCCAGGTCTTTTGCCCATTTTTCCATTGATTGATTGGCTTTTTTGCTGCTGGGTTGTATAAGTTGTTTATATATTCTAGAGATTAAGCCCTTGTCGGTTGCATCATTTGAAACTATTTTCTCCCATTCTGTAAGTTGTCTTTTTGTTTTCTTTTGGGTTTCCTTTGCTGTGCAAAAGCTTTTCAGTTTGATGAGGTCCCATGGGTTTATTTTTGCTCTAATTTCTATTGCTTTGGGAGACTGACCTGAGAAAATATTCATGATGTTGATGTCAGAGAGTGTTTTGCCTGTGTTTTCTTCTAGGAGTTTGATGGTGTCCTGTCGTATATTGAAGTCTTTCAGGCATTTGGAGTTTATTTGTGTGCATGGTGTGAGGGTGTGTTCTAGTTTCATTGCTTTGCATGCAGCTGTCCAGGTTTCCCAGCAATGCTTGCTAAATAGACTTTCTTTTTCCCATTTGATGTTCTTGCCTCCTTTGTCAAAGATTAATTGACCATAGGTGTCAGGAAAACAAGCTATTTTTAAGTGAGGAAACCAACAAGGCTTAGAGATATTTCCAAAATCACGTGGTTAGGGTTGAGAATAAGTCAAGGCGTAGGACAACTAAAGCCTGTTCTTCACAGTTAAAAATACAAATGCAAAGATGAATGGATACGCAGTGACTGGGACAAAGCTAGAATAAGCAAATAGTGGGAAAAGTGGCTACAGCAGTAATGTCATCTACGATGGAGACTTAAAAATAACACCTAAATGAGAAACAGCAGTGCACAAACTGTTCTGACTTATTCTTCCTTTTATCACATACTCTTTGTTTCTCACATCTTTTGTTTTGCTCAGATTTCCCTATCTTTTCATCCATCTCAGTGCCCTGATGCATGCCCATGTGGGGCAGGATTTGGTAAACATTGTCAGGGAAAGAATTCTAGGCTGTTTCTTGTCTTGTTGCATCCTGAGCCTGACTGAATCAAAAAATAAATGTACTCTGTTCTTAATTTCTGCCATCTTCTATTGCTGGAGTTTTCAGAAGGGTCTGGTTGAGATGGTCTTGACTCAGAGGTGAGAAAGACCCACTAGTTTGTCATGCCCCTCAGAAATCAGCAGTGTGAGGGATTCTAGAGAAGCTGATGCATAATGCATGTCATGCTTATGGCTACCTTAGGATACCTTCCCAAATGAGGTGAGATGTTGAAAAAGAGGTCTGGAAGCTTGCATTGGTGGAAGTCCATGCAGGGATACTGAGGTCTGGTGAGGAGAAATACATGAATGTCCTGATTGACAGGCAGAGCAGGGTTTCAATAAAGTATGGGCATAGGCAATAGTTCATCATTCAGGGACACAGTGGCTGTTAGCACCGAGCAAATCCAGTGAGAACCTCACAAACTGTAGGGCATGGGAAAGATAGGAGAAGCACAGTGATACCTCTGTCTAGAGAATGCCGAGATGTGAGACAGGACTATCAAGCAGGATACTCCTAGGCAGATTGCTCAAAGCAGAAACCAGTGAATAGGAACTGAGTTACTAGGCAAGAATTGCTTAACAAGGAAAAGGCTAGGGCTGGTTATAAAAGCAAGTTATGTAAAAGGGCTGTTAAAAAACAAACAATGCTAATTTAGAGAAATATTAAGAACTACAAGACTGGCATTATCAAACCACTGAATTCCTCGATAGGATTCTTTAAACATCTCCCTCGATATTTAATTCCAGAATCTGTGACAGAGCTGAACACTAGGTCACAGAGCTTAATTTGGTTTGGGCATCTGAGGAACGCAGGACCGAAAAATGCTTTAGCCTCCTTTGAATTGTTGCCTCTTGTTCTAGCCAAGTGATTTCTGTTATTTGTAACTGCACTGAAGGAAATTTTCAAATAATAGATTGGGCCTGAAATTTTTGGATTTAGTTCCATAAAGGGAAAGTTTGTTTAGCTTTAAACTTCAAATGTTAAGCAATTTACATCATGAGGCCAAAGCATCATTATTTTTGTATTTGAATCTGGTATTTTGCACATTAAATTTTAAATATTTTCTCAGTTTTTAATTAAGTTATACTAACAATAAAATAACTGTTAATCTAATACATATAACAAAGACTGTATCTTTATTCTTTGTTTTATTTTATATTAATTAGAATTTCTCTATAAATAAATGTATCATATGGAGTCTAATTTTTCTCTCAGCATGTTTTGAAATTCACTTACAATTCTGAAACAAGTTTATAGTTCATTTATTCTCATTGTTGTATAGTATTTCAGTTGGTAATTATTCCACAATTCCTTTCTGTTGATAAGCATTTGGATTCTTTCTGATTTAGGGCTATTGTTAATAGTGCTGGTATGAACACTTCAGTATATAGTTTTTTGGAAAATATATAACTATATTTCTGCTAGATGGAGGGGAATTCTGGGCAATAGATTATGCTTTTGTTCAGTTTTAGTAGAAGCCTCCAAATAAGAAGTGCTTGAAGGTTTGAGTTTTTCTATATCTTTGTCAACTCTTATTTTCTACTTTTATAATTCAGCCATTCTGGAGCCTGTGTACAGATGTTTTGGGTTTTAATTTTTATTTCTTTGGTGACAGATGAGCTGAACAGCATTATATATGTTTATTGAGAGTTGGATTTACTCTGTTTTTTTCTGATCAAGAATTTTTTTCATTTTTGTGTTTATTGCCTATTTTTCACCTTTAAAAAATTTTTAAGTTCTTTATGTAATTTTATGTGAGTCCTTTGTTGAATATACATGGCATAATGTCTTCTCCCACTCTGCGGCATTGCCTTTTCATACTTAGAAGTCTTTTTTTGATAAGCAGATATAATTAATCTTAACATAGTTAAATGTATCTATTTTTTGGTCATTGTTAGTATGTTTATATCCTATTTAAAAAATCTTTGTTTACTATAAGGTTAAAAATATGTTCCCTGTTTTTCTCTAAGTGTTCCCTTGCTTTACTTTCCACATTTACTTCTGAAAACCATTTTGTATTTACTTTTTGTGTAAGGTATGGGGTAGATGGTCAAGATACTTCTCCAGTCCTCATATGGATATTAATTGCTCAGAACTATTTATTACAGATACCATCTTTGCCCCAATGCATTACAGTGATGGTTTTTTTTGTTTGTTTGTTTTATTTTGTTTTGTTTTGCTTTGTTTAGGGCTACCCCTGGAGTATATGGAAATTCCCAGGCTAGGGGTAGAATCAGAGCTGCAGCTTCTGGCCAACAGCACAGCCACAGTAACATGGGATCTGAGCCACTTCTGTGACCTACACCTCAGCTCATGGCAACACTGCATCCCAACCCAGTGGGTGATCCCAGGGATCAAACTAGCATCCTCATGGAGACTAGTCAGTTTCACTGAGCCACAATGGAAACTCTCAGTGATGGATATTGATGTAGCATTTCTAGAAGAATTTTTAAAAGAAAGAAATGTCCAAGGCACATGCCATTACATTTCTCATTGATATTTAAATGTTTCTTTGATTTATCCTAAATTTTAGATTGCAACAAGAAAAAAAGTCTTGGCTGGTAATGTGTCTTAAAATTTTAAGACATGTCAAAGTGTTTCTGGATTGCTTACCTTTTAGAAACCAAACATCCTTCCTTTCTCATACACAGTCTATCTTTTTATCACTATTCTTCCATACAATTAACTAATTTCAGTTAGTTTGCCTTTCTGACTCAAGAGAATAGCTGCTTCCTTTATCAGAAGCAGAAAAAAAATACATAAATATCCACATTGGGCTCAAAAATATTAAAAAAGAAAAGCTTACTTTTTCTGTATTTCCTCAATTTTCCTTTTTTATTAAGATTTTTATTTTTTCTATTACAGTTGATTTACAATGTTCTGTCAATTTCTGCTGTATGGCAAAATGACCTAGTCATATATACACATATGTGTGTATATATATATATATTTTTTTTTCTTTATCTCATCCTCCATCATGCTCCATCACAAGTGATTAGATATAGTTCCCTGTGTCACACAACAGGATCTCATTGCTTATCTACTCCAAATGTAAGAGTTTGCCTCTGTTACCCCCAAACTCCCAGTACATCCCACTCCCTCCCTCTTCCCCTTGGCAACCAGAAGTCTGTTCGCCACGTCCATGAATATCTTTTCTGTGGAAAGGTTCATTTGTACCATATATTAGATTCAGATATAAGTAATATCCTATTATGTCTTTCTCTTTCTGACTGACTTCACTTAGTATGAGAGTTTCTAGTTCCATCCATGGTGCTGCAAATTATTATAAAAGAACAAATTATTTTGTTCTTTTTTATGGCTGAGTAGTATTCCATTGTGTATATATACCACATCTTCTTAATCCATTCATCTGCTGATGGACATTTAGGTTGTTTCCATGTTTTAGCTATTGTGAATAGTGCTGTAATGAACATAGGGGTACAGGTATCTTTTTGAAAGAAAGTTTTGTCTAGATATATGCCCAAGAGTGGGATTGCTGTGTCATATGGTATTCTATATTTAGTTTTCTGAGGTACCTCCATACTTTTCTCCATAGTGGTTGTACCAATTTACATTCCCACCAACAGTGCAGAAGGGTTCCCTTTTCTCCACACCCTCTCAAGCATTTGTTATTTGTTGACATGTTAATGATGGCCATTCTGTTTGGTATGAGGTGGTATCTCATTGTAGAGATTTTCATTTCTCTAATAATTAGTGATGTTGAGCATTTTTTCATGTACTTGTTGGCCATCTGTATATTTTTCTTGAAGAAATGTCTATTTAGGTCTTTTGCCCATTTTTCAATTTTTTTTTTTTTTGCTGTTGAATTGTATAAGTTTTTTGTATATTTTAGAGATTAAGCCCTTGCCAGTTGCATCATTTGAAACAGTCTTCTCCTTTTCCATAGGTTTTCTTTTTTTATGGTTTCTTTTGCTGTGCAAAAGTTTGTCAGTTAGATTAGGTCCCGTTGGTTTATGTTTGTTTTTATTTCTGTTGCCGTGGGAGATTGACCAAAGAAAACATTTGTATGGTTGATGTCAGAGAATGTATTGCATATGCCCTGTTCTAGGAGTTTTATGGTGTCTTGTCTTATATTTAAATCTTTAAGCCATTTTGAGTTTATTTTTGTGCATGGTGTGATGGTGTGTTCCAGTTTCATTGATTTACATGGGGCTGTCCAGGTTTCTCAGCACCACTCGCTGAAAAAACTCTTTTTCCCATTTTACATTCTTGTCTCCTTTGTAAAAGATTAATTGACCATGGGTGTCTGGGTCAGTTGTCTTTATTGCATACAATATCCTTCTCTCTCGCTCTCTTTTGATAGATTAAATATTATATGTATTTATATGTTTTCAATATATTTTATGTTTGCAAAATATAGTCTTAGTTTTAGTCACAGTCTGGACAAAATTGGACTTTTGTGGCTTTAGGCCACTAATTATTTCAAACACAACATTTCTTTCGTAAAATACTGCATCCTTGTAATGGACAAAATATTTTGAGAAACATCAAAATGTTTTAAAGATATAAACAAAATTTTGTGTTCCTAGCCTGACATAAAATTTTTACTTAAAAATACCCAGTAAATATATATCAATTGAAATGTATACTCTAAAGATTTTGACAATCCATCCCTTTATATACATATATATTTATAATCACACATATATATTCATACATAAACACATATAAGACTTTTATTCAAGGAGCTTGTATTCAAAATGTGCATACATTTATGTGGATTTTATACACATATTCTTTTCTAAGAATTTATATGTCCCTAGAGTCTTTCTTGATGTTTTCAATTCTAAATTCCTAAAAGAACCTAGCTTTGAAATAGTTCTCTTTGGACATTTATCACTACACCAATGTAAGTAATAAATGATTTTTATGTCAATTCCTGAGGTTAAGCCGCAAGGTTAAGTCTAAAACTTGAGTCAATAAAACATTTTTACTTTCATGCTAGATTGTTATGGTTTAATTTTATCTCAAGTAAAATAACATATACAAAACTAATTTTAATCTTAAGTCTCATTGCAGTATATGATGTAAAATTTAAATTCATAAGCTATCATATCAACACTAAGAAAATACATTTGGCATAGAACCATTATAATAGCAGCCTAGGAGATTTAATAGCATTAGACCATGAGAAAGTCAAGTTACCCAGAGTAGAAAATGATGCATCACTTGTTAGGTCAAACCTCTTTTCCAGGTGAAAATTTGCAAAGAGAAAATGAAGTGTATGAAGAAGACTGATTGGGAGCAACCTAGACTGTAGACCTATCAGTATGGAAATAAAGACCTCTTAAGATTATGAAGGCACAGAGCCAATATCTTTAGCTGTTTAAGCCTAGACAGAAGACATAAGATGAGAACAAACGTTGACTGTGACTTTGTCTTAGAGGATGAGAACCGTTTAATCTGTGGGATAGTAGAGATCCAGGCACTGTAAGTCAGCAGAACAGGATAAATATTGTATTGTCTATTGCAGTGGTCAGTAGGTAATATTTTATAGAGTTAAACTCACAAATGCTAAGATTGATCAGATGGGTGAAATACATGGCCATCACTCCTGAGATTGTTAGCAGTCACCTGCGGTATAAAATGGAGTTACACAGGGGACCATAAAATAGATGTGAATGCTACTAGCACTTACATGATATAGTTTTCATTGCTAACATGGCAGTTAAATCAGACAATGAACAAAAGTCTTCTTGGCTGTGCTCGCTATCAGGCCAGTAAATTCTAGTAAGTCTCAAGTAACAGCCTTAACCTTACAAAGGTTTCACTATCTCCTAGGCTCTCTTAGGCACATTGCTTTGTGTTGAGTGGGAAGCAGAGGAACTGCAGCTTTCCCAGAGGTTTTAACTCATGGCATGGGAAAACCCGAAATTTCTGTTAGATGATAGTTTTTTGTGCCACTCTCTCTGATCTACGGATTAAGATCTATCCTGGCTGTTGTTGACCCGATATTTACAGGAAAACTTAACCAGGACATCAAAGGAGTTTTGCTCAGAAGAATTCTGGCTTAAAAAAAAAAAGAATGGAAGATTTTTTTCCCAGAACTAACTGTATTCCAAGTTTTCACTTGCCAATCAATATAGGCTTCCAAGTCTTATAGCTTTCTATTTTACAATTAAGATGATTATGAAACATATTGTTAAGCCAGCAAGAGAAGTGAGGTCAGTCAGGTATGAGTAATATGTCTTTCAGAAGAACAATTTGGGGAGGGAACACACTACTGTTCTTAATGTAATGTTATTTCAAATAACTTTTAATTTAGAAAATAATCACATATTAAAAATGACCTGTAATGGATAATACAAATAAATACAAAGATTATGCAGTATAATTTGAGATAAGGAGTAGAACTCATGAATGTTTTTCCTGTTCTTTATAGGATTTTACATAACTCATGGACTTGAATATAGTGAATTGTAACCTACTTCCGACTTTGTTACTTCGCACCATAGGGAAAGCATCCCATCTCGAGCACCCAGGGAAAACTTTCACGAATTTCAGCTTAGCTCAGACTCTCAAATTTAATTTCCTCATCTCCTCAGGGAAACAAAATATTATAGTCACATGAAACATAGAATGGGAGATAAAATGAACCATTTATATTGCTCCTAACAGTTTTCTGCAAAGTAAGGCATCTTTATAGAGGACTTGAGTCCTCTGTAAGTTATTTCATTTTGTAGGAAATTTTGTGGTTAGAGAACAATTTCTAGAATAGCCGACTTGAACAAATGCTCTCTAAGAGCATACAAATTCATTTGACTGAAAAAGTGCTGCTAGAGATAAGCCATACCATCTTATTTCCAGTTCTCATTCCAGTTCTTATCGGGGAACTAAGTGAATAATCCATAAGTCCACTTGGAAACTCAGTTTTAGCTGAGAGACTCTAAAACATGTGCTTATACACCAGGTGAGAGAACCAAGACGATGAAATATGGGCAGTAAGACTTTGATAGTAAAATCTATACTTTAGTAGACAATTGGTACAGAAGGGCTAAGAAGTGGCAGAAGGGACAATACAGAGAAGAAGAAAATGAAAATTTATTTTGTTCTGGTTTTATTGAGATATAGTCATCATATTAGTTTTAAGTTGTATAACATAATGATTTGATATATGTATATATTGCTAAATGATTACCACAAGTTTAATGAATATCTATTGCCTTGCATACAAGGGTTTTTTTTCTTATAATGAGAACTTTTAAGATCTAAACTTAGAAAATTTCAAATATACAATACAATATTGTTAGCTATAGTAACAATGCTCTGTATTATGTCCCCAGAACTTATTTTTCTTATCACTGGATTTGGTACTCTTTTGTGTATTTTTCTCACCCACCCGCCTCCCTCTGGCAACCACAAATTTGTTCACTTTTCCTATTAGTTTAGTTTTTCAGATTCCACAAGTGAGATTATATAATATTTATTTATCTCTAACTTTGTCCACTTAGCATAATGCCCTCAAGGTCCATCCATGTTGTGGCAAATGGTAGAATTTTTCTTTTTTATGGATGAATAATAGTCCATTGTGTGTGTGTGTGTGTGTGTGTGTGTTTGTATGTGTATGTATGTATATATGTATATAATACATCCATAGACATATTACACTGTGTGTGTGTATATATATAACATATTTTATCAATTCAGGCATCAATGGATAGTTGATTTCATGCTATGACTCTTTAAATAATACTGCAGGGAACATGGGGGACAGAGATCTCTTTGAGATCATGATTTTATTTCCTTTAGGTATATACCCAGAAGTGAGATTGCTCAATCCTGTGGTATTTCTATCTTTAATTTTTTTGAGATCGCTCTATTGTTTTTCATATTGGCTGTGGCAATTTACATCCCCATCAACTGTGCCCAGTTTGTATTTGTCTACATTCTAACACTTGTTATCTCTCATCTTTTTGATGATAGCCATTCTTATAAGTGTAAAGTAATATGTTTTTATGGTTTTTATTTGCATCAGGATGATTAATGATATTGAACACTTTTCATAGTACCTGTTGGCAGTTTGTATGTCTTTCATGGAAAAAACGTCTATTCAAATTCTCTGCTCATGTGAAAAATCAGATTGCTTGGGTTTTTTTTTTTTTCTATTGAACTGTGAATTTCTTGTATATTTTGGATATTAATCCCTTATCAGGATGTAATTTGTAAATATTCCTCTAATTCCTTATGTTGCTTTGCATTTTGTTGATGGTTTCCTTTGTTTTGCACAGATTTTTTTTTTTTTTAGTTTGATGTCATCCCACATGTTTATTTTTGCTTTTATTGACTCTACTTTTGGTATCAAGTCCAAAAAAGTAATTGGTAACACTGATAACAAGGAGTTTACCACCAAGTTTTCTTCTAGGAGTTTTATGGCTTCGGCTTTCATGTTTAAGTCTTTGGTACATTTTAAGCTGATTTTGTGTATGTTGTTAAGATGAGGATCATTCATTTACATGTGACTGTCCAGCATTACTAACACCATTTATTGAAGAGACTCTTCTTTCTCATTGTATATTCTTGGCTATTTTGTTGAAAATTAAATCGACTATATATAAATGGATTTATTTCTGGGCTCTCTGTTCTGTTCCATTGATCTGTGTGCCTTTTTTAAAAAATTCAAGTATAGTTTACTTAAAATATTATATTAGTTTCAGGTTTGTAACACAGTGATATGATACTTCATAGATTATACTTCACAAAGTTTATAAAGTATTTGCTATATTCCCAGTGCTGTATGTTACTACTTTGTATCTTATTTTATAACTAGTAGTTTGTAACTATTAATTCACCTCCTCTATCTTGCCCCTTCTCCCACCCCTCTCCTGTGGTAAACACTAGTTTGTTCTCTGTATCTGTGAGTTTGTTTCTTTTTTGTTATATTCATCCATTTGTTTTATTTTTTGATTCCACAAGTAAAAATATACAGAATTTTTCTTCCTCTGTATAGTTTAGTTCCCTAAGCATAACACCCTCCAGATCCATCCATGTTGCTGCAAATGGAAAAATTTTATCATTTTATAATGGCCAAGTACTATTCCATTGTGTGTGTATATGTAATTTTTTTTATCCATTCATCTGCTGATAACCACTTAGGTTGCTTCCATATATTGGCTACTGTAAATACTATGAAAGTTAATGTGTATATATTTTTTCTTATTAGTGTTTTTGTTTCTTGAAAAAGAATGTTTAGATATCACGAAGTAGGTGATAATGCCTTAATTACATGAGTGTTGTCAGGCTCCAGAGCCTCTTCCATCGTTGTCAGGGAGAGTACTAAACCTTCCCTCCTTATATGCAATACTCTAAGTGTCTGTTTTTATGCAAATACCATGCTTTCTTGATTATAAAAGCTTTGTAACATGGTTTGCAACCAGGAGTGTAATACCTGTAGCTTTATTCTTTTTAAAAATTAATTTGGATTTTAGGGTTATTTTGTGTTTCCATAAGTTTTAAGATTTTTTTTCAATTTCTGTAAAAAATGTCATTGGAATTTGGATAAGGATTGCATTGATTTTGTAGATTGCTTTAGATAGAATGAACATTTTGAGTGTTATTTCTTCCAATATATGAACATAGAATATCTTTCCATTTGTTTCTGTCTTCTTCAATTTTTTCATTAATGTGCGATAATTTTATATAAACATATTTTTCACCTGGTTAAATTTATTTCTAGATATTTTATTCTTTTTGAAGCAACTGTAAATTGGATTTTTAAAAAATTTTTCTTCCTGATAATTGTTAGCATATAGAAACAGAACTGATTTTTATATGTTTATTTTTTATCCAGCAACTTTACTGAAATCATTTATTAGTTTCAATAGTTTTTGGTGAGTTTTTAGGGTTTTCTATACATAATATCATGTTATATGTAGATAGAGCCATTTTACTTCTTCTTTTTCAATTGACTCCCTTTTATTTTTTTTCTTGCTTAATTGCTCTGACTAGGAATTATAGTATAATGTTGAATAAAAATGGCAAGAGGAGGCATCCTTATCATGTTCCTTTTCTAAGAGCAAAACTTTCAGTGTTTTACCATTAAGTATGAAATTGGCTGTGAGTTTGTCATATATGGCCTTTCAATGTTGAGGTATATACCTCTATATCCACTCTGTTGAGAGTTTTTATCATGAATGACTGTTCAATTTTGTTAAATACTTTTTCCCCATCCCCTGACATAATCATTTTTTGATCATATAATTTTTATCTTTCATTACCTATGGTGATATGTTATATTGATTGATTTATGGATGTTAAATCATCTTTGCATCCCTGGAATAAATCCCACTTGATGATGTATGATCCTTTTAATGTGTTGTCAAATTTGGTTTGTTAATATTTTGTTGAGTTTTTTTTTTTTTTCACGTGTTCATCAAGGATATTGGCCTATAATTTTCTTTTCTTGTGTCATCCTTTTCTGGTTTTGATATCAGTGTAATGCTGACCTCATAAAATGAGTTTGGAAGCATTCCTTCTTCAATTTTTTAGAAGAGTTTGAGAAGGACTGGTTTTAATTTTCTTTAAATGTCTGGTAAAAGTACTTAGTGAAGGAATCTGATCCTGGATTTTTCTTTTTGAATGCTTTTTGGTTACTAATTCAGTCTCCTTTTTAGCAATTTATCTTTTCAGATTTTCTGTTATTACTGTGTGACGTCAGTTTTGATAGATTGTTTCTAGGAGTATACCTATTTCTTCTAGATTGTCGAAATGTTTAGTGTATACTTGTTCATACAAACATCTTATGATTCTTTGTATTTCTGTGGTATAATCAGCACTGTTCATGCTTCCATTTTTCATATTATTTATTTTAATTTTCCTCTCCCCTTATGTCTTTGCTGAGTCTATCTAAAGGACTGTCTATTAAAGAAAAAAACCTCTTAGTTTCACTGATCTTTTCTATTATCTTTTCAGTCTATATTTTATTTATTTATCTCCTCATTGGGATTTGTTTATTCTTCTTTTTCTAGTTTCTTGAGTTGTAAAGTTAGATTTTTTATTTATGCTCTTTCTTTCTTAATGTAGGCATTTATTGCTACAAACTTATTACTCAGAACTGCTTTTGTTGCATCACATAATTTTTGGTATGTTATGTTTCCGTGTTCACTTGTCTCAAGACCTCTTTTGATTCCTCTTTTGATTTTTATTTTGACATATTGGTTGTTCAGTATCATGTTGTTTAATCTCTACTATTTAAAAATATTCTAGTTTTCTTCTAGTAATTGATTTCTAGTTTTATATCATTGTTTGAAAAAATCTTTAATATGATTTCAGTCTTTTAAAATTGACTTGTTTTATGACCTATTATATGCTCTATCATGGAAAATGGTTTATGTGTTCTTGAGAAGAATGTGTACACTGCTGTTGCATGGAATGTTTTATAAATACCTGTTAAGTCATCTGTTCTAGTATGCAGCTCAAGTTGAATGTTTTCTTATGTATTTTCCTTTTTGGACAATCTTCCCATCATTGAAAATGGGGTATTGAATTTCCCTACTATTATTGTATTGTTGTCTGTTTCTCCCTTTAGGTGTTAGTATTTGCTTTACGTATTTAGGTTTATCTATGTTGGATGCATAAATATTTACAAATGTTATATCTTTTTTTTTGGATTGATCCCTTTATCATTGTAAGATTTTTTTTCTCTTATTAGTTTTTGGTTTAAAGCCTCTCTTGTCTGATGTAAGTTTGGCTGTCTTTGCTTTCTTTTGGTTTCCATTTGGAGGATTATATTTTTCTATCCCTTCAATTTCAGTCTATGTGGATCCTTCAAGTGAAATGAGTCTCTTGTAAGCAGTACATATTTGTGTCTTGCTTTTTTATCCATTCAGCAAATCTATGACTTCTGATTGAAATATACAGTCCATTTACAGTTAAAGTAATTATTGATAGGTATGTGCTCATTGCCATTTTGTTCATTGTTTTCTGGCTGTTTTGTTGCTTTTCTTCTTTTCTTGCTCTTTCACATTGTGAGTTGATGATTTTCTGTACTGGTATGCTTATAGAATTTTCTATTTATTTTTTGTGTACCTGTACGTTTTTTCTTTGTGGTTACCATGAGACATATAAAACATGTTTATAATGGGCTATCTGAAACTAACAACTTAACCTCAGATACATACACAAGATCTATATTTTTACTCCTCCCACCACAGCCCATTTCATGTTTTGATGTCATGCTTTAAATATTTTTACCTTGTGAATCCATTAACAAATTATTGTAGTTATAGTTATTTTTAATACTTTTGTATTTTAACCTCCATACTAGATTTATAATTGATTTACCCACCACCAGAACAACATTAGAGTATTTTGAATTCAACTTTGTATTTATCTTTACCAGTGAGATTTATACTTTCATGTATTTTCCTGTTACTAATTAGCATCCTTTTGTTTCTTCTTGAAGCCTTTTATTATTTCCTGTAAGGCTGGTCTAGTGGTGATGAGCTTCTTCAGCTTTTGTCTGTCTGGACAACTCTTTACCTCTTTTGCAATTCTGAAGGACAATTTTTTTGGGTAAAGCCTTCTTGGTTGGTAGTTATTTTCTTTCAATACTTGGAATTTATTGTGCTACTCTCTTCTAGTCTATAAAGTTTCTGCTGGAAAGTCTGCTGATGGTCTTTTGGATATTCCCTTGTATATAACAAGTTGTTTTTACTTGCTGCTTTTTAAGCTTCTCTACCTATATTTAACTTTTGACTATTTAATTATGATGATCTTGGTGAGGTTCTCTTTGGGTTCTTCTATTATTGGAATTCTCTGGGCTTCCTGGATCTTTCTTTCACAAGTTTAGGGAACTTCTCACCTATTATTTATTTGAATAAGCTTTCTTACCTCTTCTCTGTCTCTTCTCATTCTGCAACTCCTATGATGTGAATATTGGTCTGCTTGATATTGTCCCATATGTCCCTTAAGCTATCATCACTTTTTTTTCCTTTTTCTCTGGATTAATCTTACTGCCTAGTTTTTGCATTTACTCATCCTTTCTTCAACTTGATATAGTCTACTGTTGAACTCCTCTAATGAATTTTCACATTAGCTATTGTATTCTTCAGCTCTCTAATGTTTGGCACATTCTTATATTTCCTGTCTTAGTTGAAATTCATACTTTGTTCATGCATTGTTTTCCTGACCTCAGTGAGCATTTTTGTGATCATTATTTTGAACTCTTTTATAAGGTATATAACTTATCTCTATTTTATTAAGATCTTTTCTTGAAGTTTCATCTTGTTCTTTGTATCACATTTCTCTATTTGTTTATTTTTCTTTGATTCTCTATGTTGGTTTTTGCACATTAGATAAAATAGTCAACTCTCCCACTCTTGACAGTGGTTTCATGTAGGAAATGAAGTGTAATGTTCAGCCCAGTCCAGGTTCTGTGTTGTCTCAAACAGTTGTGATGGTCCAAGCTGCCTTCTTTGTTCTTAGTATCTCAGAGTAGTGGAGGGCATGACAAGACTTCTTGATGCCCCAGTGGGGTAGTCTCAGCACTTAAATGTAGGCTGGTTGGAAGATGAACCCTTAGTCAGTAGCTTTTGAAATATACAAAAGCTCCCTGGTTCAGGGAAAGACTGAGAGATGGGCTTTTATTTCTGTACCCTAAGTGCTAGTTAAGAACTCTCTCTCTCTCTCTCTTTTTCATTTGTTTGTTTGTTTGTTTGTTTTTTGGCTACAATTTTGTGGAACCTGTGAACACAACCCTGCCTTACCATTAGACCCAGATGATTAAGGGATGTATCCACTGGTAGTAGCTTCAAAAAACAGGGTGCCACACGTGACAAGCTCTTTCCAGTGAGACACTGATATCCTATGGTAAGCCAGAGAGAAAATGCAGAGGTGGCAACCCCACCACCATCACCACTACCCTTGGTCTCCCAAATCCCTGGGGAGGATCACTGTCAGTCTCTAGATTGTGTGCTTAATCAGAAACCTGACCCTCAAGCAGCAGCTTTTGAAGTATACAAATAGGCCACTTTTAGGGAAAATGTGGAAGATAGGTGTTTCTGTTTGTTGCCTCTTTGCTGAAACCTGGGAGGATAACCTCGGTGAGTCATTGTGAGCCCATCAAAATTGTTTCTTCTTGCTGTGGTCTTTTGGGTTTCATGGATGCTACTCTGTTGGCTTTTGGAACTAGGTGTTCTGAGGACCTGCTCTCCACGTGGAAGTTTTAAATGTTGGATCCAGACCTTTCACTCCTCTGGGAGAAGCCAGGAGTTGGAAGTTCCCTCCTGATTGCATATTGCTGTGCTGGGGATAGTGTCTATATGAAGAGTATGTCTCAGCCTCTCAAACTATTTTGTCGCGGGTATTTTCTTGTTTACTTAATGCATATTATATGAATCTCTCAGCTAGCTTCTAGATTTCTCTCCATGGGAATTGTTCCAGGTGGTACTGTAGACTTGGTGTGTTTACAGAAGGAAGGAAGTTCAGGAGCCTCCTATGTCACCATCTTGGACCAGAGCTCTGAAAATTTATAAGAATTGGAGAAAGCAGTTTTACTGGATCCCATAAGGGAAATAAAAATGGAAATATAACCCTTCAGTAAAAAAAATACTTTTAAAATTAAATCCATTATATGGACTTTTTATGATAAATGCTTATAGGAAAACAACTATTGGCACAGAATTACTAATAATAGAAGGACTAATAATAAAATATGCATTGTAGTAATAATAGCAGCTCAAGCAGTAGGATATACCCCAGTCATTCCTGCTTTGGTGTATACTTGGTTGTGTATAAAGGAATTATTTCAATTACCTTTTTATTATTGTTCATATGTAAAATTCTTGTCATTCTCCAAATGATACTCTCTTGTTGTAATTGATCTAATCCAGGTGCTTCCCACTTAGAAATCCTTATACATCCTCCATTACAGTGTTCAGCTTCTTGTGTTATAAGTCACTGTTATATGTCTTGGTCTACCTCATATCTTACTTATGTTTATGATGTTTCTTAATGTCTAGTTTGTATCTTCAGTATTTTAGCAGTGTATGAGACATTGAGTTACTCAACAAATGTTCATAGGATTACTGAATACATTGAAAAAGGATTTTTCTCTAGACTGATATCTAATCTTTAAATGTCTCATTTTAACTCAGTCATTTGATCAGCAAATAAATATTAAGTACCTAAAATTTTCAAGTACTGTGCTACTCGAGTGTGTTCAACTGTGCTACTCGAGTGTGTTCACCATAGGTAACTATGACTTTTTTCTTAGCTCTTCCATTTATTTTTTTCTTCCATATTTCTTTTATTGGCAAATACTGTGCTGTTCATTTGTACCTTGTCTATTCATATTCTCTTTACAAGTTGAAAGAAGAAGAACCCTAAAAAGAAAATAAAAGGTAATATTTCTCTTAAAAAATAAGTGTTGGTACCTAAAATTTTCATCCTCTGTGTATGTTTCGTCATTTTATCCTGTAAGAGCCATAAGGCCTAAATCTGCTATAATTATAAGTAAGATTCTGGATCTTCTTCAGATAAAAGTAAAGATTGGTGTATAAGTAAAAAGATTCAAAGCTTTTAATTAATTAATTTAACAAAGATTTGTTGATGCTTTACTATTGGTAAGAGACTGGAAGCATGCAAAAGACCTAGATTTTGCCTTTAGAGATCACTTTGATTTCCTGTCTCTCCCTCTTTTTGCGGTAATGGAATATACAGTACTTTTGGTTCCATTTCTTTATTTTCTCATTCCTTTGACCTTCACACATCTCTTCATAAATGGAAAATATTTAGAATTTATTGTTTATAAAACTGAGTCCTAGGAGAACCTTGAGTCTTCTTTTCAGCTGTCACTTATAAGGTAAAGCAGAGCCTCCAGTTCCTGTGAGGAGAGGGAAGTTTATTCTATGTACCTTTTAGTATGTTTATTTTCTGTATGTTTATTTGGTGGGAACCCCTAGAGTATTTGGGAAAGTGCTCAAAATTTCATGGATATTTGCCAAAATATTTCCGATTTTATTGCATGCTTACCGTGCAATGCAGAATTAATAAGCCATTTTTCAGCTCAGCCAAGAGAATATTTGTAGTTCCTTAGTTCCTAAGCCATTAATTGCATTCAATTTTCACTTGACTTGATTAATGCTCTACGTTGATGTCCATCTCAGGAGTAAATATGCACTTGCCTAGTCTGGCACATAATGATTTTTAAGGGATTTTATTTATCCGTGTAAATAATTATTCTCTTATATGCTATTGAATTTTGAGCCATTCAAATACCTGAGGAGAGTGTTTCTAAATTAGTCTATTAGAATTGATTAAAACTATTAGTAATGAGTAAAACTCTGGTGATATAGCAATTCAGTAACTTCAAGTACCAAAAACACTTAGTTTTTGACCAAAATAAATATACCTATCCTGTTTAAAATAAAAAGTTTATTTTAAGAAGTAAAATTCTGTTAAAATTTTCTTAGTAATTGCTTTCTACCATTTAAATTATTTTAAGCATATTTATAAGAATTTGATTTAAATATTACATGTCTAAAATTATTTATGCCTATAGACTTGCTATATTTGATAGCAGGATCTATAAATAATTCACTGTCCTTTTAAGTGAGTCAGATTAACTTTACATCTCTTTGAAATAAAAATAACAGACCAGAAAAATAAATATCCACTTTCCTATTACTAATAAACTTGAGTTTGTAAGGTGCTTTTGGCTTTTTCTTTACTGTATTGCATTTTGTAACTTTAATGGGTATAAATTTTTAAATGCATATTACCTTTTTTGAATATGAAAATATATATTTTATTTTTAAGATTATTCATGTCATCCATCATGCAAATATTTGGCACATACTATATGCCAAATATAATGCTAGCTCCTGGAGATAAAATGATAAACAAAACAGACATGGTTTCTACTTTCATAATTCTTAAAGTCTGATGGGCAAGTCAGGCATTAATCAAATAATTTTTGATTTGATTTTAAAATTTCAGCTATGACACATGCTAAAGGAACTGTGCATGAGCGTCCACAGTAGAGATTTAACTTATGGAGGTTGCTATGATCTGAGTGTTTATGTTCCCTCAAAAATCATGTAATGAAACCTAATCTCCAAAATGAACATATTTTGAGGTTGAGACGCTGGGAGATGATTAGGTCATGATATTGGAGCCCTCATGAATGGGATTAGTGCCATTATAAAAGAGGCTCCAGGGAGGCCCCCTGCTCTTCTGCTATGTGAAGACAGAGAAGACAGGAGTGGGTGAAAAGGCAGGCTCTCACTAGACACTGAATCTGTCAGTCCCATGGACTTTGTCTTCCCCACTACAGAACTGTGAGAACTAAATGTTTGTTTATAAACCACCCAGTTTATGGTATTTTTGTTATAGCAACTCAAATGGATTAAGATAGACGTCAAGGAAGGCTTCTAAGAGGAAGCATTACTCCACTGATAACCAAGAATTAATAGGCTCCGAGGGATCCTCCGTCTTTATATTCTTCCAATCTCATTCTCCAGTAAGGGAGGCTTTCTCAACTGGAATTTGAATATGAGAGCTCTAAGTCTTGATGCCTTAACACATTCATTGTTTAAAGACAATAGATGTACTGAACACAAACAAATAGATTTCTTATGTGGCATCTTGGATGATAATAGTGGAGTACTACTTTGGGGAGAACTGAGAAAGTAGTCATTGAAATCTTTTTCTTTGCTGTGATTCAGAGAGGAACCCCAGCTGATAAAGACTGAGGGAATTCTAAAAAAATCTAGATCTAACTCTTACTGTTTTGAGTTATACAAAATAATCCTCCATGATTTAGTCATTATGGCCAGAGGAATGAAGTAAAGAGATTGCCCATATCTCATGCCTCTGAAGGTCATAGACTGGGTAGCTTAAACTTCAGAAATATATTTCCTCACAGTTCATGAGGCTTAAAGTTCAAGATCTGGGTTCCAGTGTGGCCTCTTCCTGGCTTGTGTATGGCCACTTTCTCTCTGTGTCCTCTTCTTATAAGGACACTCATTCCACAGGGAGAACATTATTCTCATTTTATCATCTAAAACTAATTAACTCCCCAAATCTCCAATTCTAAATACTATCACATTGGGGGTTAAGGCTTCAACATACTGATTTTGAGGGTACAAAAACGTGTAGTCTATACCAATCAGTCAGGGAATCAAAACTAGCCAATCATGTATAGATTGTGAATGAAGAAATAATGATTCTGGGAAAGCAATACAAGGCATTGTTAACCAGGAAACATAAAAAGATGTTGGATGCTAACTAGAATGGTGAATTTTTACACACCATATTTAGATGTACTCAGTGTCTTTAAATTTACTTCTTTTGTAGGTTTTTTTGTTCTGCCAATTTATAGTGCAGTGGTGGTTAGAAATTTATCTCTGAATCAAGTGCTATTTTAAGTGCTTTGCCCACTGATGAGTTTTCCCTCCATGATTTTAATATTTCATGGTCCTGAAACAGGGTTTATATTAGTAATGATGGCAATATATTGTCTTTAGTGATCTGAGGCTGTACAACATAATAAATATACACTATAGTTAAGTAAAGTGTAATAAAAAATAACTTGCAAATGGCTGACATTTTTAATTGGTAAAAAATATGTGTTTTTTTTCTTAAGAGCAAAAAAAAGACATAGTTTTCCTTTGACAAATTTTACTGTTTTTTTCTTTTCTTTCTTTCCCTATTTTTTTGGTTTCAACATTCCCACATATTTTGTTTCACTTTGTGTCAGATGCAATTGCTCAAACTGAACAGGAGTAAACTCTATTCATTTCCACATTGTCACTCCTGTTCAGTTTGGTTATAAATGAAATGAAAGCATATTGTACAATAGACCCTCACATATGCTATGATCCAAAAAATGATTTCAATGCACATAAACAAATGTTAATATAATTAGGCATTCTATGACATTTTAGTACCACGTGGGCACACACAAGATATTTGTTACACTTTGGAAAATACAAAAAACAAGACGCTACCAAATAGTAAAGGACAGAATGTAACTTTAAAGAGAATATACACCAAATAATCTTAAATGTCAGGTCAAGGAAAAGTTTTGGAAGTCTATACATTATTCCTATGTAATCAAGTTGACTTAACCATGGTGAATCACTTCATTCATTCAGTCTTATTAATAGGGCAATTAAAATGCAAGAATTGGCAAATTTCCAAATGAGCAAATATTTAGTCCAATATCTAACTGATCTGTTACTACTGTGAAAATAAAGCAAAACTAGGGAAAGGCAAAGAGCAACCCAAGGAAATTTATGGGTCTTTAAGTCTCCATTAATCATATATCTGGCTTAGCAAAAAGAAGAGATGATATGATGATTTCATACAGGTCACGTGCTATGATTTTTAACTTAAGATATAACATGTTATTAATATCTTTAATATTATTATTCATCTTCTATGTTATAAGTACTACTCTAGGCACTAAAGATGAGTAGAAGCCACTTGAAAATTCCTGCTTTCATGGTACTTATTTGTAGTTTGAGAAAACAGAAAATAAACCAAATATACCATGTCAGTAGTTGGTGAAAAGGGCTTATTCAATCTTACGAATATTTTCTCAGGTCAGTCTCCCAAAGCAACAAATAAAAGCAAATATAAACCAATGGGACCTAATCAAACTGACAAGCTTTTGCACAGCAAAGGAAGCCCAAAAGAAAACAAAAAGACAACTTATAGAGTGGGAGAAAATCGTTTCAAATGATGCAACTGACAAGGGTGTAATCTCTAGAATACGCAAGCAACTTATACAACTCAAGAGCAAAAAAGTGAACAACCCAATTGAAAAATGGGCAAAAGACCTGAATAGACAATTCTCCAAGGAAGATGTACAGATGGCCAACAAGTACATGAAAAAATGCTCAACATCCCTAATATTAGAGAAATGCAAATCAAAACTGCCACGAGATACCACCTCACACCAGTCAGAATGGCTATCATTAATAAGTCCACAAATAACAAATGCTGGAAGGGGTGTGCAGAAAGGGAACCCTCCTGCATTGTTGGTGGGACTGTAAGCTGATGCAACCACTATGGAGATCAGTATGCAGATACCTTAGAAATCTATACATAGAACTACCATATGACCCAGGAATCCCACTCTTGGGCATATATCCAGACAAAACTCTGCTTTAAAAAGACACATGCTCCTGTATGTTCATTGCACCACTATTCACAATAGCCAAGACATGGAAACAATCCAAATGTCCATTGACAGACGATTGGATTAGGAAGATGTGGTATATATATGCAATGGAATACTACTCAGCCATAAAAAGAATGACATAATGCCATTTGCAGCAACATGGATGGAACTAGAGACTCTCTTCATGAGTGAATTAAGTCAGAAAGACAAAGACAAATACCATATGATATCACTTGTATCTGGAATCTAATATAAGGCACAAATGAACCTTTACACAGAAAAGAAAATCATGGACTTGTGGAATAGACTTGTGTTTGCCAAGGGGAAGGGGAGGGAGTGGGGTGGTTGGGGAGCTTAGGGTTAATAGATGAAGACTATTGCCTGTGCTGTGTAGCACTGGGAACTATGTCTAGCCACTTATGGCGGAGCATGATAATGTGCAAAAATAGAATGTGTACATGTATGTGTAAGTGGGTCACCACGCTGTATAGCAGAAAAAAATTGTATTTGGGAAATAACTATTAAAAATAATAATGACAAAAAAAAGAAAAAGGCTTAGGAGAAAAATAAAGCAAGAAAGGATTTAAATTATTGATGTGTGAGGGGTTAATTTTAAATATGCAGCCAGATAATATCCTACCAGGAAGGTGACACTGAAGAAAGATGTGAAAGAGGTGAGGGTATTAGCCATGTGATTATAAGGGGCAAGAAGTTTTGAGGAAGAGAGAATAACAGATGCAAAATCCTTGAAGTTAAAACATTCTTGATGTGAATAAAGAGTAGAAGTAAACAGTTGTGGCTGACATGCATAGGCAAGGGAGAGCACTAGGGGGTGAGGGGAAGTGATAGTGAGTATCTGATTATATGATGTTTTGGAGATCATAATAGAGACTAACTCTCTGAATTAAAGAGGACATTGGGAAGTTTGCATTAGGACTGACATGATTGGATTATTAAAGATTGTCCTGGCTGCCATGTGGAGATAGACTGCAGGGGCAATGACAGGGAAGAAGGGAAAGGTAAAGAGCAAATCATGGCATTTAAAGATCAGCAAGTCTCCCTTAACTTTGCAATAACCCAAACCAAACTAGAGATGATAATGACTTGGAAGGGAGTGATAGCAGGGGAGCTGATGATAAACAATCTTTAATAATCCAATCATGTTTTAGGTGGAGAACACAAATAGTTTGCTATTGGATTAGATGTCAAAGTTAAAAAACAAAAAGGAGTGAAGGATGAAGTATTACTTTAAGGTTTCCAGGATTACTCAGGTTTCTTCCACCTGAGACATTGAAAGGTGGAGTTATCAATTGTATAATCTAAAAAGACACAGAGGAGTAGTTTGGGATGAGAAGAGTCGGAAGTATTCCTTTGAATGTGAAAGGTTTGAGAAGCCAATTTGACATTCAGTAAAAATATGGAGAAGGCAATTTCGATATACAAGTCTGGAATTTAGGAGTAAGACTAGGTTCCAGATTTAAATTTTGGAGTAATTAGTGAGTTATCTTTAAAGTCATGAATCTAGGTGATATTACCAAGGTAATGAGTATAGATGAAGATAAGCAAAGACTCAAGAAATGAGCTCTGGACCACACCAATATTTTGTGGTCATGGAGACCATGTATAATTAGAAAAGAAAAAAGAATGAGAGACAAACAAACAGAAAGAATGATCAGGAGAACATGGGATCATAGAAAACACATGAACATTTCTAGAGGGAAAGAATAATCACCTTTATTGAATATTGCTGATATAGCATGCTGTGATAGAATTTGACACAATGTCCTTTTGAATTTAGTGGACTTACTGATTATCTGTTAGAAGATTATTAATTTTAAAATGGTTGATTTTGTGGTTGTGCTAAATTTGAAATTCTAACCTGATTTCCTTTATGATTAGTGGAATTATGGGTTAGATTTGGGGGACTGTTTGCTTAATGGCACTAGATGAACTGGGAATTTGGTGTTAGTGGATGCAAACTATTACATTTAGATTGGATAAGAAATAAAGTCTTACTGTACAGCACAGAGAACTATATCCAGCCTCTGGGATAGACTATGATGGAAGATAATATAAGAAAAGGAAGGTATATAAATGTATGACTGTGTTTTTCTGTATAGCAGAAATTGGCACAACATTTAAATCAACTATACTTTAATCAAAAAAAAAAAAAAAAAACCCAGAACTAAAAAAACCTGACCCTTAAAGAGACATGCTATCTGGGCATTAGTGTTACTAATACCATCTTTTAATCAAAGAACTAAATGTATTCAAATGTTGGTGATTAAAAGATAGGTCTTTATTCAGTATAACTGGATTGTCATAGATAAGCAATTATTCTATCTTGGGTAGTTAAATAACAGATTATATTAATGTTTCATCACAAAAATAAGTGTTTTGTTATAATCTTCTAGTTTTCCCACTTTCCCATATATTTATAAGCTCCCATGACTGCTTACAATAAAGACCACATACTCCAGCTATGTTGGGCATAATCTTATAATTAAGTTCTGACCAATGGAACATAAGAAGTACTGTATGCATTCTCTGGGAAGGATCTTTTAAAGAGGGGACATATCCTTATCTTTCCTTTCCATAAAGAAAAATAAGCCATTTTGGAACATCAGATATCCTTGTTAATGGCAGCCAGTAACAAGAGAGAAACAAGAAAAAAAATAGCTGGAATCCTGAGGAATTTATGAATCAAAGTTACCATATGTAGAGAGCCTACATCAGGATTAATTATAATTTAATTAGAATGGTTTTGGAATGGATACCCAGATGTCTGTGTATATAATGTGTTTAGAAAATAGTGATTTGACTCAAGGGAATCATAACCCTAGTCTTTTTATTGCTGTATAGATGGGACTACACTATTATCTACAGACCAAACATTTTCAGTTTTTGCTGATAAAAACTACCCTAGGCTTTGCTATGAAAATAATTACTCCTCAACTTTTCTTATTAACAAAGAGAAATGTATGTCCCCTATTGAATTTAATTGAGTCTTTACAACTCAGACTTTAGGCTATTTTAATATTTTAAAATCAGGAAGCTTGAGGTGAGAAACAGTAAATCTCTGTGTAAAATAGCCTCAGGCTTAAGTCTCAAGAATATCACAGGTTGGTTTATAGAGTCTTGTTTCAACTTCTAGACCCACATTTGGATATAGGAAAATTCAAAACTCTGGATATAGGAAAATTCAAATGAAGTCCTTAAGTCTTCTGCTTATGTACCATTCATTGTCTGTTGTATCTTTGTTAGAAGAGCTTCCTCTTTCCCACAAACAACTTTGATGTTTGTCTTTAATGTTCATTTCATTGGTACAGTAGTTGAATCACTATCACCATCAAATGCGTTATTCACAACATCATTTACAATATAAGTAAATAATATCTCAAATTCTTCTAGCCAGAAGGAAAACATTTGGAGAAGATGTAGCATTTTCAAAGATTTTCCTCTTTCCTTCTATCATTGCCTCCCCCTGCCAAGTTGTGTTCTGACCATCTTTGGGGTCATCACCTTATGTCCATAGCCCTTTGGTTGAATTAAGTGTTATGAATGACTTAGTACCATATTCCCTATCTTTGAAAAGGCCTTCAGTGTAGCATGAAAATTTGTGAAAAATTAATAGCATAGCTGTTATAGGCATATGGAAAAGTTAAGCGAGCATTGTTTTTTACAAATCCTTCTGTCCGGTATCTGGATGGGGCCTATGGGGGAAAAAAGTGTCATTAGACTTCAGTGCAACCGATGATTTGGTCTCATCTTTCAGTTATTTGGCTTTTGACTGTCTTTAACAGTAAAGTTTCAGCTGAAACAAATTTTACCTCCTGAGCAAGATACCTATTTAAACTGATATACATATAATTCTGCTGTAAAATAGTAGTTACACTCTCACTAACTAGAGTCTATGTCAATGTATTATTTCAATTAAAATTCACATTTCACATTACATGTGATTACTTCAGTTATATAATTTGATATTCTAATTATTCAATGTGTATTATCAATATATTTTAATATCTAATTTTTAGCATATATGTGACTATGCATAATGATTTTCTTTTAGGAGAAATTTAACAAATGATTTTTCTTGTCACATAGGAAGTATTTAATTATTAGATGCCCATTCTGTGCTGGGCCCATTGCTTGTTATAGAGGCTAAGAAGAAATACCTAGTCAATATCTTCCTGAAACCTCATAGAGTAGAGCTTAGAGACTGTTTTGTTCAATTGTTCATTTTTATGGCTGAGTGATATAGGGCCCAGGTAAGTTAAGTGACTTTCATAAGATCCATACAATTAGAATCCAAGCCAGGACAAAAATCAGGTCACCTAACCATCTGTCTGCTCAGTGCAATTCTACTTCCACAGTATTTCAACTCCTGCTATCCAATCTGGGTGCTTTAAAGTGTAGGAAAGAAAAACTCTATATCCTCAGTCCATTTCCCTCCATTCCTGAAATTCTGAATAGCTTTTTGCAGCCATCTATTCTGCTCAGTCTAAATCCCATTCTTTTTTCTTTCAGGTGGCAAGTAGTAGATAGGCTCTTTACACAGAGCTGGTAATCACTTCTTGATTAACTCCAGTCCAAAATTAAACTCTCTCTTGCTGAGCAAGCTCATCCAGTTTTATGGATAGAGGCTTTTCAATTATCCAAGTCCATCATACCTTCTTCTGAAATTGTCTTGTTTTCTCTATTATTAAGAACTGCTATTAGCATTCAGGAAAAAAAAACCCTGAAATTTTTCTTAAACTTCTTAATAATAGGGGTGTTCTTTGAGGACCATGCATATTTGATGAAAACATTTTAGTCTATTTTTTTTCCCCCTTGGCTTGTCCAGATTCAGAAAGTCTAAAATCTATTCCTTTGGAGCCACTTGTCATTTCTTGTCTTCATTTTAGCAATGTGGGTGAATGAGTGTCAGACTTTACTCACCAAAAGGGGCAAAATCTCACTTATCAGTTCTTGGCCTTGCTTCTACTGCTGTATAAAAATAAACTGGTTTCTTTCCACACATTTCAGCAAAACCCTCTCCAAGAACGGTTGGTCAGAGTTTTGAGGATAAGGTAAACAACTATATTTCTATGTTTAGAGAATTTAGGAAACTTAAGCTATTCTGAGTCTAAATGACTTACAAAGAAGAAGCTCTGAGGAGAAGAGGGAACCAAATTTGCATTCACGCTGAAGATTTCATGTAGCATCCTTATATATCGTGGGCTTCATAAATTCTGGCAGTAGAGAGTGTGTGAGATGCTGTGAGTGTCCTTAATTGGACAATAGTGAAGAGGAGGAGAGAGGAGGAGGAGGAAGAGGAGGTAGATAAGAAGGGGGAGGAGAGGCAGCCAGAAGGTCAATTCTAAACCAGGCAGTATTCAGTTTTCCATAGGTATACTCTTCTATCCATCTGTTGAGGGCAATGGTAGTGAAGGAGTTTCATACAAGAGCAATGGGTACCACTTAGATCCAAGGCAGGACATGTTTGTTGTGTATAGAAGGCACTCATACATATTACCCAGTGATGAAGTGATGAAAGAATAGAGCCACCCTTAAATTTTTTCAAGGGAGCTTGCTTCACCTCTGGTGTAACTCACCAGTGTGTGTATATGTGTGTGTGTGCATGTGCGTGTTTGTGCTGGTCTGCATGCAATTGAAGCCTTGGGACTCTACTGAATATATTGTTTCCATAGGCTATTTCTAGGTATCAGAAATACAGACTTTAAAGAGAAGTCTGCTGTGTCAGCCAACAAACCCTTCTCCAAGATGATATTTTAGAGAGCAAGAAGATGTAATTTTGAATTCTCAGGCCAATCAGAATGCCTATAATGGATTTCCCATAGTGAGTCCAGAACTAGTGACTTTTAAAGTGGTATGACTAGTCACATGGTCCAAACTCAAGTCATCCATCTCTTCCTCAAATTAGCTCCTACTTACCTCCACAGTCTCTCCTTTCACTTAGCTCCTCCATTCTGTTCTCCAGACTTACTGAGCTACTTGAAATACACAAAACATTCTGTGCTTTATTTTTCTCCAAGTGTTTTCATATGGTCTTTCCTTTGCCAGATGGGTTCTATCCCCATGCCCCATCAACCACTCCTGTCCTCTTTCTCTCCTCACCTAAATAATACCCACATATTCTTCAAATTCCAGTATTGACCCATTTCCTCTGGCCCAGTTTGTGAGGCGCCACTCAGCATGCTCCTATGGCAATCAGTGCTGTCTCTGTATGAGCAGTTACTCAGTTTTCCCATTAGAGTTCCATCCACTAGGATCCTATTTTCCATGAACTTACCATGGCTTCTTTGTCACTAAAGTCTCAGAACTACCACATTGTAGATCTCCAGTACTTACTTAGTGGCACGTGAAGTTAGGCAAGCCCTTAGAATAAATTTAGTGGTGGCTCCCTTCCTTCATCATTGGTACTTGCTTTCTACACATAAATAACCACTGAGTAAACAATGATGAGCAAAAGATAAAGTCAGACCAACAGTAAAGCAGGCTGCTTTCGTGATACATATAGTCTTGTTTTCTAAATACATTATCATAGAAAATTGATAATGAATTATACTGTGATTTAAGGTAAAAATTAAAAAATACTCAGAGAAAGTTCAAGCATGAATAAAGGCAGAAAATATTCAATTAAGTCTCTCTTGTAATCATAATTCTTAGCACCACCAAAAGAAGATTAACAAAATTATTGTTATTTTTCTGAAGTATTATGTCATCTAAAATTATTAAATAAAAACAGTTTCCTGAAAAGTAACTGGACATAGAGCTCAAGCTGAACATAGTCTATATTTGCTTTGCAATGGAAGAAACTCTGTTTATCTGTTTGTTTTTTTTAATTTAATAAACTCAGTTATCAGGTATTTTTAGCAGGAAAAGTGGCAGATGTTTTATATTAATAAAATTGTCAAATGATTATTTGTAACTTTCACAGCTATGGTCTCCATAGCTCTTAGACATAACCCAATTTTTTTTTGAAGTCTTCATAGAAATTTCCTTCATAATTTAAAATACTATATTGTGGAGTTAGGAAACAAGCATATGAAACACACACCCCTAAGAGAATCTCCAGAAAAATCATCATGAATAATTATCAGAAAGGGACGACAAGTAAATTTAATGTCATTAGCAGATTTTGATCAGGCAAAAAAAACTTTAACATTTTCCTACTCATATATAAATGAGCTTTTAAGATGCTGAGTAATTAACTAGAGCAAACAGCTAGGTATACTTTAAAGAATAACTGCTATTTAAAGAAATAGCCACAGATATTTAGCTAGATTCCCTAAAGCTTTCTTTTGCTTGTACCTAGAATATATTTTTTCTTTTTAAAAAATGTTTTCCTTCAGCAGCCTACCATCACCTTTCTTTCTGCTCTTAAAGTGGAGAAGTGGCCACTGGGAGGATCAAGGACTTTGTGAACAAGCACCAGGGACTTTAATCTGAAATGTTTAATCTGAAATGTCATGGGTGTCGGATTCTGAAAGCCTTCTAGATTGTTACCTCTTCAGTGACAACATGCTGCAGAGGAGTGTAAGAGGTTAATAGCAGATAAATCACATTTTAAATATGTTTTAGTAACTGTATTTAAGCTTGCGTCTGGTTCTGTAACATATTTAAAGGTGTTTCATTTCTCTGAGGGCTTAATAAATGTAATGATTACAAGTGTTTTTTTATTTATTTTTTTAAGTTTAAATATATTTTTTATTTTATTTTCCCACTGTACAGCAAGGGGATCAAGTTATCCTTACATGTATACATTACAATTACATTTTTTTTCCCCACTCTTTGTTCTCTTGCAACATGAATATCTAGACAAAGTTCTCAATGCTATTCAGCAGGATCTCCTTGTAAATCTATTCTAAGTTTGTGTCTGATAAGCCCAAGCTCCCGATCCCTCCCACTCCCTCCCCCTCCCATCAGGCAGCCACAGGTCTTTTCTCCAAGTCCATGATTTTCTTTTTTGAGTAGAAGTTCATTTGTGCTGGATATTAGATTCCAGTTATAAGTGATATCATACGGTATTTGTCTTTGTCTTTCTGGCTCATTTCACTCAGTATGAGGTTCTCTAGTTCCATCCATGTTGCTGCAAATGGCATTATGTCATTCCTTTTTATGGCTGAGTAGTATTCCATTGTGTATATATACCACATCTTCTGAATCCAATCCTCTGTCGATGGACATTTGGGTTGTTTCCATGTCCTGGCTATTGAGAATAGTGCTGCAATGAACATGCAGGTGCATGTGTCTCTTTTAAGTAGAGTTTTGTCCGGATATATGCCCAAGAGTGGGATTCCTCTGTCATATGGAAGTTCTATGTATAGATTTCTAAGGTATAGATACCTTTGGAGATACAAGTGTTATTTTTTAAGTCCCACCACTTCTCTCCTACATCCCATCCATGGTGGCAAAATGAATTGAACATAGATTAAGAAATATTTTGTGGCACCTTCAAAACATAGAAGCCAAAAATGGAAATCTTATGTTGATTTAAAAAAAAAAACTTGTTCATGATCATATTCAAACATACTCACTTTGTTTCGTTGCTTATGAAATTCTAAAATAATACCTGAGTAGTCATCACAATGATAGTGCTTTATGCTTTACAGTAGCTTTGTCTGCTAAGATTGAAGGGATTCAGAGATAATTATTTTAATGCCTCTTTATTCATATGTATGTACATATGTATATGTGTGTGTATATATATATATACATATATATATGAGTATATATTTGTATTCATATATAGATATATGTATCTGAGAATCACAGAGGTGGTTACAGGTATAACATGTTTTATAAGCCATATTAATTTCTGGGCCTTGGGTCACTCTCCATCACTGAGGAAAAAGAAGAGGTTGATGATTTTACCCATAACCAGGTATACTTCCTGTACTATTAAAGCTTCCTTGTGCACAGTGTAGGAGTATGGGCAAACTTCTGCTCTGCTGTCTATGGCTGGGAGTGGATAAAAGTCTCAGGGAAAATGCTCGTTCGTAGCTCATCATTCATAGTAAAGATTAGTTATAAAATATGATCAAAGGTGATGAAAAAATATTTTAAGTGTATTATACAAAGTTGACACTCTAGCCAGTAGAACTGAAAGCAGATGGAAAACCACCCAAAGTATCTTACTAAACAAGTACCTACAAACACACACACAGAAAATAAAACAGGAGCTTCATTTATTAAAGGGAAGAAAATAAAGGATTAGAAAAAAACATATGACCTTAAAGAAAACATTTTAATATGTGTAAATAAACAGATTGGGTCAAAAATCAAAACCAAACTATAAACTGCCTATAATAAACATAGCTAAATAAAATGCTTCAGACATGTGGAAAGGAAAACAGTAAAGTGAGAACAAAGATATACTAAGAAAGTGCCAACAATGAGAAAATATGAATTATATTGTTAATATTAGAAAATGTTGATGCCAAGACAAACTTTTTCAATGAGAGAAAGTGGAAAAGGAAGTTTGTAAGAGATTTCAGTCCACATTGAGCCTCAAGAATTTTTTTTTGGACTAAAATGCATAGTTTTAAAATAAAGGAAAAACTAAAGGAAATACAAGGAAATATGACAAAATAGAAAGGCCTGAAACACATTAATCAGGTAAGGAGTCTAGTTATGATAAAGGTCACATTTTAAATCAGTAGAAAAAAAATTATTTGACTTAAATGATTTCGGGACAATTTAAAAATATAAAATTAACTCCCTAAGAGCTACAGTGTACCAAATTAAATCCAAATAGACTGAAAATTCACCTATAAGATATATAATGAAAATACTAGAAATATAGCCTGTTATTGTGGATTATAAGTGATTTAATATGAAGTCAAAATAGATTAAATTGAGTTGTTCTAAATGTTACACCTAATCTGTAGCTGACTGGAATTTGAACCCTGGCAAACTGGCTCCACTGTCAATGCTTTTTAAAGCATGTGTTGTGGGAGAATCAAGATGGCAGAGGAATAAGATGTCATGCTCACCTTCTCCCACAAACACATCAAAAAAACACATCTACATGTAAAATGCCCGTTGCAATTCTTCTCACACAGAACATCTACTGAAGACTGGCAGAAGAACTTACACCTCCAAAAAGGGCAGAAACTCTTGACATAACTGGGTAGATCAAAAGAAAAAAAGAAAGAAATCAGCATGAGACTAGCATTCCTGAGAGGGAGCTGTGAAAGAGAAAAGGAAGCCACCTAACCAATGAGGAGATCAGTTGAGAGGAAGGGACCTCAAAGTCCCCGAGAAAAGCACAGCAGCTGGACTGAGGAGGGCAAAGTAGAGTTAGAGTTTCACAGATCATCTGCACCATCACCCCAGACACCACAGCCTGAGATGCTCAGGTGGAGGCTTGGTGCTGAGACTCAGGCTCTGGAGGTTAGTTCTGGGGAGAGGACTAGGGTTGGCTATGTGGGGACAGCCTGAGATGCTAAGGAGTGGTGTGCCATGGGTGGGGGAAGGTGTGCTATGGGCTGGGGAGTGGAACACCACAGCAGAGAGAATCTGGGAGAACGTCTGGGCCCACAGGAGAAGCAAGGCACCATTGTTGGGGAGGGTGAGAGCAGATGGGGTGGACTGCCATAGGAATTTCCCTGCATGCATGCATGCAGGCTCTTAGAGGGTGGGACACCTCTGGTGCAGGCTACAGGTGGTGAGAAGCCACTTGCTTGGGCTACAGGAGACTAGGCAGCTCTTGTGTGGGCTAAGGGCAGTTGGGGGCTAATTGCATTGTGGTGCCTCTTGTGTGAACTACAGGCAGTAGTTCACTTGTGTGAACTACTGCAGTAGTCATCTCAGAGGCCAGACTGAGTCATGGTCTGCCACCATGGGGAGGCCGTGAGTGGGCTCCACCTGTGGCCCCAGTCACCTCAGGGATCAGCAAAAAAAAAAGGGCACTGCAACCAAGCACTGTATGCTGTTGCTCTCACTCCCCTGGAAACACACCACCCTGCAGCTGCCACTGCCAAACGTTCTGGGCAGCACCCAGAGCCTTGATCACTGTCTGTTCCAAGACCCTACAACTAAGAGCAGCTGGTGAAGCACCTCCTGTGTGGGCTAAGTGGGATGAGGTGCTTCTTGCATGATCTACAGGTTGTGAGGGCAAACAATCACAGTTATCTCTCACTCCAGAGGTAGGCATGGCCCGCTGCCACTGGGGATCCCTGAACAAGAACCACTTGCAGCCCCAACGACCTCAGAGGGCACCACAGAGGAGAGCATTGTGACCAAACACCACTTGCTGTTGCTCTTGAACCTCTGGGAGCACACTGGCCCTGCTGCTGCCAAGCTGAATGCTCTGGGCAGTGCCCACACACTTGATCACTTTCATTTCCCAGGATCCTGAAACTAGAAGCAGCCCCTGCAGCACCTCCTGTGTGGGCTAAGTGAGACAGGATTCTTTTTGTATCGTCTGCAGGTGTCAGGGGCAAACCACCACAGTTATCACTGATTCCAGAGGTGGGCATGGCCCACTACCACTATGGGATCCATGAACAGGCAGCACTTGTGGCCCCAATCACCTCAGAGGAGGGCATTGCAATTGAACACTACCTATTGTTGCTCTCACTACACTGGGAACTCACCCTGCTGCTGCCACTGCCAAGTTTCCTGGGCACATTGTAAATCTTCCTAAGGCTCATTACCACTTCCAAGGGCCCTGCAACTAGGAGTAGCCTGTGCCACCTTCCTGCAGAGCCCAGCAACCAGGCACTGACTACTAGCCCTACCGATTGCCTCCTTCTCCCTGGAAACACACTCAGCACACTGGGGATAACACCTGCTCACACCAAAGAGATAGCAAATGTTCAAACTTCCACACTGAAAATAAATAGTAATGCCCCCCCAAAATACAAGTGGCTGCTCTTGCATAGAATAGCCCTCCAAGACTACAGCTTGGCTTCCCTAAACTCACAGAAAAAGAAAAACATAAACAAGATGAAGAAGCTCAGAAACCAGTCCCAGTTATAACAACAGGAGAATTAAGATGAAGCAACAAGAATGAAATAGATCTCTGCAGTCTGACAGGCATTGAGTTCGAAAGGGAGGTAGTGAAAATAAGTAATTAAGGCTGAATATGAAGAAATTAAGAGCAGATATGAACAGTACTGCAGATTCCTTTAGAAATGAACTAGAAAATATAAGGAGGATCCAAGAAAAATTAGAAAATTCATTTGCAGAGATGCAAACTGAACTAAAGACACTAAAGAGAAGAAATCAATAAAACCAAGAGCTGGTTCTTTGAAAAGGTGAACAAAATTGACAAAGCTCTGGCTAGACTCACCAAGAAGAGGAGAGAAAAAACCCAAAGAAACAAAATAAGAAATGAAAAAGGAGAAATCACAATGGATACCGCAGAAATACAAAAACCCTAAGAGAATACTATGAACAATTGTATGCCAACAAATTTGACAACCTAGGAGAAATGGACCACTTTCTAGAGACAGTCTGCCAAAACTGAATCAGGAAGAAATAGATCAACTGTACAGACTTATCACTAGATATGAAATTGAATATGTCATAAAAACACTCCCTATGAATGCAACTCCAGGACCAGATGGCTTCACAGCCGAATTCTACCAAATATGCAAAGAGGAACTTATATCCATCCTCCATAAACTTTTCCAAAACATTGAAGAAGAAGGAACACTCCCAAAGAGTGACACTATGACACTACCATCACCCTAATCCCAAAACCAGACAAAGATACCACCAAAAAAGAAAACTATAGGTCAATATCTTTGATGAATATAGACGCAAAAATGCTCAACAAAATTTTTGCCTACTGAATCCAACAACATTTTTATGTTACACCACATACCAAGTGGGATTCATCCCAAGTTCACAAGGATGGTTCAGTATAGGCAAATCAATCAATGTCATACACCACATTAACAAAAGAAAAGTCAAAAACCACATGATCTTCTCAATAGATGCAGAAAAAGCATTTGACAAAGTCCAGCATCCATTCATGATAAAAACTCTTATCAAAGTGGGTATAGAGGGAACATATCTTAACATAATAAAAATCATTTACAACAAACCCACAGCCAATGTAATCCTCAATGGAGAAAAGCTGAAAGCCTTCCCACTAAAATCTGGAACAAAATAAGGATGCTCACTCTCACCACTGTTATTCAACATAGTATTGGAAGTCCTAACCACAGCGATCAGACAAACAAAAGAAGTAAAATGTATCCACAATGGAAGAAGTAAAATTGTTACTGTATGCAGATGACAGGATACTATAGGTAGAAAATGCTATGGACTCAAGCCAAAAACTACTCAAACTGATCAACAAATTCAGCAAAGTAGCAGGATTAAGACTCACGTTCAGGAACCAGTCACATTGCTTTATACTATCAAAGAAATATTAGAAAAGGAATACAAAAATACAATACCTTTTAAAATTGAACTCCAAAAAATCAAATACCTGGGAATATACCTGACCAAAGAGGTGAAAGACTTATATGTTGAGAACTATAAAACATTAATCAAGGAAATTAAAGACAATTCAAAGAAATGGAAAGATAATCCATGCTCCTAGGTTGGAAAAATTAATATTGTAAAAATTGCCATACCACCCAAAGCAATCTACACATTCAATGCAATCCCTATCAAGTGACCCATGACGTTTTTCACAGAACTAGAACAAACAATCCAAAAATGTATATGCTACCACCAAAGACCCAGAATTGCCAAAGCAATTCTGAGGAACAAAAACAAAGCAGGAGGCATAACTCTCCCAGACTTCAGGCAATATTACAAAGCCACAGTCATCAAGGCAGTGTGGCCCTGGTACCAAAACAGACGTACAGACCAATGGAACAGAATAGAGAACCCAGAAATAAACCCAGACATCTATGGTCAACTAACCTTTGACAAAGGAGGCAAGAATATAAAATGGTTTTTCCCATCTTTTCAGCAAGTATTACTGGGAAAACTGGACAGCTGCATGTAAATCAATGAAACTGGAACACACCCTCATACCATGCACAAAAATAAACTCAAAATGGCTTAAATACTTAAATGTAAGACAAGACAACTTCAAACTCCTAATCAAAACATTCTCTGACATCAACCTTACAAATGTTTTCTTAGCTGAGTCTCCCAAGGCACCAGAAATAAAAGCAAAAATAAACTAATGGGAACTAATCAAACTTACAAGCTTTTGCACAGCAAAGGAAACCATAAAAAATTAAAAGAAAAAGACAACTTATAGAATGGGAGAAAATAGTTTGAAATGATGCAACCGACAAACAACCAACTTATACATCTCAACAGCAAAAACAAAACAAAACAAAACAAAACAAAACCCAACAACCCAGAGTTCCCGTCATGGCTCAGTGGTTAATGAATCTAACTAGGAACTATGAGGTTGTGGGTTCAATCCCTGGCCTTGCTCAGTAGGTTAAAGATCCAGCATTGCCGTGAACTGTGGTGTAGGTCGCAGATGCAGCTTGGATCTGGCATTACTGTGGCTATGGTGTAGGCCAGCGGCTACAGCTCTGATTCGACCCCTAGCCTGGGAACCTCCATATGCCGTGGGAGCGGCCCTAGAAAAGGCAAAAAGACAACTCCCCTCCAAAAAATAAAACCAACAACCCAATTGAAAAATGGGCAAAAGACCTTAAATAGACATTTCTCCAAAGAAGATATACAGATGTCCAATAGGCACATGAAAAAATGCTCAACATCTCTGATTATTAGAGAAATGCACATCAAAACTACTCTGAGGTACCACCACACACAAGTCAGAATGGGCATCATTAACAAGTCCACAAATAACGAAAGCTTGAGAGGCTGTGGAGAAAAGGGAACCCTCCTCCACTGTTGGTGGGAATGTAAGTTGATAACAACCACTATGGAAAATGGTATGGAGGTACCTTAGAAAACTGTACATAAAACTTCCTTATAACCCAGCAATCCCACTGTTGGGCATATATAGGCAAAACTTGCCTTGAAAAAGACTCATGGGCCCTCATGTTCATTGCAGCACTATTCACAACAGCCAAGACATTGTAACAACCTAAATGTCCATTGACAGATGAATGGATTAAGAAGAAGTGGTATATATATGCAGTGGAATACTCCTCAGTCATAAAAAAGAACAAAAATAATGCCATTTGCAGCAACATGAATGGAACCAGAGACTCTCATACTTAGTGAAGTAAATGAGAAAGAGGAAGACAAATACCATATGATATCACTTATATCTGGAGTCTGATATATGGCACAAATGTACCTTTCCACAGAAAAGAAAATCATGGATATGGAGAACAGACTTCTGGTGCCAAGTGGGAGGGCGAGGGAGTGAGATGAACTGGGAATTTAATGTTAATAGATGCAAACTCTTGCCTTTGGAATGGATAAGCTGAGATCCTGCTGTATAACACTGGGAACTATATCTAGTCACTTATGATGGAGCATGATAAAGTGAGAAAAAAGAATGTTTATATGTATGTGTGACTGGGTCACCTTGATGTACAGTTGAAAATTGACAGAATGCTGTAAACCAGCTATAATGGAAAAGATAAAAATCATTGTTAAAAAAAGTAACAAAATAAAAAAATAAAACATCACCAATTTTTTAAAAAAGCATGTGTTTAGTAAAAAATATAGACCAAAAAAACTCATATGTAATCCTAGGATGGAGAGTACATTTTTAGGGTAGCATGTAAAACTAGCTCTGTAAGGAAAACTTGATGAATTTTGCTAAATGAAAACTGCATACTTCCTATATATGAAAAAACAAAATTGAAAGTCAACTGAGAAAATTGTGCATTATATATGAAAAAAATTGCCAATGATCTTAATACATGAGAGATCTTTTATCAGTAAGAAAACAAATCTGAAGAAAAATAGGCAAAACATATGCATGAATATACACATATTATTAATAATATCAGTAGTCACAAAATTAATTGCTAATCAGTAAAAATGGTCTTGTGAGAGTCTATTCATTTTCATGGAAAGATGAACAATCCACTGTTAAAAGAAAAGTGATGGGCTATAGAAAAAGTAAGATAATATTCTTGCATTAATATTGTCCATGATACACACACACACACACACACACACACACACGACATAGAAAAATTAGTATATAATTGTACCTGTATCTCTCCTTGTTTCCTTTTAGAGGATTTCGTTTGCTTTCAGTGTCTTTTATTGGGCTGAATAGGAATAATGAATCATGGGATACTGCAAGAGTGAGAGAGAAGTAGAAAGGGAAGGTAATAGCTGCTAATGATTCCTTAGTTAAAAGTATGTCTCTTTTGAGTTTCCATTGTGGTGCAGTGGAAATGAATCTGACTAGGAACCATGAGGTTGCAGGTTCGATCCCTGACCCTGTTCAGTGGGTTAAGGATCCAACATTGCGGTGAGCTGTGGTGCAGGTCACAGCCGCTGTTTGGAATCTTTGTTGGTGTGGCTCTGGTGTAGGCCGTCAGCAGTAGCTCTGATTAGAACCCCTAGCTTGGGAACTTCCATATGCCAGAGATGTGGCCCTAAAAAAGTCAAAAGACAAAAAAAAAGTCTCCTCTTTCTGAAGAAATCAACATTTTTTCAGGTACTCAGTGGGATCATATCCAAAATCATGGCTTAATGTCTTGATTAGATCAGCTAAAAATACTTTTTCCATTCTTCTTACCTATGATTAATTTACCCATGGGCATATGGGTAACCAATGAGACATTAGAATGTCAATGAGTATTTCTGAGAAAATTCTTAAAAAGGGACATGACTAAGGAGCTTAGTCTTGGTCCTGACCCTTTGGATGTTTTAAGGTAAGAAAGTATTTGGAGTTGTCGCAACCATCTTATTGTCATGAAAAAACCAAAAACAAAACAAAAAAAATATTGCAGAAGAACCAAACTGAAGACTTCACATTGATGAGCTATTAAATAAGCTCACCTCTACTCTTCTTATGGGGGAAGATAAATTATTCATTATCCATGTGATTTTTCTCTAAAAATATATTTATTCACTTGCAACTGAAAGCATCGTGATATAGGCAGGGAGATACTTTTGGAAAAAATTTAATTTGGAAGTTGTCAGGAAGGAGAAATAGAAGAAGAAGGAAATAGAATCAGTGCAGATTTGAAATTTTTCTAAAGCATTTTGAAGGCAAGAAAGGAAACATATTTTTAGCAGATAGCATGGGGATTTGACAGAACATACCAATAGGGTTCGGAGGTTTTAAACAAGCTTTGCTATATGTAAATTCAATGTAATTACCCCTTTGCTGTCTATTTTAGAGAGTTACATAAAGACGTGCTTTACTTTCTGAATATTAAGTTTGGATTTGTCTATTTGGATATAATACATGTAAAGAGTGGCACTCAGATAATTCAGCCTTATTAGGGTTTTAATCTGTTATGTGAGGTGAGAAAGTATTTTCCTATTAATGATCAGTCTAACATATTTTCTAGGGAGTTAGATTTCATAAACAAATTATTTAGGAAAATATATTTACTATCAACTTCTTAGAACTTTACAATGCCCATATTTTACGAAAAAAAAAAAAAGAAGAAGAAGAAATCCTGATATAATAAAAGTGCTTAACCAAGTGTTTCCCAAACTGAAAAATGGTTTTTGCTGAAGGAATTCCAAGAAACCATTATCTGAGTGTTTCCTAAGTGGGTGGAGGAATGAATGAAGGAATGACTGTTCCTCTACAGTGATTTGTAAATACTCATTGTCTAGGACCTCTCTACAGATGACTGATGCCAAATCCATAATAGCATTAGAGTGAAGTCCTGTCTCAGTTTTTAAGGTGTTATGCGTAAAATGAAATTCAGACAATCCTTACTTTATAGGATTGTTGTGAGATTTAAATTGGCTTATTATGTAGATTAAAGGAAATAACTTCATTTAGATAGTACTTGGCCCATTTTAAGTGTGCATTGTAATTATTATTAACATGATTACTACTTCTATTATAATTATTATTTGTGAAGAAACTAGTAGAAGAATGTCAGTTTCTCCAGAGCACCGTGAAAAGTGTTGTAGCATTCTCTAGAAGATTGGAGTTTTTGCCTTAAGTCAGAGGTCAGCTTCCCATCTTGAACTGAAGCACAAGCACAAGGACTTGAATGGTGACCAGTGTTCCAAGGACTATTTGGAAATTTATTTCTACTTTACTTTTATGCTAATTATATTCTTATTTTCTCAAAGTATTTTTGAATTTATATTTTGGAAATGCTGTCAATCCTTGAGCACTTTGGTTTTGGGTGGTAATACAGAGTGAAACCTGCCAGGTGACCTTAATTTTTGGAGAGTTTTACCTTAATTAGAAGTTAGTCTGGTACAATGTGAGTGATGGGTTGGACATACTATTTTTTTAAAGTAAGGTATGCCTATAAAGGGAAGCCAACACCAATGAGTATTTACACTGATATTTATGGTATTTTAAAAAAAGATAGCATCAATGGAATTTACTTAAAGTGTTTAAGGCGATGACTTTGAAGAATAGCATTTTATGGATATTTAAGTTCTAACATATTAATTATAAATAAATATTAGTACTTTATAATACTCTCTCCCCACACACTTGGATTTTATAATGATATCAGAAATAAAATATGTTACTTACATTTCACAGAGATCAAAAGATCTTATTTACAAAGATTTGAAGTGATTTTGACAGGAAAGTGACTCATATTAATTTATAACTAAGAGGCAAGAGTAAGGTCATATTTTAAGATGTTCCTGAGATCTGCTAAAGTAGTTGCTTGAATCATGAAGCATTAAAAATAGCCACGGAAGCACATTTTATGGCATTTTTCTAGAAATTGAGTGAGCATGCCCTCTCAAGGTTGAGGTGAGGCAAAGATGATTTGTGTATTTAATTTATAGCCTAGCCAGAGGGCCAAGGCACTGTGATTATTGGTGCCACAGATACATATAATAGATATGAAAATGGACATTCCATAAATTTTCCTAGAAAAGAGTCCAAATGTCTCAGGAAAATCCAAGCACAGTGTCTTTTATCATCCTGCTGGTGATCATATTCATATTTACTATGTGTATACAACAGTCTTTAAACTTCCTATTAATAAAACCTGTATTTTTAATAGATAATTCTCAGCAGGCTCATCCTTCATAAGCCTCCACAATGAGTTCATCAGTAAGCTATATTCTGCTTTTATCTTTTTCCCCTATATTGAAGTTGCCTTATATGGCAGATAAGTAACAATAAAACCTTTTAATGTTATATATGAAAGTACCACATATGTACTCTGGACTAAGAAGAGCTTCCTGGTAAATAAATAAAAGATGTGGCTATTCTTGTTGAAAATAGACGAGCTTAGGGATATTGTGATTTCTGTGACAATATACATTTTCTAGGTTTATGTTTAATATGTGCATTGAAATCATGTAGGTATTGTGATTGTTTTTTATTAGTTTTGATGCTCAGCTACTTAAATTTGTATTCCCCATATAAGTAGGTTCCTATGAAAGAGGCTGTTTATGCCTGTAAAAGAAAACCATGTAATATGAGTGAGTGGTTTGTGATTTCTATAATTCTCTTTTTATTGCAACCTATTAGAGCTCAACTCCAAGATCGACTGCTGACTCCTTTGACATTGGGCATATCTTAGACTCTTCCTCAACCTTGCTTTCCCTCATCTGTGGAATGAGAGTACTTAGCTGTACTTATCTCAATAGGAAATGTGCTTTATTGAAGGCCCATTAGCTTCTTGAAGTATAAAATTTTAGTTTTCTTGGAGTTTGCTTCAGTATGGCACTTGGCACCAAATATTCTTTTGAAATCTTTATAAATGCCTCTTTTTATAAATGTGCTTTCAGAAGACAAATGAAAAGTAGTTTGTTCTGCTACAAAAGAAGAACCTTTATTCTAACAACAACTGAACCTATCCTTCTAAATGATGGTAAATATTTTTTAGGCCTTTTAAATAAAATAAAAACTGAACAACTAAACATAGAGAATGGGGCTAAGTATGATTTCTGTGGAAATAACTAACCTATGTGATAAAGAACAATATGATTTGGAGTTCCCTGATGGCTCAGCAGGTTAAGGATCCAGTGTTGTCATTGAGGTGACTTGGGTCGCTGCTGTGGCACAGATTCAGTCTCTGGCGTGAGAACTTTTACGTGCCACAGGTGCATCCAAAAAAATAAATATTTTATAACTGGGAGAATTCATGTAAATGAGAAACATCTGAATTTCTAGGACAAGCTAGATATCAGGGATAATTAAAAGACCAGAGATAAAATTTTATATATCATTTAAATGAATTTTCTACCTAAAAAAAAAATCCCTGCTAATATACTTCTTTTTTTGTTTGTTTGTCTTTTTAGGGCCATACCCACAGCATATGGATGTTCCCAGGCTAGGGGTCGAATTGGAACTGTAGGTGCTGGCCTACACCATAGGCACAGCAGTGCAGAATCTGAGCCATATCTGCAACCTAAACCACAGCTCATGGCAACGCCAGATCCTTAACCCACTGAGTGGGGCCAGGAATTGAACCTGCATCCTCATGAACGCTAGTCAGCTTTGTTTCTGTTGAGCCACAACGGGAACTCTGTGCTAGTATGATTCTTATTTAAGATCCAGTAAAGCAGATATTTGTTTGAAAAGTGAGGAATTCTGGAAAGTTTTTTAGGGATGGTGTATTCTACAGAGCCCATACACAGGTTGGTCTAAATAGAATACCTTCTACCAATCTTATGTGGAAGTCATTTAGAGAAGCTCTTGCCTTAAGATCTTCTAGCTCAGGTCTTAAACTTTGCGTTTTAATAGGAACTGCTTTTATCTTCTCCAAGGGAGATGGTTTAGAGAAGTTGACTGAAGAAGATGGTTAGGATAGCAGCAGAAGAAAGTGAGATATTTCAGATTCTATTTTGATTATTTGAACACTAAGGATTTCAAGGTTAAATGATAAATGGAAAGGCTTATTGTGATTCCTTCTGTCCACTTTGAGAGCTTTTCTTATGATGCAAGGAGTAACTCATTAATGAAATATAATCTCACAAGGAGCATTTGTCTAAAACTATATTGCGGGTGTAGTTGCTCCCTTTCTTTACTTCTCCATCCATTGCCCTGAGACCTGGTGCTTTCCTCTTGGGGAAGATACTTCCCTGTCCTTGCAAATATGACAAATGCTTTGAGTTTTCACGGTTCATCTCAGCCTCTTGCTTTTTCCCTCTGCCATAAAAACATGTCCCAGACAGTGACTGCTCTTCCTCACTGAGTCAAGGAATGAGGGGGAACTCTCAACAGAGCCAAGCAGAGTTGAACACTGTAACAAAGCCATGGCCAGACCACAGTTGGCATGTAATGTACGAGAAATAAAATGCTTCTGAGGTAATTCATGGTGCTACGGGGGTTGTTTGTTACAACTGCAAAACGTCCTATTGAAAAATGCCTAATATATGAGACAAAGATTTTTCTGGATGCCAGGAGGAAGAGAAATTATTGCCAGAAACTCAAAGTGTTATATAGTGGCAGAGTATTTTGTAACACTTTTGTCTGAGATTGTTTGGAAGGCAGTTGATGTACAATAAAAGGCCCCGGCTTTGGGCAAAAAGGTTTCAAAACAGTACATTACAAGCATGAGTTGGTTGTATTAAGTGCATTCAAGAAAGCACTGAAAGAGAGCTGAGGCCAGAAAAGAATTGATGTGTTTGAAGGTAGGGATGAAAGGAGATACAGATCTCAACAATTCTGGATCTTGCAGAATTGGAAAGTGGAATATTTTCTCAGTTCCAATCAGTAAAACATAATATTAGGAAATCTTTTGAATTACAACCTACGTACCAAACATGGCCATGTTATTCGCCATGTTAAGATTTCTGAATGGATTAAGATGGTCTTTCAGGTGGACTCTGAACATGCTCTGGTAAAGAAAAGGGCATAATTCCACAAAAATCTGAGGCTCAAAGCACTTGGAAGTAAATCAGGAGAAAACTGTTCAGAAGAAATTGTGATTGCTTATAGAGCTGACTAAAATAAAATAGGATTTATAGAACACTGTTTCTGAAAAATGCGTATTGTCAAAAATAAAAAGAACCTGGAACAAAGAAAGACTATGATTGTTCAAGATATCAGTAAACTTTCGATCTTCCAACTTTTATCTTTATATTATTATTATCATTATTTTTATTTTCTTCAGCTACATCTAACGAAAGCATTGGGGGAGTTCCCATTGTGGTGCAGTGGAAACAAATCCAACTAGGAACCATGAAGTTGTGGGTTCGATCACTAGCCTCACTCAGTGGGTTAAGGATCCGGCGTTGCCGTGAGCTGTGGTGTAGGTTGCAGACGTGGCTCAGATCTGGCATTGCTGTGGCTGTGGCATAGGCTGGCAGCTACAGCTCCGATTCGATCCTTGGCCTGGGAACCTTCATATGCCATGGATGCAGCCAAAAAAAGACAAAATAAATAAATAAATAAATAAAGAAAGAAAGAAAGAAAGAAAGCATGGAGAATCTTTAAATGAAATTACTTGATTCTTCTTGGTCTTTTCTTCTGTCCTCTGCCATAAGAACACATGGAAACAACCCAAATGTCCATCGACAGATGATTGGATTCGGAAGATGTGGTATATATACACTATGGAATACTACTCAGCCATAAAAAGGAATGACATAATGCCATTTGCAGCAACATGGATGGAACTAGAGAACCTCATACTGAGTGAAATGAGCCAGAAAGACAAAGACAAATACCATATGAGATCACTTATAATTGGAATCTAATATCCAGCACAAATGAACATCTCCTCAGAAAAGAAAATCATGGACTTGGAGAAGAGACTTGTGGCTGCCTGATGGGAGGGGGAGGGGGAGGGAGTGGGAGGGATCAGGAGCTTGGGCTTATCAGACACAATTTAGAATAGATTTACAAGAAGATCCTGCTGAATAGCATTGAGAACTTTGTCTAGATACTCATGTTGCAACAGAAGAAAGGGTGGGGGAAAAATGTAACTGTAATGTATACATGTAAGGATAACCTGACCCCCTTGCTGTACAGTGGGAAAATAAAAAAATTATAAAAAAAAAAAGAACACAATGTCCCACATAAGGGCTTTTTCTTCAGTCTGGATTTCAGAATGAAAAGGTGGCAGAGAACTGATCAGCTCCAATACAGACATAGCCTACCTGCAGCCTGCGTGTTACATGAGTAAGAATAAATGATTGTTAATGTGTCACCCACTGAAATCCCACAGTTGTTTATTATCCAAAACTGATAAAATCATCATGTCTCTTTTTTTCATTCATAAACCATTCTTAGTTTCTATGTACTCTTCAATTCTGCAAATTGGAAAACTTGTTCTAAAGGGGAACCACCATCTTTCGAGGGTATGAGATATACACCCTCAAGGAAACATATACCATAGAGATACCCTTTTACCTATTCCACTGAGATCACCAGCCCCCTAATATTCACATAAGGAATTGATTCCTGGCTTCAAATATTGAAGTTTTTCCAACTTGCTCAAAGAAGAAGTATAAACTTTCTCATGGAGCAACATAGAAGGTGAAAAGTGGAAAGAAGAAGGACCCAACAAAAGTTATCATGATAGAAACACATAATTCTTCACATAGTCCTACACATGAAGATAACCATGAATGTACAGCGTTTGAAAGGAAAGCTTAATAAGAAACATATTCTTCTGCATATAGGCCTTTAAAAAGCAAGATTTTTGGTTGCTACATTCTCTTTTATAAGGGAGCCTCTGAAATCTAAACCTTCCCTGTATTCAGTGATTTCCTCTGATAGATAACTGTTTTCTCAGTTCAGTACTTCTTGTCTGAATAGGAACCTGCTTCACTTATACATGGTTGCATTCTCTGTGCCTGGCACGTAGGAAGTACTCAATGATTATTTGTTGAATTGAACTATATTCCTGATTTAAGAAAAAAAAAAAACCTAAAACAATGTATAGTTTGCCATCATTATTTTTGAAAGCCAGTTTTTGAATAGCTCTCAAGCTAAGAATAGCTTTTACATTTTTAAATAGTTATAAATAACAACAAAAACACAACATAAGAATATGCAATAGAGACTGTATGTGGCCTGAAAAGCCTAAAATGTTTATTCTCTGGTCCTTTATAGAAAATGTTTGCCAACCCTTGGTCTAAATTCAAAGAATATTTCCTGGACTTTGTCGCAGAATAGGGAATTATGCAAAGACACATGTAATTTTATTTCTGATTGTGGAATAATATTACAAATAGAGGAAGATGCATATGATAGGAGGAAGCTGCTGGAGAGTTAGTGTCAGTCTTTAAAAAGGACAAAGAAGTGCAGTCATTTTCTACTTTATTATTGTGTGTGGATATAAGGCTTGAAGGTGCTTGCAGCCATCTTGAGACCATGAGAGGACAGGCCTCATGATAAAAGCCGAAACACTTGAGGATTGCAGAGTGAAAAAATAAGATAAACCTGGGTCCTTAATGTCATTAAACCTCAAAATCTACTAAACCTAGAAATGTCATAATTTTGTATCTTGCTATGACTGATATAATAATTTGTCCCTATTGTTTAAGTCAGTCCATTCAAATTTTATATTCCTTGCATCTGAAAGCATTCTGAATGATACTACAATGGGAATCTGGTTGAAAAGTAGATTAAAGACTCACATAATCTTTGAAGTATCTAGCTGGGGATTGTGAGCTGCTTATAAAATAGAGGAAAGCTAGACATTTTAGTTTAACATCAAGAAAGACTTTGGTTGGATTTATTTATTGTCATGTTATTACTCTGGGCAAGTAAAAAGAAGTCCCAGTAACATATAAGCCATGATGATCCCAATTTAAATAATTTATAAAATATAAACCATACTTGGGCAAGTCTACATTATAACCATGTTTGGGAAGACAGACACAAGGCCTTTCAATAACCACAAAAATGACTTAAATATCCCCTTTTTAACTAACATAAGTGACTACTGCACCTTTACCAAGAATATTTCTAGAGCAGATTTAATCCCCCACCTTTTGGGATAAAAATTAATATACCCATTGTCCATGACTCTGATAGCATTGAAGTCAGAACTGGCCCAAGCTTCCCTGGTCCTTTTTTAAATTATCAAGCTCAAGTCCAAATCCTATAATAAATCACTCCCAAGACACCATTACTGTTACTCTCTCTCAGTGTTTCTCTGGTTTATGTTTTTCTTGCCATAAAAATTAAATTCTCAAATTTTTTACTACAAATATTTTCTAGTGGTATTTTTATTATTTTTAAGTAATGGACTTTATTTTTTAGAGCATTTTAGGTTTATAGGAAAATTGAGCAGAAAGTATGAAGAGTTGCCATACACTTTCCCCAGTTCCTCTTCAGTTTCCTCATTACCAGCATCTTGCATTGGTGTGATATATATGTTGCAATTGATAAACCAATATTGACATATTATTAACTAAAGTCCATAGTACACAAAAGTTAATTTAACCCTTTTTGTTGCACAGTTCTATAGATTTTTGTCAAATTCTTAATTAGCTGTAACTACCATTACATTGTCATACACAATAGGATCACTGCCCTAAAAATTTCCTGTGTTCCACCTGTTCATCTCAGCCCCCTCCACCACACATCCTGGAAACCACTAATCTTTTTAGTTACTATGGTTTTGCTTTTTCCAAAAGGTCATACAGTTTGAATCTTATAGCATGCAGCCTTTTCAGAATGGCTTCTTTCCCTGAGTAATAAGCATTTAGGGTTCATCATGTCCTTTCATAATGTGGTAATTGATTTATTTTTATCAACGGGTAATATTTCATTGTCTGGATGTACTACAGTTTATTCTTTTCCTACTGAAACACATCTTGGTTGCTTCAAGTTTTGGCAATCATGAACAAAGTCACCCTAAATATTCTTGTGTGGGTTTTTATGTGAATATGTTTTCAACTTACTTGGGTAAACACCAAGGAGTGTGATTCCTGAAATGTATGGTAAGACTATGTTTAGCTTCATAAAAAAACTGTCAAAAATATTTGCTAAGGTGACCATACCATTTTTCATTCCATTTTGTAGTCCCACTAGCAGCAAGTAAGAGTACCCGTGTCTTCACATCCTTGCCAACAACTGGTTTTGTCAGTTTTCTGGAATTTAGTCATTCTAGTAAGTATGCAGTAGTGTATCATTGTTTTGATTCACAATTTCCTAAATAGCATATGATATTGAGAAACTTTTTCCATGTTTTAAAGTTTTATTGAATTATAGTTGATTTACAATGTGATAATTTCTGCTATACAACAAAGTGATTCAGTTCTACACATACACATATCCATTCTTTTTCAGATTCTTTTCTCATATATGTTATCACAGAATGTCGAGAAACTTTTCATGTTTATTTGCCATCTGTATGTACAACATTTTGGTGAGGTATCTGTTGAGAAATTTTGTTTACTTTTTGAGTTGTTTATTTCCTCATTGTTGAGTTTTAAAAGTCCTTTGTATAGTTTGGATGCGAGTAATTTATCAGATATGTACTTTGCACTTGGTGGTCTTTTGTTGTTGGGTTTTAACAACAGAGAGGAACCTTACTTCGTGAACAAGCAGATGTCTCCAATGCAACCAAAATCCAGAAATTATGAAAGAGGATTAGAATTGGTGGTGAAGAATAGAGGATGTTTTCAAACATTAAATCATCAGAGTAACAAATCTAAAAACGTCTCACTTCATTATTTCTATGTTTCTAATGGGGATCAGCTTAAGTTCTTCCCAGGTGATAGTTTCTTGCTTAATGAAACCTCTATGAGGCTTTTGATTCTTTCATTAATAGCACTCTCCATGACTATTTTAGAATTGTAAGAAAATCAGCAGGGTATAAAATAGTTGTGTTGATTTGAGACTGGTCATGCCTTTTGCTTCTCATCAAGCCATCCAACTGAATTTCAATGAAACTGCTAAATATAGTTTTAATTTCCATCATATATAAAATAGGAAATATAAACTATGTCATCTCCCACAAGGTTGAAATTGTGTGCAATTCAATTCATATTTGTACATTGCACAGCTGAGAACATAAAATATTCTTCTTGGGAGAAATAATTGTGCTGAAGCTAGAGGAAAACAAGACAGTCTCCCAAGAGGTCTTTTTTTTTTCTTATTCAATTTACTTCCTTTTATCATTGCAGATGATAATAAACTTGAGTAAATATTAGGTCTTTTTCTCTTTGAAGTTTTAAGCATGCTCCAATTATAGAGAGAATAGAAATATATTTGGAGATGTGCTGTTGTTTTTAGACACTCTAAAACCATAACCTCTTCCAAGAAATGTCTTCTCTTTGTTTACTTACTACAGTATTTTCCCCTTTAGGAAACATTTACCACTTGGTAGTGAATCATCTGGTATGGTTTCTTAGGAAGCTGGTCTTCTTTACCATGCTTTTAAAAAGTGGCTAACTAATGGGTCTGGTGGGTAATCAATTTGTAAGTGTAGTGCTTAGTGCTTATTTGCAGAATACACCAATTTTGTGAATTATGATGCTGGAGATCTGTGGAAGCCTTTAACATTTACTTGCTGTGCTATATAAAAATCCCTGAATATTTCACAGCAAAATATTTATAGTACTTTTTTTCCTAGCGTTATGCTCTTATAAATATCTTATTGTAATCAATAAAATCTGTAGGTGGAACTGTCAGTCTCTTTTCTTTTAATAATTCCTGATGTCTGACTTTTAAATTCTACAGACCCTAAAGATTTAAAAATCTAATTAGCTATCTTCTGAGTGCTGTTGACTTAAAAATCATGATTTTCCATCATCTCATTGAAAGATGTCGGATGCAATGTAGAAGAATTTCCATAACTTTGTGTGGTATAATGACAAATTGTCAGGAAAATAAACAGAAGTTATACAGGGACTTAGTAGTCCAGAACCACTGGAGAGATTTGCAAATAAAAGTCATACACAATTTTGAGTTTTATGATTTTACTTAGAAGAAACACATGTTGAGCATAAATAAGTAATTAAGTATAAATAATTAACTAAACCAGAATTTTACCTTGCATTCTACCTACAATTATGTATCTAGAAGGGCATTTTTTGTTGAAAATAGCATGAATGTTTAAAGTAATAGATGATAGTAGCTGTCCATTCAACTCATACTGTTCCTTGAAAATATAAATACACTGTTGAGGGCTTTTTACAATTGTTCTTTATAATATCCCCTGCAAGAGGTAAAGATATAAAACCTCTCCTCTTAGAGACTCTCTTCTTTATCCATAAATCCTTGAGAGAAGTATCAGATTATGTAACTAATTGTGAGTATTATTTAAGGGTTAGAAAACAAAAATAAAGATCTTTATTGAGTATAAATTACACCCTAAACACTGGGAGAGATTTGTCTCATGCGTTATCTGATCTTGGTGCTATCTTACCTCTGGGAGGCAGGCGTCTTTAACTCCAATTTGGAAGTGTGAAAATTGAAGTTGAGAGATATTAGGTGCTAAAGCAGACTGATTTTTAAAAGCAGATTTTCTAGGAAGCCTGAGACTGACAATTACTTTGGAGAAAAGTGGATGTTTAAAGAGAAGAAAAAGTAATTTCTAAGAAAGGGAATGGTGGTGAGGAATGGTTTCATTTCTTGGAAACAAAACATATGCTTTATTATTTTTTTTATCTATATCTTTTAGTAGACCCAGTTCTGGGTGTATACCCAGCTGAAAACTGTTTTTTTCTGAGCACTTTTGCTACTCCTCAAATGATCGCTGTTAGAACACAATGCCCTTCACAATACACTGCTTTTGCTTCAGGTAGTTTGAAGTGAGTTCTTGGTATTTGTAATCAAAGAGCCTTATACACAGATTTTTTTTTTCTATAACTTTATACCCACACCATAGTAGAAATTTTTTTGTGTTTTCATTTTTACATTTTCAGCCTTCGGGATCAATGAAAACTATTATTTGGATGACTGCAGGAATTTCCATAATACTAAGGGTAAGAAGTTGGAAATATAGATATTTTAAAATTTATATCAAGATATTTAGTCTAAGGATGAATTTTTCAGAGTTGGAGAGGTAGCTCTCACTCCCTTAGAAGTCATTCCAGTCTTTGCCATGGAAAGATCTGGAGGTTCTGTGTCCATGCCTGCTCTGCCCAGGACTCTACTAATTCTATTTTACTGACTAGAGATCAAAGAATTCTGTGCTTCTGTAGTTTCCATTTGGTGTAAGTCAATGAACTTCAAAGACCTTACAGATTATTTGGGGGCTCTAATTTGTTTCTAGTGTCATGTTCTTGTGCACGTTTTAGGAAATGAGTTTTTAACTATCAGATGCCTTGAGATGGAGAAAAAGAAATGAGAAATGCTTCATTTGAATAACAAATTAAACAGAAACAAAATGTGTAAACATTAGAGGTGTGTGTATATATGTACGTGTGATGGGAGAACAATAAAGAGGAAATTCCAGACTCCATGCATTTCTATATCACATTTGGTCATTACATCTTTAGCATGCTGAGAAGAAAATCAGTCACAAACACTCATTACTTAAGATTTTTTTCTGTCTAATTCCCCTGCACCCTGCTGAATACATACCTATTTATGTTTAATTTCACACAATCAAAATGTAGTCACATTTTGAATGGGAAAAGAGTTTAAACCAAGAGAAGGAGTTACCTAGTTTTCCTTTCATATTCCTTTTTGCTCCCCATTATCATCTCTAATGAAGACATGAACAGCACAATGTACATTTTAAAAAATTAAATATGTCTTAGTAAATAGATTCAAAGGGTCAAATTTTATTTGATAGTTTGCAACCCTCTTAAAAACAGAAAATTACTACTTTTAGATATTAGTGTGTAAAAAACCTCCTGTAGCTTCTATTGAATCGCAAAAATTTCCTTTTGGGCTATGTTTAGCCAGGAATATGACAATATATATTTGTCATAAAATAAAATGTTTTATTTCTCAGGAAGCATTTTTCTACCCCAAAGTTTCCATTAGATAAAGTGGGATATTTCTCTAATTTTTAAAATCTGGAGAAATTAATGCTGAGGGTGATAAGTGCTTTGCCCAAGACAACTTTAATGAATGATTGAAATTGTACTACAGTCTCTTAGGTGAGGGCTCTTACTGCTTCTCATTGCGTACCATTTAAACCCTCTGAAATAATGTGTCCGGTTATTCCTAACTTTCTAGAAAATTACGACTGAAAAATATAGAGAGGACTTAAGGATATTATTGCAGTAAGAAAGCAAAGTCTGTGAAGGAAAGTTAGAGCAGTCTGAGATGGTTTAGCCTGGAGAAGAAAGGTTGAAAGGTGACTTGATATGTGTCTTTAAGTAAAGTGATCCTGTGAAGAGGTAATCTACATCTCTGTCAGGGAGATGGTGTAAATTACAGTGATAAACTACTAGGTCAGATGTAAGATAACATTTATGGACAAGAAGTGCATTAAATTTAAGAATAGGTGGCAAAAGTGGTGAAACTTTATACTGAAGTAAAGAAAATAAACTGAGGATTCTTTTTAACTGATTATATTATACAATTGTTATGGTATAATATTATTCAAACTTGCTATGTTATTTCCCTGGTCATATACCACATTGCTGAATTTCCAAAATGTTCAAATCTTATGTATAAAGATATCTATATGATATGTTAATTCCCTTTGAAGTCCAAATCACCTCATCCCAATTGAATTGAATATTCTAACTGGAAAGAAGCTCAAGATATTGCAATCTATCACATAATGTTTAATTAACCAGCAATACCTCAGGGTAAATCCAAAAGAGTTGCTCATGCAGGAGGAATTCCAATTCTGGTTTCTCTTCTTCTGACTTTTTCCCCTTTTTGCTTCAGTTATTCTTCTTTCACATTTCATCACTGATTAGCTCCACTCTATATGATAGGATATATCACAGTAAAATTGAGAATTCAAGATTTCTTAATGACGTCATTTAGCTGACTTTATTTGGAAAATATAGCAGGAGGGGGAGAGGGAAATAAATATTGTCGCTATTTTTTTTTTGCATTTTCTTGGAGTTTTTAGATCCATGCTATCAATGAGTATTTTAATCTATACACACGGTTTTATGAGCCCCTCTCAGTAATTGAGCAGTAAAGTATTGTGGAGAATATAAGAAATATCTAAAACATAATCTCTATACATGAGGAGTTCTTAGTAACTATTGATAAAAATAACTATATAATTAGATATTGCTGTAACACAAATTTTAATATTATGGAAGCTTACAGGAAAACAGGATTGATTGTATTACACAGTAAGAACTGAGCACATACTATGTTTATTCATTTATTCATACATTTCATAAACTTTTATAGAGTGCCTACTAAGTTCATGCATGAAATACAGAGCCATGAATTTTTACCATCAAGGATTTATCATTTTAATGAGGGTTGATGTGAAAAAACATAATAAGTAAAGGTAAATAAATAATCAGATATTGGTGAGTGTTACGAAGGAAACTAAAGTGAATTAAGGAAGCTAGGGAGTGGTGTTGGTCATGAAGGAAGGGTACCATTTTATGTAGGTGGCCAGGGAGGCCTCTCCTTGAAGAAAATAAAGGAAAAAAGCCTTTGGATACCTTGGCAGGGTCATTCCAGGAAAAAAGATAGCAAAGGCTCAGAGACCTTTGAGGTGAATGCAATGGAGTGAATTTGGTCAGATTAGTAGGAGATGGGATGTGAGGAGTACTATTGGGACAATCATCTCGGTCCTTGTGGATCATTGTAAAGACACTGGCTTGACCTCTGTGATGGGAAATCAATGGAGGGATTTAAGAAGAGGAATGAAATCTCATTACTTACTGGTAATACAATCATTTTAGGTGCTCTATTGTGAATGAACATTGGGAAGATGACAAGGAAACACATAGGGAGTTACTGAAATAACCAGGCAGGATAAAGTGGTTGCCTGAGCATTGAGGGTTGCAGTAGTAATGGTGAAAAGTGGCTAGGTTATGGGTGCATTTTAAAGTTATAGCATGCAGATAAGAACTTGTTTTGATAAGAAAGTAGATGGAGGAACAGAAGAACTCAAGCACACCTGCTCTCACGAAAACACCAAAACCACAACTAACTGCTAAATGACATTGACAAGATAGACTGGAAACTACCAAAAAAGATATTCTACCCCCACCAAAAGGAACCACAATGTGATGGTAGGAGGGGCACTTTTGTGATATAAGCAAATTCCATACCCCCTGGGTGGGTGACCCACAAACTGGAAAAGAACTATATCACAAAACCTAGAAAACACAGAAGTAAACCTATGTACCTATGATCTATAACAAAGAAGGCAAGAATATACAATGGAGAAAATACTGTCTCTTCTATAATTGGTGGACAGCTACATGTAAAACAATAAAATTAGAACACTCTAACACTACACACAAAAATAAACTCAAAATGGATTAAAGACCTAAATGTAAGACCAGATACTATAAAACTCTTATAGGAAAACATAGGCAGAACACTCTTTGGCATAAATTATAGCTATATCTTTTCAGATCCGCCTCCTAGAGTAATTAAAACGAAAACAAAAATAAGCAAATAGGACCTAAGCAAACTTAAAATCTTTTGCACAGCAAAGGAAAACCAATTCTGTGATAATCTATATGGGAAAAGAATCTTCAAAAGAATGGGTATATTTATATATATAACTGAATCCTTTGTTATATGCCAGAAATGATCACAGTGTGGTAAATGAACTATAATTCAATAAAACTTTAAAAAATGAAAAAAAGTTGCAGCATGTGGCAATGTTGAAAGATTGTGAAGTGGGAGAGGAACAAAGAAATAAAAAAATAAACTTCACAAATTTCATATGTTTAAATAGATTGTTTCGTATTTGTTATGACTGGGGTAGTGGTGCAAAGATTAGATTTGTAGTGAGTATAAAAATCAGAGACTTGAATTTTGGAGATGTTTAGTTGAAGATACCTATTAGCCATCCAAGTGAGGATACTGAATAAATATTTATATGTACAAGTCTTGAGTGCAGAGAGAGATTCAGCCTGGAAACAAAACTTTGAAAGCCTTCAGCTTAAAAGTAGCTTGTAAAATATAAGCGTGCATGGCATTATCAAAAACCTTAGTATAAAAAGAGATCTATAGGCTCATATCTTGGGGATTCTACCATCAAATTCAGACTGAGAGAAGAACCCACTGGGGTAGGATGAACCAAGAGAGAGTGGTACCCAAAGGGAGAATGTATTTTGGGAAAGGTAGAGTAACTGATTATGTCAAATGTAGCTGATAAGTAAATAAGATGAAGACTGATAATTTAATTTAGCACTATTTATTTCATTGGTTACCTTAAAAGTAGATATTTCGGTGAATTGGTAAAATCACAAATTTTCTTGTAAGTTTGAGAATAAGAAGAGAAATTTGAAACATTAAATGTTTGAGCACTTTGATGAGAAGGGGACAGAAAAATTAGGTGATAGCTGAAAGAGGATTGAGATTATGATATTTTTTTATTTATGGGAATAATTGCTAGAGAATGAACAACTGATGATGTAGGGACGAGAAAGTTCTGCTGGAATTGCAGATCTTCACGTGGGTGAAAGATCAAATCAAGTACACAAGTGGAGGGTTGGTTAAAAGTAGAAAAATGAGCAGTTCTTTCATACTAGGAGCAAATGCAGCATACATGTCATAACCCTAATCCTAACCTTAAACCTAATTTAAAGGCCACAATAATAGGTGGCTAGGTATAGTGATGGGAACTGTGGAAGTTCTATTCTGATGTCTCTGCTTTCCCAGTGAGATAGGAACAGATGTAACAGCTAAGGAGTAAAGATTGACAAGAGCTTCTGGTGATTTGAAGAAAATTCAAAAAGTGTGCATTATTCCTCGAATAGAGTGTGACAAGTAAATATACTGGTACAATGAGGCAGGGTTGTTGAGAACATTAAGAATTCACTTGAGGTTTTGGTCATAAAATTAATGTAAACTAGAGAACACATTTTTGTGTTTTTCTCTGTTCATTTTTAATTGCATGGGTCTAGATAAAGAGTATTTAGAGAACTAGATTTAATCAGAATTGTGTTATTGCCAGGCACTACTGTGAAGAGAGGAATGCTGAATGCAGCAATAAATATGAGGATAATTGTAATCATGGTATACAGTTTTTAATGGATGAAAAGGAAGGGCATGAAGGCTGTTAGGGCCAATGAAAAGGAGCTAGGATCAATTGGTCTATATCTTAGTCTAATTAAACACTTACTGGAATTAAACAACAACATTGAGATAGCTAAAAGGACAAAAGTTGATAGGTGGAAGAATTAAGATGCCAAAGATTACAATTTTGGAGGGAATATAGTAATTGATAATGCCAAGATTTCTAAGAATATGATTATGGGCTTCTGATGCAATGTGAAAAGCTCAATTTTTGAAAGGGAAGATTTCAAGGAACTGGACGGCTAAGAATTTGACCACATACATGAACATTGGAATAACAAAGAATAAAACAGGGATGTTGCTAGAAAGAGTGACAGCAAAGTGCAAGGAACTAAAATTATCAAGGAGTGAGAGGAATTGACCATGACAGCTCTAGCAGGAAGTTCAAAACTAGAACAGTATAGCATTCAGAAGGAGAGCTCGGAAAGTGGCATTGAGGAACAATACTCCGTCTCCTACAATGGAGATAGAAGTGTGAGGGTAAACTTTCCCTACTTGTAGATTACATAGTCAAACTGATTTTGGTTAAAACAAACAATGACAGGGAAAGTTCAAAGAGGGGTTTGGGAAGTTTCTGTTGTGGCTTAGCGGGTTAAGATACCCACTGATATCCATGAGGATGTGGGTTCGATCCCTGGACTTGCTCAGTGAGTAAGGATTTGGCATTGGCTGTAAGCTGCGGTGTACGTCACAGACATGGCTTGGATCTCACATTGCTGTGGCTATGGAGTAGGCTGGCAGCTACAGTTCAAATTTGACCCCTAGCCTGGGAAATTCCATAAGCCACAGGTATGGCCCTAAAAAGCAAAAAAAAAACACAGGATTTTGAGGATATGGGAGATTATGCTGATGACTGTCCCCCTGTTCAGAGGGTAGAGCTGTGAAATTGTTTCAGGAGATAGACAGGTTTAGAAGATGAAGTCAGAAGAGTTGATGAACAAGGCGATCTGAGTATTAGAGTTTTGAGGATGGGGAATGACCTAGGAATTCTCAGCTTCTTGTAGTGATGACAAGTCATGGATAAAGGGCAAAGCAGGACTTGTCCTGATGGTCTCAAGACAGAGGAGGGTAAGATGAGGCAATTGCCAAATTACTCTAAGCTCCAGAGGTCTGACTTCACCTAATAATAGTGACATGGAGGTTAAGAGGAATAAATTTGTCTTGAATGTGGCATTGTAAGCTCTGGGGTCTCTTCTTGTCTCTAGCTCTTGAAAATAAGGAAGCTGGAGAAAGGTAGTTCTTCACAAAACTCAAAGAACACCAATTTATTTCTTCTTGGCTCCTTCCAATGGAGACCTGGTAGCCAAAAAATGATTGTTATATCTTTAGTTCATGGACCACTTTAAAGTTCAGGGTTAAGAGGTGGATTGGTATGAAAAATATCCAAGAAGGATTAGTGTTCCCCCTGTTTTTGAGAAAGTGTTCATTTTTTAAGGATTTTTATTTTTTCCATTATAGTTTACTTGTAGTGTCCTGTCAATTTCTACTGTGCAGCAAATTGACCCATTCTTACATATATACATATATATTCTTTTCCTCATATTATCCTCCATCATGTTCCATCACGAGTGACAGGATATAATTCCCTGTGATATATAGCAGGATCTCATTACTTATCCACTCCAAATGCAGTAGTATTTTGGACTTAACTTACAACTAAACTTAAATGTTTACTGTATTTGGATATCAAAGTCAATATAACTCAATGAGGAGACCAGAATCAAAGGCATTGTGCGGAATATGAGAAGTCTGTCAGATGCAAGGTGGTCTTTGCTGAGTGGACATGTCGTCAAGTGGTGAAGAATGATGTTACCTTAAAGTGGCAACTTTCACATTAATCTTGAAAAAATTGCAATATATATAGAGAAAAAATAGCATTATTTCTTTCCAACTCTTCATCATCCTGGCTGGAGATCAAAGAGTCTAGGAATTCTCTTTGCTGCTGTCTGAGTGGTATCCCTTTGTGTATTTCTAGTACAGGAAGAAAAGTGAAATATGTGAGATGGCAGTGATTCAGGCATTCTTTACTCAAATAATCTTTATTTTAATCTAACTTTGCTTGCAAGTGACCATTCCTTACAAACTTATTATAAGCCCTTCAAATATTATCTGCTTTAAATCTTACCTTAATACTCGAGTTATTGTATAGTTTGGGAAAGTAAGGATCCACTCTAACATAAATATAAAAGCTGGAACTCTCTTGTTTATTTATACTACATTTTGTGTCTGATAGTATCTCACAATTGTCAAGTTCTTTATAAATAGTTGTTAGATGAATACAGTTTATTCAAACCTATCCAAACTGACACAGAAAAAAAAAGAACATATAACTTTCTATGGATAATAATTGATTTTTTCAATTATTTATTTAAAAAATTACTATGAGGTTGACTTTGGCCATATCATCTCTACGAATATTGCTTTCTAATTCTCACTCATTCTCTCTACCCCATTTGGAATTGCCCAAATTAGGAAGCCACAGTTATAATTTTTTAGTGAAATACAACGTTAATGCCTCCTCTATATTTGCTTGTGATCGGGGCCATTGTTATGTTAAAAGATTATATTTATAGGTTCAGCTCTCAGAGCAGCCTTGATAATTTATATGGGTTTCCTCTATTATTGCCTGCTTCTGTTGCCATGCTTAGACAACACACACACACTCATTTTCTTCTAGTTATATCATTTTCTTAATGATTACTTGGACACTTTAACAAATCTAAAATCTATTTAGGATTATAGCATGAGGAAAAAGTACAAATCAAATTATGTATTTCTTTTCAATTCATTACACTGTTATTCCTGTTAGTATATTCTAACTACCATTTAAAATATTCTAGTTATAAAATTTATGTCATAAAATTATTCTATTTAATAACATTTCTAAAGGGCTTAACATTTCACCTCAGTCATACATCAAATTCTCACACTTATGTAGGTTTTTGGGGATAGATTTTCTGTTCTCTTCAATTGATTAGGTTATTTATACTGGTGGGAGTCCTGAGCTATTTAAATTATTTATCTTCATTCTCCATTTCAAAGTCTGAATTTTCAAGCCCTTACTTATTGTTATCATTTTCCAATATTTTCTTGACTATTCTAGCTGATTCATTCCTGGACTTATTGCCTTTTAATAATTGTTAATAAATCTTTGATGTTTTCAAGTTTCTTCTTATTAAATTCAGATGGCCTTATTTTGTGTTTTTATATGTATATATGTTAATAGTGATAAAACACATTCTATTCTAATTCTATGTGTTGTTTATAGGAAACATTTAATATAAGAATGTGGAAAGACAAATAAAAGAATGAAAACATATATAGCAGGAAAATACTATCCAAATAACAAGTAACTATTTTAGTCGGATAAAATTAATGCCAATAAAAATCACATCTAAAAAACAAGTTTCACTTCACTAAAAAATGATGAAAGATTTAAATCTCCGAAAAGATACAGCAATTCTAAAACTGTCTGTACCTTGTGCTCGCTTCGGCAGCACATATACTAAAATTGTCTGTACCTAATAATGTATCTTTAAAAACACATACAGCAGAATATTACAAGCTTACAGGGAGGAAAAGACAAATACACCATATAGAAGGAGATTTCCATAGCATTTTGTCAATTATCAGTAGGACAAATATTCAACAATTATTGAGCAACACAGTAACAAATTTGCCTTTATTAAACCTACAATTAAAACACATATGACTTTACTGTATAAATGAAATCTTTACAATTTCTCATAAACTAGATAATAAATTTTCAACAAAATTCAAATGTGGATGTGATCACACCAGTTCTCCAATCAAAGGCATTTGTATTAGAACTTAATAAAACATATATGAAGATACATATATTTGTTAAGAAAATATCTAAATAGTTAATCAGCCAAGAAATTTAATAAAAGAAAATTTTAAAATTATTGGAATTTACTAGTAATTTAAATTCTACCTATTATACTTTGTAAGGTGAAGCAGTCCTAAATTCCCAAATGTTAAATTTAATGTTAAAAAAAGTTCAAATAAAGAAGTTAGAAAAAAATAGAAAAATAAACACAAGGAACTTAGAAGTAAGGATATGCAAGGTTTAAGAGCATAATTAATAAAATAGAAAATAAAGATATGATCAAGTATGTCCACAAAGAAAAAATTCTCTGTTTACAGTAAAATAGATAAATCTCTAGTAAGACTAATCTGGGAAAAGATGGAAAAGGCAAAATAAGCAATTCATTAGGGTTTTTAAAGAGGCCATATCTATAGATAGAGCAGCAATTAAAGAGCCAATAAAAGAATGTGTATGTGTATATATATGTGTGTGTATATATATATATATGTATATTTGTGTGTGTGTGTGTGTGTATGTATGTATAGCATTAAATAAAAATTAGAATGACCGGAAAAATTCTGAACAAATATAATTTAACAGGAGGGACTCTTGGTGAAAAAGAATATCTAAATAATTTCATTAAAATTAAATAGATTGAATTTATATTTAAAATCTTAGCTCAAAGAAATCACCAGATCCATATTCTATCAAATTTTCAAAGAACAAACAATTCGTATCTTACAAAAAATTCCATATTGCAGAAGAATAAAATTATAAAACCTACTCTGAGACACTAATGTCAGCTAAAAATGGTGAGAAAAAGTAAAAGAGGGCAGAAATTTTAGTCTAATTTCACTCAGGAAGATAAATGAAAACATTTAAAAATGTTAGCAAACTATGTGTGGAGTATATCAAAAGATAAATGCATTACAACCAATTTTGGTTTAACCTAACACTGGAATGGTAGTTTCATATTACAAAATTATTTAATATAATTTATTATATTAGCATATCATCTCAGTAGATGCAAAAAAAAAGGATTTGGTAAAATTCAATGGTATATCACTTTAAAAGATTTTGGCAAACTGACAATAGAAGAAAATATTTTAAACTTCATAAAATATCTAACAAAAACCTAGAATAATTATTCTTAATACTTTTCCTTACTGCTTTCTTTAACACCAGGAAGAAAGCAAGAACATCTTTTGTCAACAATTTTTTCAACATTTTTGAGGCGATTTTAGCCAGTAAGGTAAGACCATAAAGAAATAAAAATTAGGATTAGAAATTAAGCAGAGAGATTGTCATTATTTGTACATCTACAAATATGATATGATTGTTTAAATAGAAAACTAAGGTATCAACAAAAAAGTATTAAAATCAATGAAAAACTTTAGTAAGCTGCTGGATATAAGAAAATGTATAAGACATATTTCCTTTTCATACATAAGTAGTACAAATATTTTGTTAATACAAAGAACATCCTAATATATGCAAAACATTATGAATGTCAGTTTCTAAATTTTTTTTTCTTCCTGAACACTGAGAATTCATTCTTCTTTGGTCCTTTCACTGTTCAACTTGATTTTATTAAAATTATTTCCTCATTTCTGAAGCTTAAGGTTTGGTTAATTATAAAACCAGTTCCATTATCTCTCAGACTGAGGTGAGTGGGAAGAAAGCTGGAACTGTGAGCAGTACTAGTAGGATGAATTTACAGATTTTTGTGTCTTTTTTTTTCCTTTTTTGGTCTTTTTAGGACCACACCCATGGCATATGGAGGTTCCCATGCTAGGGGCTGAATAGGAGCTATAGCCATCAGTCTACTACACACAGCCACAGCAACACGGGATCCAAGCCACGTCTGTGACCTACACCACAGCTCTCGGCAATGCAGGATCTTTAACCCACTGATCAAGGCCAGGGATCAAACCTTCATCCTCATGGATGGTAGTCAGATTCCTTTCTGCTGAGCCATGATGGGAACTCCTTTTTTTCCTATTATTATTGATCTCACTTCCCTTCCTCCATTCCTGTCTCCAAATCTGAGTCTACTTCTTGACTCACTGTCTATATTCTCGGTCTTATTGGTCTAATAAAATCCTCCTACATTAGAATCCAACATGGTACATAAATGCATTTTCAAGGTTAGGCAAAGTGTATAAAAATTCTACATTCAGATTGGGACCAATCCAATGATAGTATCAATTTATCACTATTAAGAATCACTTCTTGGGCTTTTAATATTCTTTCTGTCCATTTGCTTCATGAAAAAATGTGTCCATAGGGCAAAATCTGTTAACATAATATTCTGCATTATTCTTTTGCTATGCTAACATTCCCATTTTTACTATTTCAACATGACTATGAAGCCTTTGTCAGTGTGCTTCTTTTAAAATTCATGTAAGAGAAAACTCTGCATGTGGCAATTTCCCAGATTCTTACTCCTGTGAAACATTTTCCCTAATTAAAAACATTCATAAAAATTAACTGTAAAGAGTTAGAGGCAAGGTTACTAAAGATTATATCCTATAAGAATATGAAGAAAAATGTGTGCATCGTGTTATAATGCTCTCTGCAGAGCAAGAGTCTGGATGTGGTTTTGCACAAAGCTTGAGTTATATACTTAATTTTACACATTAAAATTTAATATTTTAAATGCAATAGGCATTTACCAAATAGAATTTTTACTTTTCCAATAGCCTAATATAGTATTATGGGAATAATATTTGGAGCATAGTTGATAGGGATTTTTTCCCCCCCAGTATATAGGTAGCTATTTTTCATTGATTTTAAAATGATTTTCTTTAATAAACTTCAGTTTTTTGCCAGTTTTGACAAAATTCTGAGGTAAAATGGTTTAAAGCAGAATATTATGCTTCTTTTGGCTTGGAAAAAATTTAAATTATGCAAGTATAGTACTTGTCATTGACTCATTAAATCTATCATAATATGAACATACAGAGCTGTTTTTTCACTCATCAAAATTTATGGGTTTTATAAATTAAGATAATCTTGTGTTGGGGAAAGGGTATTTTGGGAAAAAAGATGTCTCCAGAAAATTTCAGAAACAACTAGATAAAGGAAAGCATTTTTTTTTTGTCTTTTTGCCTTTTCTGGGACCACTTCCCACAGCATATGGGGGTTCCCAGGCTAGGTGTCTAATCGAAGCTGTAGCCACCAGCCTACACCAGAGCCACAGCAACGGAAAGCATTTTTGTAGGGGGCAGAAGAGCATGTTTCACAATACTGCACTTATTTCCCAATATTACTGGTAAGACTTTCACAGGATCTTAATTTTACATTCCTTTCTCCTGTGCAATTTTTTATTTCCCACCAAACGAATGAGGTAATGAAAAGAGGTTATAGAGGAGCAGGGAAACCTGTTGTTACACGAGGTATCTAGGCAACCAGCACCCATCCAGTGTCTCACACAATGTGCTACTAAAATCTTAAATTTGTGGAGAATGCTTTGCATTTTACAAAATAGGTTCACATTTACATGATCTCACCTGATCCCTGCCTCGTGTTGTATTAGGAAAAATATTATCATTATTTCTATCTTGTGGTTAATAAGGCCAAATATAGAATAGATTGAGGCTATTTTGGTTACCATAATGAAGGATGTAGATACAATCTGACCCAGGAATCCTGGTTCTATACCTGTTCTTTCTCACTGCACACAGTGAACTTTCAGATAGTTGTCTGTTGACTGACTCAATAACAATAAAATATTTTCTCATAGCTTAAAATCATATATAAATTAGAAAATTTTAATGGCCTCTGAAAAATATTATTCACTAGAAGATTATAATTTGAAGATTTTGGAGATATCTTTTCATTTCCAATGAAATTATTATTTATTCCAATAACAAAATATTCAACTAAGAAAAAATATTCAAAATGAAATAATTTATGAGTTCCCATGGTGGCTCAGTGGACCCAACTAGCAACCATGAGGATGTGGGTTCAAACCCTGGCCTTGTGCAATGGGTTAAGGATCCAGAGTTGCCATGAGCTGTGGTGTAGTTCATAGATGTGGCTCAGATCTGGCACTACTATGGCTGTGGTGTAGGCTGGCAGCTGTAACTCAGATTTGATCCCTAGCCTGGGAACTTCCATGTGTCCCAGGTTTGGTCATTAAAAAAAAAAAAAGAGGAGTTCCCGTCGTGGCGCAGTGGTTAACGAATCCGACTAGGAACCATGAGGTTGCGGGTTTGGTCCCTGCCCTTGCTCAGTGGGTTAACGATCCGGCATTGCCGTGAGCTGTGGTGTAGGTTGCAGATGTGGCTCGGATCCCGCGTTGCTGTGGCTCTGGCGTAGGCCGGCGGCTACAGCTCCGATTCAACCCCTAGCCTGGGAACCTCCATATGCCGCGGGAGCGGCCCTAGAAATAGCAACAACAACAACAACAACAATAACAACAACAACAAAAAAGACAAAAAAAAAGAAAGAAAAAACAAAATGAAATAATTTAGTGTTCTGGACAAGTTATTAAGGTTACAAAGTTTCTTAGGAGCTATGTTTAAACAATTTTAAAGAACATTCTTATTCCACTCAGGTTCAGAATTATAAAATTAAAATATTGGTGTGGTGCACATTCTTATTTCCTATTATCAGACTTATATGGTCGAGACTGGCTTGACCCATACCCAAAGATAAACAGATAAATACTCTGATGTGAGATAGCAAAAGGTTCAAGTGAAGGAAAAAAGAGAAAAAAATGCTGGGGTATAAAACAGCAAAGAGGAATCTGGAGAATTGATAGAAACTAGAGGTGAGAATTTAATGAATTTAATGAATGTATGTAAGGACAAATTGGGTGAAAGAAGCCAGGGATTATATCTGATGACATGGAATAACTGTTGTCCCTTGTAAAAAGGCCATTGTAACTGAGTGAAAATATCCTTTAAAGGCTCAGGGCAAAACACCTTGTATGGCATTTCCTCCAGCTGCCATTCTCTTTCCCTGGTGGAGTATATCTCGAGTCCACTTGTACACAACCCTTAAATATTTTTTAAAATCATTCTTAAATCAACAATACTCTTGAAATGAAAAGCATCCTACTCCTGGGAAGGATAGTCTTGACCATTGTAGAAAGCATTGGAGCTGACCTTGGTGCTGGTGGAATGTACTGCTTCTAATAATGTATTCTTTCTCCTGATTACAATTGGGCAATGGTTGAGAAATGGGGTATGTGAGGAAAGTAGAATTCTAAAATGAATAGAATAGATACCATTCAGTTGATAGCATCTATTACCTAAAATGTATTAGGTGGTGGTCTCACAGTTTTTAATCAAGGGAGAAGATGTGGTATCTGGGTATTTGTTATATATTTGCTTCTGGTTACCAGGGTCAACATAATTTTTGCATAACTTTTTCAACACTAGTGGTTATCTTTCTTAGCAAGTGACTTGTAAAATTTTCAATATTACCTAGCTGATGATTTTCCAAACTGTGAAAAAAATGACTGTCATGGCCAAAGACAGAAGCAGCAAGATTCATCATTTCAAAATATTTTTCTACCTCTTTTTAGTCTGGTCTACAAGAGTCTTTATATAAATGAATTTTTGTCATATGTGTCACATAGGATATGTATAAAGTTTGACTTGCTAAATTTTTCATTTTGGCAATAACTTAAGTGTTTAGACAAATATATTTTGTAATAAATTGGGACTTTGAAATATCCAAGTCCATTGTCAAAATTTGTAAAAGTATTTTACAATGAACTTGAACTTGATAGTATATGAAGCAGGTAAATTCAAAGGCAAATAAACCAATAACTGTGATTGATATGTGTTCCTCTGCACTTTTGCTATTAGTTTAAAAATAAAATGCAAAGCGTCACTAGTTCTAAATGTAATTAGTCCTATATGCATTTAGAAATCTCTTCTAGTTTCTTTACTATCTTAAGCAGAAATTCTGATATTCTAAAACAGGAAAAAGCTCTATTCAGATTAATACTATGTTATCAAATAATTCATAATGAAGCAACAGAAAACTCATAGAAAGGATTAAAAATGTTCATTTAATTTTTTTCTTATTTAAAAATTGGGTTTAGCTATTGCTAATAAAAATAAGATAGTCCAAATTTTACATTAATATGAATTTATAGACCAGAAGTATGTAAAACAGATAGAACATAATTTTTAGAGATTATTTTTGCAACTGGATCAGATAGTCAAGTAGTTCGAGACTCAGAGTTGTGGAATATTTGTGCCATAGTTTGGCTTCTCTGGAAGCAGACACTGAAATTGTGGTGAAATATATTTATTAAGGATCAACATATGTGAAGGGCAGGAAGGAGCAGTGTAACTGGATAGAAGAAAAAATTAACTGATTCAGGCTCAAGAAAGTCTCTGTTAACTCTGTGAGAAGCTTTGAAGAAAGAGTTGCCCTTTAGAGAATCCCACAGAGATGAAATGCCTGCACCTTTATAAATCTTTCTCTATTTTCTCATCAGGTGTGGGCTTCCCTGGGAAAGGCACAGCATTATGAGGAATTATTGTGAAATTATTTGGTTTTAAATAGTCTGCTTATGTTTGAAAAAGAGTCCTTTCTTTAAAATAGAAATACTGAAATATTTATGAATATAAATTTTATGTTGTGTGAAAATAAGATAAAGTGGAAATAACAAGAGAAGAACCAACTTAAAGTGGTTTCCAGTGAACAAAGACAGGACAGTTTGAGCATGTCACCCCTCCCCCCTCCAAGACCACAAAGTTTCAAAATACCTATATATATGTAGTTTCATAATAACATTTTACATAGCATCATATTGGGAGTTTGCTTGTGTGTACCAATTGATTATTTTGAAAATAAATGAAGGAAACAACCTAGCACTTTTTCCACCTCTCAGGTACAAATCTATTTCAGAGCAGCCAAACATTTGAGAAATTTTTACAAGACAGTTTTAATAATTCAGAAGGAATAGTTGAGTAGAATAATTATCATTTAGCAATACAATAAAATAGTGGATAGAGGCAAAGATCATCCAGGAATGCTCAGACATTAGGTGAAAGATTAAAGGAGAAGTTAATTGATGAATCAAATTGAAACAACCAAACCAACTATTCAGTCTTACTCACCTGGACAAATAAATTCCTCCTGATAAGATGCATTAAGTCATACATGGCACCTCCTATGGAGTAGTCATACCAATAATTAAACCTATGCCTGATTTTAGGCCTCTAGCCTTAATTGAGTTTACAAGAAGTGTGAGAAATAGAGAAGCAATATAAATAAACAGGTAAATCCTAAAGCAAGAATGTAGAAAATATTATTAGTTTTTTTCAAGTAGGTGATATGAAAAAGAAAAGGGATAAAAATTATTAGGAATTTTAAAGATTTATAAAACATATTAAGCAGATGCTATTTTGTGAAATTATTTGGATCCTAATTTGAACAGATCAACTATACATAGAAGTTTTACCATGGAATGAATATTAGATTATATTAACAAAATAGTGTTAATTTCAGGGGTATAATAATGTCATTGTGGCTGTGTTACATTGTGGCTATGTTAAAAAGTTTTGCTTATTAGAAATGTGCACTGAGTTATTTTTTCCTGTCTTTATTGAGATATTATATACTAAGATATTTGGGTGCAATGGTATATATATTGTTGGTGAGTAGAGGAACAAATGAAGTGAAATTGGCAAAAGTTGAAATTTGTTGGACCCCAAATATAGTACATAGTGCTCAGTACATGAGGATTTATTGTACTATCCACTTTTTATATGGTGGAGAATTTATATAACTCTTAGAATATTAAAGTATTTGCATGTATACATGGAAGACATTTTTATTAAACTAACAGACCAAAAGAGGTCAAAATTTATTTAAATAAACAATGTGTATCAGCACCATGATTATCTATTGGGTTTTTGTTTGTTTACTTTTGTATTTACAAAGTGTCTTTGAAATAATTACAATGAGCAAAGAAACAAATTTTCAACTCTGTGCTACCTAAAATGGTCTTGATTACTACTGCTGGGAAAACTTTAATACAGTAGATATATATTAAATTTTTGCCACCTCCGCATTAAATACAAATTCCTGATGTCAGAGATATTTTATTTTAATTTCCTATCAACTAGCATGCTACTTAGCTTACTAAGTACTCAGTAAGTGCTTATTTAACATGTTTATTGAATGAATAAATACTTTTAACTATAGATATCATAATTTGAGAACCCATGTTATCACCTTTGTAATAACCAGGTTTTAACTTTGATAAACTTTCAGTTTGAGGAGTGACATTATTAAGATAACTGTCTTTTACACCGATTTCTATGACTGCTTTATTGGCAATCTCTGCTCTTGTTTCTCTTAAGAAATAGCATAGATTTAGATGGTAGAGTTGATTTATTTCATGCAGTTCATCCACCCCCAAACACTTGAAATAGTAACCATTTTTGTGTTTGTTAGTGAATAGAAAATAACAGTGGCAGAAAGCAGAGACTTTCCTCATTACTGAAAGTAGTCAGTTGACATCTATCTAAAATACGATTACATAGGTAGGTACATTTTCCCGGAAATAATTATGGTTTAAATGTTGGTATTCCCTAAGCAACTTTTGACCCTTTGATTTAAGAGATTTATGGTTTTTTACTGCTAAATGATGTTGAGATGCTCTACAAAGAGAGATTTTTACGAATACCAATAAATAGATCCAAATTATTGACATAAAATTGTAGATAACTATAGATTTGAAAGATGGAATATTTCCTAAATATTAGGAAAAATGGCCCAAGTAAAGGAAGAGCAGGTCATATAAAGCCATTTAAAATTATTGGTGCCTTGATTATCTGGCAATATAATGTGTATTTATGATCAGGAAGAAACTGAAAAGTTGACATTTTGTAGAAGATGGGAAATATAGAATCTGACGGCTTTTAAATTTATTTCATTTAAGAAAAAACTCACCATTATTAATAGAATACTTGACAAATGCTCATTTTCTTATAGTCTTATGCCTTGATTGATGGGTGGGGAAGGGTGACTGAAAACCAGGATGTGAAATTAATGAGATGCCAAAAAAGTAAGCAAATTTACAGCCAAGGAATATAAAATTCAAGAGTTATCTTAAAATAAGTCCTTTAATCGGTAAGGTATAGTGATTTCATGTATAAAAATGTTATATCAGTATTTTATTTAATCTTTATAATTGGAAGGACTTACTGTGTTGATGAAAATATAAACAGTTGTCTCAGAAATTAAGCATTTTAATTGGCTTATGAATTAAACTTAAAATCTTAGTAATAAATAGCTAATTTTAAAATTCTGCCAACAGGTTTATTAATTCTATGTGTATTTACTTAACATATAATTTACAGACAATACTTTGCCAGATTCTAAAAAAAAATAAGATGAATAAGACAACTACACAAGGTACACACATTTCAACTATAGTGATTGTTACAGTGCATTGGGTTAGTAGTCAAAAATGTTTTAAAAATGTTACCTCAGAACAGAGAACTGTAAGCTATCTGAGAATAAAAACGATTTCATCTGTTTCTCCTGCAACCCACACTATAACTGGAATATTGTAAACCCTCAATGTTTTTTGAATCTTAGGCAGCAGAAAAAAAGGAAATCATGTTAGTATAGTGGTAAAGTTCCCCTAACCATTAAACCTCAAGACAAATGATTCCATAAGCTATAAGGTTGGATTATTTTTGATGCAAATGTCATCTAGATAATTTTAAGGCTACTATTTAGGGAAAAGAAATGTCAAGGGAAAAATCCCATCATAATGGAGAACGTTTTTTGAATGGGTTGAAGTATATTGAGGAATGGGCAACAGTCAGACTTTGGGATGAAGTTTAAGAAGTGAGGTTAGAGTCCTAGAGCACAGATGGAATAGGATATGCAATCCAGCTCTAAGACAGTAGGGCCTTAGTAGCTGTAGCAATATTTTAAAAAAAATTAAGAACAGCAAGAGTCTATATCTTCAACTGGCTCAGTGATCAGATGTTGACGAAAAAAAATGGAAAAGGGATGATTAAATCTTGCAGTGGTGTTACAGGTGATTGTGACCCTTCCAATGAATCTTCATGAAGTTAGTGGCTTTTGCCATAGCAAACACAGAGCATATTGAGAAAATGTAAGATGTGGTTAAATTTGGTTCAGTGAGGATGTTCTAGAAAAATACACAGCAAAGCCATGTTTTAGATAAAAAGGAAAAGGAATGAAGAATGTTATTTTTAGGTATTAGAGTTATTAATTTTTTGAATGAGAGAGTTAAGATCATAAGTGTACATTATATCAGTGTCCAGAATAAGCAGAAGAGAGAAGAGAATTAATATTGGAGCAGTTGAGAGTTCCCTGGTGGCATGGTGGGTTAAGGATCTGACATAGTCACTGCTGTGGCTCTGGTTACTTCTGTGGCACAGGTTTACTCCCTGGCCTGGGAAATTCCACATGCTGCAAGCACAACAAAAAAAGTATTGGAGCAGTAGGGAACTATTGTAATATTTCCATAGATAGTAGAAGTAATAACCTTTGCCATGTGATAAGCAGAGAATTAACAATTTTATGTGCATTACCTCCATTTAATCTCACAATAATCTTGTGAAGAGGATAATAATTTTATCCCCCATTTTGCAGTTGAAGAATCTGAAGCACAGAGACTACATGATGTACTAAATGGGAGATTACAGTCAAGAAGCAATGTCAGTCTGAGTTGTAAGACTGAGCTCTCATTACCAAGACACATTACCTCCATGGATAGCATTCTACATCAACTGTTCTATTCATTACACATTTTAGAACAAAATATCTCTGCAAATCAAGTTTTTCAAGTTTAAGTTAGTTTCTTTTTTATCTTCAATTAGTCTCTTGCAGCATAAACCAATTAGGCATATGTTTGAAACCATTTTGGCAGATTTCACTGTATTATAACAAGCCTGGGCTCTTATCCCTTCCATGTGTGTCCTTTCAAGCCTTAGATACAACCTCTGGCTGACTTTGGGTATTGATTCCATTCTTTCATCCAAATCCTTCACTTGATGTAGAGGATACAGGCTGATCTATTAATATACCCAAGTCTACATTCTGCAGCACAGGCTTGAAGTTAATTTTTAAAGAACATGCTCGCCAGCAGCTGTATTTCTACACCTTTCAAATAAGATCATCAACAAGCTATTGTCCAAAAGTATAAACACTAGTCTTATTCAAGACCTCCTTTAGAATTTTATAAAACTTTTATAGCCACATATTCCATATTATTTTAAATCATTCCTTCCATCTTCTGTCTTAATGAATCTCTAGTCTTTAAAATGCATGACTACTATGCATTCTTTTTAATATATTTGTTGTATATCTGAATCCATTCATTCCTTTAAAATCAAGATCACATCCCACCTCTGCTAATGGCCAGCTACATAGGCCCTAGTGTGAACCTCTTTGCACTCCCATAACACTGATTAAAAGTGGTATTAATTAGTAAGTCCATCTTTGACACTCTTATGTGGTTAATTATATCCTTATGTGACCACATCCATTTAGCCACCCCCAACTGCCCAAGGAGAGCAGGGTCTTGGCCTTCATACATACTTATTTGTTTATTTATTTATCTATTTATTTATTTTATTGAACTTGATTTACAATGTTCTGTCAATTTCTGCTGTACAGCAAGGTGACCCAGTTATACATATACATATATACATTCTTTTTTTCACATAATCTTGAATACTATACACCACAGTAATTTTCCCATAAACCTCCAATAATGATTTTTATTTTATTGGCATCTTTAAAAGCTATAAAGTTGTTTTTATTTTATTAAATAATAGTGTATATTGTATACATATGTTGCAGTCCCAAACTCAAGGACAAGATAGATCAGCATTTAGCAAGTCATTTGGCGATTATCTACAATGGAAAATACTCTGTTAAAGTGGAAAATTATTCTAGTGTACGAATGAATGTTCTGTGTTACCAGACCTTATTATATTTTAAGACAATAAAGAAATCTACACTTTCTTGTGAAATATCTTCAGTGTTGAATATTTACTGAAACAAGTTTTAAACACCGTGCAAAGCAAAATAAGCATATCTGTTGGTTTCATCTATCAGCCCACATACTTCTGCCTTTTAATATATGTATATCTGTCATTTCAATGTAATATTTAGAACAGTGTACTCACAAGCACAATCATCTTAATCTAATGCATTAATATACATTGTTTGTTCCTACAGACTAGACCAACCTAAAATAAAACAGGACTTAGCACTATTAGAAAATTTCATTCCATACATATATTTCAACAAGATTTGATGAACAATTTCCTATTGCACAGAACTGTGGTAGTGATGGGAAATGCAACCATCAATCCTAGTATGAATTGCTATACCATTTATAGAAGTATTAATACAGGCATTTGTCAGGCTCTAATAGCAGTTGCCAGATTCTATCTACAAAAATCAAACATTTCTGTGAAAACCCAAGAAAGTGTAATTATGTCTCCCTATTATTTTTTCTGAGTTTAGGTTTCAATTCAGTTCAACCAACATGTATTTAATATCTGCCTTGAATGAGACCTCATGGTAGGTGCTATAGAGAAAACAATAATGAGTAAAATGATTGGCCCTCTCTGTACCTCTGTTCACATCTTCTCTGCCTATCTAAATTCTGCCTATTCCCACAAATCCCACGTCTTTCCCAACATCTCTTGAGTTCAGTTGAGGAGCAAGACTAATACTCAAGTAAGTATTATACAAAAGACACCATAGCAAGTTCTTTAAGAGAGATAACAAAAAGTTATCTTTGTGTATAAACATTTCACTATTTGAAAATAAGACCACATAGTGTAATAGGAAGTGACTAGAACAAACTGAAAGCAGCATTATTTAGGGTGGTCATAGAGACTCTCTTTGCGGAGATGATAATATGAGCAGAGTTTTGGAAATAAGGGGTTAACCAAATATGTTACCAGAGAACCAAGCAGAGGACACAGACTTGGCATATTTTATGAGTAGAAAGACAAGTGGGACATGAACCGGAGTCATCAAAGGGGTGGTGGTAGGAAATAAAGGCAAATCATGTAGGATCTTGCTGAGGAGCACACGGTCTTTGGAAGTCATTTGAAGTGTAACTGGCAGTCATTGAAAGATTTTCAGCAAGGAACTAATACTATATAATTTTAATTAAAAAAATTTATGGCTGTACCCACAGCATATGGAGTTTCCAGGGCTAGGAATTGAATCTAATCCCTAGCTGAGTCTTATGCTGCAGGTGTAGCAATGCTAGATCTGCTGTAGTCAGATTCTTAACCTACTGTGCCACAATGGGAACTTTTATAATTTACATATTTAATTTATTTTTAAATATGAGTAGATGGCATTTGTTTACTGATATAAAAAAAAAAGACTGGTGGGAGCAACAATTGTGAAATATATTAGCTCTTCTGTGGTAACAACCCAAAATATCTATGGTTTACCCCATCATTTCTCACCCATGTTACTTGTCAGTTGCTGTGGTTCCACTGTTGTGGATCTGCTCTGTGTGCCTCTTTAAACATGGCTGGGTTGAAGGAGCAGATCCTATTTGAGACAGGTTATTCTCAAAGCAGAGAAGAAAGAACAGGGGGTAGAGCCTAATTTTGAAAGCATTCTTAAAGTTTCTTCCCAGATGTGGTATAATCACATTCACTTCCATTGGTTAAAGCAAGTCACATGGCCAAGCATGACAATGGGATTGTTTCTCTCTCAGGAGGCAGTCGCTGCTGGTCAAACAGCAAGATGTGAGTGCATATGAGAGCCTGTTACAGAGCAGGGAGTGAATATCTGGATATATGTAGCAGTAATATAATCCATCAAAAGAGGTAAAGGGGATGAATTTAAATGGGAAAGTAAAAAGGTGTTCATGAGAATACAGAAGAGTAAAAATCTCCATGTAACAGGGAATCTAACCTTGTTTTGCTACTGACAGATTTGTGACCTTTAGCAAGTCATTTAACCTACCTAGGCTTTATTTTCTTTATATGTAAAATAATAAAGTTATACTAGAATTAGGGAGCTTACATTTTCTATAAAAAGGATGTTCAGCTAATCAAAACACTGGGACTTGATGAAGGATACGAACTAGAGAAAAAAATGAGTGTTCACAGTCAGCTTTTAAAATTCTACATACATAGCTGCTGAGGCACATAGAATCCCCAAGTTTAATAAATATTTTTTTCCATCTCCATCTTTTTTTCCCCAATTAAAGCATACTGATTGTTACAAGAAAACCAATACAAAGGAACAATTAATGTCTGCAAACAACCCTGCAAGTAATTGATACTTACTGCCTGGTATGAATCCTTCCATGTTATTTTCTATGAACATGCAACTATATACAGCCACTTCTATAATGCATGATTTAAACCTTGCTCACTTCTTACAAAAAGGATAATGTAGTAACTTTAGACCAAATATTTTCTGCAGTTTTTTTCCTCCCACATAATATATTGTGAAGATCTTTTCACAATACTATATGATACAGACATTTATCTCCAATACCTTTATAATTGTTCATAGTGTATTCACTACAATGAACATGGCCATTTACCTATTAAAAACATTAAGATTTTCTTTATAAAATTTTTCATTATAAAAATATTAATATCAGTTCCCATCGCTCAGTGGTATCAAACCCAACTAACATCCATGAGGATGTGGGTGCTATCCTGGCCTCACTCAGTAGGTTAAATATCTGGTCTTGCCGTGAGCTGTCGTATAGTTTGCAGACACAGCTTGGATCCCATGTTGCTATGGCTATGGGGTAAGCCAGCAGCTGTCGCTTGGATTCGACCCCTAGCCTGGGAACTTTCATGGGTACGGCCCTAAAAAGATAAAAAAGAAGAAAAGAAAAACATTAATATAAATATCATTGCACAAAGCTCTTTACATGTTACTGCCTCTATTTTTTTAAATTTATTACGGTTGACTTATAATGTTCTTTCAAATTCTGCTGTACAGCAAAGTGACCCAGTTATACAAATACACATTTTTTTCTTTATAAAATTATTTTTATTTTTTCCATATTAGTTGGTTTACAGTGTTCTGTAAATTTCTACTGTACAGCAAACTGATGGAGTCATATATATATATGTGTGGTTTTTTTTCCCTCACATTATCCTCCATCATGTTCCATCACAAATGACTACATATTGTTCCCTGTGCTATACAGCAGGACCTCATTGCCTGTCCACTCCAAATGCAATAGTTTGCATCTATCAACCCCAGACTCCCAGTCCATCCCTCTCCCTCCACCTCCCCCTTGGCAACCATACGTATGTTCTCCAAATCCATGAGTTTCTTTTCTGTGGAAGGGTTTATTTGTGCCATATATTAGGTTCCAGATATAAGTGACATCATATTGCATTTGTCTTCCTCTTTCTGACTTACTTTACTTGGTATGAGTCTCTAGTTCCATCCATGTTGCTGCAAATGGCATTATTTTGTTCATTTATATGGCTGAGTCGTATTCCATTGTGTATATGTACCACATCTTCTTAATCTATTCATCTGCCAATGGACTTTTAGGTTGTTTCCACGTATTGGCTATTGTGAAGAGTGCTGCAATGAACACAGGGGTGCATGAATCTTTTTCAAGGAAAGATTGGTCTGGGTATGTGCCCAGGAGTGGGATTGCTGGGTTATGTGGTAGTTCAATATTTGGTTTTCTGAGGTACCTCCATACCATAGTGGTTGTACCAATTTACATTCCCACCAACAGTGTAGCAGGGTACCCTTTTCTCAACACCCTCACCGGCATTTGTTATTTGTAGACTTATGAATGAATGCCATTCTGACAGGTGTGAGATGGTGCCTCATTATAGTTTTGATTTTCATATCTCTAGTAATTAGTGATGTTGAGCATTTTTTCATGTGCTTATTGGCCATCTGTATATCTTCTTTGGAGAAATGTCTAACCATGTCTTTTGCCCCCATTTTTCAGTTGGGTTGTTGGCTTTTTTGCTGTTGAGTTGTGTAAGTTGTTTGTATATTTTAGAGATTAAGCCCTTGCCAGTTGCATCCTTTGAAACCATTTTCTCCCATTCTGTAGCTTGTCTTTTTTTTATGGTTTCCTTTCCAAGCAAACGCTTGTCACTTTGATTAGGCCCCACTGGTTTATTTTTGCTTCGATTTCTGTTGGCTTGAGAGACCTACCTAAGAAAGAATTTGTAAGGTTGATGTCAGGGAATGTTTTGCCTATGTTTTCTTCCAGGAGTTGGATGGTGTCTTGTCTTATGTTTAAGTCTTTAAGCCATTTGGAGTTTATTTTTGTGCATGGTGTGAGGGTGTGTTCCAGTTTCATTGATTTACATGGGGCTGTCCAGTTTTCCAAGCACCACTTGCTGAAAAGACTTTCTCCCACTTTATATTCTTGCCTCCATTGTTGAATTAACCAATCGACCATAGGTGTATGGGTCTGTTTCTGGATTCTTCTATTTCATTCCATTGGACTGTATGTCTTTTTTGGTACTAATACAACACTGTCTTGATTTCTGTAGCTTTGTGATATTGCCCAAAGTCTGGGAGAGTTATGTTTCCTGCTTGATTTATTTTCCTCAGGATTGCTTTGGCAATTCTGGGTTCCACATAAATTTTTGGATAGTTTGTTCTAATTCTGTGAAAAATTTCATGGGTCTGTGAAAAATTTCATGGGTCATTTGATAGGGATTGCATTGAATATGTTAATTACTTTGAGTAGCATGACTATTGTAGGAATGTTAATTCTTCCAATCTATGAGAGTGGAATATCTTCCCATTTCTTTGAATTCTCTTTAATTTTTTTATTAATATTTTATGGTTCTTGGCATGTAAGTCTTTCACCTCCTTAGGTTTATTCATAGGTATTTAATTTTGGGGGTGCAATTTTAAAAGATACTGTATTTTTATATTCCTTTTCTAATATTATATTGTTAGTATACACAAATGCAACTGATTACTGAATGCTAACCTTGTATTTGCATAATTCATTGATTAGTTCAGTAGTTTTTATGTGGAGTTCTTAGGGTTTTCTATATATATATGGTATCATGGCATCTGCATAGAGTGACAATTTTACTTCTTCTCTTCCAATTTGGAGACATTTTATTTCTTTTATTTGTCTTATGGCTAGGACTTTCAATACTATGTTGAATAAAAGCAGTGAGAATGGGCATCCTTGTCTTGTTCCAGATTTTAGCATGAAGGCTTTCAGCTTTTCTCCATTGAGTACTATATTGGCTGTGGGTTTGTCATAAATGGCTTTGACTATGTTAGGATATGTTCCCTCTATACCCACTAGTTTTTTAATGATAGATTCTCCCAAGAGGTATTACTGTGCCAAGGGTATCCTCACTTTTAATTCTGTTGGAGCAGTGAAGGCCATGATTCATTGTTCACATCTCCTCTCCAGAACTTGGCATTTATTTCCCAACTGCTGAAGATGTTGATGGCCAGCTTCTCTCAGCTTTTCTCCGGATGGAGAGAGTTGAATAACCCAAAGGTTATTGGATTATGACCTAAATGTTATTGGGTGATGAAAGGTCATCATCCCCCTATCAAGAGGGCATTTCACATCTAATACCTGATTAATGCAGAAGTATGAATGTCTGGTTTGCTTGGTCCAATTTGGGACAAGTCCAAAGTGTCATCCTGCTCTAGATCTTCCAATATGATTGGCTGGGTCTCTGTTGCAATTTCAGCAAAGTTCAACTACTCCTTTTGCACAATTTGGCTCTTTTCATTCCCCTACAGATACTTATAGTGAGGATTTTCTTCAATTGATTACTGTATGTGATTCCCACTAATCTCCATGTCTGCTCCCCAGAGAGCCCAGCCTGTGACAGTGAAAGATTGATTTCTGTAATGACTATTTAGGTCTCTTTGACAAATAGGAAGTCAAGACAGCAACATTGCTCTGTAGACATCATAACAAAGTACAGTTTCCATAGGATGGAGCATCTTATCACTCAAACTTCCTTACAGCAATTTGTCTATTAGTTAAAATAACTCTTCTTTAATGAAAATCTACTGCAAAAAAAAGGACTTTTCAAAAAAAGGACTTTTTCACTTTGTCCAAATAATATTCCTCTTCTGTAATCAAAGCACCTGGTTATAGGAGTTCCCGTCGTGGGGCAGTGGTTAACGAATCCGACTAGCTACCAGGAGGTAGCGGGTTCGATCCCTGGCCTTGCTCAGTGGGTTAAGGATCTGGCATTGCTGTGAGCCATGGTGTAGGTCACAGACAGGGCTCAGATCCTGCGTTGCTGTGGCTCTGGCGTAGGCCGGCGGCTACAGCTCCAATTCAACCCCTAGCCTGGGAACCTCCCTGTGCTGCGGGAGCAGCCCTAGAAAAGACAAAAAAAAAAAGCACCTAGTTATAGGATATTTATGTAAACAATTTATTTGATATCAGTTTTCTTCAGCGAGATAAGGGTTTACTACTTATAATAAATGAAATGAATGTTTGCAAAGTATTTACAAAGCCAGAATTTATATTTAGTATGTATACAAAACCAAAAAACAAAGTTTTTATGATTATCCTCATTTTCTGGGCACAGCTAGATTTCTGTCACTTTGTCTGAAACCTCAATACTATTTCCCAGAGTCAGACAATTAAGTAGGAAACTTTAAGCAATCCAATCTCATAGCAGCCCTTTCCAGGTGTTCCCCCAGCTCTCCTGTCAATGATACATATGGACCCACACAGTGAGGCTTGTGAAAAAAAGATGGAGGGAAAAGAGCAAGGGTGGGAAGAAGGAACTCTTAAAAGCAACTGTAAAAATAAACTTCAGGATTGCTTTTTCTCTGAGATTGAATAGCTAGCAATAATTTTGTCAAAACTTTTGACGTTTCAGTAGCCAAATCTGATTTGAGAAGTTTCTATATCTTATCAAATTTTACCTTTCAAAGTGTAAAAATAATACAAAATAAGCATATGCAGAAGCTTAGTAAAATCAGCAGAGGAGTATGTTATACCAACCACAATGTTATAAAACTAGACTTTCCAAGATTTCCTTTAAGTAGGTAAGAGGGGGCTGATATGGAAAGACTAGACTTTAAGTTGATAAGCTTCCTTGCAATGCGCTGCCAATAAATCACTACTTAATTTTGGCCATGTCAGAAAAAAAAGTGAAAAGAAAATGTTTACTGAGCTTTAAGCTATTCCCTGTGCTACACTGAAATACAATAGATCGATTTCATTACCTGAAAGTAACTGATTGACATTTTGAGTGTCAGTTTGAAATATGACTGCAACAAATCTCATCCAATTAAAGAATTTTCCCCTAAAGAACAATCTTCTGTAGCTCTATACTGAGGGACAGGATTGTGCTTATGATAATAAACTAAATGGCAGCAGCTGACAGTGGAGGTTTTTTTCCTTTATTTTCGACATCCTGCCCTGCTAATGAGCTCCACTTCACCCTGGGAAAGCTGTCTGTCTGGGCAGGGGAAGTTACTCTTTCTCATCCCCAGCTTGCTTCTAATTCCTTCCTGAAAAGAAAGTGTCAGTCATGCTTAATTGCATTAAATTAGGTGTGATAGTTTAAAACAGCACTGGGTCTTTTTAAAGCTCAAGGAAATCACTCAAATTCTCACTTCTTTCTGAAGCCCCATGTTGGGGTTCTAAGACATGTCTAAGAAGTGTTGCTGTAGGGAATTCAATGGCTTCTATGTCCAAGGTCACCTAACTTTATTTTCTGACCACATGTCATAATTACGGTCAAGAGGAATCAAATACCACCTGTGTATGTAGCTCTCCTAGGAACAAGCCAGAACAGCAGAGGCTTGGCAGGGTTCTTTAGTTAGAATTCTGAACCAGACAATATTGTTGATCACACACACAAGTGTAGTGATGAATATAAAGTCTTTATTAATTTAAATTTGACTCATTTAGAGTCACTAATCATTCATGCCACAGATTTTATCTCATCTTTGAAGAAAGAATTGTTGAGGAAAGTAACAAAACAAAGATTTCACAGAGAAACTTTGCCTACATAAAGAAATGTTTTCCACATACACATGTATTTATATCTGCATTCATTTATGTGAGTCCATTCACTCCACCTTCATTCTAAGTGTTTATTGAATGCCTTCAGTGGTCATATAGGAATGTTACAGGGTTGAAATAATATATACTAAAGTAAAGTGATTATAGTCTTCAAGAAGCTCGTCATTTAGTTAGAACTTGCAGATATTTGTTGTTAGTAAAATTGACTTGAACAAATAGGACTTTTTTTTTCAAAATAGTTTTTTTTTAAACTTTTGAGTTTAAAGTTTGTTTTTGCAGACCTGTTTTGTTTTTTACTTAATTTGAGCTTCTTTATTTTAGCTATTTAAAATTAATTCCAAGACTTATTATTTATTATTGTTATCTGAATTTTATAGATACAGGTAACAGATTCTGAGATAAACAAGATTCACAAAAACTGCATATATATACCTGTCCAAATATATGTGTGAATTAATTTTCAGAGCATTTATCATAGTACTAAGAACAAAATATGCATTTAATATTTTGATTTAGTCAATAAAATCTTGAAAGAAAAAATTCTTCATTTCAGAATTGCAGTCAACTAGCTCAGCTTAACTGATAGAATTTTTCTGAATTTATTTTCCATAGTAGACTTTGAACTTTCTCAGAATTCCCATTTCACTTTGTAGCTTAGTGCCTCTGACCCATCTGGCTATATACCTGAAAGAGACATGAGTGTTAGGAGGGAATCATTACAGCATGTAACCTCTATAGTGCTAGCAAAGATATTCCAAGTGTGGCTTTATACTACAGCAGTGAAAGTAAAGCCACCTTTGGACTTTTATCTTTTTCTGCACAGTTAAGGCATTGAAGGAAGTTCTTAATTTCTATTAGGATAAATGAAAATGAAGTCATTCATATTCCTGTATTAGTTTATCCAGCTCTCAGTCTACCTGTCCAGACAGCCATTCAGCCATCTCATTACCTATCCTATCTAACAGCATCTGTTCAAGTGTTATAAATTTAGTGGTAGAACTATGAGTTATATTTACTACATTTTAAAAAATGTATAATTAGAGGGAAACTAACATAAATCAGACCTTTTATAATTGAAGACAGTAGATAAAGAGTGTAATTTGAGTTCAGTAAATTACTTAATGGCTCAAAAAAAGGAAAAAATCACCTCTAGGAAAATGCATTTGAATATGCTTTTTGGGATTTAAGGCATTTTCGTAATTTTTTTAAACAAATTAATAAAGAAATGAATTAAAATTAAAGCTTAATCTAAAAGTAGCTGAATCTTTATCGGAAGAGACACCAGCTTATGATGTTATTGGCGGAGGAAGCAATATAAGTACTATTGCTCATACTTTAAAAAACACAAGGTAATTGGAAAACTATGGGTAGCTGAAATGAACAGGAGTATAGAGCATGTGAAGAGAATCAGAGACTCCTATCATAGTTTTTTTTTAATTTTTAAAAAAATTTATTGGGGTACAGTTGATTTACAATGTTGTATTAGCATCATGTTTACAGCAAAGTGGATCAGTTATACATATACATATATGGTCCCAAGTTATTCAGCATTCTTCCATAAGAAATTAGGGTCGATATACTCTTTCCTTGAAGCAGGGCAAGCTTGTGACTGCTTTGACCATAGAGTACAGTGGAATTAATAATATTTGACTTCTGAAGCCAGATCATAAAAGACCATGCAACTTCTAACTATTTCTAATAGGATGCTCACTTGGGTAGATGCCAGCCACTGTGTAACAGTTGTGACCATCCAAGACTGCATGGACAGGCCATGGACAGGTGCTGGAGTTGATAGCCCACGTGAACTCTAGCCTCAACCACCAGCCCTGTAAGAAAGCCATTTTTTACAACCAGCCCAAGAAGCCCACTCCTACCTCTGCCAACATCTGCAACCACAACTTAAACACAGCATGTCCAAAAGCACATTTAAGATCTTCCTTTTCATCTATCTTTTCTCCCTTTATTAAAAAATGAAGTATAATTGGCATACAATATTATATCAGTTTCAGGTGTACATCATGCCAATTTGACTTTTATGTACATTACAAGTTGATCACTAGTATAAGTCTAGTAATCATTTGTCACATACAAAATTATTGCAATATCAATGACTTTATTTCCTATACTATATGCTACATCACTGTGACATTTATTTTATAACTGGAACTTTGTACCTCTTAATCTCCTTTATCTATTTTGCCTAATCTCCCACTCCCCACTCCCACTCCTCTGGCAACCATCAATTTGTTATCTGTTTCTATGAATCTGTTTTTGTTTTGTTTTGTTGGTCCATTTGTTTTGTTTTTTAGATTCCACATGTAAATGAAATCATATGTTATTTGCATTTGATTTTTTCACTTAGCATGCTATACTCTATATCCATTCATGCTGTTGTAAATGTCTAAATTTCATTCTTTTTTATAGCTAATTAATACAGTTTGTATATAGATTTTATATATGTATATATAATATAAATATACATATGTATAATATATATACACTCACAGTCACCCCATATCTTCTTTATCCATTCCTCTAATAATGGAAAGAAAGTTAGTTCCTTTCATATCTTGACTATTATTAGTAATGCTGCAATGAACATTGAGGTACATACATCTTTTCAAAATAGCTTTTATGTTTTCTTTGGATAAATACCCAGAGGTAGAATTGCTTGGTCATATAGCTTTCTTTTTAAGTTTTTTGAGGAACCTCCATACTATTTTCCATAGTGGCTGTGCCAATTTACATTTTCACCAACAGTGCACAAGTGTTCCCTTTCCTTCACACCCTTGCCTGTGCTTGTTTTTGTTGTCTTTTTTGATAATAGCCATTATGAAAGTTTACTGGTGAGATTATTTTTTCCTTCATAGTTTACTTTCTTCTAGTTATGGCCTCATCTTTTGCATTTCAAGAAGTACCTTTAACATTTCTTGTAAGGCTGGTTTAGTGCTGATGAACCGTTTTAGCTTTTGCTTGTTCCAGAGTCTCTTTTCTTCTCATTCAATTTTGAATGATAACCTTGCTGGGTAGAATGTTCTTGGTTGTAAGGTTTTTCTTTCAGTATTTTGAATATATCATTCCAGTCCCTTCTGACCTATAAAAGTTTTTGTTGAAAAATAAGCTAATAGGTCTAATTGGGGTTCTGGCTGCTTTTAAGATTCTCTCCTATCTCTAATATTTGACTTTTTTTTTTGTCTTTTTGCTATTTCTTGGGCCGCTCCCGCGCATATGGAGGTTCCCAGGCTAGGGGTTGAATTGGAGCTGTAGCCACCGGCCTACACCAGAGCCACAACAATGCGGGATCCGAGCCGCGTCTGCAACCTACACCACAGCTCACGGCAATGCCGGATCGTTAACCCACTGAGCAAGGGCAGGGATCGAGTCCACAACCTCATGGTTCCTAGTCGGATTCGTTAACCACTGCACCATGACGGGAACTCCTAATATTTGACATTTTAATTGTAATATGTATGATGTGCATCTTTTTGGATTTATCTTGTTTGGGACTTTCTATGTTCCCTGGACTTAGAAGTATCTTTGCTTCTCTGGGTTAGGGAAGTTTTCAGCTATTATTTCTTCAAGGAAGTTTTCTTTTCTTTTCTCTCTCTTTTCTTTATGAGATCCCTATAATGTGATGATGTTTTCCCAGAGGTCCCTTAAAGTATCTACTTTTATTTTTTCTTTTTATGGCTGTACCTGAAGTTTCTGGGCTAGGGGTGAATCAGAGCTGCTGCTACAGGCCTATAGCCACAGCAACAGCACTGTTGGATCTGAGCCCACATCTGTGACCTTTGCCGCAGCTTGTGGCAACACAGGATCCTTAACCCACTGAGCAAGGCCAGGGATTGAACTTCTATTCTCATGAGCACCATGTTGGGTTCTTAACCCACTGAGACCCAACAGGAACTCTGTTCTGTTTTGTGTAATTAAAACTTTTTATTTGATATTCCAATTGGGTGATTTCCACTACCCTGTCTTCCAGATCACTGATCTATTCTTCTGTATCCTGAATTTCCAATGGATTCCCGGTAGTATCTTTTTCATATCAGTTGTTCTTCAGTTCTGAGTCATTCTGTTTTATATTGTCTATCACTTTGTTGAAGTTCTCACTGAGTTTATAAGTTCTTTTGCTGAGTTCAGTGAACATCTTTATGAGTATTACTTTGAACTCTTTATCTGGTAAATCACTTATCTCCATTTTATTTTATTTTTTATCTGCGGTTTTGTCATACTCTTTCCATTGAAAGATATTTTTCTTTTTTTATATTCTCTCTCTTTTTTATTTATTTATATATATATATATATTTTTTTCTACTGTACAACATGCTGACCCAGTTACACATACATGTATACATTCTTTTTCCTCACATTGTGTTCCATCAAAAGTGACTAAACAGAGTTCCCAGTGCTACACAGCAGAATCCCATTGCTAATCAACCCAAAGGGTACATTCTGCATCTATTTACCCCAAGCTCCCAGTCCCCCCCACTCCCTCCCTTCCCCCTTGGCAATCACAAGTCTACTCTCTAAATCTATGATTTTCTTTTCTTTGAAAGTTTCCTGTGTGCTGTATATTAGATTCCAGACATAAGTGATATCATATGGTATTTGTCTTTCTATTTCTGACTCAATTCACTCAGGATGAGAGTCTCTAGTTCCATCCATGTTGCTGCAAATGGCATTATTTTGTTCTTTTTTATGGCCAAGTAGTATTCAATTGTGTACATATACCACTTCTTCCGAATCCAATCATCTATCAGTGGACATTTGGGTTGTTACAATGTCTTGGCTATTGTTAATAGTGCTACAATGAACATGCAGGTGCATGTGTCTTTTTTAAGCAGAGTTTTGTCTGGATATATGCCCAAGAGTGGGATTGCTGGGTTATATGGTAGTTCCATGTATAGATTTATAAGGTATCTCCATACTGATCTCCATAGTGGTTGTACCAGCTTACAGTCCCACCAACAGTGCAAGAGGGTTCCCTTTCCTCCACAACCCCTCCAGCATTTGTTATTTGTGGATTTTTTTTAAAATTTTTTTTGGGGGGGGGTTCATTATTCCTTTCTTTTTTTTATTTTTTTTTATTTTCCCATTGTACAGCAAGGGGGTCAGGTTATCCTTACATGTATACATTACAATTACATTATTTTCCCCACCTTTTGTTCTCTTGCAACATGAATATCTAGACAAAGTTCTCAATGCTATTCAGCAGGATCTCCTTGTAAGTCTATTCTAAGTTTGTGTCTGATAAGCCCAAGCTCCCGATCCCTCCCACTCCCTCCCCCTCCCATCAGGCAGCCACAAGTCTCTTCTCCAAGTCCATGATTTTCTTTTCTGTGGAAAGGTTCATTTGTGCTGGATATTAGATTCCAGTTATAAGTGATATCATACGGTATTTGTCTTTGTCCTTCTGGCTCATTTCACTCAGTATGAGGTTCTCTAGCTCCATCCATGTTGCTGCAAATGGCATTATGTCATTCCTCTTTATGTCTGAGTAGTATTCCATTGTGTATATATACCACTTCTTCCGAATCCAATCATCTGTCGATGGACATTTGGGTTGTTTCCATGTCCTGGCTATTGTGAATAGTGCTGCAATGAACATGCGGGTGCACGTGTCTCTTTTAAGTAGAGTTTTGTCCGGATATATGTCCAAGAGTGGGATTGGGGGGTCATATGGAAGTTCTATGTGTAGATTTCTAAGGTATCTCCAAACTGTTCTCCATAGTGGCTGTACCAGCTTACAGTCCCACCAGCAGTGCAGGAGGGTTCCCTTTTCTTGTTATTTGTGGATTTATTAATGATGGCCATTCTGACTGGTGTGAGGTGGTATCTCGTGGCAGTTTTGATTTGCATTTCTCTAATATTAGGGATGTTGAGCATTTTTTCATGTACTTGGTGGCCATCTGTATATCTTCCTTGAAGAATTGTCTATTCATATCTTTTGCCCATTTTTCCATTGGGTTGTTGGCTTTTTTGCTGTTGAGTTGTATAAGTTGTTTGCGTATTTTAGAGATTAAGCCTTTGTCAGTTGCATCATTTGAAACAATTTTCTCCCATTCTGTAAGTTGTCTTTTTGTTTTCTTTTTGGTTTTCTTTGCTGTGCAAAAGCTTGTCAGTTTGATTAGGTCCCATTGGTTTATTTTTGCGTTTATTTCTGATGCTTTGGGAGGCTGACCTGAGAAAACATTAGGAAGATATTTTCTTTTCTCTTCACTTTGTATAACACTCTGTGTTTGTTTTTCTGTATTAGGTATATGAGCTATGTCTCCAATTCTTCAAAGAGTGGCCTTATGTAGAAGGTGTTCTTTGTGGCTCAATGGTTCCATTATCCCTGATTGCCACAGCCAGGTGCTCTAAGAGTATCCTCAGTTTCAGCTCTATGCACCCTCCTGTTATGCTTCTGCATGCTATTGAAAGAGGCTGATCCCCAGCACTACTGTCTATGAGGTCTGTCTCTAAATATTGCAGATACCTGATGATATTCAGGGTTGGCTCTGTTACAACTGTCTGTGACTGTTACAGTGACTTTGGAGGAGCACCAGTGATGGCCAGAGTTACCTTCTGGGTGGGCAGTATGGGAGCTGATTTGAAGGCCACGTCTTGAGGAGAGTGCTGGGGTGGAATGCATGGTATTGGCTAGGATGATGAAAAGTGCAATAAGTGATACCCACCAGCATTGGGCCAGCTAGGTGGAAGGAGATTTTAAAGAGGAAAAACGAAACAGTAGAAAATTGACAGGACACTGTAAAACAGCTGTAATGGAAAAAAATTAAAATCATTAAAAAAATAAATAAAAAATAAAGATTAAAAAAAATTAAAATGACTCTTGCCCCCCTCTATTCCCAGAGAAAATTCCATTAGGTCCCTGTCCTTCCAACACACACCCTAAATTAGTCAGTGAATTTCTTCATATAACCCAGGCACTTTTCAAGCTGTTGCTTCTACGTTGGGACTTGGAGAGAGTGAGTTTTTTTGCAAATCCTTCAAGGACAGAGTCTTGGTTTCCCATAGGCCACTGTTTCTCTTTGATAAAAGCCCCACTGGTTTTCAGGGCTAGATATTATGGAAGATCATCTTCCTGGTGCAGGTCCCCCAGGATAGGGTGCCCAACATGGGGCTTGAACCTCTCACTCCTAGGGGGAGTGTATGCAGTTTATGATATTTCTCCCACTTGTGGTCACTGCCCCAGAAATGCCTAGTCAGGATCTCTGCCACTCCTACATGTTATAGTGGTCTTTTCTTTATATCCTCAGTTGTAGGAATTCTGCTCTAGTCTTCATGTCATTTCCAGGATATAGTTGTTCTCTATGTAATTGTAGTTTTCTGTATCCTTAGGAGGAGGTGAGCTCAGAATCTTGCTACTTTGCCATCTTGATCAGGACTCCTCTTCTGCCTTTTTAAAAAGCTGTTAATGGTGTCACTCTTTAACTAGTAGTCATACCTCAACGGTCAGTTTAAATTCTGCAAATCATTATCAGTTTAGTTGTGCAAAACCTTTGAATTTGGGATATGATATGGCTGTTTCTCATGTGCATTCTTCCCAATTACCTCCCTATCCCCACACACCATCCTTCAATCTCAGTCCAAATTCAATTTATTTCATGAATTTTAAACTTTCCTCAGTATACTCCCATACCTGCAAAATAATTCCACTCTCATACAATCCTTAATTATTTTAAACTATAACACAGATTTTCTCTTATAGAATTTATCATCTGCCCAATATTTTATTCTTTCATATATTTATCACTTGTCCTTCTACCTCCATCCCAAAAGACTACCATATTTCATCTTTAATGAAGAAGGCACTGAATAGGAGTTCCCGTCGTGGCCCAGTGGAAACGAATCTGACTAGGAACCACGAGGTTGCGGGTTCGATCCCTGTCCTCTCTCAGTGGGTTAAGGATCCCGAGTTGCCATGAACTATGGTGTAAGTTGCAGCCGCTGCTGGGATCTGGCATTGGTGTGGCTGTGGCCGAGGCTGGCAGTAACAGCTCCAATTTAACCCCTAGCCCGAGAACCTCCATAGGACGTGGGTGTGGCCCTAAAAAGACAAAAGACAAAAAAAAAAGAGAAGGCACTGAATAAATATTTTTGAAAGAACAAATGGATGACTAGATGAATAAATATAGGAAAAGATATGGAAAAATAAGTTTAAAAATAAAGTCAGTGGAGTATATTGTGAAGTCGGTAAATGTGGTGTCATGCCATGTAGTGAGAAGTAGAGTTAGGAAAAGATAATAATTATTTTATCTCTTATACTATATGGAGAGAAAATAAATACACTTATTGCTACTACCCAAAAGAAATCAACAAAAAGAACGTGGAGAAAAACTAATTAAAATTAAAAAAAATACAATATACTAAACAACATGAACATGTCTGATTAGAATTTATATGAAAAAGAATAGAAGTATGCTCAATGTGTATATGCGTAAGTGGTAAGGATACAAAAATTATGGCTTCCTTTTTCCATATATATATATATACATATATATATATATTTTTTTTTTACCCAAACACACAGCCATCTTCAGAGAATAACATAATGCCCATAGGCTCTTAAACTTGATCACCTTCTGATTTAAACACGAATAAATGCATTTCCAGATTGCTGTTTACACAGTCAGATAAAAGTGACCATGAGAATTCTAATTGTCTTTATGAGATTTTTTTTTTCCCTTATAACTCTGCCTAAGTGACCTGCATTCTGTATGTTCGTAGGCCAGGCCCTTCCTTTTTAAAAATTTTTAAATGATTTTTATTTTTTCCATTATAGTTGGTTTACAGTGTTCTGTAAATTTCTACTGTACAGCAAACTGATGGAGTCATATATATATATGTGTGGTTTTTTTTCCCTCACATTATCCTCCATCATGTTCCATCACAAATGACTACATATTGTTCCCTGTGCTATACAGCAGGACCTCATTGCCTGTCCACTCCAAATGCAATAGTTTGCATCTATCAACCCCAGACTCCCAGTCCATCCCTCTCCCTCCACCTCCCCCTTGGCAACCATACGTATGTTCTCCAAATCCATGAGTTTCTTTTCTGTGGAAGGGTTTATTTGTGCCATATATTAGGTTCCAGATATAAGTGACATCATATCGCATTTGTCTTCCTCTTTCTGACTTACTTTACTTAGTATGAGTCTCTAGTTCCATCCATGTTGCTGCAAATGGCATTATTTTGTTCATTTTTATGGCTGAGTCGTATTCCATTGTGTATATGTACCACATCTTCTTAATCTATTCATCTGCCAATGGACTTTTAGGTTGTTTCCACGTATTGGCTATTGTGAAGAGTGCTGCAATGAACACAGGGGGTGCATGAATCTTTTTCAAGGAAAGATTGGTCTGGGTATGTGCCCAGGAGTGGGATTGCTGGGTTATGTGGTAGTTCAATATTTGGTTTTCTGAGGTACCTCCATACCATAGTGGTTGTACCAATTTACATTCCCACCAACAGTGTAGCAGGGTACCCTTTTCTCAACACCCTCACCGGCATTTGTTATTTGTAGACTTATGAATGAATGCCATTCTGACAGGTGTGAGATGGTGCCTCATTATAGTTTTGATTTTCATATCTCTAGTAATTAGTGATGTTGAGCATTTTTTCATGTGCTTATTGGCCATCTGTATATCTTCTTTGGAGAAATGTCTAACCATGTCTTTTGCCCCCATTTTTCAGTTGGGTTGTTGGCTTTTTTGCTGTTGAGTTGTGTAAGTTGTTTGTATATTTTAGAGATTAAGCCCTTGCCAGTTGCATCCTTTGAAACCATTTTCTCCCATTCTGTAGCTTGTCTTTTTTTTATGGTTTCCTTTCCAAGCAAACGCTTGTCACTTTGATTAGGCCCCACTGGTTTATTTTTGCTTCGATTTCTGTTGGCTTGAGAGACCTACCTAAGAAAGAATTTGTAAGGTTGATGTCAGGGAATGTTTTGCCTATGTTTTCTTCCAGGAGTTGGATGGTGTCTTGTCTTATGTTTAAGTCTTTAAGCCATTTGGAGTTTATTTTTGTGCATGGTGTGAGGGTGTGTTCCAGTTTCATTGATTTACATGGGGCTGTCCAGTTTTCCAAGCACCACTTGCTGAAAAGACTTTCTCCCACTTTATATTCTTGCCTCCATTGTTGAATTAACCAATCGACCATAGGTGTATGGGTCTGTTTCTGGATTCTTCTATTTCATTCCATTGGACTGTGTGTCTGTTTTGGTACCACTACCACACTGTCTTGATTACTGTGTAGCCTAGCCCCTTTCTTTTATTCAGGACTGTGATATTTGTCCAATCAGTGAGATGATGACTATGTATGAATATTTTAACCATGTTGCTATTTTCACCATCAATCCACCATTAAAATACTGATTAGAAGTACACCTTACATAAAACCCAGATACAATTAGTATTGGTTTGCCAAAAATTACCTTTCATAAAGCTAGACTTTTTTTTTTTAGTTTCTGCTGCTGCTGTTGCTTCCCTACCCCCAACCCTGCCCCTCACAGGCCTTTGGCCAAAACCCTGCCTCTGATTCTTAGAAGATAAGGTCAAAAAGACAAGTCCTTCAGCAAAATGGCATGATTCAACCAAATTTCCTGGGGATATTAATTGCAGTAAATCCTCAGTAAAGTTAGAAGGCATGTTCCATCTTGTTTGTCATGGATAGAGACACTTTGTAAAGGGAGGAAGATGAACAAACCCTCAGTCCTGTAGGGATTATACCTGACATAAATTGGTAAAGTTTTCTTGATAAATGATAACTTTCAGGGATTTGAACAAGCCAAGTACATACAGGTTTCTGTGCTGAAAAGATCTGCTTGGAGATGGGATTCAGAAGGCAGAATAGAAGGATTGGAGCTCATCTTCTCTCCTAAAAACAACAAAATTCACAACTAAAGGTTGAGCAATCTTCAACCAAATGAGCCAGAAACCTTAAAAAAGATATCCTACTCCAGAAGACAAAGAGAAGGCCATATCAAGAGGTAGGAGGGGGTGATTACACGATATTAACAACCCTATACCCTCCGGGTGGTATATTCACCTCCGGTGAATATTCAGTGTCATGACATATGCACTAGTATGCACTCTTCTCTTTGCAGAATTATATTAAGATCATCAGAGTATGTGTTTGGAGGCTCGTCTGTGGATGCCCCATAAACTCTTCTTTATCCCTATCTGTTTTGCTTTTTGCCATATTTATGGCATTTAACAGTAGAAAGTATTAATATTTTCTTATTTGAGCTTCCACTTTCTCTTCCTTAAACTTCTTTTGTTATGTATGATTGTCTATATTTCTATAATATCCTAGTAACATTTATCTTATTTTATATTTACTCCTGACTACTTTTTTGTAAGATTTTTGTTTTTTTTCTATTACAGTTGATTTACAATGTTCTGTCAATTTCTGCTGTACAGCAAAGGGACCCAGTCTCATTCTTTTCCTCACATTATCCTCAGTCATGTTCCATCACAAGTGACTAGATATAGCTCCCTGTGCTATACAGCAGGATCTCATTGCTTATCCACTCCAAATGCAATAGTTTGCATCTACTAACGCCAGACTCCTAGTCCATCCCACTCCCTTCTGCTCCTCCTTGGAAACCACAAGTTTGTTCTCCAAGTCCATGAGTTTGTTTCTTTTTTCATTTTTTTTATTTTCCCAATACATTAATTTTCTTTCTACTGTACAGCATGGTGACCCAGTTACACATACATGTATACATTCTTTTTTCTCACATTATCATGCTCAATCATAAGGGACTAGACATAGTTCCCAGTGCTACAAAGCAAGATCTCATTGCTAATCCATCCAAAGGCAATACTCTGCACCTCTTAACTCCAAGCTCTCAATCCATCCTACTCCCTACCCCTCGGCAACCACAAGTCTGTTTCTTTTCTGCATGATCCCCTGACTATTTTGTAACTCAGCCATCACCTCTGTACAGATTCCTAAATTTTACAGTGTCTTACAAATTTCTTCCCTCTTGACTCCAGCTCAGATTTCCACCTGTTTGCTTGACTTACCAACATGCATATAGTGCTACTGGTGCAAACTATGCACATGTTTCAGTCCTCCAAAGGCAGTAGTAAAAACCTCTCCCCACATAAATACATGTAAAACAAATTGATATTGTAGTTCCTTAGAAATTAATATTCAATATTTCCATCAGTGATTTAATGAAACCTCAAGTGACTTTCTTATGAAATATGCAGGTGACTGGCTAGTGAACCGTTGTTATATATGACCAAGTTGTTATCTTGAAATATTTAGCAGGTTGAAATTATTTGATGCGTATAATAACATAAAATATAATTGGGAAAAATTTAAATCCTACTCTTGTTTCTAAAGCATATATACATATACAACTACAAAATATTTTGTCACAGTTGAACAGCATAGCTCATAGTCTAAAATAACAAGACTCTTGTCCTATTTAATTAGAAATGCAGTAACCAGATGGGAGAGCATGACTTTCTCTGTACTGAATCAATTAGAACACATCTGGGTTATTATACCCAGTTATGGTGTCTACACTTAAAGATCTTTCACAAGTGAAAAGAAGGATTTTATGAAATCTAGGTAAATGATTAGAAAAAAAAGAACGCAAAGCTGAGAATGCTTTGCTTGAGGGAGAATCATAAATGCTCCATTAACTGATTTCAAATATTGAAAGGGTTTTGATGTAGATTGGAGGGATGTGTAGCATCTGAAGTAATGCTTAGGTTCTAATATCAAGCAAACCCAGACTCAAATATTGGCCATGACCTTTCATACCTGTATGAAAGTTCAGCAAGTCATTTAACTCTCCAACTTTACTTCCTATATCTTCATTAAGTGAGTGGAATAATTAAAATGAAAAATACAAGTGATGTGCTAGGCAGAGTAGCTGACACATACTAAGTGGTCCATAATTTAAGTTACAATTATCAGTGAGTGAAAATTAGAAAAGTCAGTTTAGTTTTAAAAGTTTTCATTAAAAAGTACAGCTTATATGTATATCATTGGAAAGCTTAACTTCAAGAAAATTCTCTTGATAAAGTTCAAGGTTATCATCTCAATAGCTCCTCAGTACTTTTGAGGGAATTAATGAATTGTAGTGTACAACATCTAATGTCTGTTATAATTCTAATCTATTATAATTCCCCAATGTTAGTTATCTAATATAACATTTTATTGGAAAGTTTGAGGAGATAAGTATAACAGCAAGTCCAGTGAGAGAAATGCCCTTGGCCTGTTGAGGCATCTTAGGTTGTACCACTGCTCTAAGGAGGCCATTACTGCCTTTGGGTAGTCTGCTTATATAGGCTCTGAACTAAATGGTAAAAATATCTTTTGCTGATTTTCACCATTTCTAATATTTTGAGAATAATAACTTTTTCTAGGAGCTGTCTACATACAGTGGTATATGTGTTTTGACATCTCCTGGGAGCTTCTGTGTTTTCATTTCAAACCAGTAATGTTAGAAAGAAGCAAATAAATGTATAAAGTGATATAATAAGAAAAAATCACCCCCAGATACAACTACCATTGTCTTTCAGAAACTGGAATTCAACATTTAAAAAATCACCTGGTAGGATATTTTGGGGAAATCATCAGCTCTTACTGTTATGTCAATATTTCCTCTTCATGTTAAGGATATGTATACATCATAGGCCAGTAAAATAGTCAAATGAATTTTACATCATCTTACAGATAGCCTAAGAGAAATTAAAATTTGGCACAGATAAACAGAGCAGGTGAGATAGTGGAAGCGATAGGATAAAATGTGTTATGATAATTATTAGTGTGAATTTATATATGTATTTTCTTCATGTTGTCTTAACATTGCTCATTGTTCCTAGACTATTTCCATGGCAGTAGTCTGGATTATTGCGTCTGTGTTATGCCTCTTCTGACTATCATTATGCATAACTCCTCATTGCTTCACAAGGGAAAGTGAACTATTTTACTCTAAATGCTACAAAAGGGGTAATTAACCTAATTTTTTTCTGCTTAAAAATCACATTATATATTAAAATATTTAACTTGGATATCAGGGAGCTCCATTAAACATTCAGTCATGTGGAAAAGTGACAAGCAGGGTGAAACATCATTAGAACACGTTTAATTTGGCCTGAATGATTCTCTCAAATAATTTGTTCTTGATTGATTTCATTGTTGATAGTATCAAAAGAAGAAATATCCACCACTTCTTCAGAATTCACTTTATTTCTTTTCCACTTTAATTTTTTTCTCTTTATGTAGCCCAGAACTCACCCATGTAAGTATACAGTTTTCATCTGCATAACAATTAATAATAACAATTTACTGAGTCTTTGATCCTGATGGGGCTTTGTAATTCTCTAATGCAACAACTTGGAGCTAAGGGAAAAACACTCACTGTGTTAAAACCAAATGATTTAACATATATAGAGAGATTGCTCCACTTCCAAATATAAGTACCTCCAGGAATTTCCTGAAAGCAGAGATTACCTTCAAAAGTTAAACAAAATTAGGGAGTAGGAAGAAAGGACAGTGGTGGGTATGTATGTGTGTGGGTATGTATGTGGTGGGTATGTATGTGTGTGTGTATGTATGTATGTTGTGTGTGTATATGTCTTTTTAGGGCCACGTCTGAGGCATATGGAGTTTGCCAGGCTAGGGGTCAAATTGGAGCTGTAGCCACCAACCTGCGCCACAGCCACAGCAATGCCAGATCTGAGCTGCATCTGTGACCTACACCACAGCTCGTGGCAACTCCGGATCCTTAACCCACTGAGCAAGGCCAGGGATCGAACCTACAACCTCATGGATGCTAGTCAGATTCGTTTCTACTGACCCACAATGGGAACTCCAGGTGAGTATATTTTATATACATATCCTTTTTCATTCCAGTTCATGAAAATTAAGTTACTTTTCAAGATTTCTTATTTATAACAAAGCATAGGATACACTATAGTAAATATTGGTGTTACCCCCAAGTATTGAAAATATGCCAGACTAACTACATGGTTGTTTTTGCTACTTTCAATCTCAGTGAAATTTCAAATTCTTTTCTGGCTGTTAACTTTAACTGAGAGTAAGGGCCAGCAAATCATGGTCTGTTTTTTGAGAGTAACCTGTTGGAACATAACCTCATCCATTCATTTATGTTTTATTTATGGCTATTATCATGCTATGGTGGCAGAGTTCAATAGTTATGAAAGACTGTATGGACTACAAAGACTCCAGTGTTTACCATCTATTTCTTTATAGAAAAGGTGTGCTGATCTTGGCTTAAAAGCTTCTAATGGAAGAAAGATTTCTAGAATATGAATAGCTCGAGGGGCTACCATGTCCTCTAGCTTTAACAAGATGGTAGATTCCCAATATTACTAAGTATTTTTACTCTCTTAATTTTTTAAAAAGAGGTTTTTTTAAGTGAACTTTTTAATTGAAATATAATACACATGCCGTAGGACTAAAAATGAAAATGATAGAAACAATAGAAAATAAATGTTGGTGAGGATATGGAAAGGCTAGAAATCTCACACTGCTCATGATTGTGAAAATTAGTGCAGTGACTTTGGGGAAAATGTTTGGCAATGTCTAGAAATATGAAAACATACATGCTATGTGAGACAGAAATTCCATTCCTAGGTATATGCTCAACAGTATACTAATAGCCTTTAAAAGATACGCATTAGAATGTTCATATCAATACTTTTTGATTTAGCAAAAAACTGGGAACCACCTAAACACCCACTAATAGTAGACTGATAAAAATAGCATGTGGTACATTTGCATTATGGAGTACTACACAACAATAAAAGTTACAGACCTACAACTCCACACAATAGTGTGTGTATATCTCCCAAATGTCATATTGGGTGAAAGAGGCATAATAAAAAGAGAGTACATATTATATTATTCCCTTTATATAAATGACTCAAACAGGGAAAAGTATTCCATTTTGTTAGAGATGATGATAGTAGTTTCCTTTGAGGTTGGTCGTGACTGGAAGGGAACACAAAGGAAATTTTTGAAATGCTATTACTGTTCTGTTTGTCTGACAGTTGGTTATATGGTATACTTGTTCTTAAAAATTTATCAAGATGTATACTTATGATTGTTATATATAATTTTAAAAATGAAAAAAAGTGCATACCTGGAAATATAAATTGTTGCCATCTTCGAAGTCATGTGAATAGTTTATGTAATGATTCTACTTGGCCAGCACAGGAGAAAAATAAGTTATTGGAGAATGACAATATATTACCATTGACTTAATCAGTCTTAATTTAAGTTGTTGCTACTATTTCAGATAGTGTTTCTTTAGTTGAACTAAATCAACTCAGGCTCTGGTTCCTGATACGCAGTTATTCATCTGGCAAAAGCTATTTTCTCTATATTGATTAGCAAAGATCACTTGAAGCAATTTGCCTTCATCTGGAAGGAGAAAAGCCCATCTTCATTCTCTTACCTCTGGCTCTTTGTCTCAATCTGGTACCCAGCAACCTAAATCAACCTGCCATCCACATAGATTGGGGACATATGTGTGGTCTACTATATTGATGTTATTTTACTGTTTTAAAATGATGAACTGGTTTCCCAGGTGTTTTTATAAAGCTCATTTGTGATGGGAGTAGAAAAGATTCTGCTTCATGAACACACTTGTACTACTCCCTTAGGAAGTTTCTAGAGATCCAATGACAAGGCTTATGTTTTAATCTTACCTCCAAATGAAAGACAGTGTTAGACTTTGTACTCCTGACACTGAGAATTTTTTTTTTAATGTTAGAGGCAAAATATTGGGTATATTAATGTTTTCTACAATCCATTTAATATTTAATCCAGGTTTGAGAGACTACCAGGGCAAAAAAAAAATGCTCTGAAACTGGTTCTAGATACAGGGTAAGCTGTTCTTCACTGATATATTCTGACCCAGCAGATCCAAAGATACTTGAAATTTTTGTGATAGTTATAAATGCTTATTATAATATCTTTCAAGCCCAAGCAGTAGAGTTATAACACAGACCCTTTGGATTTGGGAGAAAAAAGTCTTGCCTTCAAATAACTGTTCTATTTTGTGAAATGGATTCATCTTTATTCCTAGGCCCTAGGAGATCCAAGAAGCCCATTGTCAATGAGTATTGTCCTTCTCATCATGCCATAAAATTGGGCAGATATAGCAGCCCAAGAGCAAATGCATCTAAAATTGGCCTAAGCATCTCCTTAAGATACGAAGAGGTTGCAAGTGTAGGTGACTCTAGGATCCTGAACAACTACAGCTTTTCCTCTGCCTATTTGTAAACTACCTATAAGGCCTCAGAATGATTTCTCAAGATCTGTTGACAGAAATTTAAAAACAAGTGCTACATATAATAATATCAATGAATCCCACAGATATAATGAATGAGAGAAGCCAGAAGCAAAAAATTATAAACTATGTGATTCAATTCACATGACTTTTAAGAACAGCAACAACTAATCAATGGTGTTAGAAGTCAAAATAGTGTTTAACTTTCGCAAACTTTGATAGGATGGAACACAAGGAAACCTCTGGAGTGTTAGAAGTATTTGTTACCTTTTTTGGGGTGGGGAGTATGAGCCCATGGCATGCAGAAGTTCCTGGGCCAGGGGTCAAACCCATGCCTCAGTTGTGACCTGCACCACAGCAGTGACAAGTCTGGATCCTTAACATGCTGAGCCACCAGGGAACTCCAAAATATTTGTTATCTTGATATGGATGAGTTGTGCATATATTGTAAAAGCCACTAAGTTAAACCCTTAAATTGATTCTCTCAAGTAAAAAAAATAATTAAACATAATGATGAGAAATGAGAGAGAATTTTTAGAAATCTCATTTCTAGGTAAGGTGATGAGCTAAGCTGCTATGATTGGATAATACATTTTAAAACATGTTTTTTAAAAATAATAAAAGATAACAGCAATGGTATAGGGAACCTAGGATGATTGCTAAGTTCAATGATTCACTAAAGGGCACACATAACATAGCATAAAGTGGTACAAATATGATTTATTACTGCAAGAGTATACAAAGAAACATTAACAAAGACAAAATATACTTGGAAATAAGTCTGGATTAAATCAAGTACAAGATTCCAAGAGTCTTGTCCTATTGGAGTCACATAGGATGCACTTAATTCCTCCAGTAATGGATTGTAACAACATATGTGAAATATTGTCTACTAGGGAAGTTCAACAGTGACTCAGTTCCCAGAGGTTTTATTGGGGAGCTGTTATTTATGCATCTTCTAGACCTTTGGCAAAGTTCCAGACTCTTGGAAAACAAAACAAAACAAAACAGATGTTCAGGGTAAGCCACATTGTTTGAACAAAGAGTTTAGGTACAGTTAGCCATTTTTATCAGGTAATGGTGGAAACCCTCTCCCAAATCCAAATTCCCAGACACTAGTCAACTAGCATTGCAAGCAGGCCTTTCTAAGGATTGTGGGCTCAGGCCTGAAGAGTTAACTATTTTTTTAGCACAGCAATCAAATATGGGTCTACTACACTGCCCAGTTCTTCAAGAACAGAGATCTGATTTAGTCTACTAAGTAAGAACCATGACCTGCTGAGCAGGTCGGTGAAGGGTAAGAATACCCAAAATATGTGGTAGAAAACAGAAGATAAAATATCAATTATTGGGAGTTCCCGTCATGGCACAGTGGTTAACGAATCTGACTAGGAACCATGAGGTTGCAGGTTTGATCCCTGCCCTTGCTCAGTGGGTTAACGATCCGGCGTTCCTGTGAGCTGTGGTATAAGTCGCAGACATGGCTCGGATCCCGCGTTGCTGTGGCTCTGGTGTAGGCTGGCAGCTACAGCTCTGATCCGACCCCTAGCCTGGGAACCTCCATATGCCGCAGGAGCGGCCCAAGAAATGGCAAAAAGACAAAAAAAAAAAATCAATTATAACCTCATGATCAATGTCAGTTTTAGATAGGAGGAAATTAGTAGTTGTAGATGTTCTCTCCCTGCCACTGTAATAAAGTTATTATTGAATTAATGCATAGATTAAATTCCATTTTTTTTTTTAGGGCCACACCTGTGGCATATGGAGGTTCCCAAGCCAGGGGTTGAATTGGAGCTAGACCTGCCAGCCTACACCACAGCAATGCCAGTTCCAAGCCACATCTACAACCTACACCACAGCTCACGGCAACACCGGATCCTTAACCCACTGAGTGAGGGCAGGAATTGAACCCATAACCTCATGGTTCTTAGTTGGATTCATTTCAACTGCACCACAATGATAACTCCCTAAATTTTATTTTTATGAGTGTGGGATGTAACTAAATTGGAAGAAATAATTATCATACAGAGGATGGGACTTGGGGTCTCCTTTTTGTTTTTTTGTTGTTGTTGTTTTTGTCTTTTTTAGGGCCACACCAGCGGCATATGGAGGTTCCCAGGCTAGGGGTCCAATTGGAGCTACAGCTGCCAGCCTACACCACAGCCACAGCAACTTGGGATCCAAGATGCATCTGCAGCCTACACCACAGCTCACGGCAACACCAGATCCTTAACCCACTGAGTGAGGCCAGGGATCGAACCTGAAACCTCATGGTTCCTAGTCGGATTTGCTAACCACTGAGCCATGATGGGAACTCTATGGGTTCTCCTTTTTGAAAGGAAGTAAGCACGTTTTTGTTTTACAAGAATTGATTAAGTGATGCTAGGTGGAGGCAAGTTGTCCTAGATCTTTTTTGTTTGCAAGGATAATATGGTGAGAATAGAGATGCTGAGTAAAAGTAGGGAATTGTGCTACTTTTTTTTCCCTTGGAACTCTTATTCGTTGTTATATCTTCCCCTTTTCTAATGGGCTGAAAATGTAGGACCTGCCTTTCTCAGCCTCTCTTGTCTCTAAGGATCTGAATTCTGCCACACTTAGCCAAGAGAGGTACTCTCATAAGAACTGACAGGCAGACAGGGGTCAGAAGCCATTTTTTAAAAGTAATAACATAGATTGTTGGGCTGCTGCAACCATAAGGATTTGCAGAAGTCTTTATGTGTTTCCCTGATCCTTAATCCACTGAGCAAGGCCAGGGATGGAACCCACAACCTCGTGGTTCCTCGTCAGATTCATTTCCGCTGTGCCAGGACGAGAACTCCCTAAATTGTATAGTAACCTGCTCTGTTTCCAGGGAATCTGATTTCAGAGGTAGTTCCCCACAATTCTAACAATCATAGGAGCTACAATTTCTTTCTTTTCAGCACCACAGTGATGGTGGTAAATCTCAGAACTAGAAGTGGTCTCCTATGTCTGTTTCTCTCCTAGCACCTAATCCACTACCTTAAATTCTTTCTGCTAATAAAGCCTAGTGTGGCTTTTGTTTATTTAACTTTCTATCTGTGCTTCCTTTGGTTATAAATTCTGCAATCCTGTGCCTTCCGCAAATCAACATAATGTTCTTATGTTAGTCACAGCAAGAAAAAAGAAAGACAAGGACATCCTGCAGGGCTTAGTCCAGAAATGACATCACTTTCACTCACATTTAATTGCCTATAAATAGGCACAAGTCCTCCCCCCCTGCCCCACCCCCTGCCAAAGTGGCAGGGGCCCAGAGAGGTGTAAGCTCCAGTATGCTCAGGAAGCAATGGAGAACTAGGTGTTAACTCATGACATTTGAATATATGGGGAGGAAAATTTTTCAGACATGGATAAGATAAATTACAAGGAAATAGAGGCAGGAAAATACCTGATGTAATCAAGAACCAGTGAGAATGCCCTTATGGTTAGAGCTGAGTGACTGAGAAGGAGAGTAGCAGAAGATAAAAGTCAGAGGTAATGGTGGGTTAGATCACAAAGTGACTCAGAGGGCCTACTGAAGGTTTAGATTTGTAATCTGAATAACATGCAAATGCACTAGAGCGTTTTAAACCTGGCAGTGACATGGTCTGACTTGTAGTTTACCCTTCATTTGCATTTGTCACTCTGGCAAGGATTCAAACAGTTTGGAGTTTATTGCCATCATCCTGACAAAAGAATGGCTTATACCAGGGTGGCGGCAGTGGAGATAGTGAGAGGTGGGGAGCTACTGTACATATTTTGAGCATGTAGTCAATAGGGTTAATCCATGGACTGGATTTTGTGTATGAGAGAAAGGAGGGTGTTGCAAGACATGTTTCCTTGAAAACTCCATCTTGTCCTTCTTTACTTTATCCCATCTTCCTGTCTTATTTTATCCCATCTTCTTTCTTGGAAAAACAGTCACAGTGCTGGTAAATGACTTAAGCTTAAGAGCAAAGACCTAAAGGCATAAGTGACTTAAGCTTAAGAACTGTTATATGCCTAGAGGTCAGAGTAAGAGCTTAACCCTTTACCATCTAAGTGGCTTTCTAAATAGTAAAATAACTTATATAATAGTAAACAAACCCTGTATCATCCACCCATAGCCACTCCTCACTTGATCTCACAATAAAAGCAGTGTGGTTTCTTGAGGCAGGGCGCTCTTGGTCCCTGAGACCTTGAGTCCCCCGGCTCCCACCTTTACTTAAGATAAATGTCTCTGTGTCTTGTTTTATGTTAACTATTTTTCTTTAAGTTCCACAGCACCTGTTCTTCATCCCCATCCTGCTGAGCTGGCCCCGGCAGGAGGGAATTCAGGAGGGATGACGTCAAGCTTTGGGCCTGAACAATAGCAGGAATAGAGTTGCTATTAACTTGGATGGCACAGTCCTCAGAAGAAGCAGTTTGGGGGAATGTTAGGGACTTGGTTTTAGATGTGTTAAGTTTGAGATGAAAATCCCAAGTAGGAAGAAACATATGAGTCTGATGTGCAGGACTGAGATCTACTTTAGAGAGGTATATTTTGGAGCCATCAAAAATCAGATAGTAATTAAAGGCAAGAAACTAGGTGGGATCACCTGGAGAGTGGGCATAGATAAGGAAAAATAAGAGAAAAGGACTAAGCCATAAGCTACCTCAAAAAGTTGGGGAGATGAGGAGGTAACCAACAAAGAGACTAAGAAGCAGAGGCCAGTTAAACAAAAGAAAGCAGACAACTAAGGTATCCTAGAAGCCAAGTGAGGGAGATGCTTCAATGCAGAGAATGAATAGATGAGTCAAATGATGCTGCTAATCAAGTAGCAAGAGGCTTGAGAATTGACTTTTAGCTTCAATGATGTGAAGCATCTTTATAATAACAATTTACATGAAATGGTGTGAGTTAAAGCATGATAACTATTTTCATACAAATCTTATGATTTCCAAATATTTTACTATCATTCTTTTTCCTCTTCATTAAAAAAGTTAATTTATTCCTCCATGTTACTAACTCTGCTCCTTACTGTATCTCACTTATTATTTCTTAATGATGTAAGTTTTGTCTTAAATTTGCTGTCTTTCATTCTTGCTTCACATTCTTTAGATTCTTTTCCATTCCTAGATGATATAAACTTAATTGGCAAATATTTTTTCTAATGTTTTCTGAAGGTATATACTCTTTCTAGAACAGATGTTTTTATATCTTTCCTTTCTTCCTTCCTCCTTTCCCTTTTTTCTGTCTGCCTGCCTTAGTACTTTTGAAGGGTTGCTTTTCATTGTATATAGCTTATTCATGAACATCTCTAGTTAGAATGTTTATTTGCCCAAATGCAGGGTGATTAGATGGTGCTTGAAATGTTTCCTCTGTGCCCATGTTATCTGGTCCTTATTTATCTTATCTTCATCAATCTAAGATGAAAGTAGAATCAAATTAATTGCATCTTGTACTTCCTCTTGTAATAATAATCAGAAAAATAGGAGTTCCCGTTGTGGCGCAGTGGTTAACGAATCCGACTAGGAACCATGAGGTTGCGAATTCGGTCCCTGCCCTTGCTCAGTGGGTTAATGATCCTGCATTGCCATGAGCTGTGGTGTAGGTTGCAGATGTGGCTCGGATCTCAAGTTGCTGTGGCTCTGGCGTAGGCCGGGTGGCTACAGCTCCGATTGGACCCCTAGCCTGGGAACCTCCATATGCCGCAGGAGCGGCCCAAGAAATAATAAAAAAAAAAAAAGACAGGAAAAAAAAAGAAAAATACCTCACGGAGCCCAATATACACTAAGCTTAGTTAGAGACTGTGTCAAACAATGGAGAGAACATGGATTACACTACTACGGAATAGCACTCAAGTCACCTGAATCCCATAGCTTCTCTAGTATAAAATAAAATATTAGATTCAATTATTTCTGAAACCACCCCAGATGAAAATTTCTGTTGCTAATTAGTTTAACATATGCCTTGCTATAGAATGGAATATTGCATTTTTTGAATTCCACAAATGTTTTACTTGATTTTTCAACATATTAGACCTTAAAAATACCAGTGCACTTTGTTCGAGTTAAAAGCTTATTTTACAGAGATGTTAACATAATAAGAAAGAGAAAAAAGCTGACCTTCACATATAAGGCATTAAGTTAACCAAAACTCTTTTTTTTCATCACCAAAACATTAAAGCACATATATCACTCAAAGTTTGACTCATAGAGGACATTTTTAGGACAATTACAAAGACTTATGATTAAATGCTAAAGTATTTGTAGACATATTAAGTGGGTTTTTCTTTTGCTATAAAACATTATAGTTAAGAATAAGCCATTGTCTTGACTGACACTAAATACGACTATATTATTTGAGCATCATACTAGCTTTTCCTTAAATACCTTCAAAAACTACCTCTAATTTTATTCTAATTTTAAGTGCATAGTGAGTGGCACGAGTGTAATTTTCTCATTGAAGACATAATGTACATCCTTCTCAATGTACACATGTACCTCAGTCTTCAACACAACAGAGTAAAATCTCTCCTTTTAAAGCTTTGGAGCTTATTTCAATTATAATGAAATAGACAAAGTGTCTTTTGTTTTAGTGCACATGTGACTTTGGAGAACTGCTTTGGAATGAATAATATTTTCATTTTTTTTCTAGTAATTAAGAGAAGTTACCTCCTTTCTGGGATATAAGTGCCATCTGAACCAATGAATTATTTCCAATCAGAGAGAAAATGTAGACTGAATTCTTGAAGTTAGGTTAAAGAAACCCAAATATTTTCCTACAGGTTAACAACACAGGGGATTTATTGCAGCATGGGAACAGAGCATTATCTTTCAAATATACATTTTTAAATGTAATGAACAGATCCTTTTGACTGCCACCAAATTAAGTCTTGGAACCACTGACTAGTCCTATAACAGACACTAACAGTAAAGCTAGAACTGGGGGGAAAGTCTGTCATCTCATCAATATCGATTGAGTTAATTTTGGAATTGTCAACCACTGAACATTGCATACCTCAGCATTCTTTAAAAGAGCCAGATATATTAGACTGTACTAAATATTATGCCATATGTGTAGAGTTAGCAAAAGATGTTTATTTGGTGCAGAAATTTGTTATTGCCCTGTATATCTAACAAAAATATTGACAAATAATGTGATGTTGAAGAGAGCACTGAATTTGGAATCCAAAGTTGCTTTTAAGTTATAACTCCTTTACTGACTAGTCTTGAGGGAGTCTCTTGACTTTCTTCAGTCTCTGTTTTCTCCCTGTAAAATACAGATTATAATACTATCTTTCCTAATTAGGATATTAGGTTTGTTGATGAGAGCCATGGCAGTACTTCCAGTAGATTTGGTAAAGAGATATTGGTTCTTTGTTGGAGCTACAAGATGATAAAGCTATTGCCACTGATAACAAACCACCACAGAACTCAGTGGCATGCAAAAATATCCATTTATTTCTGACTCATTCATCTGCCATTGGTTGGAGTTCAGCTGATTTAGGCTGGCTTTGTTGGGGTTGGCTCCAAACTACAGGATAGGTCCAGGTCTGTCATTCTCCTTGGACCAAACCCCTCTGAAACCTATTCTTCTCAGGGGCGAAGGAAGATGCTCAAGGGGAAAGTGTAGTTGCACAAAGACATTTGAAGACTTTGATCCTAGCATAACCTCCAACATTACAACATCAAAGGTCCAGGCATTGTCCTCTGCCTCTTATGGGAGGAATTGCAGAGTAACAAGGTGAAGGTATAGCTACAGAGGGGAAGAATTGAGAACAATATGTAGATTACAGCCACAATGAAATCTTTCTTAGCACTATTTCTCTTCAACTTTTAACCTTAAATATTTATTTAATATTTGCATCTATCTTAGTATTTACTTCTTCACTTGGCTTTTGCAAAATATATCTTCTTTTTATTGGTGACTGTATCTTTTACCACAATAAGTTCTTTAAATGTATTTCATGGAGTTCCCTTGTGGCACAGTAAGTTAAAGATCTGGTTTTGTCACCACAGAGGTTCTGGTTACTGCTGTGGTACAAGTTTAATCCCTGGCCCAAGAACTTCCACTTGCCATAGGCGTGGCCAAAAAAATTATTCCAATGTATTTTGAAAGGTTAGTATCCCAACTCTAAGACAACCATAAAGAATAGTCTTTTAAAATAAAAACCCACTACAAGATTGTCCTCAAATTAAAACTGTGGAAATAATAATAATGTATTATATGAGTTAAATGTTATCAAATGGCTTCATTATAACACCTAATAACTCAGTGAGATATACAGAGCAGGGTCCCACTCCTCAGTCATTTCCATTAAATCATGTGCATACACGTAACTATACATGTGTGGGAACAGATTTGGCTGATTACATCATGAAATAGACCTTCACATGCCTGAGCATGTATTTCATATTTATCTAGCTGAACCATTTTCTTTGTTCCCTTTCTGGTCATTTTTACTTCTTTATTTTTTACTTCCTTTTTAGAATATAATTTGTACTTCAATTTTTGTTACTTCCTAATAGAGTAAATAGAGAAAAAAAAGATAGGCTGTAGAATCAAGTCCTCTGGCATTTACTATTTACTCAACCCTGAATAAACTTCCTAAACTTTCTGTGTGAATGCTTAACTATTTTTAATTGATATTCAATTGTCATATGATGTGTGATTTTAAGGTATATCACCTGTTTATTTGATCCATTTATATATTGGAGTCTGATTCCCACCATAACATTAACTAACACCTCTACCATATCACATAGTTATTTCTTTTTTGTGATGAGAACATTTAAGATCTAGTCTCTTAGCAACTTTAAAGTGCATAGTACAGTACTGTTGATTATAATCACTATACTGTGTCTTGGATATCAGGAATGTATTCATCTTCTAACTGCAACTTTTCACCCTTTGACTCACATCTTCCCAGTTCCCCTGTCCTCCAGCACCTGGTAACCTCTATTCTAATGTCCATTTGTATAGTTTGTCTCTTTTGGATTCCTCATGTGAAATCATACAGCATATGTCTTTCTCTTTTTTGACGTATCTCAGAATAAACTCCTCAAAGGTTTTATCCAGGTTATGTCAAGTGTCAGGGTTTTCCTTCTTTGTGGCTGAAATCAATCAGTTGATCACATTTTTATCCATTCATTCATTGATGGACATTTATGTTAAGATTTGATAGTAGTCAAGATTTCTATATCCTGACTATTGTGAATAATGCTGCAATAAATGTGGGAATACATATATTCATTATCCTATTTTTATTTCTTTTGGATAAATACTCAGAAGTTGAATTGATCATTTGGGAGATCTATGTTTAAAATTTTGAGAAAACTCTATGCTATTTTCTATAGTGGTTGTAGCAATTTACATTCCCACCAATAGTGGACAGAGTCCCCTTTTCTCTACATTTTGGTCAACAACTTTATACTTATTTTCTTTTTAAAAAGTTTTTAATATTTATTTATTTATTTAATTGTATTTTTAGGGTCACACCCGAGGCCTATGGAAGTTCTCAGGCTAGTGGTTGAATCTGAGCTACAGCTGCTGGCATACACCATAGCCATAATAACATAGGATCCAAGCAGCATCTTCAACCTACACCACAGCTCATATGGATCCTTAACCCACTGAGCCAGGCGGGGATCAAACCCATATCCTCATGGATACTAGTCAAGTTAGTTACCATTGAGCCATGATGGAAACTCCTTTTTTTCTTCTTCTTCTTCTTTTTTATTTTATGGCTACACTCATGGCATATGGAAGTTCCTGGGCCAGGAAGTGAATCTGAGGCACAGCTTCTACCTACACTGCAAATGTAGCAATGAGGGATTCTTTAACTTGCTGCACCAGGCAGGGGATGGAATCCTCTCCTCCACAGTGACCCAAACCACTGCAGTCAGATTCCTAACCCACTGAACCAGAGCAGGAATTCCTCTTGTCTTCTTGGTTATAGCCATTCTAACAGGTATGAGGTAATATCTCATTGTGGTTTTTATTTGCATTTCCGTGATGATTAATGATGTTGAGAATCTTTTCATATACCTATTGGCCATTTGACTGTCTTCTTTGGAAAAAAATATTCAGGTCTTCTACCCATTTTTTAATTGGATTGCTTGTGGTTTTGTTTAGTTGTAGGAATGCCTTATATATTCTGAATATTAGGCCTAGTCCAATAGATAGTTTGAAAATATTTTCTTCCTTTCAGAAGGCTGTCTTTTCATTTTGTTGATTGTTTCTTTTGCTATGCAGAAGTTTTGAAGTTTGATGTAATATCACTTGTTAATTTTTGCTTTTACTACTTGTGCTTTCTGTGTCACATTCAAAAAAAATTGTTGCCTAGACTTTTTGAATCTTAGCTTTCTTATCCTTAAAGCAACATGCAGAAAATAAGTTATAAATTGTAGAGTTTAAGAGCAAATGTTTTGATTTATATAACATTCCCATTCACCAAAGGCAAAAATTCATATGCTGTATCTTTATCATATCACCATTCCTCATAATACTATAAGAATCTTCATCATATTTGTTGTTATTGCCTAACATCCATATTTGGAGATACACTCACAATTTTAATTCACGTATCCTCAAATGGAAGCCAGAATCCATTTCCTAACTTTCTTTGAACATGGGTTCAGGCCTGTGATCTAAATTCTGCCTGTCAGATGAAATAGCATAAGACCTCAATGTAGGTGCTGATGCATCTGCACTTCTCCAGCCTCACCACTGCTATGCTGCCTTCTTTGATGACAAGTTTGCTTTGATCATTTAGAGGGAAGCCAGTTCTCTTCATGCTCATCTTGGTCGACCACCTTTCATTACTAGCAAGCCTACTACTAGAATCATAATCCATCATGTTCTGTGTGACTAATTACAAATTCAAACTTGAGAACACATATATGAGCAAAAACCTGGATTATGTGTGTGAGTATGGGATACATGGGTGTTAGAACAGGAGGAAAATAAGTCTAGCTCAGGCCAAGTTTATTTATTTATTTTTTGTCTTTTTTTTTTAGGGCCGCACCCACGGCTTATGGAGGTTCCAAGACCAGGGGTTGAATAAGAGCTGCAGCTGTCGGCCTACATCACAGCCACAGCAATACCATATCTGAGCAGTGTCTGTGACCTACACCTCAGCTCATGGCAACACTGGATCCATAACCCATTGAGCTAGGCCAGGGATTGAACCTTCATCCTCATGGTTATTAGTCAGATTTGTTTCCACTGAGCCATGATGGGAACTCCATAGATCAGGCCAAGTTTATTGATTTGAATGTGGTACCAGAGGAGTTCTGGACTGAACGTGAATTCAAGCAAGGGGAGATTGGTCATTCTTGGTTGAGTAGGATGAAAACTGAGTTACCATAGCCAACATTAAATGACATTAAAGTGCCATGCTTTGGTATAATGGAGAGAAAGGAATCTACAAATATAGGGAGAAAGATAGCAGCATTAGAGTAGATTCAATATGTTGAAAAAATTCCTTCCATTCCCCCTATCTTTCCACATGGAGGAAGCTCTGATTCACTTTTATTTTCACATTTCCACTTCTTTACTCTGTGTGAGGCACTCCCTGGACCATATTTATTTTGAAATGAATAAAATACACAGTAATTTCCATTGGTGGGAACTATGTCTAGTCACTTATGATAGAGCATGATAATGTGTGAAAATAGAAAATGTACATGTATGTGTAACTGGGTCACCATGCTGTACAGTAGAAAAAAAATTGTATTGTGGAAATAACTATTAAAAAAAAAAGAATTATACACCATGAAAAAAAAATTTCCATTGGAAGAGAGGTGTAGACTAGAGGACAGAGGGCCTCCTGCTGTCTGTTCCCTGTAGGAAAAAGAAAAATACTGGGTAATATGAGGGTATGAGTTGCATAGTCTTCACAGGGACCTCAAAACAGCTTTCTTCTGCCAGATGATCCTAACCCTGGGAGGGGTTGAGGGAGCAGTGGGTGAGACTGAGTATAAACAAAACTTTTATCTGTTCCTAACTATTACACAGTACAGTAATAATTCTGCATTTGATTACATATGTATCAGATTAACTTTATATACAAGCAGTTCAAAACCGATCATGTCATTCAGTTTTCCAGTTTCATCAGGTGAAAGAATATCTGATAATAACCTTTAGAAATGATTTCCATGAAATCTAACAGTCTCAATGGTTCTCAGGATCCCTTTACATACCTAGTCTAAAATATTTTGAGGACTCAAAGAGCTTTTGTTTATACAGGTTTATCTATTCATATTTACCAACGTAAATATGAATGTCGTGGAACACAAAAATGCAAAGGTAGGGAGTTCCCTTCATGGCTCAGTGGTAATGAATCCAACTAGTATACATGAGGATGTGAGTTCAATCCCTGAGCTAGTTCATTTGGTTAAGGATCTGGCATTTCCCTGAGCTGTGGTGTAGGTCAAAGATGTGGCTTGGACCTGGTGTTGCTATGGCTATGACGAAGACCGGCAGCTCGTACTAGACCCTAGTCCAAGAACTTTTGTATGCCACAAGTGCAGCCCTGAGAAAAACAGTACAAAATTACACACGCCATTAGCTGTCACAGAGGTGGTATTATCACACATCATATGCACAGAATGAAACTGAAAAAAGAAAATATATTGATATTATTATGAAAATGTTTTTGACCTTGTGGAAACATAAAAAATCTCAGTGACCACTATAAGAACAATTCGTCTAAATCATTTTCTCCCTTTTGAACCTCAGTATATTTATCATCTGAACTACACACCCTAACTTTTAAAGAAAAAGGAATATATATTTTGATTTCTCAATGAGGTTATAGCTCGTAGAGGGCGTATCTTTGTTTTTTATTTTCTCTCTGCTGTACAATAATAGACATCCAACCATCTCAGTTAATTTACTCTGTGTGCTCTTCTTTTAATACCATTATCAATTTGCCAATAAAATGAATATTGAAAACTATTTTAGTGACGTTGTTAACAGTTAATGAATATACCAGTCACATTAATAAGTCTATACATTTCATTTCTTATTGCCATTGTGAATTTGATTATTTTTAAAAATCAAGTGGTCTCCAAGAATACAAATTCCTAAAAACAATGCCATCGTATGCTGCAAAAGTTCAGTCTTTCTAGTCAATTTTTATTCTTAATCTGTTTCCTTTAAGAATAAACATCTTGGAAATTGGATTTTTACATTACTGAAAAAATAAATAAGAAACACTTTGTACTGACAGTGAAAAGACCTGCCTTTAACACAATAATTTAATGTCCTTTTTTTTTTTTTCTGAGCTTTGCCATGGGAACTTTGTTGTACAATTACTCAACTCTAAACACAGCTCTCTCAAGCATTTTCAGTCACTACTAAAGCCAAGTTTTTGAAGGAGTCATTTATCAAAATTACTAAGCTCAGGATGCTGAAATGGATTCATAAAAATTGCTATTATAATTTGGCCTAAATCTGTAGCTTTAGACACTCAGTGTGCATGGGGTTACATTAGTGAAAGCATTAACTAAAAACCTGGCCTCAAGTTAGAACTTGATAATAGCTTAAGCTGTATTATCTAGAATTAATTATAATAAAAGCTACCATATATTATGTAGCCTAATACAGTACATTGTAACAGATGAAGGCGCCTTGGGATGCAGCTCTCATCATACCCATTTCATAGTTGAGGATATGGAAGTTCAGAGAAGATGAGAATCTTAGCATTGTCACCCAGCATAAAAATGGCAGAATCAGAATTTGAACTCCTGTTTGCTTGACATTAAAGCTATGTTTTCTAATACATGCCCTCCTGCAAAGAAGTTTAATACATGCCCATCATCAAAGAAGTAATTTTACTGATCAGAAGTTCAGTTAATAGTAGCAAATAAACACAAATTCACAATGTCTATATTGCAACTAAAGTTTGTTACTCACTCATGTAGCATGTCCCTCATGGTTCAGCTGTGGGCTCTACTCCATGTTGTCCCTATTCAGAAATGCAACTTACCAGGTGTCCATCCCTTGGATTATCAATATCTGCTAGGACAGGGACAGGGGACATAGAGAATTGTGCACTGGCTATTTAAAGTCTTCAATTTTATTTGCCAAGGCAAATGTTTACACCAAACTTCAAGGGGATGGGGAAGTGCTGTTTTCCTGTATGCTGGGAAGAAGGAAAACTATAATCACAGTACTCTTTCAATGTTTGAGTCAAATGCCACTACTTCTCCAAATGTCAGTTCTTTTCATACTACTAGAAATAAAGAATAAAATTGTTGGTTTGTGATTAGGTTTGAGGTGATAGACAATTATACTTGAAATTGTATTTTTCTCCTTTAGAAATTTCAAAGATAATCTAGAAAATATTATAAAATATCCACAAAAATAGTTGTCACTGCTTATACCTCTAGTTTTTATTCACAAGTTTATATTATTTCAATATGATAATTATACATTGCGCAGACATTCTTAGAAATTATGGCTTGCCTTTCGAAAGAAGCTACAAATTTATTAGTCCTTCAAAGAAGAATAGGCTCATTGTGATTTAATGAATCCATCTTTTTTCATGTCTCCTTTCTCAGCCCTTAACCAACATCACTTCAGTCTCTATCCAAACTACCCCTCACTTCTTATCAAAGCTCACGAATCACTGTAACAGATAAGCTTTTAATCTACAAAAAAGGGAATCTCATTATATCCTTGAAGTAGTACTAGCTATGTTCATTCATTTATTGTAATTAGAGAATAAGTTATTGGGTTGAAGAGAATAGATAGGAAGTGGGGATAGCATAGAAAAGTCTCAGACTTTTTGCTTGGTGAATTGTATTAAAACCTGTTCCTCTTGTAACCACAGAGGTAAGGAGCTACAGAGCCCTGACAATCCATCACGTGATTACCTGTGGATACATTCACATGCAACTTTGAGGTGCACTCTATAGAAATGGTCTTTTTTAAGGGGCATAAAGACTGTTTTCATGCATGACTGTCTCCTCTACCATCACTTTTGAAAATCATCATCAATGACAAGCAGTTGGTATCTAATCACTAGAGTAGATATTTGAGAGTCAGCCCAAGCAGAGCCCCTGTCCCCAAAAGTCACATATTGGTCCACTGTTTCAAAGAGGCTGTCACATCCTGCTGCACAGGGGAATCCAAATAAATAGATCCACTTCAGCCTCTTGTAAAAGGATGGGTGGAGGCCAACCCAAAAAGCAGTGTCTGCTGTGGGAACTTGTTATCTAAATGTACAGAACCTCCTACCAAGGCCAGCATATAGGTGAGTCATTCCAGGCACTCTGTTAATGGCATAGACCAAGATTTATGGTAGATACAGAATTTAACTTGTAGTGAGAGATATATAGGTTAAAAATTAGCTGGTAAAATAATGGCATTTCTGAAATCAAAAAGAGTACTACTATCAAATACTTTTATCTTTTAGATAGAAGATAGGATCTATTTTAACAATCTTCTTTATATGAAATAGATGCTACCTTTATTTAGTTCCTTTGGACAGATTGGCTTGACAGCCAACAAAGCTTGAGCAGACAACACAGCATTGTGATTCCCCACCATCCACTCAGGAACACCATTGGCACATCATACAAACATCTTGATTTCTGGGTTCCCTCTCGTTGGTATCTCAGTGTCTCTAAAACTGCTACTCGGCTGAAGTCAGTTATTTTCTACTAGTCCCTATCTGTCTTTTATGGCTCTATGCTCTTCCATAAAGAGGCTGTGTCCTTCAGTGACTACAGCTAACAGGAACAAAATAAAATCTTGAAGAAAAAAACTGCCAGCACCCTGACAATTATTCTGCCACCACTCATATCTGCAACTTCCCTTCTTGCCAAAATTATATTATCGACTGTCTCTTCCACTTGCTGGCTACCAGCATCTCTGAAGTTCTTAAAGAGTGCCACCTCTTCTCTGCCCTAAATAACTTGTTCTCTCTCCTCCAAGTGACTGCTCCCCAACTTTATGACCCCATTTTTAAGTCTAGGGAAAATTGCTAAGGATGAGGCTTTGAACAACACCATAGTGTATTGGAACATCACTTTTCCCTGTAGTTTCTATACCCCAGAATAAGTTCTTTAAATCTCTCATGGTGAACTCTTGCCAAATTGTCTCTAGCGATTTAGACATATTTGTTGTCTTTTTTACTTAGATTTCATATTTTTTCTGAGATAGAACACATTATTATTACAAAAATCCCCATTATTTTTTCTCCTAGGAGAGCCTTCACATGCAAATGAAAAACCTGAATGATTGTTCTATATCATTGTGTTTTCAAGGTAGGTTTTCAATTATATAATTGAATGTAATACTCTAGAAGCATTTTTATAATTACCATGTTTTTAAATAATGAATGAATACCTGCCCTCACTTACTCAGCTACTTTACCATAAACTTCCCAAATTTTCTCATTATTTTACCATAGTCAAGAAACAACATTCTAATGCGCACCTCTAGGCTCTGAAAGCTGTATTTCCCACTGTTCTAAAAGTAACAGATACATCATAGCTGTAAAACTATTTTTTATTTTTTGGATTGGTGAAACACGGGAACTGTTAAACAATTGCCATGTTATAATTAAGGGGGTGGAAAAAAGGCAATGGTCAATACTACATACGAAGTACTTAACGTGTCTATTCAGTCTTCCTAAGAACCCCCACCAGCCTAAATGAAGCAAGGCAAAATGAAAATAGCAAAAGCTAAAATCATGGGTCTCCACACTTTGTGTTCTAAGGCTTGTCTATTTCATTCTTCTGTTTGGTCTGAATCTTGCTTGTCAAGAAACAAACAAATAGGGTAATACTACTTTACATGCAGCCCTTATCTCCTTTTCATTTGCTTTGCGTCTCCTTATACCATTTCTCAAAAGCCAGTGGTAGGGAATGTTGCCATAAGCTGTTAATTGAGAGCTAATTAAAATTTCAAGTGCCAATTGGAAGTCTCATGTTTCCTTATTTCTTTGTTTATTCATGAATAGAAAATATATGTTGGAAGTAGTTCATTTTCTTGGTCACTAACTGGGGACAGCACAGTTAGTGAACTATCAGCTTTCAAGAAATAGGAGTCCTCAAGATCTCATACTGGTTTCATTTAAAATCCAGTTGTCAGGCTTACCCAGCTCAGTTGTAAACTTCACCGGAATGTGTCCAATTTATTATTTTAACTGATCTATCAGGGCTAATTGTAATCAAGGGTAGCTTTGTGTGCCTACTAAGTGTTAATTGCTACCAATAGTTTTGGTGGTAATTGAATTTGGGAATAAAATCTAGGATAAACTGTCTTTGTAAGTACACAAAGCCTCAGATGCAGTGGTTCATTGCTCTACAGCCCTTCAGAATCCTTAGCTCCTGAGGGGTTTGGCTGGTTTTGGCCCTTCTAAGGTATATCAGTAGCTCTCTCAACTGTGACTCGTGCCCTGCCTTTTAACAGCTTTAAGTGGTTGATGCTGATGGCTTTGCAGTCTTGCAATTCTCCTAGCAGGGTTTGGCACCTTATACTAATTTAAACACAATGTACTTTGAAAACATACATAAATTAAGGCTATAATTCCATCTCTAGTCTTTGGGATGTGTTGCTTGTCAACTTTTCAAAAAGCAAATGGTTGATGTAAGGCATTCTAGCAGACTGGGTCAGAGTATTTCCTCCCTCTGCTTTCCAACTGTCTTGGACCTTCTACCTTTAATCCACCCATTGCCCTTTTCTTACCCTACATTCACACCCTCAACCTGAAATTCACAGTCCTTTTTTGCTTATCTTTTAGCTCCTCCTTTTTTCTCTTTTTGTTTTGTCTGATTTATGGCTTGGTTCTCAGAGCTGAAAATGGCCACAGTTTCACCCTGGTATTTTTCCATTTCACATACATATAAGGAAAAGGGACAGGAGGTGATTTTCCTGAGTAAAGGACTCAGGGATACTGAGTATTCTTTTTGTTGTTTTCATCTCAATGAAAAGTCAGTGATAAGTGTTTCATTGGTAACAAATTTTTGAGAATTAAGAAAACATGGGGAGGAGTTCCCATTGTGGCACAGCAGAAACAAATCCGACTAGTATCCACGAGGGTGTGTGTTCCATCCTTGGAACTATGGTGTAGGCTGCAGATACAACTCGGCTCCTGTGTTGCTATTGCTGTTGCTGTGGTGTAGGGTGGCAGCTATAACTCTGATTTGACTCCTAGCCTGGGAACTTCCATATGTTGTGGGTGCGGCCCTAAAAAAAAAAAAAAAAAGACATGGGGAGAGATGCAAAGAAAACCCTTTTCTTTTGAGTGTCAGTTGGGCTGGTTACTTTCTTACCTGAGGCAGGACCTACTACCACTATGTAAATGAATGAGTGGGAGTCAGAAAATGAGATGGAACTTATTTTATGGAGGAATATTGGTCTTACTGAATATCTCAGATTCTCTAGAACTTACTCAATGGGGAATGGTTGTTTCCAGGCAGCCAAGGTAGCTGTTCATGACATTTGATTCTGAAATTCAGAAATAGTAGTTTTTTGTTTGTTTGTTTTTTGTTTTATTTTCCCACTGTACAGCAAGGGGGTCAGGTTATCCTTACATGTATACATTACAATTACATTTTTTCCCCCACCCTTTCTTCTGTTGCAACATATCTAGACAAAGTTCTCAATGCTATTCAGCAGGATCTCCTTGTAAATCTATTTTAAGTTGTGTCTGATAAGCCCAAGCTCCTGATCCCTCCTACTCCCTCCCCCTCCCATCAGGCAGCCACAAGTCTCTTCTCCAAGTCCATGATTTTCTTTTCTGAGATGTTCATTTGTGCTGGATATTAGATTCCAGTTATAAGTGATATCATATGGTATTTGTCTTTGTTTTTCTGGCTCATTTCACTCGACAGATGATTGGATTCGGAAGATGTGGTATATATACACAATGGAATACTACTCAGCCATAAAAAAGAATGACATAATGCCATTTGCAGCAACATGGATGGAACTAGAGAATCTCATACTGAGAAATGGTATTTTTTGTTAAACCTCTATGAGTGTAGGAAATATCTGTATTGCATACAACTTAGATCAAAATTTTTAAGTAAGTTGTTGCATTATTATGCCTTGCTTTCCACTGAAGACCTAGATTGTATAATGACTGAATTTAGGGAATATTGCAATGACCACCAGAGACCTTTAATGGCTCACTTATGATTTACTGAGTTTTGAATGCCATACCAACACTACAAAAGAACTGTTATATCTAATAAGCAGGACTATGAGTAGTAAAGTTACTCGTAATTCCATAGAAAAGGGACTGAAAAAAAAAAAAAACCAGCTTCAAGCTTCTCTGTTCCTAAACCAACTGAACAGGAAAGCATATAATAAAGGGTAATATTTTCATGTTCTTCATAAAGCGACTCTGTCCCTTTCAAAATGAATCCTGAATCCTAATAAAACCACTGACTCCAAAACATTGGTTTGCCATCTCATCCTTCATGGTCTGAACCACCCCCTTGTTACTACCTCTATAACAGTGAAGATTAAGGGTTTAAAAAGTGTTTTAGTGACTTTGTTCAATAATACGGGGGCACTTTATAAGCAATGAAGCATCCCTGCCTGGGTGGCAGTGCTTATTCCCTTGATATAAAAGTGTTCCCTGATGAACCTCTCAAAATAATAAACACTGTGCTTTGCTTCCCTCCCAGCCCCCTTTTGTTGGCTGTTTGTTGTTCCTAATTGCTAGCAATGTTGTCACTTACGGGAAATAAAAGTGCATATTAGCGAGTTCCTCTTCCATTCTGCAGGGATTCCATCCCACTTTAACATTCTTTCAGACAATAAGCGAACCTGACTTTCTGCTACTACTGTGGCACTTTTAGTAGCGATTTAAGCATCTGTAGAAGAAATAAGTTCTAACGGGTGCGAGAATAGCAATTTATGTATTTTAGGTAGGATTTATGAATTTCAGGTCTGGTTCTTAAATTACTTGGAGAGTGTGTGTGTGTGTGTGTGTGTAGGAAAACATTTGAACACGATGTTATGCAGAGAAAGAACACAACTTCAAGAATTATTACCATATTGTCACATAACAATGGTACCTGTATTTAATCTTAAACTAATTTTTAAATTTCTATAGGCAAATTGTAAACCTTTTTGCTCTGATGGAACATTTCACAGCAAAAAAAAAAAAAAGGAAGAAGAAGCACAAATGTTTAATATTTCAATAACATGCTGAATTTTTAAAGATAGAGGCTTTTGTAATGACTGTTAAGCTAATCTAATGGCAGTCTGGTAACTGGCCTACTTTGAATAATAATTGAACAAACTGTATAGCAACCAGCCAGAAATCTTATTTAATCATCAAGTCAAAACTTTCTGAACATTTAGTACTGGGCCATCAATTATTTACAGCTAGAGTTACTTAGAAAGTTCTCAAACCCAGAAGAGACAAGAAATAAAAATACCTAAAATTCAGTAAATTTTTTTTTTTACTGAAAGCCACAGGAGGGCTATAAACTCTTCATTTGGTGTTTCTCTGGAATCACTTGAAGTTATGAGAATACGGCTCACCTCACCTTTTCCCCTAAATACGTAAGATAAGATCCAGTGATTTTTTTTGTTTAACTTACTGAAGTTTAACTTACTAATTTTGACAATAATTGCAGTTTCATTATTATCACTATCACATTGCAAACCTAACACAGATGCTTAAAAAATACACTAGGAGATCATAAGAGAGGTGAAGAGATGACACTGATAGCTAACAGTCAAATGCAAAATAAATAAATAAATAAAACAAAGACAAAATGTTAGAATTAAGAGTGCTCAAAAGCTAGAACCAGGGTACAAAGTAAGATAGTTAAATTTGTCTTGGTTGCCCTTCAATAACTCCTATTAACTATCTTCATGCTAATAGGTATTCAGGTGTAAGATTAAATGTTTGTTTAATTTAATTTTACAAGTTCTTATTTAAAAGGTAGAAAACTTTTTTTGCAAATGAATTTTCTAGTTTTTCTTGGCTCCTCCTTATATATTCCAGTTCCTTTCTAAAGGAATTTGCATTACTGTTCATATCCACTCTTAATTCCTTCAGTATACCTCCCTTTTGGACTCCATGTCTGTCAGACTGCAGAGGTCTGTTTCATTGTTGCCTGCTTTAGGTGAATTCTCCTTTTCCTTTAACTGGGAATGGTTTCTGTGCTTCTTCATCTTGCTTCTGCTTTTCTTTTTCTGTGAGTTCGGGGAAGCCAAACTGTAGTCTTGTAAGGCTACTTCTAAGCAAGAATACCTCTTTGTATTTTTGGGGGGTTACTATTTATTTTTGGTGGGGGAGTTTGAATATTTGCTGTCTCTTTCTTCAGTGTGAGCAGGCTGTTATTCCTAGGATGCTCAGTGTATTTTCAGGGAGAAGGAGGCAATGGGTAGGGCCAGCAATCACTGTCTGGTCGTTGGGCTCTCAATAGCAGCAAGGGCCTGCAGGAAGGTGGCAGAGGCTACTCCTAGTTGCAGGGCCCAGGGAAGTGGTCATAAGCTCTAGGCATATCTTCAAGGTGACCAGAACATTTGGCAGTAGCAACAGCAGGGTGTGTGAGTTCCCAGGGAAGTGAGAACAACAACAGGTTGTGTTTGATTGCAATGCCCTCCTCTGAGTGATTGTGACCATGTAGCACTATCCACAATAGCCAAGACATGGAAATAACCCAAATATCCATCAACAGATGATTGTACTAGGAAGATGTGGTATATGTACACAATGGAATACTACTCAGCCATCAAAAAGAACAAAATACTGCTATTTGCAGCAACATGGATGAAACTAGAGACTCTCATACTGAATGAAGTAAGTCAGAAAGAAAAAGACAAATACCACATGATATCACTTATATCTGGGATCTAATATACAGCACAAATGAACCTTTCCACAGAAAAGAAAATCATGGACTTGGAGAATAGACTTGCGGCTTCCCCAGGGGGAGAGGGAGGGAGTGGGAAGGATCGGGAGCTTGGGGTTAATAGATGCAAACTATTGCCTTTGGAATGGATTAACAATGAGATCCTGCTGTGTAGCACTGAGAACTATGTCTAGTCACTTATGATGCAGCATGATAATGTGAGAAAATAGAATGTGTACATGTATGTGTAACTGGGTCACCATGCTGTACAGTAGAAAAAAAATTGTATTGGGGAAATAACAAAAAAATTAAATAAAAATAAAAAGGTAGAAAGCTTTTAAACTCCATAAGAATAAACCCCTATTCTAGCATTCGAGGCTTATAAAGGTAATGGGGTTGATATTTGCAGCTCTGGGCCTTCTCAGTGTCCTTCAAAGCATGGCCCACAGCTGTCTGCACATTTGAAGACTTCTGTGATGTGAAGAGCCAACAAAGTGTGATCAGGAGGAGCATAAGAAGAAATCCTGGATGGAGGATTTGTTATTTCTCACAGCTGTGAGAACTTGTATTTCCTTTACCTCTATGAACCCTAGCTTTCTCATCTGTGTGTGTCAAGAACAATAATACCCATTTTGCTGACTTCACAGTCTTGTGAGGGTTATGTGCTGCTGTTGAACAGGACACTTAAAGTCTGTATCTAAACCAAATGTCTCATTGAACTCTGCATTCCCATGTTTATGTAGGAAGGAAGGCCATGGATATTGCCTTTGAATTTTAGAGAAAAATTATTGGTTGTGGCGAACTAGATCAGGTTAACTCCCACGGGGATCCCTTCTCTGTTTTTATTCCAATGAATATTTGATCATGCTGACAGGGAGCCTAAGCCTTCGTTTTCTGTCTTTACATTTGGTGCTGATACTATTAGGATGATTGCAACAATCCTCTGATCAGAAGGGGTTGAAAGAAGCTGAGAATGTTTAGCTTGGAAAAGGGAAGACCAGGATGATACATTGAGATAGAAATTATAGTTTGGGTTCTCTCGAGAAGCAGAACCAAGAGAATATATAGGGACACACAGATAAGTGGATGAAGATATTTATTATAGGAATTGACTCACAAGTCAATTACAGAGGCTGAGAAGGCCCACAGTTGGCTCTCAGCAAGCTGGAGAACCAGGAAAGCTGTTGGTGTAATTCTGCTGAGTAAGGCTTGAGAGCTGGATGGTGGGGCTACAGGGAGAGGTACTGGTGTAAATCACAGAATCCAAAGGCCTGAGGACCAGCAGCCCTGTTATCTGAGGGCAGGAGAAATGTCCTAGTTCAAGGAAAGAGAGAATTATCCCTTCCTTGGCCTTTTCGTTCTGTTTGGACCCTTGACAGATTGGATAATGCTTGCCCATACAGGTAAAAGGGGACTGACTTTATTCAGTCTATTGATTCAAATGCTAAGCTATAATGTTTTCCAGAAACATCCTCACAAAGCCTCCCAGAAATAATGCTTTACTAACTATCTGGATATCTCTTAGTCCAGTCAAGTTGATGCAGAAAATGAACCATTACAGATGTTATCAAATGTTTGAATTCCTGTCACATGAAGAGAGATTTATCTAAGGTCCCCTCTACCTCATTATATTCTGTATTCAAGTGGCTAACTCGCAAAAAGTCTTTTTTTTCCCCCTGAGGTGGCTTAATTGACATTGACTAGAATATACCTCTTTAATATGTAATTGATGGAGTGGTGGTATCTGCTTCTGTGTTTGTCCAAAATCCTTTTGAAAATGCTAATATGCCTGAGATGTAGTTGCTCTGTCTTTAAATTCCAAGATAACATAAAGCCATGGAAAGTTTTCAAAAATAAATGGATAAGGGTAGGTCAAGAAAAGTTCAAGGAGACATTTTTTGGTGGGGAAAAACATAAAGCTTATGATATTCTACCCCATAGTGTCCAAAAATCTGGTCCCATGCTGCCAGCTTCACAGATGTTACTTTTGAGGAAGATGGATGCCACTGGCAGTTTGGTTCCAAAAATGTAATTTGAGACTTTAATTGGCATTCCTAATGTGCTACACAGTTTAATCATATGGAAAAAGAGGTGTTTCTTGAATTTCCGGTCCACAGAGTATTCACGTTATGTTGAATGTTTAAAAGGTCTTTTTTTTCTCTTTTGTTTGGAGAAAATTATAAGACATTCTTTGTACTACCTTTTGTGTTTGTGTGTGGTAATCTTAATTAGTAATTTTTTAGTGTACAGCATTACTAGGAAATGCCTGGAACTTTTTTTTTTTTTTGGTCTTTTGTCTTTTTAGGGCTGCACCCATGGCATGTGGAGGTTCCCAGGCTAGGGGTCTAATCGGAGCTGTAGCTGCCAGCCTACGCCAGAGCCACAGAAACACGGGATCTGAGCCGCATCTGCGACCTACACCATAGCTTAAGGGCAATGCCGGATCCTTAACCCACTGGGCGAGGCTAGGGATCGAACCCGCATCCTCATGGATGCTAGTTGGGTTGGTTACCACTGAGCCAAGACGGGAACTCCTGGAGCCCCTATTTTTTTAACAGTGTCTTTTTGCAGTGATGTGAAGTTATTATTCTCTTGAGGAGAATTTTAATTCCAACATAGTAAATCTTAAAATGAAGACGTCTAAGGAAAAATATTAACATATTTCATGTCTATTTGGAATGCTTTTTATAGTCCTTTCTGGAAATGCACACACAAACCTAGAAAAATTACCCAAGTGTGGTACACATCTCTATGTATATGGACATTATATGTTAGTTATTCTAAATTATAACTTGATCCATTCGGGGAGTTTCAGTTAAAATGATTGATTGGAATGGCAAGTCAATGCTCTGTCTAGTTATCTCACAGATGTAACTTATGCAGACTTTAGAAACTGCAAATTAATTTTTTTTCATGGGGAAAAATTACTTTAGGTTCATTTTACTTCAGGCGTTTCCTGATGCAGCCATAATTTGAGTGCAGTGAAATATGGCTTAGTGAGGCTCACTTTGATGAAATTCCTGCAAAAAGGTAAATTTGATAAAGGACATTCCAAGGTGGGTCTTGATAGGCCAAGTGAAACTCATTCATACAATGAAGGCCCAAACTGCTGCCTCTTCTATTTTTCACATAAGAAATTTCTGTATTTTAAAGTTTTATACAACCAAAACACAGTGTTTAGCTCACATACTCCCCCTGCCCCATTTTTCTGTTAACGAAGTGCATATGAAGTAGCTTGTTTCCTGTTCAATAGGAATAGTAGCAATTCATGGAGTCCCTGCTGCTGACCTGCAGTCACTCAATTAGAGCTTCTAAATAATCATATTGAGACCTGTATAACATTGGCTAATTATCATACGCAGTTCAATTTTCTGGTATTAGATTCTAAAGCTTATTTTTCTCAGAAAACTGTAATCAGGAAGACCACACTTAGGGGAGTTTGTGGCTCAGTGGTAACAAAACTGACTAGCATCCATGAGGATGTGTGTTCGATCTCTGGCCTGGCTCTGGGGGTTAAGGACCTGGTGTTACCATGAGCTGTGTTGTTAGGTCACAGATATGGCTCGGATCCCACATTGCTGTGGCTGTGGCATGGGCCTGCAGCTGAGGCTCCAATTCATCTGATTTGACCCCTGGCCTGGGAACATCAAATGCCTCAAGTGCGGCCCTAAAAAAATTTTTTGAAAAAAGACCATTCTTAGGGTTATTCTGAATTCAAATATCCCTCTTGCATTTTCTTAAATCCTGCCCCATTGCCATTATTAACTTGGCCAAGGGTAAACATTATTCCGATTTCTAACAGAATAGATTGGTTTTGTCTCTTTAGAAGGTTTGCATGAATGGACTTGCAGATACTGTTTCTGGTTCCTTTTGCTCAAAACTAGGTTTATCAGGAGTTCCTGCTGTGGCACAGTGGGTTAAGGATTTATTCTTGCTGCAGCTGTGGCAGCTGCATCTTGGATTTGATCCCTGCCCTGGGTTTGTGATATTTACCCAGAGTTTTGTGCATGGTAGTACATCTTCCATTTTATTGTTAATTCCATTGTGCGAATAGGCCACAATGTATCCACTCTGTTGATGGGATGTTGTCCCCCTTCCACCTTTGGCTATTATAAATAGGGCAGCTACAACCCTTCAGCATTCATTTTTATTAGGACCAGAGTGGAATGGAGTTGCTGGATAGTAATGTATTCATGTTTCAGCTTTAAAGATACTGTCACAGAGTCTTATTAAGCAGCTCTACCAATTTCCACTTGTACCAGCAGTCTATGAGAGTCTGAGTTTCTCCACAGGCTAACAGTGGTTATTTTCTGTACTTTTCATTTTCACCAACCTAGTGGCTATGTAGTAATATCACATTGTGGTTTTACCTTATATTTCTTTATGACTAATGCAGTTGAGCACTTTTTGTGTACAGTTAGCATACAGTAAGGTCATTTGGATATTTTCTTTTTTTTCTTTTTTTTTTTTGTCTTTTTGCCATTTCTTGGGCCGCTCCTACGGCAAATGTAGTTTCCCAGGCTAGGGGTCTAATCGGAGCTGTAGCTGCCAGGCTACGCCAGAGCCACAGCAACGCGGGATCTGAGCCGCATCTGCTACCTACACCACAGCTCATGGCAACGCTGGATCCCCAACCCACTGAGCAAGGGCAGGGATCGAACCCGCAACCTCATGGTTCCTAGTCGGATTCATTAACCACTGCGCCACGACGGGAACTCCAGGATATTTTCTTTTTTTTTTTTTTTCTCTCAAATAGGATATTTTCTTGTATGGAGTATCTGTAAACTTTAGCCTCTTTCTCCGTTGGATTATTCTGATCTTTTCTTATTGATTTGTAAGAGATAGTTAATATATTTCAGATATGAATATTTTGTCAGGTGTATGTATTATGAATATCTTTCTCCTGATGAGTTGCCCCATTATGAGTTGACTTTTCACTCTTGATACTAGCTATAAGAAAATAAGTTCTTAATTTCAATGTAGTCTAAATCATTTTTAATATAATGGTTACTGTTTGTTGTGTCCTGTTTCAGAAAATATTTGCCTATGTCATTACAAAGTTATTGCACTGTATTTGTCACTGAAAGCTTTATGGTGCTTCCTTTCATATTTATATATGTATCCTTCTGGACTCAATGTTTATATAAGGTGGGGAGTCAAGATTAACTTTTTTCTGGTGGATTACAGTTGATTCAATACTGTGCATTAAGTAGATTATCTTTCCTCCAGTGTCCTGTGTTATACCTTTGTCACACATTAGATGACTATGTTAATACCATGTATTGTATGAATGTATATATGTAAGTATATATACTACATATAATTTTTTAATTATAGATTCTGCTTTCTTCTTTTGGTCAGTTGTTTATCTAATGCCACTAACACACTGTCTTAACTGTCATATTTTATAAAAATTTTTCTTCTCTGATAGATAAATCATCCAGTTTTGTTCTTTTTTAAATTTAAATTTTCTTGACTTTTTTTTGCTTTTTTTTTCTTTTAGGGCTGCATTTGCAGCATATGGAAGTTCCCAGTCTAGGGGTCAAATCAGATCTGTGCAGCTGATGGACACAGTCACAGCCACAGCAACATGGGATCCAAATGGCATCTGCAACTTACACCACAGTTCATGGCAATGCCAGATCCTTAACACACTGAGCAAGGCCAGGGATCAAACCCATGTGCTCATGGATACTAGTTGGGTTGGTGACTCACTGAGTCACAGCAGGAACTCCCTCCTTGCCTATTCTTGACTTCTGCTCTTCCATACAAATTTTAGGATCAGATTTTCAATTTCCACAAAAAAACCTTGGAAGGATGTACTCGTATGCATTGAATCCAAAGATCGGTTAATTTAATATTGAGTCTTCCGATCCATGAACATGTTATACTTTCATTATTTGTTTTCCTTAATTATTCTCATTTTTTAAAAAATTTTCAGAATAAAGATTTGGTTAACTTTTAAACATGTTTTCAATGCGTGCAAGATCCCCCCAGTAGTTGACCCTTTATTGTTGTTAAAACAACAACAATAAAAACTAAAATAAGTTATGATCTAGATAAAAGAATTGGTTTTAGTTTTAGCTTTGCTCCTAAATTGCAAGGAAGTCCTAAACAGTCCTCAGTCTCCTCAGCTATAAAACTACATCAAATCTGAAATCTTGCCCAGCTCTATGATTTTAAGTATATAAATTTGGGAAATTTATGTGATGCTGGGAAAGTTCATGGATGTTGTTTTGTGAGGTATGGAAAAACTGGAGATACTTCTTAGTAAATAAAATAGGACAGGAGTTCCCGTTGTGGTTCAGCGGGTTACCAACCCAACTAGTATCCATGAGAATGTGGGTTTGATCCTGGCCTTGCTCAGTGGGCTAAGCATCCAGCATTGCTGTGAGCTGCACCATAGGTCAATCTGGCCCAAAAAAGAAAAAAAAAAAAAAAAAAGGACTATACTTTTTCATTCCAGGTCATCTGTATTGCCTTATCTGTGTCTAAACATGACAGAAACATAATGAGGCCTGGGTTTAATATCAGAATAACATGTGTTTTCAATGGTCCCATTAAATTACTCACTTACCAGGTCCACACCTGAATGACAGTGGCATATGGCATTTATTGAAGTGTATTATATAAATATAAATATAGAGTGATAAAAATATGGGATTCAAAATTTACCATAAGGACTATTAAGTCTATTTTTGTTGTTTAAATCTATTTTTTAGATGATTATTAATTGTTGCTGTGAGACTAAGATCTCAAGCTAAGAACTAAGGTTTGGAAATAGTTTGCACTTGTCAATTTCAAATTTTGATATTTTATCCTCAGTGCAGAACTACTCCAATCACTGGGAGAAAGACAGCCTCCAAATAAAAATGGAGAACAGATTCCTTGGCTAGTGAAGAGACTAAATGTATATTTGTGTTGTTTTAAATACTGTACTTTACCATGGTATGTGTTAGCAACTGTTGACACTCCCAGTGCTAATAAATAGTGATAGAGTCTGGTGCTGCTCTTTGAAATGAATAGAATACTCTTTTTTTTCCCATTTTAGAAAAAAGAAATATATGAGTCCTTGAATTAATCTGATTCTCTACAGAGGCAACACAATGAGTAGTAGATCTCAGGAAAATTTATCATTCTAAGTTTTTCTGGACTGAAAATATCACTAGATTGTATGTGAATTTAGATAAATTCATATTTGATAATTCCAGAGTAGATCTTTAGGTGGAGTTTAAGCATACATCCCTAAATTTTTGAGACAAACATTATAAAGAAGGCTAATAACACCTTGTTCCAATGTCTTTCGAATCACATTTAGTAGTTTTGAATCACCTAACTCAGGTGAGCATGTGAATGTGTGCATTAATTATATTGAAAGAAAAGGAATAGAACATTATGTATTAAAGTCTTGTTTTGGAGCAGTTATCACACTTGGTATTGTAAAGGGTTAATCAATTGGGAGGCATGGGATTAATTTTGGGGAAGATCCATTTTTATGTTGTATTATAACCATAAACTCTACCTTAGCACCTTCTAGGCTTGAAAATGAGTGCAATGGCTGAATCAAGGTCCATGTAGGAGAGTACAAATGTTTCTTCTATATTGAGAAAATAATTAAAAGTACATATTTTCTATTAGTAAATGAAGAGGACTATATTCATGTAAGAGAAACTCATACCATTGAGGAGTCTGCAAATGGGTATTAAAACATGTGCAAAAATTGTGGTTGCTTATCCAAGTAGTCCTTCCTTTATTACTAAACAAACTGATTATTTTTTAGGAAAGTAGGTAGAGCACTGAATTTTTAGAAAGGTGGATTTGGCCTCCATACTTAGTTGGAATGGACATGTGACCCTATACCAGCCTATGAAATATAAGGGAATATTTGTTAGTTGCAACCTCTGGAGTTTTTCCTCCCTAGTAAAATTATAGAGACAGAGAAGTTGTTTCTCAGCTGTGGCCACTCTCCTATTCTTTCTTTTAAGGTGTTGTGTTGCTTTGGAGTTGTAATAGCTATATTATATCCATGAGGCAAGAAGCATAAGGATAAAAGTTCAACATGTAGAAATGATCAAAGGGGAAGAATGGAAGATGTTGGGAAACTTGAATTATTGAGGAGATGAACCAATGTTAGCCACTACTTACTTTCATAGCTCTTCTAATGCAAAGAAAAATGAACCCTCTTTTGATTAAGCCATGAGTTATTATGGGCGAAAGCAATCCTACCAAAAAAGTGTAAACATTATTGGGTTGTAGATAATCTATCCTCTTCAGCCATATTCACTGATGTTTATTAGTATATGCAAGAAATTGAGCTAGTGAAGTTAGCCCTTCCCTTAAAGTTCTATAAATTTCAAGAGGGGGGGCTTTATGTCTGTTTATTCACATTCAGCTCCTAGTACAGTTCCTTACAGGTAAAAACATTTCAATAAGTATTTGGAGAATGATTTTCTTTAAGCCACAGTGATATGATCAGTTGGGTGCAGCTCCTCTTTTTCTTTTTCTTTTTTTTTTTTCCCTTTTCTAGGGCTGCTTCCTCGGCATAAGGAGGTTCCCAGGCTAGGGGTCTAATCAGAACTGTAGCTGCCGGCCTACACCAGAGCCACAGTAACGCGGGATCCAAGCCACATCTGGATCCTTAACCCACTGAGCAAGGCCAGGGATCGAACCCACAACCTCATGGTTCCTAGTCGGATTCCTTAACCACTAAGCCATGACGGGAACTCCCTCTTTTTCTTAATTATCCCTTCTCACATCCAGTATTCATATGCATACACATTTGCACATGCATGTTTCTGTTCTTTATAAAAGGGTTAATTCCAGCAACCTTGCAATTCAGCTCCTTTCACTGAAAACTTTTAGAATGAGTATTATTAAGTCTCAAAAGTAGTTTCCTCTCTTTGTAAGGCATTTACAGCTGCTATTGAGCAAATGGTTATTGGCAATAACATGGTGGTCTAAAGTGGAAGCCACTGCAGGAATGTAGTGGTAAAGTGCTCATTTCATAGCAGGTAAACTTGTGGAGTAAGACTTAATGCAAGTTAAATCATTTTGAGTAACACAAGAGTATGAACTTGGGACCTCCCATGGATTGTCCAGCAGACTGGTGGTTTAAAATATTGTAATCCCCTCCTCTATGCAACAGCATTCTCTTTCAGATTGCTGAATTCATCTTAGAGAAATCTCTTTTCATTTCTTCAGTGTCTACACGTTCTTTCTTCTCAGAAAGGCAGTCAAGTTGTTTGATTGTCTCAGATACTCTGGCACAGCCCAGGACCATGTTGGGTAACTATTTCCTTGCCTAGGAAGATGTTGTTTAAGTAACAAAGTCTTGTATTGCCTTATGCTATGCATTTCAGAAACCATGTTTGAAATACTTCAATTAAGTTTACTGGACTCTCCTGGCCCTTACGTGCCTCCCAAAAATGTCTTTGTTTTTTATTCTGTACTTATAGGTTTACTACTCGGCCTTATAAAATATTTACCAGGAAGAGATCTTAATTTTCAGTATCATAATGTATTATAATTAATGTGCCTTCACACAGATGATTGTTTCCCTTTTTCTCTCATGGGTTAACCCCTTGTGATGAACTCCACTAGAAAAATCATAGCTGCTTGTGAGAAAACAAAAAGACAGTCACTGAAATTGTAATGATTTTAACATATTGACTTATCAAAACACAGCTTTGCCAAGTCTGGGCTCCTGAATTTACAGTAGATAAGCAAGACTGGAGTGGAAACTAAATGAACATAAACAGGGACTAAGAGATAGATTGACACACAAGAGTAGCTTGCTTAATCTGCAGGCTCTGTGAATAGCCAAGTGCCATGCACATCTGAGAACATCCTAAAGACCAATGAATTTGGTTACAAAAAGGTTGAATCCTAGCCAGTAATTTGTGCTGCTGATTTTTTTTTCCCTCTGTACAGCATGGGGACCAAGTTACACATACATGTATACTTTTTTTTCCCCTCCCATTGTTCTGTTGCCATGTCAAGTATCTAGACATAGTTCTCAATGCTACACAGCAGGATCTCATTGTAAATCCATTTGAAGGGCAATAGTTTGCATCTGATAACCCCAAGCTCTTGATCCCTCCAACTCCCTCCCTCTCCCATCAGGCAGCCACAAGTCTATTTTACAAGTCCATGATTTTCTTTTCTGTGGAAATATTCATTTGTGCTGGATATTAGATTCCAGTTATAAGTGATATCATATGGTACTTGTCTTGTCTTTCTGACTTATTTCACTCAGTATGAGAGTCTCTAGTTTCATCCATGTTGCTGCAAATGGCATTATGTTGTTCTTTTTTATGTCTGAGTAGTATTCCATTGTGTATATATACGACATCTTTCTAATACAATTGTCTGTCGATGGACATTTGGGTTGTTTCCATGTCCTGGCTATTGTGAATAGTGCTGCAATGAACATGCAGGTGCATGTGTCTTTTTTAAGGAAACTTTTGTCCAGATAGATGCCCAAGAGCGGGATGGCAGGGTCATATGGTAGTTCTATGTATAGATTTCTAAGGTATTTCTATACTGTTCTCCATAGTGGCTGTACCAGTTTACATTCCCACCAACAGTGCAGGAGGGTTCCCTTTTCTCCACAACCCCTCCATGTGTTGTTGATTTTTTAGGAGTGACCCTTGCGCTTACATCTGCATGGCATTCATTCCTCTCTAGGCTATGACTCTAGATACAATTGTATTCTGTGCTAATTTTGAGGTCAGGAATTACACTCTGAGAAATATATTTTGGCCTAAGTCAGAGTTAAAGATTTGGGGGTATTTTATATGTTTACATATTTCCATACTCATTGGCATTCTGTTTTTAATTGAAAATACCAGCTTTTGAGTTTTGGATGGTAAGTTACTAGAAGTCCACAATGAAGACCTGATTTGTTTTTTTCATTTGCACCTTCCTGAGTATCTGGTTTCATGACCCTGAACCAAGACTCCATCAGTACCTGTAGTTCCCTGGCTGATTGGTAGAATAATAGAAACACTGCTTGCTATTGCCTGAAGGGCAAAACATGAACTTCACAACTGCAGGGATCCTTTATAGTGTGTTCTGTCACATTTGGAACTGCATTTCTGAATTTTTATTTTCAGAAAATTTAATTAATATCCATAGGCATGCCCTACCTACTTTTATTTCTGAGAGCAATTCTTGCTTAATGGAATTTTTAAAGTAACAGAATTTTGAATTTGGTCTCTAGAGCTTACTATCAAAAAAAAAAAAGAGTTTTAGGTTGTTGTTCTGCAGAAAGAATAGACTTCCTGCCTGCAAGCTCTTATGTATCAAAAGCATTAAGTTGTCAGACACATAGAATTCTTTGAGTGACACACAAAATAAGCTGCCTTTTTAAGAATTTGCAACTTTAAAATAAGTAAAATTGATGTTACTGGAAAATATTCTAAATATACTTTTTTTTTATTTTATGAAGCTATCAGAAAGCAATCTAGATGAGTAGAGGCTTGGAATTTGCTTTAGCAATAGCTGGTACAATAAGTATTACTACCACGCAGTCCAAGATCCTACTCAGGCCCCCCTAATCCAATCAGGCTACAGTGCTCTCCATAGTCAAAGCATCTCATCCAGGTTATGTCATGTCTCTTCAGTCTCCTTCAGTCTAGAAGAATTTCCCAGTGACCCACTGGGATCAACTTTTAACATCGCAGAGCGGTAATTTTGCAGAATGTCCCTCAACCTAGTTTGTCTGATGTTTTCCTGTGATTAGATTCAGGCCATGCATTTTTGACATGGATATAACAGAAGTGATACTGTGATCACTGTATTGCTTTCTAGCAGGTAGTACGTGACTTTGATTTGTCCCATTACTGGTGATCACTTGATTTCAGCTGGCAGTTGCCAAGTTTCTCCCGTATAACATTATTATTTTTAACTTTAAAATGAATAAGCGTTTTATTGGGAGATGCTTTGAGATTATGCAAACTTTCCATTTCTTATCAAACTTTCACCCACTAATAAAGCATCTATTGGTGGTTTTTGGGGGGCGGCTTCTAAATGATGACTTTCTACTTCCCCATCATTTCTCCTACATTTGTTAGTTGATGCTCCATCACAAATAAAAGGTTTTTCTTCTCCTCATTCATTTATTTATCCATTCATTTGAATCAGGATGGACTCACGGATTCTCACTCTACTCAATGGGTTTTAACCCATTGAAATCATTGTTTATTTCAATATCCAAATTTCAGTATCCAAATTATCACATATTTGGCCAGTGGAAGACCTTTCAGAGAGCCCCTTTGTCCTATTGACGTGTCCATCTCTAAGATGTTATAACTTCTCCTTGTTCTTTTCCTCCTCCAATTCTGGAATCAGATACTTCTCTCTTCCAAGAACCTTGGTTCCTTTCAATGTTGAATTGTATTTCAAAACCAAGATCTAGGAACTAGATGTTCTTATTGCTATTGGGATATTGCTGCCTATATGCCCTGTCAGTAGGCAGAATTTGGGGCCATATGTATACATTTACATATGTATACACAACAAGATACTGACATCTTCATGTTTTTCTCTCTCTCTCTCCCTCTCCCCCGCCACACACATCCCTTTAAAACTGTAGTTTAACACTGATACATCCAATTGCCATCTATCAGTATAGGATTCATTTTACACATCACTTTTCCAGCCTCTCGTTATCTGTTCCTCCTTTCTTTGACAGCACCAAATCTATTTCATTACTTTACATCTCTCAGAAAGCAACTTGGCTCCTGTCATGGCTGTAATTGATGCCACATGCTGCCAGGTGATATCCCTGTCACCACATGCAGCCTATCTCTGGGGCTGCTGTCATTACTGTGTCCTTCTCTATGTGGATTCCTCTTCATTCCCACAACCTCTTACATCCTAGCCTGGTTTACTCTTAGCTTTCATTAGTGCCTCCCAATGGGAAAAATCCTCCTTGAACCCACTTGGGATCCAATATTCCATGCCAGGCTATTGTCATTTCTGCCACAGACATCCTCTTCTGTGAATGAGGCTAGTCAGGCTCCAGCATTCCACCCAGGGCCAGGCCTTCCTCCCAGGCACACACTCTTAAAGCTTATGGACTTAACTTATTCGGGGAGTAAGGGAGGCAGGCAGGACTGAAGGGAGACAAGATGACAGGAAGAGAAGAATTTTAAAGACTCAGAAAAGTTAGGACCCAACAAATCTTTAGGAAAGTATTTTTACATTTTTAGCGATTTATTTATGGGGATTTTCTATTTTTATTTTTTCTATTCTTAATATCCTTGTTCAGATATGCCATGTTTCAACAGACTTTCTATGTATTCATTGGAATGTATTGGGTCTTTTAATTTCTGGTAGCCTAGCATATTAGGTTTTTTGAATATTCCCCATGCAAGTTTGAAGAAACTTTTTTTCTGTTTTCATGGTATAAAAAAGATAAATATTTATGAGATTTTATATATTCCTTAGGATATTCAAATTTTCTTCTTCCTGACTTATCTATCTACTCAATTTAAAGACTTTTTAAAAGTATCAAAATTTTGTATAACAATTCTATTTCAATTTTGATTTCTCCTTTATTTTCAGTTTTGTTCATATATTATAAAACAGTATTTAAGACATAAAGATCTAAGAGAATTTTTCTTAGTGATTAAGAGCACAGAGAAGGAGTCAGATTTACCTACTGTACTAAACTTTACAGTTTCCTCATCTATAAAATTGAGATAATAATTTTGATTACCTCATGGGTTTGTTTGTACCCAGTTGCTCTAAAATTTTTGGAATAGAGTCTAGTTTCTAAAGCATGTGATTTAAGTATTTAATATAGAATAAATATAAGTAATACATTTATAGGGATTGTATATTTCATAAATAGACCAAACCATCTTAATCATTATTGTCTCACTTAATTCCTTTTGAGTTACATCCTTCTCTGTCTTTTGTATTACTTGCTTTGGTTTTGGTTTTCATTTTTCCGGTATAATTTTTTAATATTTTAATTTAAATATTTCTATTGATCATGTTTTTTCATATAGAACATCTGAATGGATTTGTTTAATCATTTAAGAGTCTTTGGTTTTAATATATGATTCGAATATATCAGTGTTTATAAGAAATATTTGGACTTCCTATTTTTATAAAAATTTACATTTTTATTTTTGTTCTTACTGTCTCTTCTATTCTAATCTTTTGCTTATTGCCTGTGTTTTCTTGAAAGTGACACTATCTTCCCATTTCCCCAACACAATAATTTGAAAGTTTTATAGTTCACTTTTATTGGTTTCATAATTACTTTTAAAACATTACAAAATTTATTCAAATTATATTTTTTATTTATCAGATTTTGAAATCTTCCCCAAGAATCATTTAAAAAAATTTATTTATATTTCTTCCTACTTTCTTTATATGTGCCACCTCTGATTTCTTACTGATAAACAATAAGCTTTTTGTTTTACTCTAATTGTTCTCATATTTACATTACATTGTGTTTTTTAAAGTATAATATTTATAATCTACTTTATAAATGTGGATAAACATGATAGTGATACAACTTTTTTTCCCTGTTGTTGGGATTATTTCTGCAAGTTGATTTTTCAGGACAAATAAATGAGTAATATACTCCTTGGTCTCTTTTATATTTGAACATGTATATTTATTGCCTATACATGTTACAATCAAGTGATTTTAATTTATAATCTATAATCCACTTTACCCTCATAATATTATAGACAATGCTCTATTGTCTTTTTTCCTCAGCATTTTTTTTCTTTTTATGGCCATACCTGTGGCATATGGAAGTTCCCAGGCTAGGGGTCAAATTAGAGCTTCAGCTGCAAGTCCTACACTACAGCCACAACAGCACCAAATCCAAGCTGCTTCTACAACATTCGCTGCAGATTGTAGCAATGTCAGATCTTTAACCCACTGAGTGAGGCCAGGAGTCAAACCTGTATCCTCATGGGCACCATGTCGGTTTTTCAACCTGCTGAGCCACAAAGGGAACTCCCTCAGCATTTTGTTTTATTTATTTTTTTGACTTTTAACTTAATGAATTTTATTATATTTACAATGATCATCATAACCCAATTTTATGGCATTTCCATCCCAAACCCCCAGCCCATTTCTCCCACCCCAACCTGTCTCCTTTGGAAACCATAGTTTTTCAAAGTCTATGAGTCAGTTTCTGTTCTGCAAAGAAGTTCATTGTATCCTTTTTTTAGATTCCATGTATAAGTGATAGCATGTGACCTTTGTGTTCCACTGTCTAAATTCACATAGCATGATAATTTCTAGGTCCATCTATGTTGCAGCAAATGCCATTACTTCATTCCTTTTTATTGTCCCTCAGTATTTTTTAATGAACATTTTCAAAGGGAGAGCAAAGTTGAAAGAATTTTACATGAACACCTAAATACTGAACATTTAGATTCTACCAGTGAAATCATCATACCTAGCATTTTATTTCTGGAAATATTTTTGATGACAAACTAAATATGCAGTTTCTTCAATAGGTTTAGGAGTATTCAATATCTTTGTGTCAGGAGTATTCGATATCTTTTGTATCTTTTTTTTTTTTTTTTGGTCTTTTTCTAGGGCCGCACCTAGGCATATGGAGGTTCCCAGGCTAGGGGTGTAATCGGAGCTGTATCTGCTGGCCTACACCAGAGCCACAGCAACTAGGGATCCAAGTCGCCTCTGCTACCTACACCACAGTTTACGGCAACGCCGGGTCCTTAACCCACTAAGGCCAGGGATTGAACCCACAACCTTATGGTTCCTAGTCAGATTTGTTAACCACTGAGCCATGACAGGAACTCCTTTTGTATCTTTTGTGTCACTATCTCTTTTGGGTCCATTCTTTAACATTGTATCTTACAAATTATCTCTTATCTGAGTTTTAAAATTTGTTGCATTGGAATTCTCTTACAGATACTAGATACTTAAATCTTTAAATGGCCTTTTCACTGCCCTTGTGAAATTACTTTTAAATACATTTCCTCTCTGGTTATTTCTCTTCTCTCTCACTCCAATTCCATTTATGCTTTGTGTTTTGTTGTTAATCCCCACAGGTTCCTGAGGGATGGTTCATCCTTTAGAATTTTGTTTATTTTTATCTATATTGAATCACTTCTATAAATCTATCTTCAAATCCACTGATTCTTTTCTCTTCCATCTCTATTATGCTATTAAAACCATCTTATGAATGTTTAATTTCAGATAGCATCTTTTGTCTCTAGAATTATTATTATCTATATATTTCTATTTTTAACTGAAAATTCTTATCTCTGTATTCATTGTGAGAATATTCTTTATTTAATGGCTTCCTTTAAATCCTTCTCTGCTACTTCCAACATCTGGATCATTTTGGCATTAGCCTTTTCTTTCTAGACTTATTAAATAAAATTTTTCCTGATCATTGTATGTTGAGTAATTTTGGATTATAGCCTGAACATTGTGAATGTTTTATTGTGGAAACTTTGGGTTTTGTAATGTTCTTTCAGAGAGGGCATTTGGATTCAAGTAACCAAAGAGATGTGATTGTTTTAGAAGGCTATTAACTTGACTCAACTCCAATTGCAACCACTATCTCTGGGGTGACAGCTCAAATCTCAGTTGGGCTACTTTGTGAATGTCCTATCTATGCACAGATCAGATTCAGCCAGAGACTTAGGGAGAGTGTATGTATAGATATTGGGAAAGTTTTATTCTAGCTCTCTCTTTTCCAAGAGTTCCCTTTCACTTTTGACTGCCTTTCCTCTTCTTTTTTTAAGACCAGAAATCCAGGATTTTCTACCAGAGTTTCAGCATTCCCATGCAATACCTTCAATTTAAAAGCTTAAAGGTGGGAATCTTAGCCAGCCCAGAAGCAAAAGCCCAATTCCATTTTATTCTGTCCTTTAATGTAGATTAACAGAAATTGGTAAATAGTCTTTATTTTTCCTATGCATATAACTTCTGTCTAGCTTTCATAAGATTTTTTGTATTTGAAATTTGTTAAATGTATCAGATATGTCTCAATTTCACATTATAATTTTTCTGGATTATGGCGAGCCATTTCAATTTTTGTTCATTTAGGAATGTTATATTAGATATCTAAATATGTTTTTCTTTCTCACTATTTCAGTTTTCTTTTCTAGTCCTGCCAATTATCTGTATGTTAATTTAGTTTGCCTTTCCTTTCTATCTATCAGAACCTATCTAATATCTTCCATATCTTTGTTGCTATGGTCTTTAGGAATTATTTTTAACAACTGTTGTATATGTAATTTTACCCTGATTCCTAATTTTTAAAATTCATCTTTTGCACTCTGACTTTGCAGAAGATCTGTGTTTATTTTCTTCATTCCTCTGCATTTCTCACCTCAGTATAGTATTCCTCTGCATTTCTCACCTCAGTATAATTTTTAAAATTCACCTTTTGCACTCAGACTTTGCAGAAGATCTGTGTTTATCTTCTTCATTCCTCTACATTTCTCACTTCAGTATAGTATTCCTCTGCATTTCTCACCTCAGTATAATTTTTAAAATTCATCTTTTGCACTCTGACTTTGCAGAAGATCTGTGTTTATTTTCTTCATTCCTCTACATTTCTCACCTCAGTATAGTATATGTAATTTAGTATATGTAGTATAGTATATGTAATTATAGTATAGCCAGTATAGTATATGTAATTTTACCCTGATTCCTAATTTTTAAAATTCATCTTTTGCACTCTGACTTTGCAGAAGATCTGTGTTTATTTTCTTCATTCCTCTGCATTTCTCACCTCCTAAACTTTGGTTAAATGGTGCTTAATAGATCCTTATTGTTAAGTAAAGAACCCAAATTATAGTATAGCCAGCTAATGTTTCTTACACTTTATAACATGAGTCTAGAATCGTTATCCAATTTCAGTTTTGTTATTGAATTTTCTTTTTATTTCTCTATCTTGATTTAAAGCTGTTTTATAAAGGGAAATCATGAATCTGCATATATATCATAATTTTCTCCAGAAATGAGGCTTGTCAGTTTTCCATAGAACATCCTAATCTTCATGGTTAGCAGTTTAGGTTTAATGAATATTCAAATTTCTTTATTTAACTGAACTACATTTATGGTGATTATTTATTTTTAAAGCATCTTTAAGTGCCCAAATACTCATCCCCTACTTTCTCACTTCACCAGAGGATAAAGTAATGGACACTTCCTCTAGCCTTATGTGACTATTCCTGATTAATGTTTATATCATATTGATTTTACAAGAAGTTGCTTCCTACCATTCACTACCACATTTCCTAAATGCCCTTTAAGCAGGTTTTTGGGAAAGTATGTTCCTACAAAAACCTTCAATCCAAAAAGAAAAAAAGAAAAAAAAAGAGTCATAATATTATACAGTAAAATTGGAGAAGTCTGGTAAGTGTGTATTTTATATTTCTTAAGTTCTTAAAGTTAATTGAGAGACATATGACATTTAATTATGAAGTACAAAATATTGTCTTCAGAGACCAATCATATAACATACATGAATAATTTACTAGGATCAATTTAATGGCTTTTGTGGCAAAGCCAATTATCAAAAGAAATATTTTGCAGTGTTTATACTAAAAAGGAAAAAATACTTTAGTGACAAAGAAAACATAAGCTATGTAAATAACTATATTAAATACTTATATGCTGTACTTTGCTTTGTTAAATGAATCATTTCAATGTGACACATTTGGTTGTAATAATTGTTTCATAAAGTTCAACAGATTTCAGTTGACTTTTGTCTCCCTGTAGAACTTAATGAAATTAATAACTCACATTTTATCAGCTCAATTTATTTACACTTGAGCTTGTTTTTAAATGACACCTAAGGTTTCTCTTAAAACTGCTATACAAACATTATAGCATACTTCAAATGCCTTCTTCATTTCTATAGTTGTTGGGCATGTATATTTCCTAACTGCTAAGAATATTTTCTCTGTATTTCAACATCATTTTGTGCTTTCCAGCCATGCCATTTTAGAACTCACCATCAACAAAGCCTTCCATTCTAGATCAGTGTTATCACAATGCTTGGTGAGACTTACCCTTTCTTTAGCTCCTTTCTTCAGGGCTCACAGCTGGGCCTTCCTTAGCAAAAATTTAAAGCACATGCCCCAGTGCCCTAGTCTTTATTTCTATTTTCCTTTTGTATTGTTCAGATACTTTTTTCCCTCATCTAACTCCTTGTAACTTTCCCCCATTAAACATTCACATCACAAGCGACACTGTCCTGATTATGGCGTTGGACATTAAAATAGCCGTTTGCCACTTTTGAATAGTTTTAATAACATAACTCAATGAGTTATTTTTTAATATTTAAGCATTTAAGTATTGCATTTAAGCTTTTGTGGTATAGAATGTGAGTTTTCCTTATTGATGTAATTGTAGCTATCAGGTAGAAATGAGTTTGCTTCTTTTTCTTATTCTTTCCTTTCCTTTCCATTCCTTTCCCAGAGACGAATGACACTAACAACATCCCTAAGGTCATGCCATACAGGTAGCTGTTTTGATATTTAAATTTTTCTGATAATTCAAACACCAGAGAAATGAAATAAAGACACTATTTTAATTTAAAATTTTTTGAGAAAGTATTGCTACTTTCAGACTTTAGTGAGAGTATCTGATCAGGTTTGTAGAAAGAGTGCCACTGTAATAGGCTGCTGGAGAAGAAATAGTTTGGAGAAGAACTCATGCCATACTTTACTCAGTGTGACAACTATTACTTATGATCTGTCTCTTCCCACTCATTTAACCCCTATGCTATTCCAAAACTTAATGTGAACCATATTAAGCCAAAAAACCTAAATCTAAAAACAAATGATCTAAAAACAAATTCTAAACTAAACCATATACGACCCTAATTTTATATTTGACCCTAATCTTAGTTCTTTTAAAATCCAACTCTAATTATAGCTGTGAATATTAATATTGATGAATATTTTAATCTAAAAGTAATTTAGAAGTGTTCTCTGGTGACTCAGCAGGTTAAGGATCTGATGTCACTGCTGTGCCTCAGGTCACTGCTTTGGTGCAAGTTTGATTCCTGGTCCAGGAACTTCTGCATGCCACAGGTGTGGCTAAAATAGGAAAAATAACTTAGCACACCCAGAGCCAGGAACATCAAATATACATTGATTCATTCATTCATTTATAATTATTGATATTAATTAATGTAAAAAATTGATGATTGATTAATTTATAATTAATTATATATTGCTAATGGAATGGAATTTGATTTTTAACAAATATTTCTGGAAAAGTAGTTGAAATACATAATGATAACTATTATAAGATTAGACATAATATGCAGCTACAGTCTTTATATATTATTTTAATGCTGAGGAAAATAATAATATATCTAATACATCATAAATATGCATAAATAAATCATAATTAATGTTATCTTGAAAAAAATCAAGAAAAAATGTAATTATTCTTTTTCCAAACATGAACCTACCTTGGACCAAAATAAATTATTTCTAAGTAAGCTTAAGGACACTAAGTCTAACATCTTTTTTATTCATTATGTGTTCAGCTGTATCATGCTACTAACACTTAATTTTATGCTGTCTTAAAAATATTCAAGGAGTTCCCATCATGGCGCAGTGGTTAACGAATCCCACTAGGAACCATGAGGTTGTGGGTTCGGTCCCTGCCCTTGCTCAGTGGGTTAAGGATCCGGCGTTGCCCTGAGCTGTGGTGTAGGTTGCAGACGTGGCTCGGATCCCACATTGCTGTGGCTCTGGCGTAGGCCGGTGGCTACAGCTCCGATTAGACCCCTAGCCTGGGAACCTCCATATGCCGCGGGAGCGGCCCAAAGAAATAGCAAAAAGACGAAAAAAAAATTTTTTTTTCAAAAGTTGTACGCATATCCAAGACCAAGAATCCTATCTTCCTATAGCCTTCCTCAAACACAATGCAGTGCACTGAGTAATACTGAATGACTAAGTCCTGTACAATTGCCAGAAATTGTTCTTTCTAAATATACGCCTCTGAGATTTCTTTGGGATTTATCTTCTTTCTTATTTAAATCCACTGTCTGCTTGTATCTTTAATGAAACACTAGGATTATTGATTAGAAAATTTGTTCATAATAAATTAGGAAATCATCTTTCAAATGAGGTGATGACCTCCTAAACTAAAAATACCAGTGAATGAATAAGAAACAAGAGAAGGATTTTATAAAAGACACTAGTATTAAAACAAAGAAAATCTATTCTATTCTGCCTGTTCAAGCACTTTTGAACTTTTACATAAAAACTTTTTTAATTTTTTTGTGGAAGCCAAGCAAAAAACAAACACTAAAACCTGTTTCTTTTGAAGTACACTTTAAGAAAATGGTTGAGAATAAAATATTTTTAAAGTTTGTATCTAGGTGTTCTCTTGTAGTGCAGTGGGTTAGGAATCCAGTGTTGTTATTATAGCGGCTTAGGTCGCTGCTGTGGCATGGGTTCCATCCCTAGTCCGGGAACTTCCACGTACCTTGGGCACAGCCAAAAAGAAAACAAGTTTGTATCTAGACATTTTTAAAAATCAAGATACAAAAGGGTGGAGAGTTCTTTGTGTTTTACTTGTCACAGGTGGTTGTATACATTTTCTGTAAACATCGCCCAAGACTGATGTTCCCCCTCTCATTTTTGAGAGGCTCTAAAAATCTTCCTTGAAATGTGTTCCATAAGACCAAAGAGCACCAACACTTTAGGTGCCCCCACACCTGTTTTTATCCTCCCTACAACACTTTTCTCCAAGGACAACACATCCTCAGTGCTTCACTGCAGTTATTAAATGACTTTTTGTAGCTCCAAAATGTCAATTCCAGCAAAGCATTAACATCTAAAAGAAGCTCTCAATTGCTCATGCCTTTCATTCCTGATGCTATCTATCTCCAAGATTTTTGAACTAACTACCTCTAAAGCACACATTTACTGAAAACATTTGTAAAGTGAATGCTAAGGGAAAAAAAAAAGCCTGTCACCCTCCATAAGAATCTTTGTAGCTTCTCTTTGCTGTGCAGCCCTGACATTTCAGTAATTGCTTCAACCTTAGTGCAGCCCATCTTTGTGCCTTCCTTAGATGAAACATTTCCTAGACTCTTATTTTAGAAGTTCTCCACTTTGATTACTAAGGCACTAAATTTCTCCTCTGCCCTGACCAAGGCTGCTTTTAGCCTGTCAACATGTCTGAAACACGCTTTTTTTCTCAGGGAAAATAGAGTACCCGTGGTGAAAAGTGGTATCATCATTTGCTGTCTTCTTTTAAGGTTTGGTCTGGTGAACTAAATTTACTTGTGGAAGGTTTTGTTTTTTTGTTTTTTGTTTTTTTTGTCTCTTTTTATTTTTTTAATGTGATTGATAGGTATTTTGTAACAACTGCAAAACTAGTGAAAAGAGATTCTTATAATAAGTACCTCTGAAAGTTAGTGGCTTCTTTACAGGGTTTGTTGACAAGCAAGATTGTTTCAACTTGAAATAAAACCTTGCAAGCAATTATAGACACCTAGGGAGAAAAAACACCAAAAGTAAAGGAAAGAATAAGAAGTCACCTCTATTGATTTTCAGTAGACTAAACACTTTTTAGTGTTTCTGAATGTGACGTGTTTGTGTGAGAGGTGGTGGCAGGCGAGAAGAGTGAAGAGGACTTAAATACTGCACATTTCCAAGAGGTCACTGCTGGAATTATAAACTAGTAGATTTTCTAGAACAATCTAATGCAATCCTCTAATAAGTTTGAGGATAATAAAAGATGAGATCAAAATGCTAGTTAAGCAACTAGTTATCTAGTTAAGGACATGGTCGCAAAACCTCTAATGACAATAGTGATTGATTTAGACAATTTTTTGTTTTATTTTTATTTTTTTAGGTTTTATTTTTTCTATTATGGTTGATTTACATTGTTCTGTCAATGTCTGCTGTACAGCATAGTGACCCAGTCACATGTATATACACACATTTTTCTCACATTATCCTCAATCATCTTCCATCACGAGTGACTGGATATAGTTCCCTGTGCTATACAGCAGGATCTCATTGCTTATCCATTCCAAATGCAATAGTTTGCATCTACTAACCCCAAACTCCCAGCCTGTCTCATTCCCTGCCACTCTCCCCTCGGCAACCACAAGTCCATTTCCAAGTCCATGAGTTTGTTTCTGTACAAAGGTTCACTTGTCTTTCTTTCTGGCTTATTTCACTTAGTATGAGAGTCTCTAGTCAAATGATTTAGACAGTTTAAATCTTAGTTGGGAAATACTCCCATAATGTTGCCAATGGTGTTAAATAGGATGATATTTTTGTTATTTCTCCCATGTATTTTCTCCTACATTTTAATTTTATTCATGTCTTTTCAAGTGCAATTATATAAGCATCTTGCACCAGGCTTCAGGGAAGGGATAGCACTGTAAAAGAAAGAGGAAATAAGAGCAGAAGTCCATTCTTGGGTTTTGAATTTCACAACCTAGGCTACAGACAAATAAACAACATTCAAGCCATGAACAATAGAATTTGGGTGTCATAATGAATCTTGGCACAGTTTCCCTGCTGTAAATTCTACTTCTTATTCCTACTCTCTTTTGGGTGGTATTCTTGACTATAAGGGAAAGCAGGTAGAGGGCTAGTGAGGGCAGAGAAAATAGTTTAAAAGCTAAATTTAATGATTCAATTTATTCACCAAGCTTATAAAGTGTGAGCCCAGAAATTACTACATGATACTTCTAAGTTGAGAAGCTTGAGACAGCCTCTCAGGATTCCTCCATACTCTGGCATTACCTGGGATCCGTAGGTCCAGTCTTGTGTGCTTAAGTGAACAGTAAGTGAACAGTAGAGGTCATAGCCCTTCTTGCTCTATTTTGTTACACTTGAGAGGAACACAGACAAATGACAGAAAAGAAATAGACTCCAGAATGGCTGAGGTCCAAGCTAGGAACCATTCAGTTTGGACTTTGTGAGTTTCGTTTTTAGCCAGTGAGAAGAGATACTAAGAGACCAGTTATACCAACCAAAGTTTTGTGCCACCTAGCCCACCTCTTCACCTGATATTCTAGGATTTAAAGATGAGTACATGATCAAGGGCAGTAGTTCTAAAATGGCTTAATTAAGAATACTTTATGCAGTTGGAGTGAGAGCTCATACTAAAAATTGTTACCAGAAGATGAAGTTATATTTTCTTCACTGAGTTCATGAACTAAGACTATATATTATATTATGATACTATAATACTTATATTATCATTTGTTCATGTAGTGGCAAGCAAAATTCTTTGGTGTATGTCTAACGTAAAACCATTAATTCCAATTATATCTAAAACCAAAACAGAGAGACTGCTCTAAGAAGAATCTTGATATTGGGAAAAAAAACCAAAGAGCTTAATAAAAATTTTCAGAACATGTAAATAATATATTAGATTCACTGCTAATCCTAATCTAACCAAGGGAATATGATAGCTATTTTTTAAAATTTGGTCAACATTTTTTACTTTTTTTTTTCAGGGCCTCACATGCGACATATGAAAGTTCCTAGGGGTCGAATTGTAGCTACAGATGTAGGCTTACACCACATCCATATCAATGCATGATCCGAGCTGCATCTGTGACCTACACTGCAGCTCATGGCAATGCTGGATCTTCAACCCACCGAGGGAGGCCAGTGATCAAACCCATGTTGTCATGGATACTAGTCTGGTTTGTTATTGTTGAGCCATGAAGGGAACTCCTGGTCAACATTTTGAGCTCACAACAAATAAAGAAGTCAAAAATGTTCTTTGTACTAAATCTCCTATTTTTGTTTCTAACTCTATTGGGTTGTGGGAAAATGGAGCAATAAAGTATTATGGTTTTCTATTTCTTCCTTTATCTTCTCTTCTTGGTTGTTTTTACTTTTCTTGCATTTATATGTATCATTTTTATCTTACTTCCTGCTCATTCAATTTCTGCATTTCCCTCTTCTCCCTCCTGTCATCTCATAAATCAACAAGGTAAATGTAAAAATATAGTACATTAGTTTTTGGTAAGCTAAATAAACCTTCTCCACTTAACATTGATTGCTTTAAATACATGATTAACAATAATGAGCAAATTGTTGACAAAAATTTTAAATGAAAACATTAAGAAATATTTGATCTCCTTCATAATTTAAAAACAACAGATCAGTGAAAGATATTAATTTTTACATTCCAGATTTGTGAAATTTTACCATTGGTGAAATTATGCACTTAAAATAATTTATAGTTGTACTTGTTAGTTATACATACCTCAACAAAACTGATATATATTGATGAGACCTAGTTCAGATTAAGCAAGGAATGGAGAAATGGAGACACATATGTGATTTGGTGGAGAGTAAATTGATGCAACATTTTTGGCAAATTATTAAACATACAAAAATTCCTAGATTTAGCAACTCCATGTCTAGGAATTTATCTCAAAGATGTATTTTCAAATTAATGATATGGTATATGAAAAAGGATATCTATTATAATATTTTTGTATTACAAAACTAAAAGCTCCCATGTCCTCCAGTGGAGCACTGGTTGAATAGAATACTTAGTAACTATTATAAAGGTGATATGTGCTGATATGGAAAGCTTTCTATAATTATTACTAAAATAATCAAAGTACTACCTTTTTGCAATATGACACTTTTGTATAAGTACAAAGAATATATCTATATGCATATCTGGGACTGAATAAATAGAAATCTAAATAAGGATAGACATGGAAAAGGAAATGATGAATTCAGATGTTATATGATAATAATTTTTTGAAAAGATATATGCAGATTGGTAATAGCAGTTAATTTTGGTTAAAAAAGGGAGCTTGGATGAAGGGGATCAGGCTTTAATTTTGTGTTTTTATTAACTATTTAAATATTCTGAACATGCGTATGTGTCTTTTTTTTCCTACCAAAAGAGGTTGTCTAGGCTGGGACATTAATTGACATTCATATTCACTGTATACCTTTCTATATTAAACAAAACCACACAAATGTTATTTTCAAAATGAAAACATAGCCAATTTCTGCCTCTTGTCTCTCATGCATTTTAAAGCATAAGTTTTTAAAGAGTAAAATCTTTAGTAAAATCTCATTTGGGGCCCTGCACTGAAATGAACTTTTCATGGTTTTCAACCCCCTCCTTTTTTCTTTTCTTTTCTTTTTTTTTTTTTTTTTTTGCTTTTTAGGGCCACACATGCAACATATGGAAGTTCCAGGCTAGAGGGCAAGTCTCGAATCGGAGCTGCAGCTGCCAGCCTGCATGACAGCCACAGCAACTCAGGATCCAAGCCTCATTTGTGACACATATCACAGCTCATGGCAATGCCAGATCCTTAACCCACTGAGTGTGGCCAGGGATTGAACCCACATCCTCCTGGGTACTAGTTGGGTTCATAACCCACTGAGCCACAATAGGAACTCCCAGCACTCTTCTTTTTATCACTCTCCTAGATTATTTTAATTTAAACCATTTTGTAGATTCTTTCTGTCCTTATTCTGACCTTGAGTTTCCCAGACACTTAGACAAAATGCATGCCTAATATTTATGTGGAATTTCTGTTAGCTGGAACGATCTGATATAAACTCAAAAGTTGGTAATTGATAAATTTTTATGTATCATCCTTCCAAAAGTGTCCGCATTTTATAGACAAAAATACATTAATAGCTTTTATTGTCTGTTATGTTAGAATTTCAGATATGATTTTCACATTGAAAAAAATATGTTGTACTAGAGGGAATTCCTGTTTTTTCCTGAAATGGGGGAGAATGAATGGCATAGTCCCTTTAGGGGTAACAGTGTCTGTATAGGTATAAAGTTTTACCAAGGTAACAAAATGTAAAAATGTCACTCCTTAATACAATTAAGGATATCAAATAAAGCATATCAAATGAGCTCCCTTGACAGTTATGGCAGGAAAGAGTGGGCTGGAGAATTGAGCAAAGATAATTCCTTGTGTCCTAGGCAGAACTGACATTTTTCTCTCCCACTCACATTTCATTGGCTAACACAGTCACATGGCAAGCCTAACTTTAAAAGGTATGAGAGTGCAATTTTCCTTCCATAAGGGGAAGAGAACGGGATATTAGAAACAGAAGAAAATTTACTAAAGTGATCTTTATTTAACCTACCAAATTTTATTTCCAAGTATTCAAAAACTAGTAGTAGAAATTTAACATTCTGAAATCAGTTGCATTTCTGTATACTAACAATGAAATATTAGAAAAGGAATACAAAAATACAATACCTTTTAAAATTGAACTCCAAAAAATCAAATACCTGGGAATACACCTGACCAAGGAGGTAAAAGACTTATATGCTGAGAACTAAAAAACATTAATCAAGGAAATTAAAGAGGATGTAAAGAAATGGAAAGATATCCCATGTTCCTGGGCTGGAAAAATTAATATTGTAAAAATGGCCTACTACCCAAAGCAATCTACAGATTCAATGCAATCCCTATCAAGTGACCCATGACATTTTTCACAGAACTAGAACAAACAATCCAAAAATGTATATGCTACCACCAAAGACCCAGAATTGCCAAAGCAATTCTGAGGAACAAAAACAAAGCAGGAGGCATAACTCTCCCAGACTTCAGGCAATATTGCAAAGCCACAGTCATCAAAAGACAGTGTGGTACTGGTACCAAAACAGACATACAGACCAATGGAGCAGAATAGAGAACCCATGGTCAATTAATCTTTGACAAGGGAGACAAGAACATAAAATGGGGAAAAGACCATCTTTTCAGCAAGTATTGCTGGGAAAACTGGACAGCTGCAAGTAAATCAATGAAACTAGAACATACCCTCACACCATGCACAAAAATAAATTTAAAATGGCTTAAAGACTTAAATATAAGACAAGATACCATCAAACTCCTGGAAGAGAACATAGGCCCGACGTTTTTTGACATCAACCTTACAAATGTTTTCTCAAGTCAGTCTCCCAAAGCATCAGAAATAAAAGCAAAAATAAACCAATGGGACCTAATCAAACTGACAAGCTTTTGCAGCAGCAAAGGAAACCAAAAAGAAAACAAAAAGAAAAAACTTAGTGCAAAAATAATCATATTAAAAGAATTTTTGGTCCTATTCCCTTTACTAAATAACTTTAGCTCTTCTCAATATTTGTTATGAACGCTATTTCTAAACTTTTAATTAACTGAGTTTAATGAACTCTTCTTTGAAAGGTAGAAGTTAATCAATATGGCAAAGCAAAGATGTAAAAGGAATAGTAGTAGGAAAGCAGATATTCAAAGCAGATCTAGATTCAAATCTCAGTTCTAAAATTTACTACCTGTGTCGTCTTGGACCCATTAACTAATCTCTCTATATGTGGCTTTCTCAGCTAAAATTTGAAATGACCCCTCTGTATGTGGCTTTCTCAGCTAAAATTTGAAATGACCTCTCTGTATGTGGCTTTCTCAGCTAAAATTTGAAATGGCCTTTTACAAAGGCCAACTAATGTTTACGAGTTCTTAGCCCATTGCCGACTACACAGTAAGTACTCATTACATGAATTGACTTTAGAGAGGAGCACTGATATTTTTTTCCTTTTTCTTATCTGTAAGAAATCTATGGAAAGAGGAGAAGAATGCAAATTTATTTACACTGTTCTTTGAAAATTTGACCTCTGTTGTGAGCCTGTGAGAGATGCTAATTAGTAGCTAAAGTGTTAGATGTTGTCTCCCTATTATACCCTGAGCCAACAGTACTGACAAAATTTTTCAGTTATGGAATTGATACAGTTACTACAAAGATGCCAATTCTGATTCTCAGGTGTCTCTTTTGAAAAATGCACAGTTGTGGTTTAATTCTTAAAGTGCACATACCATATTATTAGTAATTGTATTTTAAAATTTTGATAAAATGGAATATAAAATGCAATTCAAATAAAATATCTTTGAACTTCATCTCCCATGATATACAAGAAAGATTGTTTAAATAGTACATTTATTATTCCAGTATATTCTTATGAGCAGGGATTTCCATATTAGTCCCAAATGCATTGCTCTGTTCAATTTTTACATTACAAAGTAATCGGAAGGCAAAGCTGATCTGTATATTTCCAGACACAGTAAAAAGAAAAGGTGTAATTTCTCATGAGTTATGGTTTTACTAGAGATAGTAGTTTTCATAAAACATCTGGATTATAATAACTAAACTGGTTTAGATTTTTCTTAGATGTAAATGTAAGAGCCATATGTAGCACAAGATTTTTAGCTTTTCTTTCTTTGTGTCAGCCCCTGTAGTCTCTGAATAAATCAAGCACTGTTTACATTTGGTTCACTCTTCGGCTTCATTCCCATCTAGTTTAACATGAGTGGTGAATGTAATGTATTCATTTTTCAAGAAAATTCTCTATTCTTCTGAAACACCATGCATGATTCAGCAAGACACCATCAGAGTCCATGATCCCTTTGGTGAACTGCCCTTCTAGCTCAGTCTGAATACCATAAAATAGTCTTACAAAGCAGCTGGCATGTTTTTCTCTTCAATGCTAGTGATCCATTACAGAATGTTTCCATACAGCTCCTATCTTAAATCTCATCTTCCTTACTAATATAATCTTCTTTCGGACAGACGTTTAACATTTATACCTTTGAAGCTATCTTCCTGCACATTTGACCTTAAGCTAATGCCTTTTAAACCTCACTTGAACCTACTTCTCAAACCACCAAAGTCATTTAAACTATCAGTGTGAGCTACTGCTGATCCCTCAGTGCTGCAGACTGTAATCATACCGGGCAGTCCTTGCTTATACATAACCTCTTATTGCTACAAACTTACCCAGCTTCAAACCTTTTGTCCTGGGTTTCCAATTTTCATCATATTTCTTGTCCTTAGGATGTTATATAAATCTTTGCCCTCACTTTTACGAACAGACTCTGATGTGAAAGGACTCTTGCTCTCGCTACATACAATATCTTCTTGATGCTTATGGAGCTAAGCCCTAACACCAACAACTAGATAATACCTTATGGGTAAGAGAAACAAGAGAAATACTTCTGTATGAGAGGACTCCAAGACTCACAATTAATGTTCCTTTGGGAGACATTTTCTTTTTTTAGTGATATGTCCAAAACACAGCTTACTTTCCACCCAAATTTGGAACAACAAATATATTGCCTACTCACATGTTGCAGTAGTTTGAGGCCCTGTAGTGTGCCAAACACTGAACCAGGTGCCAGGGATACAGCAGTCATTAAGAGGGACATGATTTCTTCCTCCTAGAAGTTCCCATTTAAATGGGTAAAAGGGATGATTAAGACATGGGGTTACACTACAGTATGATAAAACCTATTTGTTGGTGAACATACAAAAGGGTCAGATGCATGTTTCTAAATGACAGTCGTAGGACCCAAGAGATAATTAGGTGTTAGATCAATGAAGTGCAATAGTGTGAGCAGTTCTGGCAGAGTCAACATCATGCGCAAAGGGACTGACAATTTTTGTTCATTTGCTTTAAGCAAATTGAAGTCCTCTTGCATAAAACGTGAGAATCATCCCATAGCCTTAATATTACTATTTCCACTTTGGAGTGCAGTGTATCAGATGGAAAACAGCCATGGTGTCAGAAACTATAGAGTTGTCTCATTAGCTTTGTCATGGGGCAGATTCAGAAAAGTGGCGTGACTTTCTATTGCCTCATTTTCCTCATCCTCACCCTGCTGTCTCATATTGTCACCAGAAAATGCACTTACAGACTTCTTGGTGTCACAGAATTAAAATGAAGACATCTGTAGAGAATTGATTAGTTTGCTTTCTAGTTGAGATGTACAGTGTGCACTGGGTAATGGAGCTCTGGTGCACATGCTGGGCAAGAATAGTAGGCAGTTACCACCCAGAGCGTAGATTCCTCTCAGTGTCCAGGGAAACTGCCATCTGAAAAGGAGGCTTTCATTTCGCCAACACATGAAGCTAGATATTCTTGATTTTCACAGATCTCAGAAAGAATACTAAAAGTGGGTGATTTTTTTTTCCTAAAATAAACTTCAACTTTTTAAAAACACCCAAAACCCTAAATCTAAATATATTGGGATATCAGATGGGACATTTTCTATTGTCCCAGATTAGTCAATAGGAGTCAAAGTTGGAGAAGGTCCTCTCTCAAACTGAGACCTGAGAAATGGTTACAGAGGTACTGGAAATAGGCAGGTAAGGAAAGGGAATATACTGTGTGAGGAAAAATGGTGGATGCATTAGGTGTAGTGTGAGGGTGGAAGTGATTTCATCCAAAGAGGTCATGGCTGTTTGAGACTGAGTTTTAAGAATGTGGCCACTTCACAGTGATGGAAACATCTCAATTGTGAGAATACATTTTTGATGTAGCAAATAGGTAGCAGGAAAGTCAATGTGGCAAGAATAAAACTCTGGAAAATAACATTAAAATGTAAGAGAGGGTCTGTCAGGAAGCCAGTTTCTTCAGAAACCGAGCACAATATTCTACAGTGTCCAACTTAGCTTCTTAACCCTTAAATTATATAGTAGAATGTTTTTCAACTGATACTTCCTCAAATGACCCAGACAAATTATACTGCTTCCTACTGCTTTTTTTCTTTCTGCTTTCTCACTTCTGGAATCAAAATTATAAAACTGAAACCTATTTTGAAAGTACCTTTCCAAGGTTGTACAACAGTTGGAGTTCCTGTCCTGGCACAGTGGGAACGAATTCGGCCAGGAAGCATGAGATCGTGGATTTGATCCCTGGCTTCAATCAGTGGATTAAGGATCCGGCATTGCTGTGAGCTGTGGTGCAGGTCACAGATGTGGCTCAGATCCCACGTTGCTGTGGCTGTGGTGTAGGCTGGGGGCTACAGCTCTGATTGGACTCCTAGCCTCGGGAACTTCCATGTGCCGAGGGTGCAGCCCTAAAAAGACAAAATACAGAAAAATAAATAAATAAATAAACTTGGACGACAGTGTTTTTAGTTTTCTTTGTTGTTTTCCACACAAGAATATAGCCTTCCAGTTGGACATGTTATATATCAAAGGAAATTTCACATATTTGGATTTAAGAACTAATAATCTAACCTGGCAAGTAAAACAAAGAAGAGCATTTCCTTACATTTTATCTTAACAATATGTCATGTATTTCCATTAAACCTAAAACTCAAGCAAAATGGAAACACTAAACAGATGAAAATTTGGCAGTTAGAGATCCCCAGAGTGTACATAGATTTTCTTTTATAAGGAAGTAGATCCTATTTATGCTACATACATTGTGATACCTCTCACAGATTACTTTGAATTTTCAGAATGTGAAAATATATCCTTTTTACTATGAAATATCTGTTTTAGCAGTCAGTATCAAAGTATTAAGTATTGAGTTCTACTAGTTCCACTTCAATTCTTTTTTTTTTTCTTCCATCTTTTTGTTTTTTAGGGCTGCACCCATGGCATATGGAGGTTCCCAGGCTTGGGATTGAATGGGAATATAGCTACTGGTCTATGCCACAGCCACAGCAAAACAGGATCCAAGCCACGTCTGCGACCTACATCACAGCTCACGGCAATGCCGGATCCTTAACCCACTGAGCGAGGCCAGGGATCGAGCCTGAAACCTCATGGTTCCTAGTCGGATTCATTTCTGCTGTCCCATTTCAATTCTGAACCCACGAAACACAGATGGGCTGTTTCAATCTTGAAATTTAAAATTTTCCGTCAAAAAGGACTTTTTATCCCTTTCTTTAGAAATAAGTTAATAAACTCGTAAATTAAATCTCACCTAAAATTCAAAAAACGTTTTAAAAAAATCTTAACATTATAATATTAGATGATGATTTAGTGTCCTACTTTTTTTTTTTAATTTAGGAAATTTCACTTGGTGTTTCTTTAAAATTTATCCCTTCTGAATTATTTTCTCTTTTAGACTTTATTTGTCATCAGTTATTCAGAAGGATCTTTAGAAGCATAAAAAGTAATTTAATATAGTAACCTGCAGCTAAGCATAAGTATGCCTAAAATTTTTAAAACAAATGAATGTTAGTTTCATTTCTCAGAATAGACTGTTAAATGTATTAGGAAAACTTAACATTAAGTAATAATTCAGAAAAAATTTGAAATAGAAATAAGACAGATTTAAGAAATGATAAACATAGTAAAAACATTTATTATTTTTACTTCTGGTAAAAAAATCTTTCACTTATAGGTAAAATAACGATTCATCACAGTTCATTCCAATTTTGTTCCTTACTACAGTTTCAAAACACAGGCAATATGATTAAAAAGAAGAAAAGGCTAAACAGGACTAGGAATTTCGGCTTTTATCTGAGGGTGATGGTGTGCAGCCTACATTTTTCTGAAATTTTCCTTTCTATGTTAGTCTGTATTCATTTCTCTTTAAAAGAGTTTAGCTAGTAGTATCTTGCAATTGATTGACAATCTGTTTATAATTTGTTGAGAAAATTATGCTCCTGTATTATTTAAACTGCTTAGTTTGGTTGGAAAATTGTCTGGAAATTGAGACAACTTGGGGAAAATTATAGCACAGTAGCTAATTTTATAGACCCTTTCTTGACAAAACTAATAGGAGATGTGCTTCTTGTTTACTGTCATCAAAAAATGTAAATACAACCACTATGGATAACAGTATGGAGGTACCTCAGAAAACTAAATATAGAACTACCCTTGTCAGTTGCATTGGGGCCTAATCTCTAAAATATACGAACAACTTACACAACTCAACAGCAAAAAAAAAAAAAAAACCAACAACCCAATTGAAAAATTGGCAAAAGACCTGAATAGATATTTCTCCAAAGAAAATATACAGATGGCCAACAAGCACATGAAAAAATGCTCAACATCACTAATTATTAGAGAAATGCAAATCAAATCTACCAAGGTACCACCTTACACCTGTCAGAATGGCCATCATTAACAAGTCAACAAATAAAAAAGGCTCAAGAAGATGTGCAGAAAAGGGTACCCCCCTACACTGTTGATGGGAATGTATAAATTGGTACAACCACTATGGAGAACAGTATAAATTGGTACCTCATAAAACTAAATATAGAACTACCATATGACCCAGAAATCCCACTCCTGGGCATATATCCAGACAAACTTTCATTAAAAAAGATACATGCATGTTCATTGCAGCACTATTCACAATAGCCAAGATGTGAAAACAACCTACATGTCCATTGACAGAAGAATGGATTAAGAAGATGTGGTACATATAGACAATGGGCTACTACTCAGCCATAAAAAAACAAAATAATGCCATTTGCAGCAACATGGATGGGACTAAAGATTCTCATACTAAGTGAAGTAAGTGAGAAAGAGAAAAACAAATGCCATGTGATATCACTTATATCTGGAATCTAATATACGGCACAAATGAACCCTTCCACAGAAGAGAAATGTATGGACTTGGAGAACAGATTTGTGTTTGTCAAGGGAGTGGGGAAGGGAGTGGGATGGACTGGGAACCTGGGATTATAGATGCAAACTATTGTATTTGGATTGGCTAAGCAATGAGATCTTGCTGTATAGCGCAAGAAACTATATCTAATCACTTGTGATGGGACATGATGGAGGATAATGTGAGAAAAAGAATGTATATATACATATATGTGTGTGTGTGTGTGTGTGTGTGTGTGTGTGTGTGTGTGAGTGACTGGATCACTTTGCTATACAGTAGAAAATTGGCAGAACACTATAGACTAACTATAATGGAAAAAATAAAAATCATTTAAAAATAAAAGAACTACCATATGACCCAGAAATCCCACTCTTGGGCATATATCTGGACAAAACTTTCATTCAAAAAGATACATGCATATTAGAGAAATGCATGTATCTTTTTGAATGAAAGTTTTGTCCAGATACAGTATGGAGATTCCTCAGAAAACTAAAAATAGAACTACCATTTGATCCAGCAATCCCACTGGGCATCTATCTAGAGAAAACCATAACTCACAAAGACACATGTACTCCAATGTTCATTGCAGCACTCTTTTCAATAGCCAAGACATGGAAACAACCTAAATGTGCATCGACAGAGGAATGGATTAAGAAGATGTGGTACATATACACAACAGAATATTACTCAGCCATAAAAGGGATGAAATACCAGCATTTTTAGCAACATGTGTGGACCTAGAAATATCATGCTAAGTGAAGTTAGCCATACAATGAGACACCAACATCCAATGCTTTCACTGACATGTGGAATCTGAAAAAAGGACAGACTGAACTTCTTTGCAGAACAGATGCTGACTCACAGACATTGAAAAACTTATGGTTTCCAGAGGAGACAGTTTGGGGGGTGGAGGGATGTGCTTGGGTTGTGGAATGGAAATCCTGTGAAATTGGATTGTTATGATCATTATACAACTACAGATGTGATAAATTCATTTGAATAATAAAAAATTAATAAAATAAAATTTAAAAAAAACCCACACAACCCCCTCCCCCCAAAAAACAAAAGGATACATGCACCACTATGTTCATTGCAGTCCTATTCACAATAGCCAAGACCTGGAAACAACCTAAATATCCATCAACAGATGAATGGATAAAGAAGATGTGGTGTATGTATACACAATGGAATACTACCCAGCCATTTGCAGCAACATAGACTCTCACACTAAGTGAAGTAAATCAGAAAGAGAAAAACAATGGAAAATATAGGAATACTATATGTAGTCACTAGTGATGGAACACGATGGAGGATACTGTGAGATAAAGAATGTATATATATACATATGTATGACTGGGTCACTTCACTGTACAGTAGAAATTGACAGAATACTGTAAATCGACTATAATGGAAAATCAACTATAATGGAACACTGTAAATCAACTATAATGGAAAAAATAAAAATCATAATAATAAAAAAAGGAACAAAAAATAGCTGAAGGGATTATTCTCAGTGGAAAAAACAGTGAGCTGAATTACCTGACGTTGTACCTGCTACACACCTCTCAGTGATCACAGGAACTATCCAGTGAACTCCTGGACCCAAAACAAGAAATATATTCAGAAAAACAAACCCAGCTAGGCATCTTTTTGTCCCAGTAGTAAAACCAATCTTTGCAAGTTTTCTTTATGACCTCTGCAAAACTACACACAATTCCCTCTTGGATTGCATCCACCTTAAGATTATAATTGATTTCTCAAAGAGAGCCAGTTGTGGATATTCACATTTGTATTATCAGGTCTGTTTGTTTTTTCCAGTTAGTAAAAGGCTACTCTCAAAATCATAAGCTTCTTAAAATCACCTGCTATGTCAAGACAGAAAAACTATGCACATAGGTGGTCAATTAATTCTTATTTACTTAAAACAAACCACCTGTGACCCATTTTCTACCCATAATAGGGTGTGTAGTTTGGAGCACTCTCTTCTAAGCATGTGCTCTTTCCTCCACCTTTGACTGGCAGGCACTGGCAGGTGAAGCTGTACCAGAATGCGAGGAAGAAGAAAGCCCTCTCTTGCACCCCATAAGTCAGAGAGTGCAAAATTCACTTCAACTCCTTTCTTGCAAACGTGTGACTTTGGTAATGAATCTTCTGTGCAAATGGGGGGTTGATGTAGATGAAGGGCTTCATACAGGAAAGGACCCATTGCAGTGCACAGCATCAATGCTGTCCACAGACTCATGGCTCATGGTCAGGTAGATTCTGGGATGCCACACACTGGGAGAATGAGAGGACAGTTACTGTGAAACAGAGGAGAGAAGAGAGGGTAGAGCAGAAAACATTTTCTCCCTGATATAATGTGAATCTCTTAAAAAAAAAAATAAAACCAGTTATCTGTGTGCTCTGACCGCACTATGCATTATTTAATAAAATATACATCATGTGTGGGCATAACTTAAACTCCAATGTTTATATTCCACAATCTAGTGACACTGAGAATTGTTCGTACAGAATAATGAATTTGAAGCCTTGGCTTATCAGTTGCCACGGCAAATGATTTTTTACAACAATAAAGATGATTAGTTAGGAGGTCCTGTTGTGTGGCTTAAGAACCTGGCATAGTGTCAGTGAGGACGTAGGTTCAAACCCTGTCCTCACTCAGCGGGTTAAGGATCCAGTGTTGTTGGAAGCTGCAGTATAGGTTTCAGACACAGCTAAGATCTGGCGTTTCTGTGCCTGTGGCATAGACCCACAGCTTCAGCTCTGATTCCACCCCTAGCCCAGGAACTTCCATATGCCACAGGTGCAGTTGTAAAAAGAAAAAAAAAAAAAAAAAGATGATTAGTTAAGGAAACAAAAGTTATGTCATGAATTTAGTACACTTTAAAGAAAATATTCTTGGCCATGTAAAATGTTTGAAACTCAATGCTTGCTTCTAAACAGGCATAGAAAATATTGCTATCAAATACGTTTTTGGTCAAAATATTCTGCTTCCAATGTTATGAGGTATCTGTAGAATTTTGTATATTATCTCATGTCTCTCAATATTTTCTTTAGTGCCATAAACTTTAAAAAGGTTTTTTTTGGTTATTGCCTATTTGGTTACTCAGCTCTTCCATTGCAAATCAAAACTATATTTTATATTTTCAGCAAATAAATGTGAATCATTAAAAGGAGTAAATTTATCTTCTCTTACATGTTTGGTGCAGTGAATTAAAAGGGTTTTTTTAAAGCATTAATTTCATTTTAGTCACATTTTCGACAAATGGAAAGAAAAGTTTTAAGCTTTAATTTTGTATAATCTCTGTTATCAAAGGAAGAGTTAATAATGCATTTGATGAGCATTAACATGAAAAGCTAGCACATGGGCCACAATTAATGCTTACCTTGTTAGCAGATATGGAAGAGAGATGAAGAGCAGAAAAGCCCAGTGGCTAGTCTGCTAAATGTGCCATGGATGGAAGGCTTTTAATTTTTTTAAAACAGTAAAAGCATCTAGTAACCAGCTTCAGTCTGAGACAAAAAAATGTTCAGAAGCATTGCCATTAGACTATAAATCACTGTTGGAAATAGGTAAGCTGTGTTTCCATAAGCATTTAGAAAAAAGTGACTTAGTGATGCTCTTGGTCTTTTAAAAAGTGTTAGGTTGTCCTAACAAAGGCCCTTTTGAAGCTTTTTGTCTCTGAACTGACAAAATAGCATTCACTTTATACACATTACAGAAGATCAACTCTCCTAAGAATTAATCACATTGGCTGAATATGTTTAATCTCACAGGATCCATCTAGAACATTCCCTATGACTCTGCTTCTTATTTCACCTCTAGTCAGCAAGGGTAGAGATCAGAGGCTTAATGTATTTCCCTAAAGAGCCCACCAGCTACATTCTTCTTGGTCACTAGAAGTGCATTATAAAAGAAATAAAAACCTCTCCTTACAATCAGATTCAGTTACACCCAGACCAGGATCAGTTACACCCAGACCAGGATCAGTTACACCCAGACCAGGATCTTTGAAATGAAGTAAAACTAAAATTACAATAGGCAGGGAGTGCCAAGATCTGCTTTTTGACCTTACTGAGCCCCCTATCTCATGCTACTTACTGTTGGCCTCGGTCTATTGAAATGATCTTGTAAGCAGGTTAGAACTACAGTGATATTTGTCCTAGAGCTGATGGAAGCAGGTGGTGTAGCGTGCCTTTTATATTCTACTGTGTCTTTCTGGAGTAATTCTGACATAGGTTCTACCATCTAGCCCCTGGCTACTTGTGGTCCATAGCATTGAAATTACCTAGAATCTAGTTAGAAACTAATCTTGGGTCCTTCCCAGACCCACCGAACCAATATATATCTGCCTTTTTAAAAGATCCCCAGGATATCTGTGTGTACACTGAAATTTTAGAAGCCCTACTTTGCATTGTTCCTTCTTGATTTAAATCAACACATAATTTGCTCTATGTTGGCCAATTGCAGAGTAATCTTACATTTCAGGATTTCCTAGGCTTTTTCTCCTATTGTCTTTTTACTTTTCACTGGATCAAGAGAAAATATTTGATGAGGGAGCTGTTTAACAATCATTTAAACAAATTTTTCAGACTGTTTCATGATAATGTGTATAATATAGTTAGAGTAGAACAATTAGAGGCAAAACAGATAAGTGAATTACCAATTTTCTGAGCTATTTCTGAGAGAGTGTGTGTGGGGGGGAGGGGTGTGAGTGTTTAATTCTATATGTTTTGTGTGCACTCATCTCCTAAGATAGATGCAGCGTTTCCTGATGATGATGCAATGGTAGGAAATTGGGTTGCAAAATCTTCAAAAAACTGGGATTTTAACTAATACAACATAAAAATGTCCTGTTTGATTTAATAAAGATATATTTGCAATCAATTAGCTCCTGTTTCCTAGTAAATAGGGAATAATTAAATTTCCGAAAGACTCCTCGAAGAACCAGTTTTAAGGGGAAAAGGTCATCATAGTGTTGTGTGGAGAAAGAGTCTCTTACCTAAGTCATTATAACAGATGTATTCATTTTCAAACTGGACTTTTTAAAAAGTTATAATATGTTTGGTGTCTTTCCATGGCATAGTTAAACCAACTGCTATTGAGATTTTACTACCTTTTACTTAAAAACAGGTAAACTGATTTTTCCACATTTATATCTGTATAGCATTGAGTGCATTACCACGCATGTTTTAAATAGGGTATTATAAATGTTTGTGAATAAGGACGTGTGCACCCGAGAAGTACTGTAGATTATTTTCACATCATGTAGACACCAATTCTATATTTGTTAACTATTTCTAACAGATTTTAATTTTTAAGAATGCAAAATGCTAACCATAAACCTGTCCTGCTGTTGGGTAACTTAATAGGAGTCCATATGGAGAAAAATTGAGATTATGTACCCCTTAAGAGAAGCCAAACACAGCTATAAATAAGTTAAATGCTTTGTGTCTATTTTCGGATAAAAGTCAGTATTTATTTTGTTAACTTGAAGGTGTCCTTGTTAAATTCAAAATATCAGTCTTGCTTCATTTACTTGAAGGATGAAAAGGGCAGCTGCATAAACCAGAGCTTCTTGGGGTTTCTTAGCCCCTTCTCCAGGTAGATCCAGACTCTGTTTACCTACCCCAGAAAGGCTCCTTGACCAGAAAGCCTCCTAGAGTTGCTGTACATTCTATGTGTTTCTCCACACCCAAACCCTGAAAGCTTTTGTATGTGCTAATTAAGCAAAGAGTAAGGCAAAGGAATTGGACAGTCTTAACAATCATCCAGCCAAACCTCCCTCAGAACCAAGAATAGTCAAGTGGATATCTGCTACTTCCTATTCTAGTGCACTGCTATCAAGTAAGTGTCCCTAATTAAATTATTATTCCAAATTACTTACTGTCTTTTCCTATGAAAAATGTATATTTTCCTGCTCCATTTTCCTATATTAGTCATCACTGCCTGATTTAGTTTGGCCCGTGAAATGTGAGCAAAAGGAGACAAATGCTATTTCCAAACAGAAACTCTCTCTCTTTAGAGGAGACAAATGCTCTCTCTCTTTTCTTGGCTGTGGGAGCCCCATTTGCCTGAATCCTGGAATGAAGAAATGGAACAAAGCTACAGCTGGCCTAGGGCTTATGTTGTAAATAATGTGAAGGAGAAATAAGCAATTTTGTTATTGTTGTTGTTAGGCACTGAAATTTGGGTTGTATGTTATGGTAGTATGATCTTGCCTAGGCTGTCTGATAAGGTAATCAGCTATTCTCTTGCCTTTAGTGTTCTCACTCTTGCTCTCATGGGCTCTCTTTCTCTCATATTGCATATGTATATATATATGTTTTTATTCGTTGTTTCTGACTCTACATATAGTTATCATGTCTTCTTCTATTGTGACTTCAGTTATTTTTTTGTCTCCTTTGTCTTTTTCCTTCTCTTTCTAACCTCTGCTACCAATCCTCTAAGATTCTCATTAAAGTTCCCAAGAGCATAAATCATTTTATTATGCTGGTTTAGTGGACTTCTCATGCCCAGCCAGTTACCTATATTGGTATGTATGAAGAATCTGCTGTGGCATGTCATTTACTACATGGATAATATTTTGCTAACAATTTCCATGATTGAAAAAAATGTTGCCCACCTTTATGTTTTCTTAGAAAGAATGAGTAGTTATTAGAGTCCTTGTCTTCAAGCCTTTCTCAAAACATTAGCATCTATTAATGTAGTAATTATATTACTATGTAGTTTATTTGTGAAATCCAGATGTAATCAGAAGCTATAATAAAATTGCTGTAGTGTGAGTCCATCTAATCCTTACAACCACTTTTCAAGTTTACAGTTCTTAAAACATCAGTGGATATGGATGCCAATTCCATGAACCATCCCCGAAAATAATGCATCCTGAGTTATTTTTAGCATGGTCATCGTGCAGAGGAGAAATAACTTCAATGTTCTTTCATTTCTGTTCAATCAATTTTCACAAATTCGTATTCCTATTCAGGCCTGTTTCATTTAGTCACAGCATTACAGAAACCAAAAGCTCGAAATACCTCTAAAATTAATGAATGAATAGAAGCTCAGGCTCATAGCTTAGCATCTGCCCTCAGTAAAACTGTAGCATTTGTAACGGCAGCAGAGGGAGAAAGAAGGCACTAGAAATTATATTGGGTCTTGGCCGTAAATGGTTTTGCTGCTCTCTGGGTGTGTGGCCCTCACTTTTCTGAGTTTCAGTGCTCAAAACCATAACACAAATTAGATTCAGCATTCATTGCAACTAATTGGCGACTCTCATTTGATGACACTCTTGCCCTAATTCAATGTCGACAATGACAGGATGACTCTCTGAACTTACTGTTCCCCGGGACCGATCTTAGTCTAATAGGCTGAACAGTGTCTCATACATTTCATCGTTCTCAGACTCCTCTTTCCCCTCTTCCAAATCCAGCTGAGTATTTCATTGTCTTATTTAAGGAAGTAATTTATTTCATTGTAGCAATGCTATGAACTGAACTATGTCCCCATGCATTTCATGTGTTGAGGCCCTAACTCCCAATGTAACAGTATTTGGAGAGAAGTCTTTCCAGAGATGATCATTGTTAAATGAAATCATAAAGGTGGAGTCATCTGACAGAATTGGCAGCCTTGTAAGAAGAGAAAGAGATTTCCTTCTCCCTATATACACAAAGTGGTCTTATGAGCGCAGGGAAGATGGTAGCCACCTCCATGCCAAAAACAGGTCTCAGGATGAAACCTACTTTATTGGCACATTGATCTTTGGGCTGCCCAGCCTCCAGAACTATAAGTAAGTTTCTGCTATTTAAGCTACTCAATCTACAGTAATTTGTTATGGCAGCCTGAGCTGACATATAAGTAATCACTACCTCACCTCCAATCCTCCTAACATGCACCTGCTTTTGTCAAAAGCCTCTTTAGTCATCCTTAAACAAATGTAATGGTGTAAATAGTAGGGATGGAATTTCTGGCTTCAGACATGCAGCAGAATAGAAATTAGAATCAATGTGAAAATAATAAAGAAGCAGATATAAGAATCTTCCAACAGGGGAATGTGTCAAAGGTGACAAGAGTTATGTGGAAAACCCTCAATATGATGATCCTTCTCGTCTCCTTCCTTGGTTTTCAACAAACTAGTGACTAGTTAAAAATGGAAAAGGAAGAGTAGTATATCTATTTTTTACTTAATTATTTAAAGAAAATATTTAAGTTTTCGCTCTAGGTTGAAGAAGTTCTGAGTAAATTATATGGAAATAACTAGAAGAAAAATCTATTTCATGTAAAAATGAGTGACAGAAAAGTATACTGTCAAATTCCATACTTTTTTTTATAATTTAAAAGAATGGAACAGAAAGACATCTACAGAGAATGAAGCAAATCAGAATGATATATGAAATATGAAAATTTTCCCATTTTATTTCTAAATGAGCTGAAAAATATGAAAAATGTTATAAAACAAAAGAAATAACTTCAGTAAAAATTAGAAAAGCTTGGAAGATGAGTGACAATTTAGGAAAAAATTAGATATAAGAGAAAATATTATTTAGAAACTAAAACTAGATTAAACACAAGAACAAACAGATTTGGAATATAAGTATATAATTATGTAATGTGCATAAAATAGCATATGAAATATAATATATAACATGTAAAATAAAAATGAAAAATTAAAATGTGAAAAATGAAAAGATAGAAATGCAAAAATATTAAAAAGATTAAATTAGGAAGTGAGAACTATTAGTAGATAAAGAAAAGCCAATATATGGATAATAGAAAAATCAAAGCAAGGGTATAGAATAAATACTAAAATATAGCAAGTAACATATTAGAAAGAAAAAAATGATATTGTCATTAAGTTTTCCATTTCAGTGATTTATATAAAAAATTGAGCAATATAATAAGATACTCAAGAAATGAAAATGTGAGCACAAACTTTATATCTAGCAAAACTTTCTTTCTCATCAAAAGAAGACAGACCAACTGTTGTTGACATGTATAAACTCAGGGAAAATTGTTCCCTTTTCTGAGGAATCGATTAGAGGGCAACCATTCAGAAAACCAAAATGACCAGGGAGACATTGATATAAGAACTAGTGATGAACATTAAATATAGTTATTTGTAGAATTACTTCTAAATTAGAGTGAAAAGGGGGAGACTATATCTTTCAACCATGTAGATATAACACAACTATACCAGAAATGAGAGGAATATGAGAATAATATAAATATAGTCTATAAAGAGATTTTTTGAGAATTCTAAGTACTGATATTAATATTGTTATACAACTTTAGTATGTGTAATATGTGGGAAAAATAGTAATTGTGGATTTTTTTATTTCTATAATCCTCTTCTTTAAAATCAGGATTCTTTCTCCTAGTGAGAAAGAAAACACAGATTAAATACAAATGATTAATTTTAAAATCCTGTAATGCTAAATTTGAAGTGGAAGTATTAAGTATGAAGTCAAGAGCATCCTGATACATGTTACATGTATATATGTAGTGTGTACCTACATGTGTTACATATGTGGTGTGTGTATTTATATATGTGTGTGTATATATATATAAATGTATTCATAGCTTTACTACCAAAAAAGTCTATAAATAATGGCTAACTCAGGAATAATTGGAATCTTTAGCAGGTTGTAGTCTTGGAATACTATTTACCATCAAAATACCAGGGGTAGGGAATTCCCACTGTGGCTCAGCAGAAACGAACCCCACTAGTATCCATGAGATGAGGGTTTGATCCCTGGCCCTGTGCGGTGGGTTCAGGATCTGGTGTTGCCACAAGCTATGATGTAGGTCCCAGAGAGGCTCAGACCTGGCATTACTGTGGCTGTGGTGTAGGCCTGCAGCTGCAGCTCCAATTTGACCCTTCGCCTGGAAACTTTCATATGATGCAATTGTGGTCCTAAAAAAAGAAAAAAAATAATCATCTAGGGGTGCTTGGAAAAGTATTTGATGGCAGATCTGGGACAGAATTTGTCCAAGCTAAGCCTAGAATACTTTGTTATACCACTTGGTGAAGAAGCTATAAAAGATTACTAGGATAATATTTAAAATTACTAGGGTTGTGTTAAAAAGAGCCAGTTTAAAGAAGCTTCCACTGGTTAAAGATGGAATTCTTTGTGTTCAATAAGTATAATAATTTAAACTAATTTAGGTTCATTAATAAAATATTTTGAAATAGTTAAATAAGGGGAAAGAAACAAGCATTTATATTGTACCCCTGGGTACTAAATAAATATTAAATAATATATGAGAAGTGTCTCCTTTAATAATATTTTAATTAAAAAATAAGCAATAAATGATGGGATTAAACTATTACTAATTTTTATGCCTAGTCCATATTTCTTAGAATGACCATGCAATGATTTTGTTTAATCAAATATGTATTTATAAAAAATTATAAAAATAATACATATATAAAGAATGGTTGATATAATTAAGACTTGTGTTCCATCCCCTAGTTTAAAAAAACATATCAATAACTTTAAAATCTCTAATATGTCATACATTATCCCACTGTTTCTCATGCGTTATTTGAGATCAATTTGTTCTCAATGTTTCTTGTTCTGTGCTATATCCAAGATTCTATTCCATTTCTTTAACTACACTATGTTTAGTTATTTTAAGGTCTGTGATTGATTTCAGTACCCAGTCTTGAGGTCTTAAGATTATGCTTTCTGGTATTCCATTTGACCATGGTATCTTGCCTTATTTTTTTGCTTTTTAGGGTCACACCCACAGCATATGGAGGTTCCCAAGCTAGGGGTCAAGTCAGAGCTACAGCTGCCAGCCTATACCACAGCCACAGCAACACAGGATCCGAGCCACATCTGTGACTTACACCACAACACTGGATCCTTAACCCACTGAGCGAGGCCAGGGATCAAACCTGCAACCTCATGGCTCCTAGTCGGGTTTGTTTCCACTGTGCCATGATGGGAATTACCGTATCTTGTCTTTTTGTACATTTTTAAATTTTTTCCCCATGAGTTGGATCTTTATTTATGAAAAATCCAGTTTGAAGTTTAGACTGAAGGTGAGTCTTTTTTTCCTACTAGAAATTGCATATACTTTTGATGAATGCCTTTTGATGGAATTCAGATAAATTTCCAACTTGAGGCTTTTAATGCTGTGCCACAGAGCTGAATTTTCTCATCACTGGCTCTTCAGTGTCTATTTAATACATGGAACAAAGTAAAAATTAGTATCAACAACCAAAAGAGTTATATTTAGTACTGTGGTTGGCACTGCAAAATGTAAGTTATAGGGCTATGACTATGTTTTTTGTCCTATAAAACTAACAGCTTTCTTATATTTTATACATTATCTCATGTTATCCTCAAACTACTCTAGAAAGACAATATTAGCAACATTCATTGTTAAGCTAAAGTTCATAATGCTCAGCTATGTTTTTCCACAGAATTCTCACTGGGTGACTTTTTTTTTTTTTTTTCCTTCATACATTCCCTCACCATAGAGCCTGGCGGTGGTCTAGTTATACTCCTTATTTCTCATTATCACTTTCAGCCCTTCCTCCCTTCAATTCCCTTTTTGAAAGACAGTCCTTTGAAGTGCCTGATTTCAGACTAAATCTCCTATTGCGTTTTCATTTAGCTGTCATCCAAAGTTCCCAAATTTCTTCTTTTATTGTTCAATATCTTAGTGCCTAGCTTATGCCCTTTCTGACTTTATGCCTATCCTTATTCCATGTGACTTTACCCATTTTATTGATGTGTTCAGTACTTAGTCTCTCAAAAATCTTATATATAAGCACCCTCCTCTGATCACTTATATGCTGTCTTTCAAATTGGCTTTAGCTTCTCTCCAACAATTCTTCTCTCTCTGTTGAAACATCCAATCCCTTGACCCAATCTATTCTTCACTGTCATCTGCCTTATCTTACTCTCAATTTTTTCTTTAACCATGTTAGCTTCCATGATTAATCACTTTAATCACTCCCTTGTAGAAGATCTCAACTCCTTTGCCTTTCTCTAGTGCTTTTGAAACTTGCCTGGCAAAATGCCAAACCTGACTAAGCTCATCGCTCTGCTTGCTCTGTGCGTGCACCTGAATATCTGAACAAGCTTAGAGGAAAAAAAAAAAAAAAACGAAAAACAGAACCATACTGATAGTTTTACACTTCAGATTTATTGTGTCTAATCTTCATTGGGCACTCAGGAGTGCTACGCAATCCTAGCATTCCCTAGTAAATTTTCTTGTCTACTCATCAAGATAATTCTTCCATATTTCCTCTCTCTCAAACATCTTACTTAAAGCCTCTGACTTCCCTCATTGGCAGTCAGTAAAATCCATTCTTTCTTCACTGATAACATAGAAGCCACCAGGAGACAATTCTTGTCTTTTTATCATCAAATCTTTTAAACTATTTACATGCACCCAATGCTAATTGAACCAGCCATCAGCAAAATACACTCCTAAAATTAGTTTTAAGATAGGGTTTTGGGGGAGTTCCTGTCATGGCTCAATGGTTAATGAACCTAACTAGTATCCACGAGGACTCATGTTTGATCCCTGGCCTTGCTCAATGGGTTAAGGATCTGGGATTGCTCTGAGCTGTGGTGTATATCACAGATGTGGCTAAGATCCTGCATTGCTGTGGGTGTGGCATAGGCTGGCAGCTTCAGCTCCAGTTGGACCCCTAGCCTGAGAACCTCCATATGCCATGGGTACAACCCTAAAAAGATTAAAAAAAAAAATAGGGTCTTTGGTATTTCATTAAAGAAAATCAGAGATATGTGTCTCAGGAATGGCTAATTAAAGATCAGCCCCTCCACATATCCACTGAAACCCATCTCTTCTTGCTTGTTAAAGGATTTTATCTCTCAAACCCATTTCCTTTGCATCAACAACTTCTTTTCTAATTAATTATTCCTCTTAACATGCAAATATACTATAATATTTCTTAGTTAAAAAATTCTTCATTTTGACCTGAAGATCCCCACCAACTACACTAGCAAGACAAAAATTTTTGAAAGTATGATCACTGTCTTCACTTTGTTTTTATTCCCTCTAATCAGATTAAATGATCAGCAATCTACCTTACATTTTAAGAGCTTTTATCTAATTAAAATTATAATTATTATTGTGGTTTACTGTCATCACAAATGATCTGAATGTTTCACTAGGTTCCACTGATTTTCTCTTCTTACTTCTACCCTTGTTATTTTATAATAGCTTCCATTATTTCAATTAATACCAAATAGGAAGAAAAGAGGGCTGGGGAGAGAGAATTGGAGAATAAGGAAAGGATAATGATTATGTGGAAAAGATCAGCAAAATGCTTAGAAAAGTGTAGGAAAGGATGAGATGAAGAGATGACATCCATATTTGAGAGGCTATCATGGCCATTGGCTTTAGAGTTGTGACCTTTTATTAAATCAGTGCAGAATACCAATTATATCTTGGTGGGCTCCAGTGTGTCTAATAAAATGCCTGAATTATAAATAGATACAAAATAGTTAATTTTCCATTTAAATTTTTCCAGTTGTAGAGTATTTTCAGAAAGATGAACTGAATATCCCATGTAGTTTGTACAGCACTTGGCGAGGTAGTCTGAAAAAGAATTATTATTTTTGTTTACTGCATGTGTGATTTGGGGCTATTTAACCTCTCTGAGCCCTTCTTCATTGTCAGTAAAATTCATATAAAGGCCCATATTAATAGAGCTTTTGTGAAGTTTGAATTAATTTAGCACTCAGCACATAGCAAGGATACTAGTGTTAACCTGCTAATATTATTATCATTATTATTTTAAAGAGAAGGAAGCTGATATTCAGAAAGGTTAGAATTACCCAACTGGAAAATGATGAGTTCTTGATTGAAATCCAGGTATTTTCATTTTTCACTGATCTTTCTACTTTCCCATATTGTTGAATTCAATGGGTATCACATAGCATAGATTTAAACATAAATTTAATTCCAACAAACTTTTATTTCCTTTGGGAAATTGATATTTGTCTTCTATCCTGACAATGAGAGTTAAAAAAAAAAAAAAAGATTAGCTTTACCTCTGTTCACTGGCTGCTGCTTAGCAGCTGAATCAAATTTAAAGTTTAATCATAGCAATTATCTGTCTTTATTGCTTTTATCTTTATCACCTTTATCTATGTCTTATTTGTATTCTGCTTTTCCCTGGTAATTACTTTTTACATATATTTTCTTATTAGCTGTCCTTCTGAATTTCTTAGAAGAATTACTCACCGTTGTTGAATAAATAAATCTCTGCTACTACCATTGTTGGAAGTTGCAATCTAGAGTTGCCCATGTGAGAGGTAGATAAATTGCAAGCCAAAGTTTACAATTTGGAGCTTACACCATTGTGGCTCTTTATTTAGGGCTCATAATTGAATCTCCTGTTTGTTTTCTCTGTCTGTGATGTCTTAATGCATGCAGACTATTTCTTCCAATTGTCAGTTGCAGAGGCCTTTTTTGTTTCTTCAGTTCAGGTGCTCTGGGGGATAACTGTCTTTATTTTGAAGTGCTCACACCAGGTTTCTCCAAAATTAACACATTTGCCACAGGGCCTCTATGTTTTTTTTCAACCTCTATTGTTTTCTAAATTGAGATATAATATACGTAGTAAAGTATATAAAGTATATTATTCTTAATTTTTCAGTTTAAGAATTATTTACATCCTTGTAACCACCCCCAGATCAAGATAGAAAACATTTCCAGCACTCCATGAGACTCCTTTATGCCTATCTTGTTTTGTTACCTGAGAGGTAACCACCTCTGTCTCCTGTCTTCTTTTGTCATCAATTAGTTTTTGCCTATTCTTGAGCTTTCTATAAATGAAATCATACATACAGTATGGAGAATTCCCATTGAGCTCGGCAGCTTACAAACCTGACCAGTATCCATGGGGATGCAGATTTGATTCCTGGCCTTGCTCAGTGGGTTAAGGATCCGGCATTGCCATGAGCTGTGGTGTAGGTCACAGACACAGATTATACCTGGCATTGCTGTGGCTGTGATGTAGGCTGTCCGCTGCAGCTCTCATTTGACCCCTAGCCCAGGAACTTCCACATGCCCCAAGTGCAGCCCAAAAAAGCCAAAAAAAAAAAAAAAATCAAAAATGTATACAGTGTGAACTTTTTATCTGTGTCTGGCTTTTTTTCCACTTCCTATATCTATGAGATTCATCTGTGTTTTTTCTTTTTCTTTTTTTGTCGTTTTAGGGCCACACCTGAGACATATGGAGGTTCCCAGGCTAAGGGTCAAATCTGAGCTGTAGCCACCGGCCTACGCCACAGCCACAGCAACACCAGATCTGAGCTGCATCTGTGACCTACAGCATAGCTCACTGCAACGCCAGATCCTTAACCCACTTAACAAGGTCAGGGATTGAACCTTCGTCCTTATGGATACTAGTCAGATTCGTTTCTGCTGAGCCCTGATGGAACTCCATCTGTTTTTTCTTATGCCTGTTATTTGGCTGGAGTTTTTGTTTGCTGGCTTACTATACGTGTAAATGGCTCTATTTCCCTAATGCAACAGATTATTCTATTTTGCAGTTATAGCCTATTCCATTGTATAAATACACCCCAATGTGTATGTCCATCCTCCTTTTCATGGACATTCAGGTTATTTCCAGTGTGGAAGTATTATAAGTAAAACTACTTTGAATACTGTGTGCTGGGTATAAATCCATCTAGATTTTTGTGTAATGAGAAGAGGCAAAATTATAGAAACCTACATTATTTTACTTCCCTTTGCTCCTGGGTTTTGGTTGTGAGTCTCCTCAATTCTTTGTAAAGAAATAATAAAGATGGAAATCTTACAAAGGAGAGAAAAGGAAACTATAGGACCTGAAATACCAGTTAGAAGGATAGGACAGGAAAATTTCACTTATAAGTATTTCTCTACACAATTTCTTCAAAATCACAAAGCTAATGGAAATTTTAGTTTTCTTTACACCCTGTTTTACCTTATTACTTTGTGCCCACAACATAATAGAGGGAAGAAAAGACATATTTAGCTGTGGCCATCTCTTACAGATTATTTTCCTCTCCAGTTCTAATTTATATTCCTTTCTCTTTAGTGCTACTTCCTTACTCCTTTGCTTATGAGGGAGAAGCAGAGAATACCCAGTGGTTTTAATCTGATCTTATCTGGCCCACACTGGCAATTTCTATCTGCTGTATATACTGCTTTCTCTATGCACAGAAATTGTTCCTTTTCTTATCTTCTATAAATGGTGATACCTTACAAGAATGTGACTTTAAAAGATCCTCCAGGTTTTCTTCATCTTTACAAAATTATCTGAACCATTTAACATATAGATGTATAGTTATTGTGTTATCTTATTCACTGATATTTCTGGTAGATTAAAGTATATAAAAAATTCAAAATGATTTCCCCCCCTCATCTCACCTTTTCTCTTTTTATCTATCAGTTCCATTTCTTATCAACTTTTTACAGAGGTCTGATTTCTTGTTGGGTTCATCCCCGCGTTATCATTCTTTACTTGCATTAGAGTCTTATATGAGTTTTGAATTCTATCTATTTTCTGGTCAGGCATTCAGAATCTAAGCATACAGTTCTCTATTACAAACCAATGGAATAATATTACCACAGTGGAGATAGGGAGGAGTAAACAATTTAATAAACTGTTCTTTAGAATTTCTAAAGCATTTACATATTGATACAACAAACTCATTATGATGTAAATTAGGTATACTTTTATTTAAAATATATTTTAAATGTTTATAGGCTATCAAGAAATTTGGATGAGTCCTTAATTTTCCTAAATCTTTTACCTAGGCAACTTTGAGTAAATTCTGGAATTGGAAAGTAGCAGTTCACCCAGACTGATTCCCCTGCCTTGGGCTGGGGAGCTCAGGCTGCCATACCAGAAAAACAAACGCTGGTAGCTTAAACAAAATAAATTTATTTCACACAGTTCTGGGGAATGGGAAGTCAAAGATCAAGGTGCCAGTCAGTCAGTCAGTTTGGTTCTTGGTGAAGTCTCTCTTCCTGGCTTGTAGACAGCTAACTTCTAGCTATGTCCTTGCATAGTCTTTCCTTAGTGCATGCACACAGATGGAAAGAAGAAGAAAGGAGAGGAGCAGAGGCAAGGGGAGGGGAAAGAGAGAGGAAGGGAGAGAGAGGAGGAAGGAAGAGAAAGAAAGGAAGGAAGGAAGAAAAGAGAGAGAGAAAAAGGAAGGAAGAGGGAGAGAAAGACAAATGTTTCCTCTTCTTATAAAGCCATGAATCCTATCCTGAAAGCCCCACAGTTTTACGGTTATTGCTTGAACTGCATATTGCCACTGGGATCATTCACTCAGTTGCATTCAACAGGCCGCCAGGCTGTGTCTGAAGATTCACAGAGGCGTGCTATCTAGCCATTTGGTGCTTTCCCACATCACTCTTTTTCTTTGTGGTATCTCATCCTTTAGTCTTTTCATGGCTTTCTCTCCAGCAGGCTAATCTGTGACTCCCTGTAACATGGAAGCTGCCTTCAAAGAGGGAAGACAAAGTTGCCAGGCATCTTTAAGTCCAGATCCGGAACAGACACAGCATCACGTCTTCCACGTTCTATTTACTGAAATAAATAGTCACAAACAGTCTCAATCAAGGGATGGAGTGGAGGAGCGTAGAAATAGACTCTGTTTCTTGAATAGAGGAGCCATGTAGTCTCATTGCCAAAGGTCACAAGATAGGACATCACTACAGCCACTTTGGTAACACTCTACCACATTCAGAATGTAATCAAAGTGGCCAGGGCCACATCTTCTCCCTTAACTTCTGCCAACCAATATTCCTGATTGTTTCCATTCCAATGTTCTCTGCATCCAGTTTCAAAGACCTTCTGACTAAGGCTTTATGAATTCTTATCTTGATCCCTAATTCTGGACTAACCGAATTTTTTATAATGTATTAATAGACTTAATGTTTTAGAAAAGTTTCAGGTTCATCTAAAAATTGAATGGAATATACAGTGATTTCCCTCATGTATAACCCCATTGACAACATCCTCCACCAGAGAGATACATTTGTTTCACCTGATGAACTTACACTGACCCATCATTATGTTTAGACACAAAATCCATAGTTTATATGAGGGTTTGTGCTTGGTGTTGTACATTCATTGACTTTGGACAAATTTATAAGGACATATGAGTACCATTTTAGTGTCAACTGGTCCAACTGAACTTGATAAACACTTGTATTCTTTTGAAATATACTTTTGCTCAGTCTTTTAACAGCCTGAGGTTGAAAATGCCACATCCTAGAAGGGCAATAGGCAAGAACTGAATAGTGTTGAAACATCTATGTTTGTCAGAAAGATTGTCCACAGAGTAACTACAACCCAACTCCATGTAAATATTATTAATTGTTCTTAGTTCTGTATATAAGCTCTATTTAAATTCTAAAGACCATTACCATGCTCCTGTCTAAGCTTTTCCCTGCTCTTTGCTAAGCAGCTCTCTCTTCTGTCATTGTTTCCAAACCCTTCGCTAGCCTGACCATTCTCTTACCTATGGGCTCCATTTGGCTGACACATCTCTTAATGGGAACATAGCTCATTTGAAGAGTCTGAACAGTGCAAAATGGATAGTGTCATGTATGCCCTTCTTCTGGACACTATAAATCTATTGACACTCTTGTCTTAGACTGAGTTTCCAAACAAAGAAAAGTTCTTAGGGTTTTTTCACTCTTTTTACTCAGTCCTCTCTCCCTCATCATAAAGTTAGTATATCTGCCCTGTCATATATAAACCTGGTGTGTATAAACTTAAGTATCTGGGGACATTTGAAAAAAATATTGAAAATTTATACTGATTTAACTCCATTTAGGTAGAGCCCGAGAAAAAAAATTAAAAGATATATACATCTTCCAATAAAACTAAAGGAGAAACTCAATTTCTTTTTATCTTTTTTTTTTCTTTTTATGGCTGTACCCCCAGCATATTGAAGATCCCAGGCTAGGAGTCGAACTGGAGCTGTAGCTGCCGGCCTATGCCACAGCCACAGCAATGCAGGACCCTAGCTGTGTCTGTGACCTATACCACAGTTCATGGCAACTCTGGATCCTTAACCCACTGAACAGGGCCAGGGATCTTAGGTTTGTTAACCACTGGGCCACAACAGGAACTCCCAGAAACTCATAATTTCTAATACCTCTGAGATTTATTCCTTCAGACTCATTACTCTCCAAATACACAAATCTTGAATACTGCTAGGGAATAGCTGTAAGCTACTTAATAATGGGGGCAGTGCTGATCTGGTTGTTAAGTAAGGTCATTAACTCTGCATGTCTTAAAATAAGAATGTTTCCATTCTTAATAAGTTTTTGCTAAACATAATAGAGCATTTAGAAAAATGTTCTCAAATATAGTTACTTGTCATAAAATCCTGAGGCACGATTTTGTTATAGGTCTCAACTCCTATTACTGTGTTCCATTAAAATGTGCTGAAGGTTTATTCTTTTGTATTAAGAAAAGTCTTCACACCTGAGATTTTTTTATGCTAATACAAACCCAAGTTTTTAATCCTATACCTCAGGATACATTTATTTATTCAGTTAAAATGTCAGCTTCTTCTTTCTATAAAATGACTGTCTGTGATAATTCCTCTATTTTCTTCATTCCCTTATTTAGCAAGTGTACTGGATGAAGGCAGATACCAATGAGCCAGGCAGGCAAATTCCATGCTTCTGTGGAGCTTACATTCCTTTGGGGAAAAATAAATAACTAAAAATATGTGTTATAGTTTTAAATTCTATAAAGAAATGAAAGAGGGAATTAGAATGAAAAGTAATCCAAAGCATAGAGAAGGAATGGAGGGAGGAAATACTTGATAGGCAGTCAGGGAAGAGCTCTCTGAATCTGGAATGGTTGTATTTGAACAGAGACTTGACTCCTGAGAAGGAGCCATCTGAGGCGAGGCATGGGCATTCAGGTCAGAGGCACAGAATGTGCAAAGGCCAGAACATGGGTCAAATTTCATAAGAAAGGCCCAGGGTGTAAAGTGTGTATGGTAGGAGCAGAGGCAGAAGTGAGGTAGGATGGCTCAGGAAGAGATTGCCTGTCGTGCACATGTTCAGCTTTTAGTTTTGCATACAGTGGAAATAATAGCAGACACTGCTGATGCCACACTTAGGCATATTCTTTGATCCCTTTATCAGGCTACTTAAAAGGTTGCCATTTTTGAGTAGGATCTACAGCACAAGACAATCTTGTGACAAATTTAGGTTGTGATGTAAGCATTCTTGCCGCTTAATGCATAAGTCTGGCAAAATCGAGTACTGTTTATATCAGTGGTAAATAATGGTAACATGTTGAGTCTCAGGCAAACCCGCATATGAGATTTCAAAGAAAAGTCTTTAGGTTATGGGGCAAGGTCATACATTATGCCAAAGAACAAACTTTACTGTTCACAAAGCATCTCCTGCCCTGATATTGGGCCCTAGTAGAGGGAGTGCCCAACCATGGGACATTAGATGTCTATTCGTGGTTAGTTATTTTTACTCACCAAGTTGTAAGGTCTGGCAGGAAAGCAACAATCCACCACACAAGAGAATTGTTACATTTGGAATCAACCCTGCAGATGGCTCAGAATCCCGTGATATTCCTTGCACCAGTGATTCCCTAGGTATAACTGTATATAGGGTTTCGTAAGGTGTTTATTAAGTCCATCCAAGAGAGGAGGAAAAACCTGGCCAGGTGCAAACGTGTATTGACCCAAGAATTTGTCCATGAATGTTCGTTTCAGTATTATTTATAGAAGCCAAAAAGTGGAAACAACCCAAATGTCATCAACTTATGAATAGGGAAAAGCATGTGGTATATCCATATATGGAATATTACTCAACCATGTAAAGAAAGTACTAATACATGTTACAATATGGATAAATCTTGAAAATAGTATGCTAAGTGGAAGAAGTAATTTCCAAAGGACCACTTATTATATGCTTCTATTTATGTGATATGTCCAGAGTAGGCAAATCTACAGAGACAGAAATAAGATTAGTGATTGCCCATGGCTGGGGAAGATGAAAGGTTTGAGGGATGATGATGGATAGTGCTTTTCTAGGCGGGTGGTCATGAAAATGTTCTAAAATGGATTGTGATGATGAAAGCACAATTTTGTGAATATGCTAAATGCATTGTATACTTTCAACTAGTGGGAGAATTGTACGGTGCATGCTTTCTATTTCAATAAAGCTGCATTGGTAACCTACACCACAGCTCATGGCAATGCTGGATCCTTAACCCACTGAGCAAGACCAGGGATTGAACCTGTGTCCTCATGGATGTTTGTCAGTCTTGTTACCACTGAGCCACAATGGGAACTCCTTCTCTTGTTTCTTTTTTGCCCAGTAATAGCCATGATTAGGCAATTACAACAGCTACAGCCTGCCAGCCTCAGCCTGGTAAATATACAGTAACCAGAGGTTCAGGCCTCTAAGGTAGAAGGTAATGATGGCCTTATAGGCTCTTCACTCAGTGATTCTCAGCCTTGGAAGGTAGGAATTTTGCCCCTGGGGAACATTTAGGAGACTTTTATGGTCACAACTTGGGGAAAGGTGTGCAACTGGTGTCTATGTGTTGAGATCAGGTGCTACCTAATATTCTACAATGCACAGGGCATCTCCCATAGCAAAGAATGATTTGTCCCCAAATATTAATAGTGCTGAGGTGGAAGAACTCTGACTTAATTCAGTAGAAATGCTAAGTGAGGTTAAATGAAATGTAGAAGCAGTGACAAAGGAAAATGATAAATATTAATCTCCACTTTGGGATCAATTTTAGTAGTGGACTTCTGCTATTGTACGAGTATATGTATATAAAGAAGATAGCAAGCCACTTTTTTGAGATTAAGTAAATTATGCATGGATCTTAGTGGTATAAAATATACACTGTTATTTAGTTCTCAGGGTTCCATCCTTAATGGAACTTAACCTTTCTAGGCACCAAGGCCTGCCTTCCAATTGTCAGCATCCGTGGCCCTTTGCCTGAGTGTTCCCTCTCTCTGTCTCTGTCTCTCTCTCGGTCCACTGGAGACTGCTCCACATGAATGAGTGACAGGCCAGAAATGCTTGGGAATAAAGCCCACGGGGCCTACCTACCACTGCTTGAAGGAACAACCTCAACAAATATCTAAGGAACTGACTAATTTCCTCATCCAAGTGGGATTACACGAGGCACCTGTTCGGTGCTGGCTTCTAGAATTCCCTATGGGAGTTCATAATGACAGCTTGCTTGGTAATGCATGGTTTATGGCTTTTTCCCCTTTTCTGCCTTATGTCCCCAGTCTGACTAGTGTTTATTGGCATCAGCTGTCAAATAAATTATTTGTACTTCAAGGCCTGCTTCTGGGGAAACCCAAATTAAGACAGAAACTTTTGGAGATTTTTAAGCAACAAAATGATATCATCTAATTGATGTTTTTAAATAGCTGCTATAGCTGTTTTATGACAAATAGACTATTGGGAGGGTGAGTAGCAGTGTAAGCAAGAAAAACAGATAGAAGGATATTTCAGTAGTCCAAGAGAGACAGTGAGGGCTTGGACTCACTGTCCAAGCATTGGTAGTAGCATTGGATTGGGTTACAACTGGATAGATTAAGGATGAGCTGGATATAGAGAAAAATGTGAAAATTTTGGCACGAATAAGTAGATGTGTTCTTGAGAAAATGAGGAAGAGGAAGCTGCTGATGGAGGGGTCTGATGAGACGGGACAGGGCAGAGGGGATGAAAAAGTCTTTTTGTTTGCACATAGGCATTTGGTGAATTCTAATTTCTAAGCTGATGTTTGGGTAGCCAGTTAAATGTGTGAATCTGGAGCTCTGAGAAGAAATCAGAAAACTAAGTTTGAAATAATAAATATATGAATGGCATTTAACCTATTACTTAACCTAAAAAATAGAATTTAATAGTTCATATTTGACAAATGCTATTGGCTAGAAAATATGCTTATATACTGTTGAACTTCAAGGATCTAGCAGTTGATATTTAGAGAAGTCTAAATTCTTGTATTGCTGCAGAAGTCTCCAAATCTCTCCAAATTTAGTTTTTGGAGGTAGTGAGGAAATAATTGGCTCTGAGTAGGATGTCAAGTTCTGAGTAAATATTTCCTTCTTATATAAAAAAAATGCTTTAGTAGTCTGATTTTATAAATGGCCATTTTTAAATACTTTAAGAAGTGAAACATTCATCAATCATTTCACCATAATAAGACAATGACTATTAATTTTTGTGTATTATCTAAAATCATAACCAAAACATAATTTTGTATTTTGCTTTTATTATTATTATTATTTTTTGCTTTGCATGTCTAGAAAACTTTCTGAGTTTATCAAATATTTATTTTTAGAACTTATTATTTCAATCACTATAACATATTTAATCACATGGCTTTCCTATAATTTACTTTTTGTTAAACATGGTGTTTATTTATAGCTTTCAGTTACTATAATAGAACATACCCTCACCAAGCCTCTGTTCATTTCCTTAGGGTAGATACCTAGAAATGAGATAGTTATTTAAAGTTGTATGGAACGTGTTGTTACCATGTATTCTAAGAGGTTATACCAGTTTATTTACCAGCTGAGTGTGGGAACATCCTTATCATTGCCAGAATTAAGTATTGCCTTGGCCAATTTCGTACAAAAATACATATACATTTTTATTTGCGTTTGCATTTCTAATTACTAAAGAGAATTAATTTTTCATGTATCTTTTGACATTTTTCTTTCTTCTTTCTCAATAAGTGTTCAGATACTTTGCTCATTTTTCTAAGAAGAAATGTTTATATCTATCATTTATTTGTAAAAATTTTGCAGGCCAAGAACTTTATCTTTTTTTCTGTACAAATTTGCAAAATTGTCCCTATGTAATACCACCCTTTCATTTTGGCATGTAATGACTTTGTTTACAGAAGTTACGTTATTACATGCAGCCAGTGTAATTCTTCCTTTGATGTTTTCCTTTCTTCATATGCTTATATATTATTTTCATATTCTGAACAAGTAAATAGTAACTATTATTTTTCTCTGTTAGTGTCTTCATTTTCTACACTTGAAATTTTAACTCAACTGAAAATAAATTTGGTTTCAAATGTGATATATAAAATAAAAGATATCTCAGATTTCTTCCTAACACCACATATTGATTAATCATTACAAACTTGAAGATATAACAGAGTCCATTTCTCAAGTTTGTTTTATTTATTTAATTTATTCTACATCCCTAGTTATATTTTGGAGTGCTGTTTATCATGAATTTTCATGTTCGTAATTTAAAACCACTTTTCTTATGTTTTTTGATTATCTTTGCCAATTTTTTCTTTTTAATTATGGTTGAACTTTAAAGTATTTTAACTTACCATCATTCTACCACCCTGATCCATTTATATCTATAAATGTTCTTGGGGAAAATGGGCATCTGTTGTACCATTTACTATGCTTTTGTCTCTCAGACCCAACCCTACCCTTCTATACCCTGCTCTGTGAAGCTGGAGCTAGGGCTCTACAAGCCACACTTCCTCTTTGCTATCTGTTTTGTGTCAGGTTTTGGAGGCTTTAAGGCAAGAAGAGGGTCAAGTAACCAGCTTCTTCTTGTGGGCTCCAGGCACACTTACGTTCCTCAGAGCATCTCCCTAGCAACACTTCTCCCCTTTGGCAGCAGTAGTTCCTTCCTGTAGCAGCAATTGTATTCGTTATGTGGATTTTCCAACTTGCACACAATCAGCCTAATCACACCCCCTCAGTGACCCCAGCACCAACTCCCAGTGTCGCCTCCTCAGAGGTTTTCTGTTCTGTCAGACCTTCTCAAACTTCAAAGTATTAATAAACCTGACTTCTTCCCTTTGCTTCCTTAGCCCTGAAAGTAGTAACTGCTTCTGAAACCGTTGTCTTTGGGAACTAGAGAGTTCTCTAGTTAAGGACTTTATACCTTTCTATTTCAATTGGTTTGATTTTTTTTCCTAACTGGACTGTGACTCATAGCTGGAACAAACTATTTCTCCTCTGTATTAATCAGAGTTCTCCAGAGAAACAGTATCAATAGGATGTATACTTATATAAGGTTATACACAATTATGAGGTGGACACATCACAAGATCTGCAGGATGAGTTAGCCAGCTAAGGACCCAGGAGAGCTGATAGTTTAGTTCCTGCATGAAGGCTGGCAAGCTGGAGACCCAGAAAAGTAAATGTTTCAGTTCAAGTCAGTTAATTAGGAAGAATTTTTTCCTACTCACAGCTTTTCTGTTTAGCCCTTCACTGACCTGATGAGCCCTACCCACATTAGAGGGGCAATTTGCTTTATTTAGTCTATTTAAATGTTAATCTAATGCAAAAACACCCAGATTAATGTTTGACCAACTTTCTCGGCAACCCAATGCCCAATGAATTTGATATATAAAATTAACCATCATGTCCACATTTATTGACTTCTTTTAAGTCTTCCAACAGAATTTCATAGTTATGTATTTTATATTTTACATTTCTAGTTACTTATGAGGTATTTTACATTTTGATGTTCGTATGTAAGGAGTCACTTTCCAATATACTTTCTAGCTTATTATTGTTGGGATAAAGGAGAACTTTATTTTCATTTTCATTTTAAGTGTTTTTATCTGAAGTTAATGAAAGAAGAGAACTATATATTCACAGGATAATTAATGTTTCTAACAGAGTGTATATTGAAAGTCTATGCTAGCATAAATTGAAACTATCTGTTTCATCAATGCTTGAGCACACTGACTGCCTAGGTGAAGGTCTAAATCATAATATACATTCACTGGAAAAAAATGGGGAAGGCATAGTGGAGACTAGGAAAGACAGGAAATGTCACAGGAGGCATGGCTAAAAATGACAATTATTTCCAAAAGAGATTCTATTTATGGTGAATTATAAATGCTATTGGTGGATATGATCTGTGAAGGCATAAAAGAAAATTTCATTTTTTCACTATGAGATTCTTGGTTGGTCAGTTTGCTGTGATCAAAATAAGTTTAAAAATAAATGGAGTTTAAAATTTTTTTTAAATACATGGAGTTATGGGGTATAATTTTTCTGAGAGTTAGGTATAGAGATATGAGTTTTTTATTTTGACTTAGATGCTTATCCAGTGAGTATGATTTGCATAAAATAAAAATTGGAAGTTTTAGTTACAGAGTGGCAAGGTTGGATGTTTGCTCACAGATTTCACTGTGAATAAATGTCATTGATTATACTGTGTTGTAGTCCTTCATTTCAGCTATAGACAAAATGAATGAATTAAATCAAACTGAGACAGAATTTAGATGTGGTAGAAGGAGAACTTGCATTAGAAGGGCCATTTTGGAGAGTTCCCCATTGTGGCTCTGTGGTAACTAATCTGACTAGTTAGTATCCATGAGGACATGGGTTAGATCCCTGGAATCACTCAGAGAGTTTAAGATCTGGCATTGGAGGCAGAGCAAGATGACAGAGGAATAAGAGGCTGTGCTTACCTTCTCCACAAACACAACAAAAAAACACATCTACATGTAAAACAACTCACACAGATTATCAACTGAATGCTGGCAGAAGAACATAAACCTCCAAAAAGGGCAAGAAACTCTTGACATAACTGGGTAGAACAAAAGAAAAAATGAGAGAGCAAAAAGGAATCAGGAGGAGACTAGCATTCCTGAGAGTGAGCTGTGAAGGAGAAAATGAACCCACACCCTGGGAAGCCACCTAAATGATGGAAAGATCAGCTGAGTTGGAGGGACCTCAGGGTCACTGAAAAAGTGCAGCAGTTGGACTGAGGAGGGCAAGGCACAGTGAGAGCCATACAGATCGTCTGAACCACCTTCCCAGACACCACAGCATGAGACACTTGGATGGGGGCTGGGTGCTGAGACTTGGGCTCTGGAGGTCACTCCCAGAGAGAGGACTGGCGTTGGTGGTATGGAGACAGACTTGGGGGCTGGGGAGCAGTGTGCCATGGGTGGAGGAATGGTACACCATGGGCTGGGGAGGGGAATGCCAAGGGTGAGGGGGCCTGGGAGAAGGTCCAGGCCTGCAGGAGAGGCAGGGTGCCATTACTGAGGAGGCAAGAGGAGGAGGGATGGACCACCATAGGAAACTCCCTGCACCAGAGCATGTGCATGCCTGTGGGCTCTCAGAGGGTGGGGCAGCTCTGGCACAGGCTATGGGTGGTGGAAAGCCTCTTGCTCATTTAGAGGAAACTGGTGCTTCTTCTGCAGGCTACCAGTGGCTGGGAACCTCTTGTGTGGGCTAAGGACATCAGGGGCTAAGTGTGACTTGGTGCATCTTGCATGATCTACAGGTGGCATGGACAGACCACTCTGGTCATCTCAGAGGCCAGAGGGAGGCATGGCTTGACACCAATGGGGTTCTGTGCATGGGCTCCACCTGTGGCCCCAGTTACCTCAGGAGTTGCAATACACATATCAGGCAAAATAGACTTTAAAATGAAGGCAATAAAGAAAGACAAAGAAGGACACTATTTAATAGCAAAAGGATCCATTCAAGAGGATATTATAATCATCAATATCCATGCCCCTAATTTAAGAGCACCCAGATACCTATTCAAAAAATACCTACAGACATAAGAGGAGAAATTTATGGGAATATAATAATAGTAGAAGACTTTAACAGCCCACTCACATCAACAGACAGATCCCCTAGACAGAAAATCAATAAGGCAACCGAGAGGCTAAATGACACAATAGAAAAGTTAGTCCTAACTGACATTTTTAGGACATTACATCAAAAAAAAATCAGAACATACCTTATTCTCAAGTGAACATGGAACATTCTCAAGGATTGATCACATCCTGGGGCACAAAGCTAACCTCAACAAATTTAAGAGTATAGAAATTATTTCAAGTATCTTCTCTGACCACAGTGGCATGAAACTAGTAATCAACCACAGGAAAATAAATGAGAAAAAACTGACTACATGGAGACTAAACAACATGCTACTTAAAAACCAATGGGTCAATGAGGAAATCAAGAAGGAAATTAAAAACTACCTTGAGACAAGTGATAATGAAGACACAACCACTCAAAATCAATGGGATGCCACAAAAGCAGTGCTCAGAGGGAAATTCAGAGCAATACAGGCCTTCCTCAAAAAAGAAGAAAAATCTCAAATTGACAACTTAACCCACCACCTAAATGAATTAGAAAAACGAGAACAAACAAAACCTAAAGTCAGCAGAAGGAAGGAAACCATGAAGATCAGAGAGGAAATCCATGCAATAGAGATTCAAAAAAACAGAAAAAATCAATAAAACCAAGAGCTGATTCTTTGAAAAGGTAAATGAAATTGACAAAACTTTCGCCATACTCACCAAGAAGAGGAGAGAAAAAATTCAAAGAAACAAGAAATGAAAAAGGAGAAATCACAACAGATACTGCAGAAATACAAAAAAAAAAAAAAATAAGAGAATCTATGAACAATTGTATGCCAACAAATTTGGCAACCTAGAAGAAATGGTCAACTTTCTAGTGACTTACCGACTGCCAAAACTGAATCAGGAAGAAATAGATCAACTGAACAGACTGATCACTAGGAATGATGTGAAACATGTCAAAGAAACACTCCCTGCAAATAAAAGTCCAGGACCAGATGGCTTCATAGGCGAATTCTACCAAACATACAAAGACGAAACTATACCCATCCTCCTTAAACTTTCTCAAAAAGTTGAAGAGTAAGGAACACTCCCAAAGGCATTCAATGATGCCACCATCACCCTAATTCCAAAATCAGACAAAGATACCACCAGAAAAGAAAACTATAGGCCAATATCTTTGATGAATATAGTTGCAAAAACGCTCAGCAAAATCTTAGCCAACCGAATCCAACAACATCTAAAAAAGATCGTACACCATGCCCAGGTGGGATTCATCCCAGGTGCACAAGGATGGTTCAGCATAGGCAAATCAATCAATGTCAGACACCACATTAACAACAGAAAAGTCAAAAACCACATGATCATCTCAATAGATGCAGAGAAAGCATTTGACAAAGTGCAACATCCATTCATGATAAAAATTCTCAGCGAAGTGGGATAGAGGGAACATACTGTGACATGATAAAAGCCATTTATGATGAACCCACAGCAAAAGTAATACTCAATGGAAAAAAGCTGAAAGCCTTCCCACTAAAATCTGGAACAAGACAAGGATGCCCACTCTTACCACTGTTATTCAACATAGTATTGGAAGTCCTAGCCACAGCAATCAGGCAAACAAAAAAAATAAAAGGCATCCAAAAAGGAAGAGAAGACATAAAACTGTCACTGTATGCAGATGACATGATACTATATATAGAAAACCCTAAGCACTCAACCCAAAAACTACTTGAACTGATCCACAAATTCAGCAAAGTAGCAGGAGATAATTACCATTCAGAAATCAGTCACATTTCTCTATACTAACAATGAAATATTGGAAAAGGAGTACAGAAATACCATGCCTTTTAAAATTGTACCACAAAAAATCAAATACCTGGGAATATACCTGACCAAGGTGAAAGACTTATATGCTGAGAACTAAAAAACATTAATCAAGGAAATTAAAGACAATTCAAAGAAATGGAAAGCTATCCCATGCTCCTGGGTTGGAAAATTAATATTGTAACAATGGCCATACTACCCAAAGCAATTTACAGAGTCAATGCAACCCCTATCAAATGACCCATGACATTTTTCACAGAACTAGAACAAACAATCCAAAAATGTATATGCTACCACCAAAGACCCAGAATTGCCAAAGCAATTCTGAAGAACAAAAACCAAGCAGGAGGCATAACTCTCCCAGACTCCAGGCAATATTACAAAGCCACAGTCATCAAGACAGTATGGTTCTGGTACCAAAACAGACATAAAGACCAATGGAACAGAATAGAGAATGCAGAAATAACCCCAGACAACTATGGTCAATTAATCTTTGACAGAGGAGGCAAGAACATAACATGGGAAAAAGACAGTCTTTTCAGCAAGTATTGCTGGGAAACCTGCACAGCTGCACGCAAATCAATGAAACTAGAAGACACCCTCACACGGTGCACAAAAATAAACTCAAAATGGCTTACAGACTTAAATGTAAGGCAAGACACCATCAAACTCCTGCAAGAGAACATAGGCAAAACATTCTCTGACATCAACCTTACAAATGTTTTCTCAGGTCAGTCTCCCAAAGCATCAGAAATAAAAGCAAAAATAAACCAATGGGAACTAATCAAACTGATAAGCTTTTGTACAGCAAAGGAAACCAAAAAGAAAACAAGAAGACAACTTACAGAATGGGAGAGAATCGTTTCAAATGATGCAACTGACAAGGGTGTAATCTCTAGAATATGCAAGCAATTTATACAACTCAAGAGCAAAAAAGCCAACAACCCAATTGAAAAATGGGCAAAAGACCTGAATAGACAATTCTCCAAGGAAGTTATACAGATAGCCACCAAGCACATGAAAAAATGCTCAACATCCCTGATTATCAGAGAAATGCAAATCAAAACTACCATGAGGTACTACCTCACACCAGTCAGAATGACCATCATTAATAAGTCCACAAATAACAAATGCTGGAAGGGCTGTGGAGAAAAGGGAACCCTCCTTCACTGTTGGTGGGAATGTAAGCTGGTACAACCACTATAGAGAACAATATGGAGGTATCTTAGAAAACTATACATTAAACTACCATATGACCCAGCAATCCGACTCTTGGGCATATACCCAGAAAGAACTTTCCTTGAAATAGATACGTGCACCCACATGTTCATTGCAGCGCTATTCACAATATCCAAGACATGGAAACAACCCAAATGTCCATCAATAGATGATTGGATTAGGAAGATGTGGTATATATACACAATGGAATACTACTCGGCCATAAAAAGCAACAAAATAATGCCACTTGCAGCAACATGGTTGAAACTAGAGACCCTCATCCTGAGTGAAGTAAGTCAAAAAAGAGAAAGACAAATACTATATGATATCACTTATATCTGGAATCTAATATAAGGCAAAAATGAACCTTTCCACAGAAAAGAAAATCATGGACTTGGAGAATAGACTTGTGGTTGCCAAGGGGGAAGGGGTAGGAATGGGAGGGACTGGGAGGTTGGTGTTAACAGATGTAGACTATATAATTTGGAATGGATTAGCAATGAGATCCTGCTGTGTAGCTCTGGGAACTATGTCTGGTCACTTATGATGGAGCATAATAATGTGAGAAAAAAGAACATAAACAAGTATGTGTAACTGGGTCACCATGCTATACAGTACAGAATTAACAGAACAGTGTAAAGCAGGTATAATTGAAAAAAATAAAAGTCATTATATAAAAAAAATCAGATTTGCATGATCCATGTTCAGAGTGTAATACACTAAGAAGTGTTTATGAACAAAAGCACAAAGTAAGAATTTTCATAAAAATAAAGTTCTTGAGTTAAATTTTCAAAAAAGAAAAAGAAAAAGATCTGGCATTGCCCTGAGCTGAAGCATAGGTGGCAGATGCTGTAAGCATTTTAGGCTCTGGGACCAGACAGTCTTTTTCACAGTCACTCAATTCTGACTTTGTGGTGCAAAAGCAGCCATAGACAATAAACATCTGAGTCTATCAGTGTTCCAACAAAACTTTGTTTACAAAGACAGGCAGCAGCAGGCCAGATTTGAGCCCTATATTGTATGCAGTGTGCTAACCCCTGTTCTAGAAGATTTGAAGCAAAGAATGTAAAAATTCAACTTAGCAGAGAGAAACATTTTGGGTTTCAGCAGCTCTCAAGATATGGTGAGAGTTCAGGTGTTTTGTGCCATCAAGCTTTCTATGCCATGTGTTCCCCTGCTGTGAGTACTACTGGGTAGCTCCACCCCAGAGGCTTCTAACTTATCACCCTGAAAAAGATTCTATGTTTTCCAAGTCATGTTACTGAGAAAAGTTGTTGAATCTTCCTGTGATGATATCTTTTCTTTTGTTATTTAAACATATTCAAGTTTGTTTTCCTCATGATAAATTAACTATGTTGATACATTGGCCTGCCTATCCTCACCCTCTTGCAAGGGAAATTGCATCATCTGTAGCTTCTGTTAACTCGGTAGCTATATTTTCTGTTCTAAAGCTACTCTCACTTCTGGGATCAGGGGAGTGTGGTTTATTCCAGAGAAGCTCAGTTGCAGGCTGGCCACTGGGTTATAATGTACTTAGTGTGTCAAGATGAGATAAACCAGGGGTTCCCATTGTGATTCAGTGGGTTAAGAACCTGACTCGTATCCTTGAGGATGCATGTTCCATCCCTGGCCTTGCTCAGTGGGTAAGGATCTGGTGTTGCCACAAGTTGCAGCATAGGTCACAGATGTGGCTCAGATCCCACCTTGTTGTGGCTTTGGTGTAAGCTGGCAGCTGCAGCTGCAGCTCCAGTTTGGCCCCTAGCCTGGGAACTTCCACATGCTGCAAATGCAGCCCTAAAAAGAAAGAAAAAAAAAAAAAAAAAAGATGAGATAAACCGAGACCTGCAAACTGCAAACTGGAAAGTTCTGGGAGGCCAGGCAGATAATGTAAAAGACTGAAGGAGGCCAGAGTAAAAAGTAGCTCACTTTCTGCTCTGAGAGGCTCTCCTCTAAAGTAAGCCAGTGAATCAAAGCAAAAGTAAAAGGTGAAAAAAATTCAGTTTAGTGTGAAATGAAGTGTGGAGAGGTGGTAACTTGGACACAGAAGCTCTGTCTAGGGACTTCGGCCCCAAGTGATTATTACTGTTAAAAAAAAAAAATGTCTAGTGTTGCCAGAACCTCTTTTTTGTTGTTTTTGTTTTCCAAGGGATGGCAGAAATTAAGATTTATTTTTTTGGTAACAGTTTTCAGTTTTTAAATGTTGGGAGTTAATTCAACTTTTTACAACCCTGTGATGGGGCCAACAATGTATGAACTTAAAACAGATTTGGACAGCTTTAAATGACCCTTGAGCCACAATTTACGTCTATGGTAGACAGCAATTTTCTTTATGGAGAATTTAAATTTGGAAACATAAAGGAGCATACAGTAGGCTTCTATAAGAGCCATAATAGCAGGAGAAAACACTGACTGAAAATGAGACAAGGTTGGAGCCATGGCAAAATGAAATCATCTGTACCTAGAACACAGGCTGTGCCTGGTAAATGTTTGCTTTTAAAATTGAATAAAGTGAATAAACAAATCTTCAAGTTAAATATTTGAGCTACCATAGAGTATGAGTAAGCAGAGTAAGTCAATTGGCAGTAAGTCAATTGAGAGAAGAGCAGAAAAGACATGCAAAGAAAAATAGAAATGAAAAAGATCATTTACTCCACCAGAGAAATGGGAAGAGAAGTCACTGGAACTGCCACTTTTCATGATGCTTCTGTCACTCTCGTTCTATACCTTTACATGTAGGCTTTCAACAGTCTTCTTACCCTGGACTCACTTCAGTGGATTTCTTTTCTTTGTAATTACAAACATCTTAAGCATATAATTGTAACATTAGTAAGTATGTCTGGTTGTTGTAAAAATCAGTAAATACAGGGCAATGGTGGTTTATCCACAGGGTACAAATAAAACTGACAGGCAAAATGTGTGCAACTCTGAACATAAGAATTGTTCATTCATTGATGTACAATGTTATTGGTTGATTTAAGATTTTAAGGTGTCATTACCTGTCATTTAATGACTCTGATGCAATCTTTGGTTTAAGTGATATTTTGAATAATTAGAAAATAATTCAAAGAAAGAAACAGGTTCTGAAAAAAATTAGTGATGCTGTGGGTTAAGGATCCAGCACTGTCCTTTGCATTGTCGCAAAGCAATTTGGGTTGCTGCTGTGGTGAAGCTACTATCCTTGGCCCAGGGACTTCCACATGCCACAGGTGCAGAAAAAAAAAAAAATTAGTGAAAGAGGTTTAGTTTCTGGTAAACTGGAATCTTGAGGTTTGGGTTTTTTTAATTTAAAAGATATCATTACTTTAAATTAAAATTCATAAGTTTGAACCTTGCTTTCAAAATGCAGAAATATCTTCTTACCCAGGAAGTGTAGGCTTCATAATGTGTTTCCAATTATCACAATATTTGGGTCATTATTTTAGTGATATCATTTAATATCATATTAAAATATTTTAAATATACATTTCAAGAAAAAATTTTAGATTTATGGAGACTAACAAATTAACTCAGATTTTGATGGGTAATGAGGCCACTTGTTCCACATGAGTTGAGGCTCTTTAACCACTGTAAGACTGGATATCAGATTAATCTACCCTAAATAACACATGTCCATTTTAGTTGGGCTACTTTTGGGAATAGTCAATTTAGCAAGAGCACTGAATTTACTTTAGAGTACTGAAAAAAATAAAGCAATTTATTGGATTCCACCAATCCTGGTTAGGATATTTTTAAAGACTTTACTTGCAGGCTTTCATTTCTAGTTGGCAAATTATCAAAAGATATCTGGAGAAAACATGCAGCTTTAGCTATGGCTTTAACATCTGAAATCAATGAAGTTGAGATAACACATGAAGAATTTATTGATGTGGTAATACAAGAAAAAAGTATTAATTATAATTTTTATTTTAGTTATGACACCATTTTAAAATATTTTTAAACTTGAAACCCTTGTGTCTAACAAATTACTCATAATTTTTAGCTTCATTGGATGCTGGACTTTTCTTGCACTATTTTGAAACATACTTTTTTATTATTTTTTAAATTGATAAAATTAGAAACTGGAAAATCTAGACCTATGTTAGATGGATTTTATCTTCTGAACTACTATGGAGTCAAGATACAATTTTATAAGTTAGCAAAATTACTGAAGCAATCATGATAATCTGATTCTATTAACAGTTAAGTTTGCCAGTAGACAGTGTCTTGGTAATGGGGAGAACATGATTTAAAACATTTTTTCAAAAAGTGGTGGGATAGGAGATGGGGGTGGCTGGGGAGGGGAAGTACTCCTGGATGGTAACTATATTTCTACTGCCAATTAATGTGATTGGCACATATAACTATATCTTTTTTTTTTTTCCTTTTTAGGGCCACACTCACAACATATGGAAGTTCCCAGGCTAGGGGTTGAATCAGAGCTACAGCTGCCAGCCTATACCACAGCCACAGAAACGCCAGATCACCAACCTACTGAGTGGCCACTGAGTGACCCTTCATCCTCATGGATACTAGTCGGATTCGTTTCTGCTGCACCACAAAGGGAACTCCAACTATTTCTTATTCATTTACTTGAATCTTTCTATGTAAATTTACGGCAATGCACTGAAGAACTTTAATTACAAACAGAAAAATAAATATACAAAAAAACAAATAATATCCTATAAATCTATTGGAAATAGCATTTTATTGAACTGTTTTGGATACATTGTTTTTCTTAGAGTGTTGAAAATGCTTAGCATTATGTAATTATTATCTTCAAACATCTACTTACATAAATTTACTTTTACAACTAAAACAACATTTTAAGAAACAAAAAATGGGGGTATGTGACATTATACAAGAGGGATTGGCCTTATGAACATACTTGAGAATTAGATCATTCTATGCAATATGTGCAGTAAATCAATAACTTTTCTGGAAGCAACAGTCTGATCATATTGAGAAGCAGAAAATGTTGACTAAAGTACCAAAAAATTATGAGATCCCAGCTAAACACATCATTGCTCTGTACATCAGGGCCCAAGCAGAAAAAAGATGGTGCATGCAGTTGGGTCATTTGAGAACAGCTTAATAAAGGGCAGAACAGAGGTAAACCACAGGAACTGTGCAATACCCTGAGGCTTGAAACAGAAGCTTTTAACAGCTATCTGGTGAGGACTGCCTGGCACAAAATATAACCTTAAGTAAAAAAATAGAGTCGGCCTAGAGTGACCATGGAGGGAGGCAATACAAGGATTATATACCTTGACCACACTCTCCTGCCTCCCTCCAATCTGATGATGTTGCCCATCAGGAGAAGTCAACCAGAGAAGCCTTTCAGACCACAGTGCAAGATGCAGAAAGATGGACAATGCAACTAAAGAGGTAGATTGAAGGTATTCAGCACAGATTCTAACCTCTTATATCTTAGCCTTTGTAAATTTGTAATCTTGGAAAGTTACTTAATCTTTCTTGACCTACTTACTAGTCCTTATCTTCTAAGTGCTATCCCTTACATTTCTAAACTATCATGATTCTCTGAACACAACTTCAGAATCAATTGTGCTTTAATTTGTAAGGTTTTACACTGCTTGGTAGAATATATTTTAAAATCTCATAACAATTTAAGATTTACTTTCAACTACTCCTAATTTATATACATTATTACTTACTCTTGCAATTAACCTAACTTTTAAGTACAAAAGCTCTCTAGTAAGAACTTTATCTATTTTTTTGGCCATGACCAAAACATGCAGAAGTTCCTGGACCAGGGATCAAACCCATGCCACAGCAGTGACAGTGCTGTATCCTTAACTCACTGAGTCACCAGCAAACTCTGAAATTTAGCTCTTGAATATTTTCTTTCCTATAAAGTTTCTTTTTAACCTCAAATTGTTTCTCCTCCAGATCTCATTTTGTTTTATATGCAAAATTTTTTGCCACCTTTAAAAATATGTGGTATTTAACCTAATATAATCTTTTTCTTTATCATTCTAAATATCAGAATTCCAGCAAATTCTAATTTATTCTATAATTTTATAGATACTTTTACTTAGCTTGAGAACTTACATGTAGAATCTGAAAAAAGGACACAGTGAACTTCTTTGCAGAACATACTGACTTACAGACTTTGAAAAACTTACAGTTTCTAAATGGGACAGGTTGGGGGGTGGGGGGGTGCACTGAGGTTTTGGGATGGAAATGCAATAAAATTTGGTTGTGATGATTGTTGTACAACTATAAATGTAATAAAATTCATTGAGTAATAAAAAAGAAAAGAAAAAATAAAAGAAATTATTTTCAAAGAATATGAGTAAGTGACTAGTTATTGAGCACTTTAAGTCAAGCAGATTTTAAGTTACACATTTTATACCTATTATTTCATTTAAACTTACAAAATCCTTCTGTTACATAAGTTTTAAAGACTAATTTAACAGAAAAGGAAACTGAGGAGTAAAGGTCTTAAATCCTACATCATATAGGTAATAAGTGGTCAACTCAGGATTTGAACACACATCCACATCATTTCTAAGCTAAAATACTCTTCCCTACCTCTATCCAATAATTTTTACTATACAAGATGTGTTTATGTTTTGAAAAAATCACATGAGCTTCTGTGTTATGCTTAGATTTAAAGTTTAAAATAGAACATCTGTAAGTACAGGATTATAATGAAGTCCTTTAGTATGTAGTCTGTGTCTATAACAATGTATTTTTGAAATCTAGAAAGTTGAAGTCAACACTCAAAACAAAGTACATAAAAGACGATGTTTATATTTTTTATTTTCATTGTTGACATACTTCAGTTTTAACATTTAAGTTCTTGATCCAAGGGAAAACAAATGAGACAAATACAAAAGTCTTAGTAAATGTATTTTTCCATGCAAATGAAAGTACAGCGAGTGTAAGGGAGGGGGGCTGAAGTTAGAAAGATTGTATTTCCAGTAATGGTAAAATAGATTGTTGAGGAACAAATATGCCACTGAGAACAACTAGAAAAGATGAGAGAAAAAAAAATCTGACCCACATCAGAGAACTAGCAAGGTAGCAAGAATGTAAAGAAAGGAAAATAAATTGAAATAAGTCTGGGAGTTCCTTCTGTGACACAACAGGATCAACTGTGTCTCTACAGCACCAGGACATAGGTTTGATCCCCAGCCCAGCACACTGAGGTTAAAGGATCCAGCATTGCTACAGCTGCAGTGTATGTCACAACTGTGGCTCAGATATACTCCCTGGCCCAGGAACTCCATATGCAGAAAATAAAAGAAAAGAAAAGGGTCTGACGTTTAATCCCATTTTCTCTTAAAATTATTTACCAGAGTTCCTTTTGTAACTCAGTGATTACATATATATATATAAAATGTTAAAATAAACATAGCAAAAGAGAAGATTAATGAACTGGAAAATATGTCAATAAGATATCTATACTGAAGCATGGAGAGTAAAAACAATGGAAAGTATGTCAAAAGAGCTTATGAGACATGATAAAAAGATAAAATGTTGTTATTTTGGGGGTCCAAAATAACAGAAAAGAGAATGGGTAGAAGCAATATTTTTGAAGACATAATCGTGGATATTTGTCCAAAACTGGCAATAGATATTGTGATGGTTAATTTTAGTGTCAACTTGACTGGGGTATGGAATGCCCAGACATTTGGTCAAGCATTATTCTGGGTATGTCTGTGAGGATGTTTCTGGATGATATTAACCTCTGAATTGATAGATTAAGAAGGTTGCCCTTCTTAATGTGAGAAGACCTCATCTAGTCAATTGAAGGCCTAAATAAAACAAAAAAGTTTTAATAATAAGGATCTCTTCCTGCCTAGTGGTGGTTTGAGTTGAAACATTGGTATTTTTTGGCCTTCAAAATCAGACTGAAACATTGGTTCTTCTTGGTTCTTAACTTGGCCATCTTTCAGACTGGAATTTATCCCATCAGCTCTCCTGGATTGCAAAACTTTGGACTCAGATTGCAACTATACATTGTCTCTTCTCCGTCTTCAGCTTGCCAAACTGAAGATCTTGGGACTTATTGGTCTCCATAATTGCAGCATGAGCTAAATTTGTTTTAGATATACATACACTCCTATTTGTTTTGGAGAATTCTGACCAAGATAGATTAGGCCATTCAAAAGTTTCTTTGTAACTCAGCCAGGATTGCCGGGGCCAGCTCAGCAGGATGGGGCTGAAGAACGGGTGCTGTGGAACTTAAGGAAAAATAGTTAACATAAAACAAGACACAGAGACATTTATCTTAAGTAAAGGTGGGAGCCAGGGGACTCAAGGTCTCAGGGACAAAGAGGGCCCTGCCTCAAGAAAACCACACTGCCTTTATTGTGCTCTTTAGATGAGATCAAGTGAGGAGTGGCTATGGGTGGATGATACAGGGTTTGTTTACTATTATATAAATTCTTTTACTATTTAGAAAGCCACTTAGGTGGTAAAGGGTTAAGCTCTTACTCTGACCTCTAGGCATATAACAGTTCTTAAGCTTAAGTCACTTATGCCTTTAGGTCTTTGCTCTTAAGCTTAAGTCATTAACCAGCACTGTGACTGTTTTTCCAAGCAGGAAGATGGGATAAAGTAAGACAAGAAGATGGGATAAAGTAAAGAAGGACAAGATGGAGTTTTCAAGGAAACATGTCTTGCAACACAGGATAAATATAAAGTATCACGCTTCCCTATATCACTGTAAAACTATTATAAACCAAACACAAATCTTAAATGCAGTCAGAGTAAAAGTGCATTATATTCAAAGAAAAAACAATAAGACAGAGAGCTGATTTCTCAACAGAAATAAAGGAAAAAAAATGAGTCAGTGAAATTACATCTTTAAAGTGAAATTACATCTTTAAGGTGCTTACAGAAACTGCTTGTCTACAATTCTATATCAAGTAAAACTATACTTCAAGAATAAAGACAAGTAAGGGTTTTTCCAGACCAACAGCAATTTAGAGACTTCATTATCAGCATGTAAGTATAAAAAAAAAAAAAACTCTTCAGTCAGAAGCAAAATGAATTCCTTATGAAAATATTAGAATAAGTAAATAAGGGAAGATGCATGAAAATGATACATATATGGGGAATCTCAGATTTTTTGTAAAACACTGATATTTATTACTTCAGACATTTAAAAATATGTAGAATTCAAGTAGAGGACTAGAACATATACAAGGTGGAAGGGAATTAAAGAGATATAAAGTTGTCAAAATACTGTCTTTGTCAGAGAAGAGACAAAAAATAGAATGTATGTTGTAATATATACTGAGTATTCACTGAGAAAAAATAAAAGCATAATGAGAAAGTAAATAAGGATTTAAAATGTGATGAAAGCAGTGATTAATCAAAAGAAAGAAAAACAGCTGGGAATAATAGAAAACATTTGTAAGATGTTAAATTTAAACTTACATGGAAATTACATTAAATGCAAATGATCTAAATAATTTGATATGAGAATGACAGATAATTCTCATAAATTAATTCATGAATCTTATAGAGAAATAAACACCTATTAAAGAGTTTAACTCATATTCAAACCAGTTGAAAAGAGAGTCCTAAGTACACACACATTTCTAAATCAGGGATAATAAAATGAATATGTATATTCTGGAAAACTTTTCAGGATAGGAGGAAAGACAGATCTCCACGAAATCAGACATAATTTGCATATCTACAAAATTTACAGAGTTACAAAATATCTCAAAAATAATGAGAGGCCAGAATTGGATAACCTGAAGATGTGTCCCCATTAAAATGATGTTTTCTCCAATGAATATTTCCAAAGTAGATAGAAAAAAGTACGATTCATGCTATTTATAAGAGAAACATTTTAAATATATGGATACATGAAAGTCAATAGTAAAAGCATGAAAATTATATTGTAGTGTGAAAATTAATGAAAAGTCCAGTATAGTCAAATTATTAGCAAAGACTAAGAAAAATAGCATCACTCAATAAAATAACACATTTTATAATGATAAAAAGATCTATCTATCAAGATACAGTTAAAACTTTTAATACATCTAATACTACACTTCCCTCAAATTATGCAGAAAGAATTGACAGAATTTACAGATTTGAGTAAACAAACCTATAAGCATAACCCAGGATTCTGAATACATAAGTCTCAGTGATTCATATAAGCAGACAAAAAATAAAGAATATTTGAATAACATGATTAATAAATATATGTGCTCATTAATACACATATTCAACACATATAATAATGCACCCCAAACTAAAAAAAATGAGTAATGTGGATATGGAACATATACCAAATTCTTAAAAAAAATCCCCCAAAATGAATCAAATAGACACATACTGGAAATAAGCTAAGAATCAATAGAAAAGAGATACCATGAAAATTTCTAGATATTTAGGTGTCAGGCAATATACTTCTAAATGGTCCAGGGGTAAAGATGTAATTGTAATGAAATTTTGAAAATATTTTGAGCTAAGTGGTAATAAAAAAATAAGATATATGTCAAAATAGTATTCTCATCTAAAGTAGTGCTTAGAGGAAAACATGTAGCATGTCTTAGGTTTATTTTCCCCAGAAGCACTAAGTCAAGAATTTCTTGGGAAATGCTCCTGAGAAAAATTGATTAGGGAATGGAGAAAGCAGATTTCTGAAATGTAACATTTCGAGAGGAGTTCCCTTGTGGCACAGCAGGTTAAGGATCCAGCATTGTCACTGCAGTAACTTAGGCATGGCTTCGATCCCTAGCCTGGGAACTTCACATGCTGTGGGCACAGCCAAAACAAACAAAAAGCAAAAAGCAAAAACCTCCCACAAGATGTGTGATTTCATCTAAAGCCTCAGTCTGATCCTGTGAAGAACTCTAGAAATAAAATTTCATTTCAGTGTGAGTCTCCTCTGGAAGCAAGAGAGCAGACTTTTGAACCTCTGAGTCAGTAAGTAAATGATTACTCTCTTCTAGGAAGGTGTAAACTTCTAGGCACTTCAACCTCTCCAAATAGTCAAAGTGGCTTATATATTCAAAAGGGAATTTTTTGAGGATGATCACTGCAAGCCAGAAACTGAGAGATTCAAAGAACTGGTAAAAGGTATTTGAGGGGATCCATGTGCTGCACAAGGGGGAGGTAAGCTCTTGGGCACTTACAGATCTCCATGGATGAGATAGTTTCAGTATCCTGAGGGTAATCCTCTGAGAAAGATATAGCTACAAACAGTCAGCAACAAAGAAGATAGAAGTTGGGAGATGGTTACACAACACCGGTAAAATGAAAACAAGGGTATCTGAGCAAGGCATTGATGGTGTTCAGCAGATACATTTAAGCTTAAAATTGATAAGTCAGTAAAGTATAAGTAAATTAAATGTAAAGAATGTAGAGAGGCAAAAAATAGTAAATATGAGAATAGATATTAATGACTGAAAAACAAATATGAAATAGAGAAAACCAAAGAAGCCTAATGTTGCCTCTTTGAAAATACTAATAAAATTCATTGGGTTATCTATCATGAAATTAGAAAAAATTACAAATTACCAATATCATGAATTTTAGAAAAGGTGAATATCATTATAGGTAATAAAGAAATTATAGCTAATAAAGACATAATAGGAGAAAATAATGGAAAAAATCCTATGTCATAAAAATGAAAATTAGAGAAATACACAAATTCTTAGATTAAAAATAAAGTTACCCCAAATGGAAACAATATGAAATGGAAAATCTAAAGTTTTCATAGATATTAAAATAATTGAATCTATATTTGAAAATATCCCCAAAGAAATTACTGGTTTTATTTATTAGATGGTTTTATTGGTAAATTCTACAATATGTGCAAGGAAGATATTGCACTACTATTATGAAAACTCAGAGAATTAGAAAAATTTATTTTCCAAATGCAGCAAATTCTTGATCTCAAATTTGACAAGGACATTACAAGAAAGGAAAATTACAGGCCATTCTCATTTAGCTGTAGAGGTATTTACACACAATGCTAGCAATCAGAACCAATGAAATATGGAAGAATACTATATCAAAATCAAGTTGGATATATTCCAGGAGAGTAAGATTGTTTTAATATTTCAACAGTCAATTGAATTTACCACACTAATATAATAAGGGAGTAGAAACTATATTTTTTTAAAAAAACCAAATTATCATCTCAATAGATACAAAAAAAGCACATGAGCGAGACGGGATTAAGATGGCAGAATAGAAGGACTGGAGCTCAACTTCTCTCCTAAAAACAACAAAATTCACAACTAAAGACTGAGCAATCTCCACCCAAATGGACCGGAAACCCATACCCTACTCCAGAAGAAAAAGAGGAGGCCACATCCACAGGTAGGAGGGGTGCTTTCGTTGTATAAACAACCCCATACCTCCTGGGTGGGAAGATCCACAGACTGAAAACTAACTGGCTCACAGAGACTCACCTACAGGAGTGAGAGTTCTGAGCCCCACATCAAACCCTCACATGCTGGGATCTGTCACTGGGAGAAACAGCCCCTGGAGTATCTGGCATTGAAGGCCAGCGGGGCTTGTGCACAGGAGCTCCACAGGACTGGGGGAAACGGAGACCCCATTCTTAAAAGGCTCACACAGACTTTCACGTGCACTAGGTCCCAGGGCAGAGCGAGGTCTCCACAGGAACCTAGGTCAAACCTGACTGCAGTTCTTGGAGGACATCATGGGAAAACAGGGGTGAATGTGGCTTGTTGTGAGGGAAGGATGTTGGAAGCAAAACTCTCAGGAATATTCAGCAGCTGCCTTTCTCTGGAGGTGGCCATTTTGGGAAAATCTGGCCCCACATGTCAGTCAGTGCTGAGAAGCCCCAGGGCAAACAACAAGCCAGGTGGGATCACAGCCCCACCCCTCAGTAAACAGGCTACCTAAGGACCCCTCAGGCACACAGCTGCCTCTAATCCCATCCAGAGACTAAGCCCCACCCACCAGAGGGATTAGGATCAGCTCCACCTACCAGTGGGCAGGCATCAGTCCCTCCCATCAGGAAGCCTACAGCAAACCCCCCATACCAACTTGAGCCACAAGGGGGGCAGACACTAGAAGTAAGAGAGGCTGCAGCTCTATTATCTATAAAAAGGTCACCACACCAAAAACCTATAAAAATGAAAAGACAGAGAACTATAACTCAGATGAGGGAGAAAGAAAAAACCCCAGAAAAACAGCTAAGTGATGAGGAGATTCTCAGCATCCAGGAAAAAGACTTTAGACTGTTGATGCTGAAGATGATGCAAGACATTGGAAATAAACTGGAGGGAAAGATGGATAACTTACAGGAAACACTGAGCAAAGAGCTACAAGATGTGAAACTTAAACATGAAGAGATGCAAAATACAATAACTGAAATAAAAAATTCACTAGAAGCAGCTAACAGCAGAATACAGGAGGCAGAAGAATGAATAAGTGAGGTGGAGGACAGATTAGTGGAAATTATGAATGCAGAAAAGAAAAGAGAAAAAAGATTGAAAACAAATGAAGAGAGTCTCAGAGAACTCTGGGACAATGTGAAATGCACCAACATCCGTATTACAGGGGTGCCAGAAGGAGAAGAGAGAGAGAAGGGGACAGAAAAAATATTCCAAGAGGTAATAGCTGAAAATTTCCCTAACATGGGAAAGGAACCACTCACTCAAATCCAGGAGGCACAACGAGTACCATATAAAATAAACCCAAGGAGGAACACACCAGGACACATAATAATCAAACTGACCAAAATGAAAGACAAAGAGAAAAATCTTGAAAGCAGCTAGGGAAAAGAAACAAGTAACATACAAGGGAACCCCAATAAGGTTATTGGCAGATTTTTCAGCAGAAACTCTGCAGGCCAGAAGGGAGTGGCATGACATACTTAATGTGATGAAGGGAAAAAACCTCCAACCAAGAATACTCTACCCAGCAAGGCTCTCATTCAGATTTGAAGGAGAAATAAAAACCTTCTCAGATAAGCAAAAGCTCAGAGGATTCAGCAACACTAAACCAGCCTTACAACAAATGCTAAAGGAACTTCTCTAGGCAGAAAAGAAAAGACAGCAACAGGAAACAAAAATGCCACAAATGACAAGGCTCACCAGTAAAGCTATATATATAGTAAAGACACGAAACCATCCATGCACAATTATACCATCAAAATCAGAAATCATGAGAAGAGGTGGGTACAAATGCGGGACACCCGAGATGAACTCGCAATTAAGAGAACAACAACTTAAAACAATCTCACATACATATAGACTCTTACATCAAAACTTCAGAATAACTGCAAACCAAAAATCTACAATTGATACACAAACAAGGAATCTCTGGAGAAGAAATATATCTCATAGTAAATAAGTGCATAATCCACCATGAAGGGGGTCATTTGACATCATTCTTGGAATGCTGAAGTCTTCTTAGATCTGATTCTGATTTCCTCTCCATCAAAAAACTTATGATAATTATAATTAAATAATACCACTGTACAATTAAATAATACAGTTCTACAATTGTATTATTAATAACCATTTCTCTCCATGGTACAATGTAAAGTCTATAATGTCTTGTTTATCACATCACCTAGAATGGTGTAATGCCTTTATTGAAGAATCAATGAGATGGAACAAATTGTGAGGACATATTTATATAGTTACACTGTTTTTTAACCAACTTATGCATTTTATATTTTACTTATTTTCAGAGGGTGTATTATTTTTGTTATGCTTACCAGTTAAATTATTCTTTTTACTATGCCATATAAAATATTTAATGGTATATAAGGCTTTCTTCTTTATAAATTTTAGTTGCATAATGTAACAATTTAATATAATGCCAATTTTTAAAGAAAAATTGAAATGTAATAGATAAAACTAAGTAGTAAAGATGAAAGCCATACAAAATGGGATAAAGTGTAGAATAAATTTCCTATTTGTCTCAGCATATTTTCCATTCCACTTCTCCAGTGGGAGTCACTTAATCTGTTTCTTAAGATCCATGTTATAATAATCTGTGTGAATGTAATTGTGTGTAAATGTATGTATTTTATTCTGTAAAAAAATAATAATAAAAAAAAGCACATGAGAAAAGTTAAAATACATTTATGATAAAACTAGGGATAGGAAAAAAACCTACCTTAAACTGGAAAAGAGCATCAAAAAATTCAACAACAAAAATCATACCAAATGGTGAATTATCTAAAGCTTTCCCTTAGGGAATAGGAGTAAGACAACAATGTCTCCACTTAAATCTCATATCAATAATGAACTGAATTCAGTATTGTATTCTTGCTTAACAGTGAAATGAGCAGGAAAGGAATAAAAATAAAAGGATTAGAATTCTGCTTTCGGCAAAATGTATGAAACAACAGTTTCAGACAGTGATGACTAGGCAATGGAAGATAGTAATTTTGAGAAAGGGGAAACAAACAAAGTGAGTCCTACAATTACCCCAGTTCATGACCTTGAAATGCAGAAAGGGAAACCCAGGTGGATCTCAGCAGTCTTCCTGAGTTGAGGAGAGAGAACTGGGAGGAGAGGGAGGCCAAGGCTTTAGAGTTTGTGAAGCAGAAGTCTGCACTGTTTCACAGAGAACTCCAGAAAACTGCAATGTGCTCTTAAATATTCAACTGAATACTAATGAACATATGTGTGCAAAAAGTACCTGGGGCTGCCAAAGCAGAGAACAATCCTTGGAGTTCACACAGGTTGGTCAATAGATTCTGTTCCTACTAGTAGGATACTAGATAGTGTATTCAGACGTATTTTTTCCCTATAATGGGGAAAAAGCCTAACACATCTTAAACGCTAGCCTTGGAAAAAAAAATCAAACTATTACCAAACAAATTACTAGAACAAAGCCCAAGGAAATATATAGAAATACAAAGATCTCTAGCATTTCATGTCTGTCAACCAACCAAAAATTACCAGAAAAGAAGCTGGAAAATATGGTACATAATGTGGTGACAAAGCAATCAGTAGAAATGGACACAGCAAAGATATGTATGACAAATAGACATAGATATTAAAACAATTTTTGTAACTATATTCTATATATTTAGATGATGGGGAAAGATTATGACTGCTTAGGAGATGGAACTATATTAAAAAAATAAATCTTCTAGAGGTGAAAAATAAAATTTGTCAGATGACAAATGCATGGGATAAGATGAACTACAGATAAGCATTGTAGAAGAAATTGTAGAATAGTAGCAGAATATAAAAGATTAAAAAAACAGTGGAGGAGCATCAAAATCTGTGGGACATCTTCAAGTACCCTTGTTGTACCTAGAGGTCCCAGGTGAGAGTTGGGGGAGGTGAGAGAGCAAATGTTAGGAAATATTGATAGAGTTACCAAATTTGATGGAAACTATAAACCCATAGTTCCAAGAATATCCACAAGAAAGAAGAAAGCTACAGTATAAACTATTATAATCAAATTGCTTAAGTAATCAGAATTACCAAGAGAAAAAGATACATTATATTTAGAGGGACAAAGAAAAATGACAATATTGTTGGAAACAAGGCAAGCCATAAGAGAGTGAAGAAATGGCTTTGAAATGCTGAAAAAAAAATCGATCCTGTGTTCTATAACCTTATCCTATATAAGGGAAAATATCTTTTAAAAGGGTAGCTAAAATAAGGACTTTTGGAGACATAGAAAAAGTGAAAGAATTACTTGCCAACAGACCTCCACTACAGCAAATTGTAATGGAAGACCTTTAGGCAAAAGACAAATGATGTCAGATAAAACTTCGTGCATCTCTACAAATGAATGAAGAGCACCAATTATGAAAATATATAAATAAATATAAAAGACCATTTTTCTTAATTTAAAAATCTCTTTAAGATGGTGAACTATTTAAAGCAATAGTATTAACAATATATTATAAAATTTATACCCTGTGAAGAAATAAGAAGAACACAAAGGCTTAAAGAGGGGAAATAAAGTATATTGTTGTAAGGTCTATATACTCTATGTGAAGTGATATAATATTACTTAAAGATAGGCTGCGATAAATTAAAGATGTATACTATTAATATTAAATCATTGGTCAAAAGAACAAAACAAAGATTTCTACCTAATGATCCCAAATAGGAGATATAAATGGAGCCATAAAATCAGTCTAAAAGGAAGCAGAAAGAAGAAAACAGTATGGTAATTTCTTAAAATTTTAAACAGAAAGCAATCATATAACTTATCCATTTAACTCTCAGGTATTTAGTCAAAAGAAATGAAAGCATATACCCACACAAAGACTTGTACACAAATGTTCATAGCACCTTTATTTGTAAGAGCCCAAATCTGGAAACAACCAAGTATCTACTAATAGACAAATGGATAAACAAACTGTGATATATGTGGCATACTCCTCAGCAATGAAAAAGAATGAACTACTAATATGCAACTTGGATTATTCTCAAATCATTTATACTGAGTGAAATAAGTCAGACAAAAATGTAGTATATGTTGTGTGTCTCACTTATACACAATTCTAGAAAACACAAACTAAAATATAGTGACATAAAGCAGAATAATGGTTGTTTTAGGGAAGGGAGGGACGTCAGTGTGAGGCTCAGGAGGGGCAGTTACAAAAACACATGGAAAAATGTTGTGGGAGTTCCCGTCGTGGCGCAGTGGTTAACGAATCCGACTAGGAACCATGAGGTTGCGGGTTTGGTCCCTGCCCTTGCTCAGTGGGTTAACGATCCAGCGTTGCCGTGAGCTGTGGTGTAGGTTGCAGACGCGGCTCGGATCCCACGTTGCTGTGGCTCTGGCGTAGGCCAGTGGCTAAGCTCCGATTGGACCCCTAGCCTGGGAACCTCCATATGCCGTGGGAGCGGCCCAAGAAATAGCAACAACAAAAAGACAAAAAAAAAAATGTTGTGGACTAACAGATATGTTCATCATTCATTGTGGTGATAGTTTTAAGGTATATACATATGTCAAAATTCATCAAATCATACACTTAAAATCTGTGAAGTTCATTATATAGTAGTTATAATGAACAAATATATAAATACATGAGTATTGGAAAAAAGAATATAGTGGTCATTATTGCAAATAACATAATTAAAAACAGAAAATCCAAAAGTAATCACAGACAAATTGTTAGAAATAATATGTTGCAGGGTACAATATTGCTGGATATAAAATTAATACATAAAAGCAATTATGTTTCTATGCATCAGAAATAACTTTTAAAAAAATATAAAATACAATTTATATTAAAAAATAAAACTCAGGATATAATGAAAAATACACAAAGTATTTACTAAGACAACTTCAAATATAACTGGAAGAAAGCAGAGAAAATAAATGGGAATTTACAACATATTAATAAATAGGAAGAAATAATGTTTTAAAGATTCAGTTATCCATAAATTAATGTATGGTTTCAATATAACTCAAAAGAACCAAGCAGATCTTGGGGAAATTGACACAATGATTCTAAAATGTATTTGGAAATTCAAAGGGCTAAAAATAATCATGTCAATCCTGAAGAAAAAGAAAAAAAAATGGACAACTTCATCTATAGAAATCAAAATACTTTATCATACTACATTAATTTTGACAATGTGAAATTTCTGTAAAAATATCTTGAATTGGTATAGATACTGTAAACAGTTCTACATGTATAAAGAGTAGAATTGTAACAGTTTGAACTCAAATGTGGTGAGAAATAGATTTGTTTTCCCAATATATAGTACTGAATCAACTGAACATCCACATGTAAAGAGTTAATTATGACCCACACCATACATTAAAAATTAATTCCAACATAACATAAATTCAAATGTCAAAGGTGAATCAGCAATTCTTCTGGAAATTAATATTGGGGAATAGCTTTATGACCTATGAGTGGGGAGAGGATTCTTAAAAATGATATCTAATGCACTAAACAGACAAAAAATTGAGAACTCTTAGAACTCAATAGAAGAAAAATCATCAGATTTTTTTAAGTAGGCAAAGGAAAAACAAACAAAAAATGGGCTAACTAACTGAACAGGCATTTCTCCAAAGAAGACTATAAATGCTAATGAACACTTGAAAAAAAAATGCTCAGTATCATTATCCATCAGTGAAATACATACCAAGGCCAAAATGAGATACCACTTGACACCCACTCGGATGGCTTTAATCCAAAAGACGTAGTACCCAGTATTGTTGAAGATATGAAGAATTGTAATCCTCATACACTGTTAGTGAAACTGTAAAATGGTACGATTCCTTTGGAAAAGAGCCTGGCAAATCCTCAAAATGTGAAACATGGAGTTACTCTAGGACCTGGCATTTCTACTCCTAGTTATATACACAAGAAAAGTGAAATCATATGTCCAAATAAAACCTTATATATGAATGTTCATAGCTGTATTATTCATAATAGCAAAGTGAAAATAAATGCAAATGTTGAATGAATAAATAATATGTGATCTACCTATGTAATTGAATATTAATCAGCTTTAAAGGTATCAATTCAATCTCAGCAGTCATTAGGGAAATTATTTGAAATCCAAGTGAGATTAGCATACCAAAATGCATAAAATTTAAAAAGGCTAAAAATCTCTTGCCTAGATAAAGAGGTTCAGAAACTAGAATTCCCACGTGCTCTAGTCAGTAGTATAAATTCATGGAATTACACTGCAATTTTTGCACATTGCTAATAAATCTGATATATCCCCTGATCCACCAGTTCTTCTCCAGGGAAGAAGGTCTGGTGAGAACTACCCTTCAGAAATGAGAACATATGTTCTCCAAAGGACATCGATCAGAATTTTCTTGGCAATATTGTTTGTAATAACTGATGACCAGGAACAAACTAAATATTTGCCAACTCTAAAGAACAGTACAAATCATAGCACCATACTGCACTGATAATGACCTGCCACTATTTGCCACACATGGATATATTTCATAAACACAAAAAAAGAGAAAAAGAAACCATATCTGAGAGTGTGTATGATTATTTTATTTATTTAGTCTAAACAATAGTGCTTTATTGATAAAAGGTTAGTTTCAATGGATACAAAATTGTTGTGTAAAATAAGTTTTCAAAATACATTTTTATAGGTAAAGATCATCTCTTAGGAAAAGAGTAATTATCTGTTGGCAAAAGAATTTATTTAGATTTGGGCAGCAAACAAATGGGAATTTGAAAGTCTAACAGTGTAAACCCACCCACCTTGGCATAACCATTAGGCAACAGCTATTAGCACTAAGGAGTAGTCTGACAATATAGGGCTTACGCTGACTACTTTCAAATGCTGCCCCATTCCCCTTTTCTTAACAGTGTTTACTAGCATAGTTAATATATGCCAAAAAAAACCCCAAATAATTGTCCTTGCATGGAGGTACCCTCAGGTCATGAAAGATGTTTTCCTGGTAAAATCTTTGCACAGTGTGCCTAAACCTGCAGCTCCTGACCATCCATAGTTAGGTAACAGTAAGAGGGGAACGTCAGGAGAACACCAGTTCATTTTCTGCAGTACACTCTTGTAACTAATATATTTTGACCACCCCATTTTTTTTTCTATTTGGCAAAAACAAAAAGCCCTCCTCATCCTTGGAGTAATAAACATTTTGTCCATTTCAACCTCTTTTGTTCTAGCAAAATGAAAACGCTGAACCAGCACCAGCTCCCTCTTCCATCTGTCACTTTCTGGGGACCTATTTCTCCAAGTCAGCAGAAATGTTGAGCACCAGCACCCCTTGGGAGTTCATGACAGGGCAATGTGGTAGGAGGACAGAGCAGGGACAAGGCCACAGAGCACAGAACACCATCTGGGTGCAGCCTCAACTGGTGGCACTGGTCAGCCAGCCCATGGTGCAGACCTGAAATATCCTTCATTCTTACATGATAGGTGGACAAACTGTGGCTAAAAATGGACCAGACAGTCTGCACATAAAGATCATTGCTATTTGCCTGAAAACTATTCAGAAAGTTAAAGAGGAAAGCCAAGTCAGGAAAACCCAGTGTTGTTTCAGGATCTGTGGGGCTGAGGCCTCAGGGCCACCACCAAAGAACCCTGATTTCCACTGGCCAGGCATGGCCTCTACACCTGCAGTTACACAAAGTACATTAAAGTGCAGTATAAAAATATTTAAAAGATGGTTTCTGCACAATCAATTGTTGATTTTCCTTAAATTTTTTTTAATTTTAGTTTTTAGTTTTCGTCTTTTGAGGGCCGCATCCATAGCATATGAAGGTTCCTAGGTTAGGGGTCTAATGGGAGCTGTAGCCGCCGGCCTATGACAAAGCCACAGCAATGCCAGATCTGAGCAGTGTCTGCAACTTACACCACAGCTCATGGCAACGCCAGATCCTTAAAACACTGAATGAGGCCAGGGATCAAACCTGAAATCTCATGGTTCCTAGTTGGATTCGTTTCCGCTGCACCATGATCGGGAACTCCTTAAAAAGTTATTTTTTAAATTTAGTTGAGTAAAAATAGCTTACTGACTCTCATTGTGTAGGTATGAATCTTAGTTGCACTATGAAAACTGCAGCTTATGGACACTTTGATTTTTCCTGTAGCAGAATAAACTAGTATTTGTGACCTACTCTACAGAAAGTGGCTTTTGGAGAGTTCTATGCATAGCAGTTTAAAAACATGACCTAGCATTAGAGCCCAAAGACTTGTTAAAAAAATTTCACCCCTAAAAGCCCATGTTAGAAAAAGCTATATAAGTATAAACATGTTATCTCACTAGAGAATTGTTTCATTTGGTGAACAGATAAATACGCAGGTGAATTAACAGTTATGAGTTATAGCAGCAAAACTGAGGTATTCTTGCTCAAACAAAAGCAAGGAAGTCAAGCACATGCGAAGGCCTGGTGAGTGGATGGCCTTGTACCAGGTCAGCCAGTCCTTCCGTATCACTAGGTCCCCTGCTCTGCCACTCAGAACAGTCTGGGAAATCTGTCTGATTCCAAAAACAAATCAGGATTTGTTGGCAAGGCCAGCTGAGTCAAATTCAATGATTAACTATACATGCTGACTGGTCCCAGGAATCAATCCTAACATGAGGGGTTAGTTAAAGTGGAGGAGAAGAAAGCAGAAAGTTCACCTCATGAAATATACAATATAACATAATGAAATATAAATATTAAGGTACTTTATACAAAATAGCACCTCAAAAGTTTTTTAAAAATTAATTTCTTAGGCACAGGTACTATAAAACAAGGATGGCACCCCTCCAATCACCTTGAGAACACGCAGCTGTGTCACTCATCAGAATGTTTATCTTGCATAATGTTTTCTTACATGTGGTGCCCGTGAACATGGCCATCATTATCCCTGCCCTGCACTGCACCTGCATCCTTATGATCATCTCCTGCAAGCAGTGGAGCTCACCAACCTTTTCCAGCAAGATCTGGTCTTTATTCCTGTCCTCATTTTCCACTTTTCTGCCGCCTCTTTGAGCCTCTCAGACCAGAAGTTTTCGTAGTGAAGGTCCTGGGTCACCTCCTGCAGGGCCTGCATGTCAGTGATGAGCATTGCCCTCAGTCTCAGGAAATAGTTGTACTCCAGGTTCTTCATCTCCACGATCCTGGAAAGGTTACAGCCGGCCTTGGGCCTTCTTGCCCTTGGCTTCAATCAGCTGATTGGATCCAACCATGGAGAATGGGATGCTGGCCTTGAGAAGTCTAGTCTTCTCTTTAAAATCTTCATCTTCATCTGACTCTGCATCAGGTAACTGATAGATTTTAATGCTGTGTTCTTCAATTTAATCCAGAATCCTTTTCTTCAAGCACTCCCACTGCTTTAGGGTGAGTGTATTGGCTTTTGTGATGACAGGCACAATATTCACCTTGTGTATTACCTTATAAACGTGACATCTAAGGGCTTAAGCCTGTGTCAGAAGGGGGAAATGAAGTAAAAGCAGCAGTGCACCCTGTTATCAGTGATGTGCCGTATGATTAGACCACTCTGGTCGTGCAGGTACCACTCAAACTGTCTTAAAGCAATCCCTGCAGTTGATGGCATCCCTGTGGCCGGGCATGTCCACCACTGTCAGGCACAACTTGACCCCTTGCTCTTCAATCTCAACAGCTGAAACCTCAATCTGGACAGTTCTTTTAGTTTTCTCTGCAGCTCCAGGTATGACTCTTTCTGGGTAGAGATCGGTCAGGAACAGGCTGTTAATGAGAGTCAATTTTCCTAGACCCGATTCACCAACCACCATTAGTGTGAATTCAAAACCTTTTTTCACTGATTTTCAATGAACTTGACTGGGAAGATTTGCAAATCCAACATAGCCAGGAGTTTCTGGATTTATAAATTGAGTTGGTTGTTGCTTAGACATCTTTAATGAATTTTCATCAATCACGGACGAAGTGAAGAACAAGCGCCAACCAACCGCATGGCAGATTCGCCCAGCCTGATTATTTTATATTAAGGTTAAAAAAAAATAGGTGTTAGAAGTCAAGGATACTGGTTACCTTTAGGAAAGAGGGAAGTAGGTATTAGATAGAGAAAGATGATAGGGCTTCTTGGGTTTTAGTGTTATGTTGCAACTTCCTTGCATCAAGTTGCAAGAATCGACTGTTGAATTTTTGAATTTTACAAACTGGTTGGCATTAAGTTGGCAGCTTGAAACTGGCCATGCTGGAATTACTCAGGTTATGAAGGTTGTGTTTGTTTTTTTAACATGTTTGTGTGCTTTGTTTTGTTTTGAGGTGGAGGAGGGCTGGTCGTTTATATATTTACCAACATAATACTGCTTCAGGATGTGTTCACTTTGTGAAATTCACAGTTATGCACATGTGATCTGTGAACTTTTCTCTATTTATGTCCTACTTCAAAGAATAACTTGAAATGAGAAAAAATGAAAGTCACTAATTTCAAATAAATATCCCTGTAATATTTATTAATTTTAATTAGAGAAAGTAGAACAGGGGAGTTAGCTAGGCAGCTGTGAAAAGCAATGGGGCCAAAGCACTAATACAGTTATTTATTTCTCCATTTTTACCATTTAGGTCAAGAGTCATATACCTTTCATTTTTAGAGGTCAGAAGGTAATATAAAAGAATGAAGATAGAGTTTGCATGTTTATTCACACAGGAATATTCTGCACCTTCACACAGAAGTGCTTTTTCTATTTTCCTTGAAAATCACATACCCTTTCTTGATATATTCGTATGATCATTGGTATATTGAGCCCTTATATCAGACTTCCAAGGTCTGAATATAGGCTTTTCATTTTTAAGTTACATGATCTTAGACAAATTATGTAATTTCTAGCTTCTAGTTTCCTCATTAGCAAGGTGGTGATAATAGTCGTACCCACTACTTATTCATTCAAAGCAGTTTATGGAGTAAGGACTATGTGCCAGGTATGATTCTTAGAAAAGGGTATATAGCAAGGAGTAAAATATACAAAGACTCTTTATCTAAAGTTGGTCTATTATAAGAGGGACAGTAAATAATATATATGAGTAAAATTTATATGTGGTGATAGCCATGGGGGAAAGTACACCAGGGATGGGGATAGGGATGTCAGAGACATAGTATTCAATTACTCGGTGAATTTTCACAGAGGAGATCATATTTAAGTACAAAGTTAAGACACAACAGTTTAGGGGAAAGGTGTTATAGGCAGAGGGGACAGGAAATGCAAAGATCCTGAGACACAATCATACCTGAGTTATTTGAGTAATAGCAAGGATGCCAACATGACTAGAGCAGAGTGAGGACATGTCAGAGAGATAAGCCATCACAAGGACTCCGAAATGTGGAAGTGTGCAGAGTTTTGAGCAGAATAGTGATGTAATCTGACTTAGATTTAACGGTATGAGTTCAGCTGCTTTGTTGATAGTAGAGCCATGGAAGGCAAGGATGGAAAGAGGAAGCTCTTTTAATAATCCATGTGAAAAATGACAGCTGCTTGGTCCAGTGAAGTAGTTCCAATTTGCATTTAGCTAAGTTCAATTTTCCTAGATCTTCTAATTTTTAACACAAGCTATGTACCAAGATTTTTAGTGAAAAATATTGCAATTTTCTAATATTGGATTGATTTCTTTTTTTAATATGTAAAGACACATATACAAAACCCACATCCACAGATTTATTGCTGGAGTCATGTGTCACTGGAATATTGCTTGTAACTCTCATGACTGCTCTCAGTAGCTAGATCTATTCTTTATAAACAGATGAGTCTCCACCAGGTTCTTTCTTAGTGTCTTTCCTTACTTATTCCACACTTTTTGGTATTAGATTTCATTTCTTATTTAATCTTGAAATATGACATACTATTAAAGGAATATATCCCTTAATAGAAGAAACAAATAGGAAACTGACTAGTGTTCTTTTTTGTTTGTTTGTTTTCATCTTTTTTTAGCACTGTACTTGAGGCATATGGAAGTTCCATGGCTAGGAGTTGAATGGGAACTGCAGCTGCCGGCCTACACCACAGCTACAGCAACGCCAGATCCAAGCTGCATCTGTGACCTACACCACAGCTCATGGCAGTGCCACTGAGAGAGGCCAGGAATCCAACCTGCATCTTCATGGATACTAGTCAGGTTCATTACTGCTGAGCCAAAACAAGAAATCCCTGACCAGTGTTCTTTTAGACCCATAGAACTATTTTTGACAATATTTTGTCTTTGATATTTATCTCAAAATATGAAAGATTAATAACTGACAAAGGAAAAAGATGAATATAACGCTATTCAATTATTACTTAATAATAGAAGAAAAGCAACCTATATGGCTTTTGAACCACAGATAATGACTATAAAATGCAAATTGGGGAATGCTTTCCAAATGTTATTGACATATCTACTTAAATTTCTATTTAAAAGTATGAATACATTTTAAAATATAAAAGTTATTATTTCTAAATTTTCTAATAGAAGATTTTGAAAATCCTTGTAGTAAATGCTGAAGTATTTTTCAATATTAACAGAATAAATTGGCTTAGAATTCAGTTCAGATAGTTCTGTAGGATGGTTTGTCACAGTGGAGTTCATAATTCATGTGTTTAAAATTGGCTCATTTTTCCACTGGCACGGAATACAAAAAACTCAATAGTTAAAAGATAGATTAAAAAGGGGGAAAAGGAAGTCCTAGATAATCCACTTCTCAGAAGGGGGGTAAATAAATTGCATGTGAATATATGACTTTATTCAAGAGTTGTATACTTTCTTCTGAAACTCTGGAAATTGGGCTGTCACAAGGCAAATTGCTATGCTAAAATGAAAGTTAGCTTCCATAATACTTTGTAAAGAAAAGTTCTAAATTTGCTCAATGTTGGAGTTATTTTCAAAATGCTTTTCATCCTGATGAACAAATCATGCCTCTGTTCCTGTTCCTTCTTAAAAGCTTCCTACATTTTCACATCTTAGCCCGTGTAAGACATCTCTGTACTTGCTACGAGTAGCTATGCAAACTTCAGGTCAAACAAGGAATATGGGATAAAGTTATTTGCTCTTTACTTGGTCCTAAATTGGTTGGCTTCTATCCTTTTCTTCTATGCACAAAGTTATGGAGAATTCAGTAGGTGGTTGTTGGTGAGATGATCTTCCTTCACAGATGAGCATTCAGTGGCTAATTAGGGGCCATTAAAAAGGTTGATTAGGAAGAGACTGATAAAAAGCCCGTTTTCTTCTGGTATGCCATATCAGAGAAAGAAGAATATAGGCCTATGTGGTGATACATGCTATTTATTGAGTCTTTATTGAGTAGCAGGCACTCAGTTCTGTTTACTGGGCTGTTTCTATGACCAGAGTGGACAAGGTCCACAGAGCTTACATTTTAAAGTGAGAATCTGTATATCTGTGTATACTCAAGTATGATTGTATGATGCTTGCCCATGCTTGTGCAAATGTTAAAGGTAGGAATTAGGTCTTGGTGAGTATTCATAGTACAAATGTTTATTATGATTCTAGGTTAGAGCCATTTTTGAGTTTAGAGATTTGAGGTGGGGGAAGAGCAGTGATAGAATTTCTGATGTGTACTCAAACAGTATTGATCACCTTGATTCCTACTCCTACGTTGTTCCCATAGTAGGAAGCATGAAATCTAGGATTCCCCCTAAGCCTGCATTGTATTTGAAAATTGGTAACAATAGTGTTTACAGGGAACTTAGAAATAGTATCACTTATTGTCTACCTAGTAGGAGCCAGTTATATATACTGAATCATTTGAGTCCTAAAAGTTTTACTTAGACACATAGTATATACTTATTTCATCAAAAAAGTAACTTGCCTAAGATCACCTCATCGCTAGTTGTGAGAACATAGACTCCATATCTGTTTTGCTTGAAAGTCTAAAAACTGATTGTGGCCTCCCAAGCCTGAGAAGGAAGATGATATATAGGTGAAAACACACACACACAATTTGGCATAGGTTGATGAGTAAATATGATTGTGATTTTTTTTCTTTATTACTATTTTGTTCATGATTAAAATGGAAGCAGAAGCACCACTTTTGAAAAGCTGCTTCTACAACAGTAAACCTTTACTGTTCTTTCCTTTCTTTAATGGGCTTCTAGAAGCCATGACACCAGGTTTTCATATCAATGTTTAAAATCTAGCTACTGACAGATCACATAGTGTGCAGATTTGTGGGGAAGGAAGTAGTATTTTCAGTTTTAAATTTTTAAACACTCTGAAAATGTTCGTCATTGAATATTGAAGTATCCGTGAAAGTCATACTTTAGTCCATTGTATGTTTAACACGAGGTAGCTCTAAAAGCTGATTTTTCAGAGTTCCCATAATGGCTCAGTGGAAATGAATCTGACTAGCATCCATGAGGATGCAGATTGGATCCTTGGCCTCCCTCATTGGGTTAAGGATCCGGCATTGCCATGAGCTAGGGTGTTGGGCACAGATATGGCTTGGATCTGGTGTTGCTGTGGCCGTGGTTTAGGCTGGTGGCTATAGCTCCAATTCAACCCCTAGCCTGGGAATCTCCATATGCAATGGGTGCAGCCCTAAAAGACAAAAGACCAAAAAAAAAAAAAAAAGCTGATTAGCTGAATAGCAGAATTACACACTTAGATAACTCTGGGAACTCATGTCATAAAAATTAATTGTACTGCAATTCATAGATTCACACACCCATATACACACATACACACACATACATACATAAAAAATGATGTTTTGTTCAGAAAAACAGAAAAAAAAAAGATGTCAAATTGATTAACCTGAAAGTAGGAAAAAATTTTGAGAATTCTTTCATATATTCTTGGAGTAAAGATATACTTAAATACTTAAATTCTGTTTTCTTTACAAAGGAGTAGTTGTTAACATCAGAATATAAATAGTAAAAGGTCAATTCTCAAGTTTATGAAATTCTTGGAGTCTATCATTATTTTTGGCTAATAAAATTGATTGCTTTTGTATGATTCTGATGATTGTTCCAAGGCAATATACATCAAAACATCATTGCTTACTCCACCCTAACATGGCTTCCTTAATACTGTCTATTAAGTTTTATTTGTGGGGCCTATTGTTTAAATGCTCCATAATTTTTCTTATTTTTAATCTGCTAAATTTTACTTCTATACTGATTATTATGATAACTTACATTTGTAAAATGTTTTATATTTTTGAAGCAACTATATATAGAGAGATATTTCCTCTCTGTATGTCATAATGTAATTGAAGTATCCTTGAAAATTGGTATACTTCAATGACATATTTCTGACAATGGATTATTATGCATTTCAGGCTAATTAATAAAAAATCATAACATGTTCACTTTTTATATTTAATCTGTTGTATAATATAAACTACTAATCTTTCAGAATAAACTGAAATATATCTTTATTTAAGTTTCATGAGTTCCTCTTGGTAAATTGTAGCCACCTTTCTCACTAAATGGTAGTCATCCTTTTGTCATTTGATGTTGAAACAATTGCCTCTTCACATAAATTTGGCAACACAGATGGATTAAAATGAACCAGATTATCTTCTTTTTATCTAGATGCTAACCTGATATTTAGATAGAGTTCAGGATGAAAATTTGTGGCACTCTACTTGCTACTTTCTACTTAATGTTTCCTGTTAAACATTGAATAATTTATGAGTTGCCTATTTAAAATTTTCTTGTCCAGTACACATAATTTTTGTTTTGTGCATTGTGTACCAATATAAATACTTTGCTTTGAATGGAATAGCTGAAGAAAAATGAAGCTGAGAAAGAAAACCTAATATGATTCATGGAATTTTTTAATATTTAAACTTAAAAATATTTAAATTTTAGGATTCCCACTGTGATGCAGTGAGATAAGAATCTGGCAAGTTGCCACGCCATGGCTCAGATTCAGTCCTTGGTCTGGAAACTTCCTTATGCTGTGGGTGTGGCCAAAAGAAGTTTCTTTGTTTTTTTAATTTTAAAATTCTTTTTTAATTTAAAACATCTTTTTTTAAAGTTTTCTCTTTTTTTCTTATAACTATCTTTAACTCTGTAAGACAACACCTCCTACCTTTGTGTATTGATGAAGTAAAGAGCTAGGGTAGCTATTTGTTGGCTAAAAATTCTATGGTTATTACATTAATATGCCAGAGTTATGATTGAAGCCTCAAATGATTGAAACACATTGGAAAGCATTCATTGCAAAAGGGTGATGTTTAAAATATAGCTTTTGGAGTTCCCGTCGTGGCGCAGTGGTTAACGAATCCGACTAGGAACCATGAGGTTGCGGGTTCGGTCCCTGCCCCTGCTCAGTGGGTTAATGATCTGGTGTTGCTGTGAGCTGTGGTGTAGGTTGCAGACGCGGCTCGGATCCTGCGTTGCTGTGGCTCTGGCGTAGGCCGGTGGCTACAGCTCCGATTGGACCCCTAGCCTGGGAACCTCCATATGCCGCGGGAGCGGCCCAAAGAAATAGCAAAAAGACAAAAAAAATAAAAAAATAAAAAATAAATAAATAAAATATAGCTTTGAAGTATGAAAATTAATAAAGTTTACCTGATATGTAGTTGTTCTTCATAAGCATTATATTCAAATTTTAAAGAGATTATATGAAAATAGTTTTGCCAATATAATGGATTATTCCTGAAGTTTAATAAGCAAGTGAAATATTATTGACATGAAGATGTAATTTAGTACATATATTTAATGAATATCTGACTGGTATTCTTTATGTGCCAGACATTGCACTTAGTCCTTAGTGATACAGTTCCTGCTTTCCAGGGATTTATTGTCTAAGAAAGGATATGTACACATGGTATGTATAAGTGAAAAACTCTTGAGGTTGTGAATATGTAATTACTTCAGGCTTTGAATTCTGTTGGCACGTAACATTTTATTTCATATTTGCCTTTTGATTTAATGGAGATACAGAGAGGTTAAATGACAGCAAAACCATATTCCCTTAATTAAATGCCAATGCTTGTTCACATTGTCCTGCCTTCCATCTATTTACTTTTCTCTTTTCATTAATGTTGAATAGTTGCTTAGTTAATCTTTTCCATATTTTCCTACTTTCTGTCTATTCACCTATCCCTGTAAATGCATGTTAAATAAAATAATAGCAATATTTCATGCTGTCAAAACCACAAATTTAGTTAGGAGAGATGCCTTTGTCTCTCTCCATGGTGCTGAAAGGTCACTGTGGGCTAAAAAATTGTTGTTTCATTTTATTCTTTGGCACTAATGATTACTGCCCAGTCAAGAATTCAGAACAATGAGAGGAAAAATCTACTGGGGAAAGGGAACATAAAAAAGAGAGAGGCATAGCTATTGATTAACAGGTGATTTGATTAATTTATTCATTAACAAAAAAAGTTTACTCTATAACAGGCACCCTGCATGGAGTGCAGCTACAACAATTTCCTCCACTCCTGCTGCCACCTTATAAACCCATACTTTCCCCTGGTGTATTCTATTGTATATTGGAGAAAACAGGTATTAATCAAACAAATATGGAAAACTGTAAGTTTTCAATTGTGTTAGGTGCTAAAAAGGATAGAGAGTTTAAGCATCATGAGAAAAACTAGAACAAATATCAGTGTATAAGTATAGAACTTGGTTAAAAATAAATTAAATTTTCTTCAAATTATTAAGTTATTATTGGAAAAAATAATATATATAAAAAGGTAGTATCTACTGAATTATTTGACTTCCAAACAAAATCTTTGAAAATATTTTAATGAGGTCTTGCCTCCATGAAATCAACTTTATAATAGTAGATTTTATTCTTGAAATTGGTATAATATTCCCTGTTCAGGACATTTTCAAAATGATGATATAAGAGTTGATCATCATCGAATGTGGGAAGATTTGTTCGCACAAGTAGGTAAAAAGATTTTAAACATTTATTTTCATGACCACATATTTATATCAGTTAGAGTGGTATTAAAATATATAAGCTCTATTTTTTCATTAATAATTGTTATTTTGAATTTTTGTGGATATAAAGTAATTTCAAATATATTCAAAATGTGTATCAAAAATCAAAAAATTATAAAATGTGAGTTTGAAGAATGCCCAAGCATTATTAGGATAGCCAACCTGCAGCTGATATGGCTACAATAAAATAGCATATCAGCATCACATACAGTAGGATTTTTCTGATATTTATGTTGCTGGAGCTTTGGGTTATTTAACTGGAACTATGCTCACCAGAAGTTCCTGCCCAACTTCCTAACTCCCCCATCTGCAATGGGTTACACTTTGAACTTCATGTGATATTCTTTTGCTGTGGAAAAAAAACTGTGAAAAAAAAATCCCCAGGAGTTCCCATCATGGCTCAGTGGAAACAAATCTGACTAGTATCCATGAGGATGCATGTTCAATCCATGGCCTCACTCAGTGGATAAAGGATCTGGCATTACCATGAGCTGGAGTGTTGGTTGCAGATGTGGTGAATCTGGTATTGCTGTTGCTTTGGTGTAAGCCAGCAGCTGCAGCTCTGATTAGACCCCTACCCTGAGAACCTCCATGTACTGCAGGTCCAGCCCTAAAAAGACAAAAAAAAAAAAAAAAAAAGACAGAAAATCCTCAAACTATTATATGAGCCCTTGTCAGTTATCTGAAGCTGAATGCTAAAGCAGATGTCCAGAAGTAGCCACCTTGTTATTTATGCACCAGAAGGATGAAGGACACACTCAGATACCATTTGCTTAGTCAAGTCTCCAAAAAGTCCTGAACAAGTTTCTTATAACCAAGCCACCTGGTCATACAACTTGAAGCCACTCCACTTGGCCACTCCTGATTGGTGAGATGTTCAACATATCATGGGATATATATAAATCATTTGTGGCTAACTAATTTGAAACCTCAGCTCTTAGCCTGTTACCTGTTACAGTTTTCATTTGAGACTTTATTACCACCTGATTTGAGTACATACTTGCTTATTTGTTTAGAACATAGCACAATAAAGTCTAGCATTCATGAAAGCAGTCTTTGTCTTTTTGCTCACTGTGCTATTCATGTTGCATGGTGTACTCAGGAGGTAAGCAGAGCCCAGATTATAAACGTCTTGTAGGACATGTTAGGAATTTTAGACTATTTCTTAAAAGAAATCAGAAACACTGAAGTATCATAATTTAAAATGAAGTATCATTAAAGTTTTCACTTTAGAAAATAAAATTCTTGCTTTCTGTTTCTCTTAATAGAGAAACTGTTAGGCATCTCCTTTCTTCTACTCATCTAATATTAAACTCTCTATGCTATTTAACACATTTTTCCTTCTTCACTGCTAATAATTTGCCCAAACCTGACAACTTAATTTCAACATTTTATACACACACACACACACGTCTTCTAGGTTAACCACAGGATGGGCATTTGTATATGCTAAACTTAATATTCAGTCTTTAGTAAATTCTCCATCTAAGTCACTCTATGCCTGGTAATTGATTAATTGTATAATGTTGGTCATCCCCATTATCTAAACAAATCCTGTGGATTAAAGATAAATTTTTATATTCCTATTTGAAAAAAAGTACAATACAAATTTTTATTTCTTCCAACATTCATTCACATAATATTGCATTTAACCTTCTTGTGAGATAAGCATACTATTTCTCCTCTCAATCAAAAAAATAAATTCAAACAAAAATGTAAAATCATAACAAAGAATTCCCCTATAGGGAGTTCCTGTAGTGGCACAGTGGAAAAGAATCTGACTAGCATCCACGAGGATGTGAGTTCAATCCCTGGTCTTGCTCAGTAAGTTGGGGATATGGTGTTCCTGTGAGCTATGGTGTAGGTCACAAACATGGCTCAGATCCCTGTGTTGCTGTGGCTGTGGTGTAGGCTCCTATTCGACCCCTAGCCTGGGAAAATCCATATGCAGTGGGTGCAACCCTAAAAAGCAAAAAAAATGAATAAAAATTTAAAATCCTTTATATTCCTCACCCCCAAATTTAACAACTGTTAAAAATAATTCTCCCTATAGTCATTTATGAATCATTGTGAACAAATAACAGATACTATGCTTTTTTTCCTCCAAAATATTTCATTATAGTAATTACAGTAAAATTATCAAAATGAGGACATTTAATATTGATACAGAAATAGCTGTAATGTAACATAGATAAAAGGTCTATAGAAGAGATATTGTAGAGTTTGTTCATATTTTGCCAATTGCACCAATGTTCTTTATAAATATGTATTCTTTCCAGTTGAGTGTTCAATTTACATTGCATTACATGTTGCATTTAGTAGTTATGTATCTTTAATAGTCTCTAGTTTGAAATGGTTCATCAGCGTTTCTTTGACTTTGATCACAGTGATATATTTGAAAATATCTTGTGGAGTTTCTCTTAATTTAGGTTTGTCATTTGCTTTCTCATGATAATAGTTGATTGTTATCTTTTTCTTTGGTCTATAATACTAAATAAATTATACTGTGTACACTACATCATGAGGCCCATGATGTCACCTAGTCCCATTTTTGGTGATTTTAGTCTTGATCACTTGGTTAAGATGATGCCCACCAGATTTATTCACTGTAAGTAATTTTTTTATTCACTTGTAATTAAGAATCTATGAAGTACCCAAATGGCCTCAAGTGCTTCCCCCTTGTATTTGCATTCTTCTTTGCAATGTGATTTTGCGGTTTCTCCCAGCAAAACATGGAGTGTATTATTTCACCTTCCAAATTGGGACTCAGCCATGTAACTTCCTTGGGTAAATGTGTATCAGCAGAACTTTGAAAAATGCTCTACACTGGAGTTTGCACTCCATTGTTGCTTTTTGGAATCCTGCAACTATCAGTACACAAAAAGACAGGATTAGCCTACTGAATTATGACAGACCAGCCTAAGCAAAGGTGAACCATCCCAGCAGAGCCCTGCCTCCAATCAGCTTGCTAACCAGTAGACAAGTGAGCAAGGCCATCCTAGCCACCCAGTCCAAATTGAGTCTTCCAGAGCAGAAAACCACCCTGACCACACAGAAAACCTTGAGAAATTATAGGAGTTTATTGTTTTAAGCCATTAAGCTGGGGGTGGTGCATTATACAGCAAAAGCTAATAATTTCCAAGGAGATACTTTGGGACTACATAGATAACTACATGAGTGACTTTTGCCAACTAGTTTCACTCACAATTCTTGCCTTAGCTAAAGGTAAAATCTCAGCAAAGATTGTCAAATGGTATTGATAATCTTTTTTTTTTTTTTTTCAGAGCTGAAGAATGAGGGCTAATGTTTACCAAGGACGTTTGACTAGTAAGTGACTGTACCAGGATCAGAAGCTCAGTCTTTTTCATGTTGGTCCATATCTTTTCTCAGTATGCAATACAGAAAACATGTATGGCATACAAAACTGGAACTCAAGAGCAAGGAATAGAAAAAAAAAAAGTCCACTTTCCTTGGTGTTATGGGTGGCACCCTGTGTCTTCACACATGCACAGAAGCACCTCTGGGAGAGGCTCCCTGATTGATGGGGGTAGGGGTGGGTGGGCAGGATGGACAGTGTAGGTGGGAAAATTAAATATAGTTATTATACCAATTTAGATGATAAGTGATTCATGAAAAGTAATAAAGATAACATCTCCAAAACTTGCCTTTCATGAATATAATCAAGAATATGATGGACATACTAGATTATAATTAATAACATGTTCGAAAACATGGTTCTTAATATTTTTGGAGTAGTTCTCATATTCTTCCCCAGTACTACCACATAAGCTAAGAAGAGAGTGAGCTAAAACAACACGAAGTGACGCTGTGAGAGGAGGATAGGACCCTATGTTATCCCCTCTTACAAATAAGAAAACTGAAACTGAATAAAGTGAAGAACCAAAACTAACCAAGAGCCAGAAGTGACTAAATGGCAAAGGAGAGACTTGAACTCAGCAATCCCAATTTCGTAGAAGAGTCCTTCCCACATATTGGTGGTGGGATAGGTCCCAAATCTTAGGATACTAATACTATCTGAATCTTAAGTTTGTGCCTTGTGCCACTCACTGTTTTAAAATCCTTACCTATATTTTAACTCATTTAATATCATGGACTACGTACTATGCTACACATTAACTTTACTCTGAAATGGATGCCTCAGATGGGTGTGTGTGTGTGTGTGTGTGTAAGGCCTTTCTTCCTGAGAAAGGAATTCAAAGTCCCACTTTTTTTCTTTACCGCTCCGTAAAAAATTTAAGAGCACAAAGAAACACTTTGCATCCCCAAGTCTCTTATAGTGCTTTCAGTGGCAGCAGCTGTCCCTAGCCAGAACACTAGGATCCTGCCAGGGTAAAGGAACAGTAACAGACAAGAAGCCAAACTCTGTCATCTGCTCTTTCTTCTTCAGGGCACCTAAACATCAAGCTCCCCGCAGCTTCCCACCACTGGAGAGCCAGGAGCGGGGAATGCGATTGCTAGAGCTTTCCCCAGGGCAGTCCTGGATACAAGCTCCCCCCTCGCACCTCCCCGCCAACCCCCCAAGACATTTTAAAGACCATCTCTGTCGCACTGGGCCAATACTGTGCACGCAAACCCGTTTTTGCACTGTGTGGCTCCGCGGCGGCTAGGGGTCGTGGGCGCTCATGGGGGAGAGGAGTCGACCCCAGGTTGCTCTTGGGGACCACGACTGCCAAGTATCGCGGGACTTGGGCACATCGCAGGAGCGGCAGCTCCAGGAGCAGCTGGAGCGCGCTTGGTGCGCACCCCCCCAGCCTGGGGAGGAGCGGGAGCGGGGAGGGAGGAGGGCTGGGGGTGCTGGTTACGTAAATGATACTAGCCCAGTGAGAGGCCTCCAGGCTGGGGCTACGGGAGGAGGAGGGACCGCGCGAGGAGGAGGGGCTGGGAGGGAGCGGGCCGGGGTGGGAGGGGGCGGGGGCCGGGGGCGAAGTGACCAGGCGGCGGCGGCGGCGGCTCTGCCGAGATGACAATGTGCTAGGAACCCTCGCTCTGTCTTCTGTGCCTCCTCGGCCTGGGTGCCGGCTCTCGCCGCGCTCGAGGAGCCCTCCAGCCCGCCGCTGCGCTATGAGGTCGCCTCTCCGGGGCTGGTCCCGGCCGGAGCCGGCTTGCTCAGCTTGCGGGGAAGTGTGAAGAGAGAGGCGCGGGCGGGAAGCTGGGCTGCGCGCGGCGCTCGCGGGCCAGCGCGGGTTCCAGGTGAGCGCGGGCTCGGCGCCCCCGGCACTCGGCGCAGCCGGCAGGCACCTGACTGGCTGAATTCCGCGAGTGGATCGCCCTTCCCTCTTCGTGGGATCTCTGACCACGATAGCAGGTCTCTGTCCCTCTCTAGCTTCCCTTCTTCCTATGATTGTGGGGGGCAAGTCTTCTCAGGGCGGCCGGGGTGCCCGGGTGGGCGCCACAAAGTCCCTCATCCTTTGGCAGAGACGAGGGCGGAGTGCCCCGGACGGGTCCCGGAGATCAGAGAACCCGGTAAGGCGGCCTCCAGGGCGCTGGCAGCTCACTCGCCTGCCGCTGCAGGTGCAGAGGGTGGACCGCGAGGCGCGGAACTTTCTGCCGCCTCCCGCCCTGTAGCCTGCTTTCACTGCTACCCGACCGAGCAGGGGGTGGGTGGGTGGGTGGGCGCTGGCCACCCTCTGTGCCCTGGCGGCTCTCGGCGGCGGGGGTAGCTCGGCCTTAACGGCCCAGGCAACTTTCTCCCATCAGCAGCGGGCTACCGGAGGCTGTGTTGCGCGGGCGCTTCTACGCTGTCTGCCTGACATCGGAAACGCACTGGGTCTCCAGTGTCTCTCACTCAACGGTTGCCTTCCTCTTTTTTTGCTTCCCTTTGCCTCTCAATCTCAGAATGTGTTTCTGACTCAGTTTCTTTCTCTGACTCTCTGTGGCTCCTCGCACCCGCCTGGGTCTATTTTCTTTCTTTCTTTCTTTCTTTTATTCTTTCTCCGCTTCTCTTGGGGTGTCCCTGTGCCCCTGTTATTCTGTCTCTTCCTCTGTCTCTCCACGTTGCTCTATCTTTTCTCTGTGTTTCACCACCTTGCTGCCTGTCTGTGTCTCCCTCTTTCATCTCTCCTGCCTTGTCCTCCGGGACACCAGCTCTCAGATCCCAAGACTCCTTGGCCAGAGCACGCCCTGCTCCACGTTCTGAGCACCTCCAGGTACAGAGACACCCCTGCCCAGAGCCCGGTCAGAGGGGACATGGGGATGGAGGCAGTCCGCTCTTGTTTGGACTGTAGTGGGTTCGGCAGACTGGCTGAGGGGCGCAAAGGCAGCCTTCTCTCCCTGGATCCGAGAGCGTTGTGTTGCGGCGAACTCGAACCTGGGCGCAGGGAGGCTGACTGGTTTGGACAGAAAAAGCTGCAGGCGTCCCTCCCCTTTCCCTGTTCTTTGACTAGCATCAGTTGAATTTCCAGGTGGAGAGCAAACATCTCCAGCCTTTACATGCAGCCTCAGTAGGAGACAGTGGGCAGATAAACACAGACGCTTTGGGATCCTGGGAAAACTAACCTGGAAAGGGTGGGAGCTTTCTTGAGGCAAAGGTGTTACTAATGGAGGCGAAGAACATTGGGGACTGCCTGCTTTAAACTGTCATAACACTTAATCCTTGAGCAGTTTCCCTGGGAGAGATAGGGGTCACTCTTCCCAGAAATACAGTATATTGATTTTATTTGCAGAGCTAAAGACACTTGCCGTCTCCTGCCAGCCCCCTGAAATTTTTGGTATCCCAGGATCTTCAGTTGTATGTAAAGGCTGCTTTTACTCAGCGTTGCTTCCCTCATCCCACCCGGACTCCTGTGCTCCTGTGCGTGTGCGCGCGCACGCGCGTGTGTGTGTGTGTGTGAGTGTGTATGTGTGTGTGTGTGTGTTTCCGTTCATGCCCTCTAGTGTTAGAGAAACCTGCTGGTTTGAGAATATTGAAAAGTAAGATCAACCTATTGGTGACTTACTTTGAATCTCTCACCTTCCTAGATTATTCACTTTGCCTTCACCCATCCTTCCTTTTTCTTCATCTTGACTTTTCTATTGCATTACTAGTCTTTCCTTTTCCCTAATCTCTACAAACTCCTCCTCTCCTGCAGAATTACAACCTTAATATAGAAACCCTGTTCAGTGACTTCACAGGTAGATAGATTTGGAGAATTTTCATAGCCCAAGGAGGGCTTTGAACATAAGAAGCATGCATGCCTCTGCACCATTCACTACAAACCAAGGTTTCACATCTCTATCTTATGGCCCTGCCCACCTTCAGCTCCATTGAGAATTTTCCCTGGCTGCTCTTGCTTGTTTAAATAAATGCTTCCAATCCACTACTTCTGTGATGCTTATCCTAGTCTAAGGCTTAAGCTGCGTGCTTAAGTAGAGGCACTGTGTCTCAGATCAGGTTTGGGGAAAAGAAAAGAAAGCTTTTCCAAAGGAAACACAGTACTACTGGTATAAATTAATTCCGGCTTGCTGTATCTAGAGAGAGACCAGATACTCTCTCAGATATGCAGACTCTAGCACAGTGGAGGAAAACTAGTAAGTAAATGCTTGCTAGTTTGTTAGTTGATTGATTAGCATGGCACTGACTGTAGGTTTTGAAGTCACCTACTACCTTGATAAGCCTACATACAAGAAGGTGAATGTTTCACTTAGTTGAATGTTTGTTTGTTTTACTTAGTCTTTTTAATAATGGGAATTGAAAAACTAGTAAAAGGGATGTTGAAACATGAGTCCCCTGTGTCTTTTAAAATCATTTGTTGCTTGAATTTGCCCTTCTGTACAGGTCTTTAAGGGGTACTGCAGAATTGAAGAAATGAGTTTAGAGTTTCTAAAGGGTGACATTTTTCAACCTTCTTACCTGAAAGTAAACTAGGGCATGAAGTCACTTGTGCGTGAATACTTTTGTGTAGTTTTTAACAAGTGAAAAGTTTTCTCTTTTAATATAAAGAACGGCTGTATCAGCTTAAAATATTTGGGGTCTATAAATTGATCTGCAAACTGAATCATTTACCTTAAATAATTTATGGGTTTCCTTATTGCTTCAAATATATGAGAGGTTTGATACTCCATGTATGTGAGAATCTGCCAAAGTACCTGGAAATGTAATGCCTCCTTATACAAGGAACTAGTAGGAATCCGTGCTGCAGTATTGCTTTTGTGATAACATGGTAGTCACCTCTTAAAACAGTTGGGGATTTACCATGAGCATTGTTTAGGAGCATGCTTAACGCAGTTTTACTTTATAAATATTACTTATAAGTCGACTTATACTCTACCCTGTTTTTTGTATTTAAAATAGCAAAGATACAGTGAAGGTGGACATTCTGATATTTGAGAAATATTCTGATATCTTACTGATAGGAATACTGAGACACATTAACTTCTTAATTACATTAATTTCAAGTTAAAGTTATGTCAGTGAAATACAATGTTTCCATCTTTCCAATTTGATTTTTACAATTGGTAATTGTAACAGGAAGATTTCTATGTAATAGAGATTTTGCAGCTTTGTAAAATGTTGGCATTTTTGGAAGAGCGTGAGAAAAAAAGCAATGAATGAGTATTTTTATTCTTTCTAGTTAAAAAAATAAAGGGGAAATCAGTATTTCTGAATAACAGGAAACATATAGAAAATGATTGAGAGTAAAGTATGAATAAAGTCCCACCATGTGAAATAAACAACAGTATTGTATGTCTTTGATAAGTACTTATTATGATTTATGAAAATAAATAGTTCCTGTAGTTTTGTCCTTTAATTTGTCCTATTAAACATTCTATTTTCAAATGGCATCTCTTGCAAGAAAGAAATAATTCTTGATTGTGATTTTTGTTACATCACCTTTTGGGGTTTGTGCTGCTATCAGTAGTAAGAACATGTAGATATCTTAAATCTAATGAGATCTAGCAGGATCACTACTATGATGCCTGATTGACCATATGCCTAATTATCCAAGAATTTTTTTTTTTTTGTCTTTTGTCTTTGTTGTTGTTGTTGTTGTTGTTGCTATTTCTTGGGCCGTTCCCATGGCATATGGAGGTTCCCAGGCTAGGGGTCGAATCGGAGCTTAGCCACTGGCCTACGCCAGAGCCACAGCAACGCGGGATCTGAGCCACGTCTGCAACCTACACCACAGCTCACGGCAACGCCAGATCGTTAACCCACTGAGCAGGGGCAGGGACCAAACCCGCAACCTCATGGTTCCTAGTCAGATTCGTTAACCACTGCATCACGACAGGAACTCCTATCCAAGAATTTTAACTGGGCTTTTGTCTAAATCCTTCCTGCCATCAGAATAAACACATGTAAAACAGAAAATCAGGACATCAGTACACACACATACATATACATATACACACATGCAGTCATATTGACTCTGACAACATATTTGATGACATATCCTCCCTCCCTCTCCTACATACACACTAAGCATGTTTGCATCCCTAAATCACATATAAAAGTCTTGCACTATATGCTTTGATAAACCATTTATCATTTTAACAAATTAGTTTATTTACAATGTCTGTACTAAAGCACATTGCTTAGTTAAGTATTTCTGCCATTCAGTTATAGGCATACATATTTTTGAAGAATCCAGCTTTCCACTGTGAAATTTAATATTTAAAGAATTCAAAGAAATTTGTGAAGATGAATACACACATGAATTCAGTAGTTGGTCATCCATTGGAGCATTCTAAGCAATTATCTTTGGGAGCAAAGTATACATAAAATAGATTTTATTCATTTGTTACTTATTCTTGATTTAGATTTAGAACTATGTGTAGGTTTTCAGTGTAGTATATTTATAATAATATATTTAATCTGTCCAAGATGATTACCAAGAAATAACTATAGGTGGCTAAAGACATCCTTGTGATTAATGTATGTTCTAATGTCCTTTTTAAATGAAATAGCTAAAATTCGTTTTTAGTTCTGAGTTTTCCATGCTTATTTTTAGTATCTCAAGACATATTTAAGTTGAAATTCTTAATTTTTAAGAGTTCTTACTACAAATTATTGAGAGATTGCTGGGGCCTAATTTTCCTCTGAAGGTCCAACTTCATTCAAAAGTCCACATAAATATAATTTTCATAAATTATCAGATTCTCTCTTAATGTTTCCTCTACTCTAATGCTTTCCCTTCACAGTAGACATAAAGCAAGATGCAAATATCGGTTGTTAAAAGTAGCTCCATATTAATGGTTAATCCTCCCAACAAAGCTTGAGAGGGATGTAGGAAAAGTAGTGACTGTTACCATAATAGGGTATGAGCATATTTGTGATTCTGTTTTCTGCTATGTAAGAAAATCAAACACACTGTCCATATTAAATACTCAAACTTCTTTTTTTCTTTATTTCAGAAGTGCTTGCTGTTAAGATAGATGGGAACTGTCTAAAATATATCAGGGTTTTTAACATGATGTATAATTAATTGGGACTCTATTTAAAACATTAAACTACAGTAAATTGTCACTTCAATTTTATTTAAGATCATGTAGAACATTATAGGAAGATAGTGATTAAACTGTTGCTTGGCACTTTGGTGAACATAATACATCTGCTGAGTAGCCACTGTAAACAGAAGAATTTAAAGCACAGCCTGCACATTCAAAATCATCTAAATTATACCTCAGAGATAGTAGTAAATGTCAACTTAGTCTCTTGCTTAATATTAATTGCCTTGATATCATAAGCACAGTGCCACTTTTTGGTGTTAAAAATGAATTTTGACATATGGGGAGGATTAGCTTCTTGCAGATCAGAAGCATAATAACTTACTTAATTTCCTCTTGAGATTTTTATTATATAATTTGTTTCAGATGGAGAAGATGAAGTTTCTATGACTATCAATACCTGTATGAAATACTACTATTAGTCTAATGAAAGAAAGATGGGAACAAATACTTAGAAAGAAATATATGTAAAGGTATAGCCATGCCAGTATATTTCTGAGGGAGTTAAAACTGATGAATTGAGTTACAAATTGATCAAATTACTAACATTTTTTAGATACATACTTTGCATTTGTATTGTAAGTGAACATCTAATAGCTCTTGCCACATTTTATCCTTGTAACCATTTGAATTGTACGTAGTATTACTGTCCCCATTGCATAAATGAGGAATCACTTGCTTGAAATCACACAGCTAATAAGTATGATTAGGGCCAGGGATCACACCAGTTCTTTTTGTCTCCAAAGACAGTGCTCTAATAGTTTTCAGCCTGACATTTTCACTGACTAATAATTTTTTTAAAAAAAATGAGTGTCAGCCTCCATGAGGACATTTTCTTTTGCATGGTAAGAATGATTTAGAAAAGTCTGCTTATATCACCATCATTTTGTAAAGGAGTGGACAGTGTAACACCAACTAAGGTGGCAGAACTAAATATCAAAATATAGTTCTTACAACAGAATAAATTTAGCTTCCTGTGCAATTTTGTACATTGCACTTATTTTTCTAATTTAACAAAGACTTAAGAAAATTTTATCACAGTCTGGTCATTTATTTCACCATATTCTGTAGGCTGCACCCGGGAACCCTTCTTAGTCTGAACAACGGTAGTATACTGCCTACCCGGTGGATCCCCAGCGCCTGTGGAACATAGGGCAGTGTGGTTGTGACATTTATGACTTAGTCCTTATGGCTCTTCTCTTTCTAGCTGTAAGTCTGGTCAGTAAGATTTGTTCTTAGGAAGTGTGTTATCAATTGCACTAGCCTTAGTTTACTGTATCAGTGTATATTGAAAGGATTAGCAGATTAGAAGTGACTTACTCCTTGGTGATAGTTCACCACAGCGCACCATCACTAAGACAGTGCCAGTCTTATGCTTGAATAAAGAATGAATGCTGAGCAAAAAGAAGAGGAGCCTGTCTGAAGAATTTATTCTGTCCTTCTCTTTAATCAGTGTGTCCCAGTCTTTAGGGATCAGTTTGCTCCTTTTTTATGTCTTTGTTTGCCTTGGTGAGGACAAAGCAGTTTTGCTTTAGGTAAGAAAAAAAATTCTAAAGCTAAACTTCTAACTGCTTTTGTAAAACTGACTGATGCCATTAAATCCCAAGTTGCTTTGGATAGTGCCTATTGTGGTCATTGAAGAGGAAAACAATGCTTGGTGGAGTGTGTGAGATGTAGTTAAATTGACCTAAGGCATTATTTAATGTCACTGGTAATACACCTGTTTGGAAATTGAAATTACCTCAAGAAATTTTTATTTGTTTTAAAATAAGTTGTCAGATACCACTGATACAGATTCTCATTTTCCTGGGATGGATCCATAAGAATCTATCTTTATAAACATTTTTCTTGATGAGCCTGATAAACAATGAGGTTTTAAGCAGCCAACCTACTTCTAATACATTTTTCAGACTATGTTCTGGATACTGTTCTGAGTACTCTACAGATATTAATTCACTTAATCATGACAACCCCCTAAAGTTTGTTTTATTGGTACCTCCATTTTACAGACAATGGGATTATGACAAAGAAAGGTTAAATAAGTTGTCCAGGATAAGTTGATTAAGTGGCAAGTCATGGGCTATGCTACTTTGGTGAAATGATTTAAATGATCTGCTCTAAGTAACAAAGCTTGAAACAACAGAATTGAAAATGGAACACAGATTTCTATGTTTTGTTTCCTATTTGAGTAAGTTTTGCCTTTAAAAATGACGGAAGAGGGAGTTCCCATCGTGGCGCAGTGGTTAACGAATCCGACTAGGAACCATGAGGTTGCGGGTTTTATCCCTTCCCTTGCTCAGTGGGTTAACGATCCGGCGTTGCTGTGAGCTGTGGTGTAGGTCACAGACACGGCTTGGATTCCGCATTGCTGTGGCTCTGGTGTAGGCTGGCAGCTGCAGCTGCGATTGGACCCCTAGCCTGGGAACCTCCATATGCCGCAGGAGCGGCCCAAGAAATGGCAAAAAACAAACAAACAAACAAACAAAAATGACGGAAGAGGAATTCCTATTGTGGTACAATGGATCTGGAGTGTCTCTGCAGCACCAGGATGTAGGTTTAATCCTCAGCCTCATCTTGTGCAGTGGGTTACAGAATCTGGTATTGCAGCACCTGCAGCATAGGTCACAACTGTGATTCTGATCTGAACCTTGGCCCAGGAATGCTGTATGCCTTGAGGTGGCCAATAAAGAAAAAAAGAAATAGGAAAAAAAATGAAGAAAGAAATATCTAACCAATAAACTCAGATTTGTAGAGTTGGAAACACACACAGAAAAGTTTACCATTTAGAAGTCATACACTGGGGTTCCCATCGAGGGTCGGTGATAATGAATCCGACTAGTATCCATGAGGAAGCAGATTTGATCCCTGGACTCGCTCAGTGGGTTAAGGATCTGGCATTGCCATGAACTCTCCTGTAGTTTACAGACAAGGCTCAGATCTGGCATTGCTGTGGCTGTGATGTAGATTGGCAGCTGTAGCTCCAATTTGACGCCTTGCCTGGGAACTTCCGTATGCTAAGAGTGTGGCCCTAAAAAAAAAAAAAAATTATAAAAAAGGGTCATACACCACATTAAGAAAGAAAGTTAATTATGAAAGGGGACAATAAATATGGAAAACTCAAAAGTGCTCTTCTTCAAGGAGATTCATTATTATCTATTTCTAGGTGCACACTACCCCTGCCTCCAACAACAAAAAACCCCCCAAAACAACAAATGATGCTAACACAAAAGGAAAAATAATCCATAATTAGGATTTCTATATGTAGACTTCAATCCATAACTAAGATCTGTGTCTGTAACTAATCTAATAAGAAAGAGCTTGTTTTCTGGATTTTTTTTCCTCGACTATATTTTTAAGCTTTATATACTATGGAATATCTATACTAATTTGCAATCACTGGTAATTTGTAAGGAATTGATGTATTAATATTTGATGAAGTACATTTTTCTCCTTATTGCTGGCCTTAGATTAGTTTTTCAGAAACTTTCTTATTTTTGTTTAATGCACTCATGCAGTGTTTTAATGACTTTTTTTCTTAGAATGTTATTTTAGACTGCTTAATACTTAATTAGATTGTATACATTATTTGAATTATATACCCCAGTAATGAGTCACTCCACCTGTCTGGTTTTTTAAAAAGAAACGTTTATATTTAAAAACAATTCTGTCTTCAGAGTCTGTAAGTAAAGTGAGTGCTTATGAAATTACTGACTAGCAAAGTTTAAAAACTTGGTACCACAGTCTCTTTTCTTTCTCTCGTAGTAAATTTTGCCTCCTTTTCTGAATACACAAGCCTCATATTTCTTTGATTGCCTTGATAGTTCAGTTTCAAATAAGACTATATATCACTTGTCTGAAAAATAATAGAAACCATCCTGTGCCTGATAACAATTCAGGTTTCATTCATATCCTATAGATTTTCTGGGTACCTCGGTTTTTTTCTTCTCAAGTAAATACTGTTTCATCCCTTCTCATTATGCTTTTTATTCTTTATCTTTTCCAGGCTCCTCTCTTCCTTCTTCATGATGCTCTAGACTTTAAATTTTCTCTCTTCTGTAGCTTAATACATATTCATGTAGCAGGCTTGGACTATCTATTAGTGTTGATGCTGTTTAACAATGTAAGTAAAAAAGGAATTATGTTCATTTCATCATTTGGTCCCTGAGTAGGTATGAGATATACACTATAGCTCTTGCATCTGGGTCATTTAGCAGGAGCTGGGGAGCTCAGTTCGCATCTCATTACCTTTGTCTACTTTTATTAGAATCCTGTGCCTGGGCCCTGTGGTCAGTTGGCAGTTGGCAGGCCCTGGCTCCAAGGGAATGCTATGTTATTTGAGGGGATGCCAAGTTAAGTAGCCACACAGTTCTTACATTCCTTGGTCAGATCTTCCTTATAAAATGTCCACTATGTGTTTCATTATTAACTCTAGACTTTGACTTCATGTTAGAAATTCACTGTGATATGAATGTATGGATTGTGATGAACAATTTTATAATTTTATATCCTGTGGCTCTCACTCGCTGACTTCAGGATAGTATTTTCCCTATTAGGTAAACCTAGAGCAGACATTTTGTCACAGATTTTTTTAAGAGTTTTATTGTTGTGCACTAAGTTGAGATGAATCGTAGGTAATTGGATGGTGCAGCTGAATTAACACATTGAATTGCCAGTTATGAGACACTTCATTTGCTATTGCAGACAACAATTGGCCCATTTTGCTTCTACAATGCACAAATTCTTATTATCTATATAAAATTCTAATTCGAGTAGGATAATATGTGTACATCATTTCCATTCCTTTTATAAGGAAAAATAACCTCTACAAATATAAAATTTGCAACCATCTCATTAAATAATTTTGAACATAATTACATCTTTTTTTTTGAGAATGTTAATCTGTTGTCTCATTGCCACAAAAGGACATTTCAGAATCATGAAATCAGTAGTACTACTTTTACGCTGTATACCCTAAGATATGTGCAAATGCACAGTTTGCATTTATTTCAATAGAGAGCCTTGTTTTATTCTGAGCGGCATTGTTGCGTTATGACTATGGTGATGTGCAACAGTACAATCGTTATGTTCGTTCTTGGTTTTTCTTAGTTTTAGGTATTTTAAGGGCTGCTTCTCTAGATCAGTAGAATGGCTTTTAAACAGGCAAGTATTCATTTTACAAGGAGGACTTGAGACATATCTTTATCTAAACTCTCTCCTGAAACCTTATTAAATTGAGGAGTTAAAAAGATATCAAATTGTTACAAATTGGAGTGATTCAAGGCAGAGAGAGGAAACTGCCAAAGATAGAGGGTAGTGGCCAAAAGTTGAGGAGGGAGCCCTTTTGCCCTGAACAAGCCCCAAAGGCTTAAGGCTCAATGATGCCATGGCAAATAGAAGGCAGAAGTGACACACTTGCATTGAAACAAAATAGTTAATCAGTGTGTATAGATGGAATAGCCAGCCTTCTATTTCCCATGCAGATATCTTGTAGCAAATTTTTTTTTCCTCTCCCCCTCCTGACCATTGCCCTTAATACAGACTAATGAAATTATATAGACTGCTAAGGGACAGTAAGGGCAACTAGGGATGTATCTTGTAAATGGAAAAGGAATTACCTTTTATTTTGGCACTTAGAGTCTTTAAGCCGAATGATCAGCTACTTTGCCTACCCTAAACCAAAGTCTTCTAAATAAAATCTACTCAAGTACAGAGGGCTCAGCCATTTCAAGTCCTTTATTCTTAAATCTAAAACAGCAATCAAGTATCACTAGATATCTGAGACATAATTTAAGAAAAAAGTAGTAACAAAAAAACTGCAAAATGAAAAAGAGAGAACAAGTTAAAAGAAAACCAATGACAATAAAATGACCGGCGCGAAACAGATAATTAAAAATCATAGAAGAGACCAAGATTAAATTTTTTGAATAGATTCAATAAAATATTACATTCATAAAACAAGAAGATGAAAAGGAAAAGACACAATAAATGAACAAGAAAAACTGTTAGATGGAGTTCCCTGTTATTCTAGTGGTTAAGGACTTGTCATTGTCACTGCTATGGCTCAGGTTTGATTCCTTACTCAGGAAGTTCTGCACGATGAAAACAAGAAAAGAAAAAAAAAAAGGAAAAGAGAAAAGAAAAGGAAAAGAAAAACTGATGGAAATTAAAGATTTTCAAATTAATAGTTTAAGGGAACATTTGTAATTTCAAATAGAGAAAATCTGTCAACAATGTAAACAAAAAGAAAAAAAAGATAAAAAAGAGTAATAGAGAATCTCCCTGAGGTGTGACTTCCTGCTAATTGGAGTTTTAATTGTAAGAAACAAAAGCTATAGTTAGAGCACATAATAAAAATGTATGGGATAATTCTCAAATTTCTGAAGGAAGATTTGCAACTCAAAATTTCTAATTCACTCAAAATATCAATCAGGTGCAAGGTAGATTAAAGACATTTTCAGGCATGTAGGTACTAAATATGTTTTACTCAAATATATCCTTTCTTAGAAAATTACTTGAGGTTGAACCCTAGCAAAGTGTAATTAAGAAAAAGAGAAAGACATGGGATGATAGCTATAAAGTAGTCCTAGAAGGCAAGCAATTCATGCTGCTTCAATATGGTGTAGGACTGGTGTAAAAAAAGTGGAGAGCTTTGGCTGGTGGGATGCTCTAGGATAAAAGGGAACATTACACAACATTTAATGTTCAAGAAATATTTGAAAAGACAAAGAAAAATAGTGCAAAAGAATGTGCAAGAAAGGAAAGTCATACAACTTTAGTTGGCACTGAAATGAACAATATGTATAATTTCTTTCTTTTTTGGCTGCCCTGCAGCATATGGAGTTCCCAAGGCCAGGGATCAGATCCCAGCCACGGTTTTGACCCATGCTGAAGCTGTAGTAATGCCAGATCCTTTAACCCACTGCTCCGGGCTGGGGATCGAACCTGCTTCCTGGAGCTGCAGACACTGCTAATCCCATTACACCAGACTAGGAACTTCCAATATTTTTTTAATACTTGAATATAAGTCATTTTTACTGATTTTTAGCAATTTTTTGTGTCAGTCTGTAGATAAAACATGGAAGATAATCATGACTGTTGAACAGAATGCAAATATCAATGGCAGCAATGTCAGTAAACATACTAATGGTAGAGGTTGAGTTAGGTATGGAGGTTGGAGAAAGCAGAAGGAAACGATGAGAAGTAGAGGATTAGCATATTACAAAATGGGGTCAAGAGGTGGTGTCTACAGGTGAAGCAAGAAATAGGAGTGATGATATATTCCCTAAAGTTACAAAGAAAACTATGAGAAGGAACAATGACTATAGTGAGAGAAAGTATGGAAAAGTGGGAAGTTTGGTAAGTGAAATAATTTATTTTTTAATTTATTGTTTTATTACTCAATGAATTTTATTATATTTATAGTTGTGCAGCGATCATCATGACCCAGTTTTATAGCATTTCCATCCCAAATCCCCAGCGCATTCCCTCACCCCCCTCAACTTGTCTCATTGGGAAACCATAAGTTTTTCAAAGTCTGTGAATCAGTATCTGTTCTTCAAAGAAGTTCATTGTGTCCTTTTTTTAGAGTCCATATGTAAGTGACAGCATATGGTGTTGGTATCTCACTGTCTGACTAACTTAACTTAGCATGATAATTTCTAGGTTCATCCATGTTGCTGCAAATGACATTATTTCCTTTTAATGGCTGAGTAATATTCCACTGTGTATATATATGTACCACATCTTCTTTATCCACTCCTCTGCTGATGGACATTTAGGTTGTTTCCATGTCTTGGCTATTGTATAGAGTGCTGCAATGAACATTGGAGTATTGCGTCTTTTCGAGTCATGGTTTTCTCTGTATAGATGCCCAGGAGTGGGATTGCTGGATCAAATGGTAGTTCTATGTTTAGTTTTCTAAGGAATCTCCATACTGTTTTCCACATTGGTTGCACCAATTTACATTTCCACCAACAGTGTGATAGGGTTCCCTTTCCTCCACACCCTCCCCAGCATTTATTGTTTGTAGACTTTTTGATGATGGCCATTCTGGCTGGTGTAAAGTGGTACCTCATAGTGGTTTTGATTTGCATTTCGCTAGTGATCAGTGATGTTGAACATCTTTTCATGTGTTTTTTGGCCATCTGCATGTCTTTGGATAATTGTCTGTTTAGATCTTCTGCGCATTTTTTGACAGGGTTCTTTAGGTTTTTTCGGTATTGAGCAGTAGGAGGTATTTACAAATTTTGGAGATTAACCCTTTGTCAGTCATAATTTGCAAATATTTTCTTCCATTCTGTGGGTTGTCTCTTTGTTTTGTTTAGGGTTTCCTTTGTTGTGCAGAAACTTTTAAGTTTAATTAAGTCACATTTGTTTATTTTTGTTTTTATTGTCATTACTCTAGGAGGTGGATCTGAGAAGATATTGCTGTGGTTTACGTCACAGAGTATTTGGCCTAGGAAATGAACTAATTTAGATAATATCTAAAATATTTTGGGTCCATACATTTGGTCAAAGTATGCTTTAATTACATTTTTTTTAATGTGGTTGCTTTTAGATGTGTATGTTCTCCAGATTTCCATAGATTCCAATCACTCTCTGTTGAATCACTCCAGTCCATAAAGATATTTGAATTTGAGCTTTACATTGAACAGCTGATAAAAAATTCACAGTGATTCCCTCTGGGGAGAGGAACTGGTTGGAATTGGGGAGGGGGCTCCACTGCATAAAGAAATATGAATAATTGGAACTTTAGTTAATAAACACAATAGCAGCCAAACCTCTACAGTGTTATAAAGACTGTGAGGCTAGAAAGAGAGAACTGGATTCCAGTAATGTGAAAACCATTAATAAATTCTGTAACATGTCATTTAAATTCTTTGAATCTGTTTCCTCATCTTTAAAATGTTGCAACAGGTAAAAAAATAAAATAAAATAAAACAACTAATATCACTCTATTCTAGTGTTTATTTATTTTGCAAAGGTAGACCCATCATTTTTTTTTTTTTGAGAATGAAATGTGCTATGTCTTTTCTAGGTATGATAGGCCTCAGGGCTAATTCATTGTTCTTACTTTTCTAGCTCTTTATTAAAGTTTTTAACTGCCTTTTTAACAATGGTCCTTTTAACTAGTTTATCCTTACCTTGAGTCTAAGTGAATTGACCACTCAAATCAGAATTATGCATCTTTAGTTTTATTAATCTCTAATAATCACTTCCCAAATAGAGTTGTTTTGATATAGTTTTTTTGTTATTCAAGTTCTGATTTTCTTATCCTTAAAAAATTACTTTTTTTTGCTGATGTAAAAATGCAAAGCATTACCAAATGATTCTTTAAAAGATCCTATCTCCATTCCACTATTTTCCTGAACATTTTAATAGAACTAAACAATAATTTTTAACAACATTTTGTAGTGGTTTCTAGACAGAGACAGTAAATTTTATAGTCCTCTGTGTTATTAAATTGTACCAGTTACTGTGATTACCTGATGTGTCTGCAGATTTACAGAGGAATTGATAGATGGCTATTACAACATTACACAGATGTGAGGATATTGCCATCTTAGATTGGCAGCTGCTCTGGAAGTTCTCACTACTTCTTACTGTTTAGGCTAACATTTTAATTTTGTAGCTAATCAGAAATAGTTGCTTTAAAGATGCTAGCTATTCCTAATGAATGTGAGAACACAGATGGGTCCCATAAGAAATTTCTAACCTGCTTGTCAAAAGATTCCTCTGCATGTGTGCACACTTGCGTGTGTGTGTGTGTGTGTGTGTGTGCATGCACACTTTAGCATCTTTTTATTATGAACTTCAATTCAGAAAACCAAATCTTTAGATAGAAATAAAGAGATTGACAGAAAGAGAGACAGAGACAGCAAGACAGACATGGAGAAACAGAGAGCAGGAGAAAAAGCGAGATAAGAAGGAATGAGGAAGTTTCCCAGTTTCCCTCCAGTTTGTGGCTTGTGTAACACACAAAAAAAGTATTGTGAAAAGAAAGAACAAAAATTAGTTTTAATTAATATGTTAAAATCTATTAGTAGGATTATATAGACGAATAGGGAATTCCAAATGAAACAATTTAGCAATGAGGCATTCTTTAAAGCTTTGAGTATCTGGTTTCTGTTGACAGATTGTGGTAATTTCTTGGGTCATCTCCTTTTACCATTTTCTGAGTGATAAGGTTTTTGGACAGAGACTAGGAGCAGAGAAGAGCTGCTTTGTCCTGTTATCTCACCTAGTTCGATGAATCAAGGGTCTGTTAAATTTCCCTTTAAAGTTGCAGTTCTTGGCAATTAATTATATCCTTTAGCATACAAACTATCCTTTGATCCTCAGGTAAGAAAAATGCCTGGACTCAAGTTTGGAGAAGATAGTCGAACATGGTTGTGTTAAATATACATGTTTAAGACTGTGATACCTGCCTAAATGCAGTTCAAAAATTCTGATTATCATTACTTAGCAGAATGACAAAGCACAGTTAAATAGCCTCTATGGAATTTATTTACCTCATCTTTAAAATGGAGGTAATAATAATAGTTATCTAACACTAATATAACCCAGGTTTTAATTGGTCATGAGGATCTCTAACGTGCTTTATGTAATATCAGTGCTTTTAATTCTTACAGTTCTAAGAACTAGATATTTATTTTCACCCACCTAATAATTATAACTGCTTTAATGGTTTGAGGTGACAATGCATGTAATATACTGATTATTGTGCTTGGCACTTAGCAAGTGCTTAACAAATGCTAGCTATTATTAGTTTATCTCCTCTTCCAGGATCCTCCACTGGCATTTAGCATGACAGGTGCCTAGTAAATCTAGCCTCCTTAACCGATTTCCGAAATAAAATTCTCAGACCCAGAAGAGTTATTGTAAAGACTAGCTGCAAAATCAGATCCCAGGAGGCAATAAATAAATTGCAGGGAAAGATAGGCTTGAAGCCAAGCAAAATGAAAACACAGTAAAACTATATTAGTGAAGTATTTAGAGATCTTATTTAAGAAAGAAGTGAGGGTAAATGAGGGAAGACAAAGGAATATCGCATCATGATAAATAGATCATAATACTGTGCAAATTGTACACAAGGCTAAACACTGAAATGTCACTTTGCAGAAAGTGCATCTGGCTTAGAAGAAAGCTTCTTCTACCTTTTAACTTTATTCGGATAATTCTCACTGCTGATTTCTGTTTGGTGTTCTCAGTTAAGTTGAGCAATTACCCTCCATTTTCCCCCTAGTTTTTGGATCGCTTCTGACCATGTTATTTTCTCTTAGCCAATTCCTAGAGAAATTGAAAGATGAGGGCTTTTTTGTGTGTGTGAATATGAAAAATAGTAACAATTTGAAAACACATTGCCATTTTTGCCTTAGTCCCTTAATTGAAAAAAATGAAGCATTATTATTTTTTGTTCTTTAGAGATGCACACCTCATTTTCAGTATGGGATATTTTGTTGTTTTTAATGACTTTTGTTAAGTGCTTAATTGGAGATTTTCTATTTTCTATGTAGAAGGACATGTAATTTGAGATAAATTGTAATTGATTTTTCATTTAGAAATATTTGAATTCCAATCCTCTTTTCTTATCATATGAGAAAAATATGTTGTTTGGAATGCTGATAGTGTGTCAGATCCTTCACAATAATTTGTACAAATGATAATCGTACATAAATTAATAAACTGCTTGTGGGGATCTAATGATGCATCATGCTGTTTTTGATTTATTACTGAATCATTTTCAGTCTGTTTAAATGTACCAGGACTAATCTTTTAATGTAACCTATAACTTCCTCCACTCTAAAAAACAAGTTCAGTAGAATAGAATATTTATTTTTTTAAAATGATGAACTTATTTTGTTTTATTAGAGTTTATTAAGAGAAGTGATTGTATAGTTTATTAATTAGAATATGTGCTTTATCTTTGCATAAAAATCCTTTTAATATTAAAAATGAAATTATTTCAATAACCTTATACTGCCTTTTTATTGTGATCCAATTTTCTAGAGCTACCTAAAATAAGGTTGGTTTCTTAGCTTCTCTTTGTTTAGTATTGCTGTTGCCTCCCATCCTGAAGTTTTATATTTGAATATATTTTTAAAGTGACTGAAAAATTTAGCATAAACTTCAACAACTTTGTAAGGAATTTCTACAAGAGAAATAATTAAAATCAAATAATAACTCCTGCTGTGTCTGGCAACCATGCATGAGGTTAACAGTTTTCAACCAAGGTTACATTAAGTCATAGACAGACAGTTGATTTTCCCGTATCATTGGATCTACCTGCCAAACTATTACACCACCTTTAATTATTTTTTAGTGTGATAGTCCACTGATAATTAACCTTGTAAACTTATTTTGTGAACAGTTTTCATTTTATTTAACAGTCCTTTGGAAGTTAATAACCCACCTCAAATCACCATGATTATAAATATAAAACCAAGATATAGAATGACTTAGCAGTATGACCTATTTTACAGTGTATTTTTGATTAAGTCAAAGGCATTTGCTGTTTCCTGTCATAGGGCAGGGCTGTTGCCACTGAGTGTGTGTGCGTGCATGTTCCCCAAAGGACTTCTACAGAAAGTTGAGTTTTTATTTTTGTGGGTTTCCTGAGTATTTGTTTATTTATTTAATTATTGGCGTATGGTTGATTTACAATATTGTATTAGTTTTTTTTTTTTTTTTTCTTTTTAGGGCTGCAGTCATGGCATGTGAAGGTTCCCAGGCTAGGGGTCTAATCGGAGCTACATCTACCTGCCTAAGCCAGGGCCACAGCAGTGCCAGATCTGAGCCATGTCTCTGACCTACACCACAACTCATGGCAACGCCAGATCCTTAATCCACTGAGCAAGGCCAGGGATCGAACCTGCAACCTCGTTGTTCCTAGTCGGATTCATTTTCACTGTGCCACGATGGGAACTCCCCTGTATCAGTTACTGATACAGAGCAAAGTGATTCAGTTATATATATATATATATATATATATATATATATATATATATATATATAATATTTATATATATTTAATTTTTCAGATTCTTATTCATTACAGGTTATTACAAAAATATCTGTGCTGTAGAGTAAGTCTTTGTTGTTTGTCTATTTTATATATAGAAGTGTATCTGTTAATCCCATACTCCTAATTTATCCCTCCCTTATTTTCCCCTTTGGTAACTACAAGTTTGTTTTCTATGTGAGTTTGTTTCTGTTTTGTAGATAATTTCATTTATATTATTTTTTAGACATTATTATAAGTAGCATTACACCGTCTTTATCTCTCTCTGTCTGACTGACTTTACTTAGTGTGATAATATCTAGACCCATCCATGTTGCTGAAATGGCATGATTTCAGTCTTTTTTATAGCTGAGTAATCTTTCATTATATTATTTACATCTATCTATATCTATATCCATACATACCAAATCTTCTTTATCCATTCATCTATTGTTAGGGTGATTTCATGTCTTGGCTATTATAAATAGTGCTGCAGTGAACATTGGGGTGCCTCTATCTTTTCAGATTAGAGTTTTTTCCAGATATATGCCTGGGAGTGGGATTGCTGAATAATATGGTAACTCTGTTTTTAGCTTTTTAAGGAACTTCCATACTTTTGTCTATAGTGGCTGCACCAGTTTACATTCTCATCAACAGTGTAGGAGAGTCCCTTTTCTCCATACTCTCTCCAGCATTTATTTTTTGTAGACTTTTTGATGATAGCCATTCTGGCCTGTAGGAGGTGATACTTCTGGGTAGTTTTGATTTGCATTTCTCTAATAATAAGTGGTATTGAGTATCTTTTCATGTGCTTGTTGGCCATCTGTGTCTTTTCTTAGGAGAAATGTTTATTTAAGTCTTCTACCCATTTTTTGATTGGGTTGTTTGTTTTTTTGATATTGAGTTGTATGGGCTGTTTGTGTATTTTGGAAACTAAGCCCTTGTTGGTAGTGTCATTTGCAAATATTTTCTCCCATTTCATAGGTTTTCATTTTGTTTATGGTTTCCTTTGCTGTACAAAAGCTTGTAAGTTTGATTAGATGCCATTTGTTTAATTTTGCTTTTATTTTTATTTTTGCCTTGGGAGATTGATCTAAGAAAACATCGCTATGATTTATGTAAGAGAATGTTTTGCCTACATTCTGTTCTGGGACTTTTACGGTGTCACATCTTATATTTAAGTCTTTAAGCCATTTTGAGTTTGGGTATGATGTAAGGGAGTGTTCTAACTTCATTGATTTACATGTGGCTGCCCAGCTTTCTCCTGAGTGTTTCTAAATGTGAATTTCTATGATCTCTTCGGTACCATTGAAGTTGATCTTATTTTGTGATAATTCAGATTTATTCTTGACTTTCCATTGTTTTTTTATTAACTTTAGAGTTTGTTTTGACCTTTCATTGGCTCAAATTAAGTTTTGGTCTAACTTTTTTTAACTTCCCTATCAAAAACCTTATTTTCAGTATAACTTTCTTTACAGATTTTATTCAACAGTTTTAAGGTTTTAACCAACCTTCCAGGTTTGTACCTCCAATTTATTGGAAATTTCATGAATTCTTACGTTTTTTGCTGACTTTCATATACAGAACGCCCTTTGCAGGGCCAAGTGTATTTATTAAAATGACCCAACACCAACTTCCCATGTGCCCTTTCACTCTTCTTATTCCTCTACACACTAACATACCCTAAAGCTCCTAAATTTTGTCATTTTTTTTAGCTAATGTTGTTTTCTGTCCATCTATTTTCTTAAACATATATGCACTTAGAACTTGTCAAGCCAAACAAATATGTGATTTTAATCAAGTTGCATGCGTATGCATTTTATTATAAATCTCTATGTACCCTTGCATTTTTAATTGTCCAAAGGGTACATCTCACAATAACTTGATGTATGTAATTATGGGCTAATAAAATGTTGCCACATTTTAACATAGAAGAGCACTTCATTGGTGCATGAAACGATTCCTGCTTCAAGAGTCAGTATATATAATTAATTAATACATCTGGGATCTTCCTGGTTTAAGACACTAGGTAAATGCAAGATCAGGATCTCCCATAATTTCATTAAGAGGCACATGCTTTCAAATGGGTTTTCATCAATGTGTTCATGTGCACCACATGTAATTACTGCTTTTGCAATTTTAAAACCTTGGGGGTCTATGTGGCAAAGTCTTTTTGTGTGTGTCTGCCCTTCTGCTTTCTGTCAAATCTCTGCCTTTACTGAAGTCTTATACCACTAAAAAGATGATTTTCTTATTCCTGCTTCTGGGAATTATGTCCTCATTCAAGATGAACAACATCCACAAAATAGATCCATATATTTTCATAGGGCCAAGCCATTCTATCAAGAAAGGGCCTCTGAAACTATAAAAAAAATATAAATGTCATCTTTCTCTATGAACAGTATTACAAATTTATGAATAAGGAGCATCTTTCTACATATTGTTATCTTGTAGAATTTTTACTTTTCCTTCCCTCTGTTCTTCAGCAAATGTGTTCAGACTACCTTATTCGTGAGTGTATTTTATAGGAAAATGTGCACATTTACCACTGTGTGGGGGCTTCAAGGACAGTGAAGTTCTTCAGTTTCTAAAATTCTTATCTGATGCTATGCTTGACTGATTGCTGTCAAGCAAGTCATTCAGAGGACCTAAGAATTCTGATTTTACACACCACATATATGGGTCTCAGGGATAAAATTCACACTGCACCCCAATTTCAAACTTTTTCACATGTTACCTTCTCACTCCATGTTCACACTTTCAATTTATTAGAAATTTAATGAATTTCTATTTTTTTGCTGACACCCATGTATAGATCTGCCTAGCCAGCGACAAGTGGCCCAACACCAAAACAAAGGAAGGGAGGAAATAAAAGGAGCTGGTATCCCTGAGTTGATTCTGTGCTGTGGTTGGCCTGTTCTTCCTCCCTGCCAGCAGCTGCCATCCAGTGTCATGTTGTGCCTTAGACCCTTTCCTTGACCTCAGATACACTGCTGTTAAATCCGACTAGGGCAGAGCTTTTCTCCTCTTTTCCAGTAGGTCTCAGGAGCGGAATCTTGTCACTGGCATTTATCCTCTGACTCTTACCTCTATTTTTCCCCTTGAAATGGAGCTAATCAAGGAATTGTCCTGCTGACTGATGCTCATGAAGCATTGAATATAAGTATATACATTTTTGTCTATTTTTATTGTTTAATGAATCTTCTTCTACATTCCTAAATTGTAAATGTATATCTGCATTCATCTGTCTTTAATAGATTATGAAATCTGCAAAGGCAGTCCAATGTAGCTCTTTTTGTGCTGTACCTAGCAAAATGTCCTGCACAATTAATCCTTCCTGCATGCGTTAATTAGATTGTACATGTACAGATAGGTCCCCTGAGTCTTCCAAAGCCATAGATGCTACTTTGGAAAATGATGCAGGCCAGAAAGGATTTAGGTCAGTCAAATTTTTATCTGGCTTTCCCAGAAGGACAGTTGAAATTGCCTTTCTACTGTGATATGTTAATGTCTTCCTTGTGATTTTTTCCCTCTCACATGCCATTGTCAGCTAGTCAAAGATTGTAAGCTTCCTACATACTTCTTGTCAAACTCCTTGGGTATTTGAAATAGCAATGATATCTTTGTGATTTTCAACAGGGTGACCCAAGAGTTCTGCTCCCTCTGTCATTTATAAGAATTTGTCTGCAACTTGTTTCTTTTGAAAGGAATATAAGTCACTGAGTTTAAGATTGAAATGGATCATGAGGGGTGATCCTGTCACCCCACCTTCCCATAGTCAAGGTGGTGCCTAATCTAAACCCAAGACGGAGATATTTCCTTAAAATAGAGTTACCTCACCTCCTGCACATTACCAATAGAGGGATCTCACAAAATATAATTCTGGGCATGTAACTCTTGAGTGTAAAAACGTTTGAAAGCTCTATAGGTTAAATTTCAAATTCTATAGCATATCATGCAAGACCCTTCCTGGAAATCTATCCTGGTGACGTTTGCAGCCTCATTTCTCATTTGTTACCCAATCCTAATCTATTTTAAGGATTCACTGAACTACTTCTTTGTTACCTGGACACGGCATAGATCTCATGATCATTTCTTTGCTCACACTGCTTTGTAGCCTTTAATTACCTATCATCTCATTTCAAGGATCAACTCGAATGATACCTCTTTTCAAAGGATTTTGCCAAGATTTTAAGGCAGAATTTTTCTATTTTGCCTGTTCCCATAGTACTTTGTTCCTATTGCTGTTGCTCACTCTCACCATGTTATCATGATTGTCCTCCTCTGTCTCCCATTTTAAATTATAATCTTTTTCATAGTGGAGGCATCACATTTCTCATTGTTCCCCTGAGGCCTGCCAAAGTCTATAATATAGCTAGTTATTCAATAAATGTCTTGAAAAATTGTTAAATATTGATTCAGTAGGATAAAGGGCTGAGAATTTAATGATGCTCTATTGAATGAATCTTTGTGACACTCCTCGTGTCTGTTTCTGGGATATGATGGGGATATAAAAATATTAGCATAATCTATTCCAAAGATAATCACCACAAATTTATCAAAGTAGTGGGTTCAAGAGGGTATTTAAAAAACCTTTAATTTCAGCAGCCAGTCAGGACTTGAAGTCCCTTTCAACATTTCTGGAGAATGGACCTTCAGCCTCTTCTAGAACTCTTCATTTGGCCCTTTCTTAGGGAAGCTCATTCTGTTTTGACATTCTTTATAATAACAGGGCTTTTCCTTATGCTGAACTTAAATTTGATTCCTTGTAACTTTTCTCACTGGTCTTACTGGTCTAGGTTCTGCTTTGGGGATGCACAGAAAGCAAATTTAAACTGCTTTCCACATCATCAGTTCTTAACACAGGAACGGCATTCATGTTTCTACTATATATTCTATTTTACAGGCCAAGTGGCCCCAAACCACACTGTGTGTGTATGTGTACATACATACACATCCATATACATATTATATATGTATATAAAATCTGCGTTAGTACACGTATCAGCAATTAGGCAGAATACAATTGAAAGTCATTTTAATTGGAAGATAACTTATGTAGATAGAAGTAGAGACAGCAACAGAAAAATAGATTACCATATAAACAATTCACATTCTCATCCATATATGTTCATATATATAATTTTAGGTTGTACATAAAAAAGGATGACAGATTATTGCATTATCCTTCTATATTTTAGACTCTAGGATGATCACATTTTCTTATTATTTTTATTGCTAATCAAGAAATTATCCAGAAATTTAGTGGCTTAAACAATTTATTATCATCTCTCATAGTTCTATGGGTGAATGGTCTCTGCTGGGAGTGCCTCACTTGTGGTCTGTCATGTAGTTACCATCAGGTTTTGCCTGGGACTGGAGTCATTTAAAGGCTGAATCAACTGGATGTCCAGTATGGTTTCTTTACTCATATGTCTGATGTCTGTGTGCTCTTCTACATGGCCACTCTCTCCAGCAGAGTGTGAACTTTTTATATGGCACCTGAGGCTCCAAGAGGCAGAAAACAGAAGATGCTAGGCCAGTTAGGGTTATTCATGGACTTGTGCAGTATCCTCTTGGTCAAAGTAGTCATAGGGTCTTCTCTGATTCCAAGAAGAAATAGCTTCATCTCATGAGGAGTGAATGTCCAGTTCACATCGCAGAAGAGCATGTTGGATGGGACGTGCAGTGGCCTCTTGGAAGATAAAAATCTGCCATACCATATATTTGGATGGTGTAGTGCAGTTAAGGATGTACTTTATATCAGTTTTATATCTAATAGTTATACACTATAGTTACTTTTAAAGACATACAGTTATGAATATTATAAATGATGAGATTCTCTGAAGATAAATCTGCCTGAATCTCTAATTTGTTCTTAGAAAAACATCATGGAGTTGGAATGAGTCAAAAGACAGTGATATGTAAAGGAAAAGGTTAAATTCTATAGAGACTAGAAAGTAATGAAGTGAAGGACATAAAATCAGCCATGCTCTAATGTGTGTTTGCTGAGAGTGGGTGAAGTGAGTTAAGGAAACCTGATTCAGCTTTTATCTCCAAGAATGGAGGAGCCAATCATTTTTCATATCTCTTCAGGTGGGTCATGAGCAGGGAGTGAAGGAAAAGATTTCAGTGTTCTTTACAGGAGAGGCTGGTGAATATTTGGAACAGTCATTTTGCCATTTCCTTGAACATCTGATGGAAAAACATGAAATAAAATAAAAGGAACAAAGAATTGACTGGAAACCCACTTGAGTTAGGAAGCAGGTCTTGACTTCTCCCCAACTGGGTAACTAGAGAAGAGGGATGGATGAAAGAGTCTGTGGTTAGGGAATGCCACGGTGCAGACACTGTCTACAGGATACACACACAGTCAAAAATCACAGGGCAAGGTTGTTCAGGATCTTGGTCAAGGCATTACCTATGTGAACTATGGGGTAGACAAGATATGGAATTGTGCAGTGATATAAGATGGCTAATGGAGGGAGTTCCCATTGTGGCACAGAGGAAGCAAATCCAAGTAGTATCCATGAGAACTTGGGTTCAATCCCTGGCCTCGTTCAGTTGGTTAAGGATCCAGTGTTGCCATGAGCTATGGTATAGGTCACAGACACAGCTTGGATCCCACATTGCTGTGGCTGTGGCATAGGCTAGTGGCTGCAGCTCCAATTCAATCCCTAGCCTGGGAACCTCCATATACTGTGGGTGTGGCCCTAAAAAAGCAAAATAATAATAATAATAATAATGATCATTAGTTGGCTAATAGACCTCAGGAGAATTAAAAATTTACAATATTCAGGAGATCCTTATTCATTATGGCTTTCAGGATAGAAAGAATCATAGAATTATTATCAAGATATTTACAATAGAAAGTGTGCAAAAGAGTTGGCTTAGAGTTATAGAAGGCCAAATGAAAATGAGGAGGGAGAGGGAAAACATATTATTGATGACTTTAGAAGTTATAGATTAATCAGCTTGCTTTGAGATCTAGGAAAATAGAAAAATAAATCAAAAAGACATTTGATTTTCATTCACCTCAAAGCACAGAACAAATAGGGGGAACAACCAACATGGCTTTGAAAGAAGTAAATCACTCTGAGTTCATCTAATTTTATTCTCTGACACAATGACAGGACTTAAATATGAGGGGAGGCAAAAGAGTTCGTATATCTTCACTTCAATAAAGTTTAGTTTTTATCTCACATGATGTTCTCATCAACCAGGGAAGAAATGTAGTCTTGTGTAATGGGAGGCATGACTTGCTATGTGTCATTGAATCAGTGACCTGCCAGGGCAGATCAACCGAGACTCCAGACGGGTTGAGTGGGTGCTTATACTGAATAATTATTTGTATTAATCTCCAGAATTTAATAATATAACATATGGAAACTATAGATTAGGAAAGTTGCTAAATCTGTGGGAATTTATAAGAATCCAATTTAAATATAGGGAGAAAGGTAGCTGAAGTAACTTGTATATTGATGAAGACCATCATAAAGTAGCACTTAAATATGGTAATATGTAACATAATAAAATGTGAATGGTAATATCTAGGCATTTTGACACATTGTTGCTATAAATTAGAAATGAGTGGAGGGGCTTGGAGTATTCAGGGGGCTCTGTAGTGTTTTCCTGTCTTCGTTTGCCTCACTTGTCGTGTAGCAACCAGTCCTCTTGAATGGTCTCATATTCCAAACTGCGACATCTTTATTTCCTCCCTTAGGTCCTGTAAAGTACTTGACTGTCACTTTGTAAGAAAATAGGAGGAGTTTATTCTTCCAAAAATAAATAATTATTTTCATAAAGCTGTGCTGTTTCCATGCTTTTACATATAAACAGTTTTTTATTTCAATGTCAGATTTTTGGATAACCTCTTTGAAGGCCTTTCAAAGAGTAAACTCAGTATATGTAACACCAAGAATGCATACAACTCAATTTAAGACATGGCAATATGAAGAACTAAGTCCAAATCAGGACACAGTCAGGCAAGAAATATGATGGCATGACTGCCAGGGGCTTTCAGGGATTGTAAAGTGTAACCTGATTGTGGGGTTTTTCAAATATGAAAATTGTGTGCAGCTGTATTAACAAAATATAGTTTAGCACGTCTTAACAGCCTCATGCTATTTAATCCAGCAATTTCACTTCTGAGTATTTTATCCAAAGGAAACAGTCATGCTATGACTAAGGATATATTCAGAAGGACCTTTGTGATGTTTTAAAATTTTGGGGAACTGATATTTGATAACAAATTATAGATAAAAATATTAAACAAATGATGGCATGTATGGGATACTGATCAGTGAAATTATTTTTGCATTGTAAGGATAAACATGATGCTGTCATAGAAAGAAGTTCAAAATGAAGTTAAAAAAAGAATCTAATTATGAGAGTTTATATTGTATATTTCTTTAAATTTTTTTTTTGCTTTTTTCCAGGCTGCACCTGTGGCATATGGAAGTTCCCAGGCTAAGACTCTAACTGGAGCTGCAGCTGCCAGCCTACACCACAGTTCACAGCAACATCAGATCCTGTAACCAACTGAATGAGGCCAGGGATCAAATCCATATCCTCATGGATACTAGTTGGGTTCTTAATCCCCTCAGCCGCAATGGGAACTCCTGTATAATTCTTTAAATAATGGTTTAGAAATATAAACAGGAAATATATTGTTTTAAATGAAATATATTGCTTTAGGGATTAAAGTTGATTATTATTTTTTATGGATTTTATTTTTCCTGAATTTAAGAAAACAGAAGTTGATAACTTTTGATTTAGAAAAACAGCTATAGAAGAAAAAACACTTAGATGACCTTTAAGGACTGTTTGATAATCTTTTTTTTTCCTTTAATTGCTGACAACTTATATTTGCAAATATCATTTCATTATTTAACTTTATATTGCTGAATTCACTGACTATAATATTGTTTGTATGAGTTAATAAAAAACCTAAAGCTAGATTCCACATTTACTTTCATTCTCCTTTATTTTATGAACTTAATATGCATATATCATTATGTTATTAAAATATATCTTTGATCAAAATATATGCATATTTAACATATATACATATATAATACATAAGATACAGGAGAATATTTGTGCATATATATATATATGTGGAATTTTGTTATTTTAGCTTTCCAAAAATCTTGAACAATGATTCTGACTTGTTTTAACTTCTTAACTTTTTTTTATTTAAAAACACTTCATTGATTATCGCTATTTTTTTTTGTGATTTCAAAATATCTCAATGGAAGTAAGACATTCATTTATTTCTACCTGTTTTCTCTAATTTAAAATGTTGCTATAGCTTCAAACATACAGAAAATTTGTAATTTTTGTGCCTAAGCGCCCTGAATACTCTCTGCCCAGATTCATTATTTACTTTTGCCACTGTGCTTTATTATTTCTGCTTGCTCTCTCTTTCTGTATATGTTTATATATATAAATATATATATGTGTCATATAATTACATAACTATAATTTATAATTTATAATTACATAACTATATAAGACATATATAGTGTTTCCCTGAATCTTTTTTTTTTCTTTTTTGTCTATTTGTTATTTCTTGGGCCGCTTCCGTGGCATATGGAGGTTCCCAGGCTAGGGGTCTAATCGGAGCTGTAGCCACCGGCCTACACCAGAGCCACAGCAACGCGGGGTCCGAGCCGCGTCTGCAACCTACACCACAGCTCACGACAACGCCGGATCGTTAACCCACTGAGCAAGGGCAGGGACCAAACCCGCAACCTCATGGTTCCTAGTCGGATTCGTTAACCACTGCGCCACGACGGGAACTCCCCCTGAATCTTTTGAGAATAAATTGCAGACATCATGCTTCTTTACTTAAAGTACTTTAGCATGTTTTTCTTAAGAATAAGGACATCTTTCTATGTAACCACAGCACATTTATGAAAATTAATAATATCATTTTAATGAAATATTATTACATAACTCACAGTGCATCTATGATCACACGTGATTATCTTGTCTTTTTTAAACTTCCTCTAATCTGGAACATTTCCTTGGTTTTAAATGACTTGCAGAGTTTGGGCCAGATATTTTCAGATTTCATCAGTTTGGGTTTACCTGATATTTCATAATGATTGACTGACGTTATACATTTTTGGCAGACAAACCATGGAAGTGATGCTGTGTCCTTCTCAAGTTCATTGTGCTTGGAGACTTATCACATGTGTTTGTTCTGTTACTGATGATGTTGTCTTTGTTCCTTTATTCAATGTGGTCTCTACCAAGTTTCTCCACTGAAAGTTGCTGTTTTCCCCATTGTAATTAGTAAGTGTTTTTTGGGGAAGATACTTCAAGACTATGGAAATATCTTGTTTGTCAACACATTTTCACCCACTGATGCTGATACACATGACTAAATCAGTTAACTGTAATGTGTGCTCAATAATTTTCTAACTATATCCATCCACCTATATCTGTTAGGTGTTGTCTACATAAGGGGAGAGTTTTCCAATTCTTACTTCTAAAGATTATTAATTTCCTTTATTTATATTTTGTATTCTGTAATGACATTTAATTCTTTGTGATAATTATTTATTCTGATTCTACCATTGTCCCAGATTTGACTTGTGAGAATTTCTTGAAGCTGGGGCTGTGTCTTTTTGACAGACCTGCATCATTTTCAAAGGCCTTCCTCCTCCCCCAGAAAATATATTGTCACCTTGAATTCCATATACTTTTAAGTCTCCTCCCTGCGTTCATGTTCCAATATGCCAGGACAGTTTTTCAATATTTTCATAGTTTCAGTGTACCTTCTGAGAGTGAGTTTTGTGTCACTCTTAGGACCTTTGTTTTCCTCTCTTTTCTCCCTCGGTTTTTCAGCCTCAGATCACTGTAGTACCTATAGTGGGAGCTTGAAAGATAACTCTGCTGAAAATTGGTGTTTAATTTTATGTTTACAGGTAATCTGACATTTTTATTATTCTCCAACTTCCAGTTATGCTGAAGGCCTAGGATTTGTGTTTTTTTATTTGGTTTTGTTGGCTGTATATTTTACGGTTTGTGTGAAGAGTTTCAGATTTAGGTGGCTGCTATTACCACAACTATTCCAAATTCCAGGTCCATATTTTTTAAGTATTCTATAAATATGCCATGATATAACCAGAATTTGTGGTCTGTGCTGCTTTACCTTTAGTGGTCATGTTCTGTTAACCTAGTTTATATAGTTACTGAAGAGTTTTTTTCTTTATCATTATAATTATTTTGTTGAATAGTACACCTGTCAACCAAGGAGGTATCTCTCTGAAGGATGTGTCCATCATAAATGTTAAATCATGATTTGAGGTGATTAATTCTTATGATTATGTACCAGTCAATTGTGTTTTTAAATTTCTCCCTTAGCTTAAATAATTATCAAACATATATTTCAATAACTGGAAATTTAAGCCCATGAAACTTTAAAATATGAATAGAAGTTAAAACAAAGTGATTAATCAATAACACCTGATTATAAGAATACAATGAAATGAAATGTTAAAAGCAGTCACTTCAACTAATGAAATAAGCTCTTTAGAGCATAATTAATATTATTCCTTTGGTTTTACAGCAAAGAGGTGCAGTGGTAGTTGGTAGGTAAAGGGATTTTGGATCAGAAGCAAAACACTCTGGTGTTTAAAAATGACAGTAGAAAACTGTTTTCAAAAGTAGGAAATAGATGAGCCTGCGGGGTGTGACCTATCCAAAAAAAACAGACATTTCTCTGCTCTCTAAAGTCCCTCTAAAGATACTTACTACTTAATTTTTATTTGTATTGTCCATAGTGCAATCTGTCTGAAACAACATGTACTTTGATTATATGGCTGCTTTAATTATCATTAGATTGTGTCTTGTTTTGTTTCATTTGAACAGTTCTCTTATAAAACAGTATAGCCAAAAGCATAAAATTCCCTTAGGTTGGAATCCTTTGCACTTGGAGATTACTGTGCTTTTCCCAAAGCTTCTCCTCTAAAACAAACAAATTAATTAGAGAAATTGATTAAATAACTTTCTGCTTATAATTGGCTTTCCAGAAAAAAAAAAAAAAAAGAAAGAAATGAATGTCTATTTTTGTGAAGTGTGCAAGTGGCCTGCCTGCATTTTTCTTGGTACATGGTTTTCAATTAGAATTGAAACACAGTTACAAAGTGAATTGGTATAATCCTCTGGATAAATCAAGCAAAATTCTCCTGACTCAATAATCTTCACATATCAGACAAAAGTAAAATTTCAAAATGCAAATTATTTAAAAATCACCTAAAATTTCTGACTAAATTTACCTATAAATCATATCATATTTTTGAACTGCTTTTATGTTATTCTGCTTTGTTCTTGGGGGTCTGTGTTTCTTGCATGTACTTTGGTAGCCCATATGTGGATTCATCTTAAGAATATCCTCCTTGACTGATAAGCAGAATATTTTCATATAATTGGGAATGTTTCTCTTCATCAGCCCATTGTAATATGCTAGATGTATAATCTATATTTTATGAAACCTTATTTCGGTATGTTAAAATAAGCAGCGTTGGAGTGTTGGTCTGGATTAGTTTTTCTGTGACCTTGGCAAATTGCTTACTCTTTTGCATTTCTTTCTTTTCACAGATGCATTTTGTAGGAGTATTTTGAGGATGAATGTTTGCAAATCATTTTGAAATTGCCAAGTGCCACATACAGTAAGTAATACGTATTTTTATTTTCCCACTCAATTGCAGTCATGCTGAATAAATTTGGCAGACAGTCATAAAAGAATTCATTTCTATTTATGGTTCTTGATATTTGTGAATACTAAGGAAAAATGCATGTCTTAAAATTGAACTATTTTGCTACTCTGAATTAAATTGTATAATTTCAAGATTTTTAATAACTGAGTTTACTATTGTTCTATGTATATAAGTGGTACATAATATTTATCACTTATTTAAGTGAGTTTTTTCTTTTAATCATACATTGAGAAGCAAGAAGAAAACATTAGTCTTATTAACCAGTGTTGCTATAGAAATTTTAAATAGAAGTAATGAATTAAATATTTGGATTTGCTAAAGATTAAGATTTCTTGTGTATCAGGCAATTTATGTATTTTGTCTTAATTATCTCCTACATATTTTAAGATCACTATTTTGATTCCCAGTTTATATGTGAGAAAACTGAGACCCAAGATGTTTTAACTTGTTTAGCATCTATTCAGAGTGACAACCTGGGCTTTGATCAAAACACAACACTTTTCAGAAATATTACCTCTACCAGTAACTTAGAAAATTTTAAATTAGTTTTATTTAATAGCCTGGATATTTAAGAATATAAATACTATCTAATAATTTCTTTGGATTTTGTTTTGCTTGAACAATATCATGGAAACGTTGCAGACTTTCTTTATGCATTGTCTGTCATGTCGTTGTTTCCATTTCAAATGATGCTTCCAATTCCTGACTTGGATTGCTTTGAATTGGTAGGAAATATGTGAAAATGTCGATTCTCAAAGAAAGTTTATAAATCACCTAAATTATTCTTTGATTAAAAGATTTTAGAATTGGAGTCCTGAAATCCTTTAAATGTCTTCTTTCATTCATTAAAAAACAAAACAACAAAAACCAGAATTAAGTGCTCTCATACTCTTATTTTAGAGTTGAAAGGAACCTCAGAATCATGGAGTCCTAGCCTCTGCATGCTCAAAGTCCTTGTTTGGTGAAGTGGGATAATCTGGAGGACAAATCTAAATTAAAATTTCCAAAAAGCAGAGGCAATGATGGCAGTATTGATGTTTGAACATTGTCTCCCAGTATAACTGCTTCAGGAAAAAGGGCAGCATTGTAGAATGTTTTAAGTATTTGGAGTCAGAATTCAGATCAGCTGGTCCTAAATTCTGGATTTACCCCTTATTAGCTGTGACCTTGAATAAATTACTTACTGTCTCTTTAAAATGGATGTAAGATTTGGAGCTACCAAATTTTTAGTGAGTTAATACATGTAAGCAATAGCACAGTTCCAGCTATATAGTTAATGCTTGATTAATGTTCATGGTTATTGAATTGGAATTGATTCATTTGGATATTTCCATTCAGGTATGTTTGTTATAAGCATCATAATTTCATAATAACATCATATAAAATGTACAACTAAAGGTACTCAGTGAATACTATTGATTGACATGCTCAGAAAGAAACTAAACTTTGGCCTTATACACAGAGCAAGATACTTTCAGTAGTTACTTTTTCTTCTTTGAACTTTTAAGAAACAAACCATTTAGTCATACAGCATGTATATCCTATTATGTATTGATTGCATACCTAGGCTGAAAGTGCATTTGTGTGCTTTTTGGAGAGAAGAGGGGGCAGTCGTGTTCTCATGGAATCTGAAATGTGTGTTTTGAAGGAGGCCAGGCAACTTATAAATACAGAATAAAGAAAGTTGTTAAAATGATTATCAAATACTTTGAGTGAACAATCTAATACAATGTTTCATTAAATAGTTCATGGAAATTGAATGGCTGTGGACAAGAAAACAATATGTATTAAGTATCTACTATATCCCATGCACTTTATCTCAGTTAATCTAAGCAACAGTATGATGAGATAGTTATGTTGTTATTTCCATTTTTCATGTGAAGAAAATGCATTACAGAAAGTTTAAATCTATTATTCATGGGAGTGAAGCTTGAGGTTGATAATTTTTATAGAGGTATAATTGACATAAACACTGTATTATTTCAAATGTGCAACATGATTCGATATTTGTATACATTGCAAAATTATTACCACAGTAGGTCTAGCTAACATCTGTCAGCATACATCCTTATAAAATTTTTTCTTTTGATGAGGACTTTTAAGATTTACTCTCAGCAACTTTTGAATATGCAATACAATATTATTAATTATAATAACCATGCTGTATAGCATATATCCATGATTTTTTATTTTATAACTTAGAAGTGTGTACTTTTTGACCTTCATCACCCATTTTACCCACCCCTCACCCTCTCCTCTGGCAACCTCCAATCTGTTCTCTTTATCTATGCCGTTTTTTGCTTGTTTTTAAGTTACACATGTATGCAAATCATATGGTATTTATCTTTGTCTGACTTATTTTACTTGGCCTAATGCCCTCAAGATCTGTCCATGTTGTCGCAAAGGGCAAGATTTCATTCTTTTTCATGACCAAATAGTATTCCATCACATATGCATTGTCCATAGTCCATTATCTTTTTTATTCATTTGTTTATCAATGGACATTTAGTTTGTTTTCCATATCTTGGTCATTGTAAATAATGCTGCACTGAACATGGGGGCACACCTATCTTTTCAAGTTAGTGCTTTCAATTTCTTCTGATAAACACCCAGGGATGCAATTGCTGGATAATGTGGTAGTTCTATTTATAATTCTTTGTGGATCTTCCATACTATTTTCCACAGTGGCTGCACTGACTTACATTCCTACCAACAGTGCACAAGAGATCCCTCTTTTCTATTTCCTCATGAACATTTGCTATTTCTTATCTTTTTTATAATAGCCATTTTAGCAGGTATGAAGTGATATCTCATTGTGGTTTTGATTTACATTTCCCTTATCATTAGTGATATTGAGCATCTTTTCATGTGTTAGTTGACCATCTGTATGTATTCTTTGGAAAAATGTCCAATCTTCTACCCATTTTCTTGATCTAATTCTAAAGCTTCTTTTCTTTAATCCTCTTAACCTGAATGTTAAGCACTGAAATTTAGTGGTTCATCTAATTTTCTTTTCTTTGCATAAAAACCCAACTTGTAAACCTCAGATCATAGATGATATTAGTTCTTTAGTAAATAAGCAGTAGATGATTGAATTTCATCTAAACAAAGGACAATTGCCCCATATTGTTGATGGGACCACTCAGAGATCCAAAAATAATTGCCTTGAAAAAAAATGCTGTTTGAGTAAAGAAAACTTAAAAAAAGTTCCTTCCCTAAGGCCAGAGACCATAGATTATGCTTCTATTAATCTTACTTCTCATAATTTGAAGCGACTGACTATGCCTTCTTCTTGCAGTTCTGAAGCAACCTCATGCAATACAGAGAGATTTGGAATGAAGAGTCCAGCTTAACTCAATCATTTTCCTCCCTATTCATCATTTTCAAGTATTTCCAAGCTCAGGGACATCCTTTACAATACACCAGCCACAATGATATTTTCCCTTTTCACTCTTTGGTTATCTTCATCTTCTTTCATTTCAGCCACCCACTGATTCCAATCCCTTTACACATAACGTCTTGAAATAAGCCATTAGCAACATTTTAACTGATGGATATTTTCAAACTTACTAGTATACAAAATGTGAATGGATCAAGTCTTTGATGTTCTCACACTCTTTTTGGTTTTGAGCCAAAAGGTCTTAGAGAATGCTTCTACCCTCAATTTCCAAAGTTGGTCTCTAAAAGACAAAGCTAGTGATTACATTTAATAATTCTATTTCATTTAATTCAATAAATACTTACCACATGCTCCCATAATATGACAGGCACTGTGCTTGTTCAGTGAGAGAGCAAGTAGGAGGGGGAGATAAAAAAATGACTTTCAAGAAAATTCTGTCTTCAATTTGAGGAAATAAGATATGTCCATGCATAAGTAAAACAGGAGATGTGGTATTAAGATATGATATCATCAGAATAATCTAAACTAGTCAAGCTAATAAAGCCATTTCAAATAATTTGAGAAATGGTAAGTTTTTATATATGCGTGTGTGTGTGTGTATATATGTTGCAAATATGAAAAAATAAAGCAATAGCGGAGATTTAAGAAAGAAGATACAGTTCTGAACTGCACTGGTTCAAGAATATGTCATGGAGATTGGATTTGTGCTAGATCTATTTTTTTTTTTTGTCTTTTTGCCTTTTCTAGTTCTGCTCCCACGGCATGTGGAGGTTCCCAGGCTAGGGGTTGAATTGGAGCTGTAGCTGCTGGTCTATGCCAGAGCCACAGCAACACAGGATCCGAGCTGTGTCTGCAACCTACACCACAGCTCACAGCAACGCCGGATCCTTAACCCACTGAGCAAGGCCAGGGATTGAACCCGCAACCTCATGGTTCCTAGTCGGATTCGTTAACCACTGCACCACAATGGGAACTCCTGTTCTAGATCTTTATGCAGGTGAAAAATGTTAAGAGAAAAGTCAAGGAAATGGCATATTCAGGGTTAGGGATGAAAAGGCATACTTCATATTCAGTGAATGGTAAATTAACTCATTTGACAGCAAAATAAATTTCTTTCCTTGGACTGAAAACAGATAACACTGGAAAATAAGGTTGGAGCTAGCTTGTAGGAAATACTGATAATTAGAATATGAAATCTGAATTTAATTAGCAAGCAATTGAAAAAAACAAAGAGACTATTTTGTAAGGCTGATCCTGTGAACAAAAAGTTTCTTATTTGAACATTAGTCTTGTGTTATCTTTACAATGAATTCCAGTTGTAGATAGAAGAACAATTTTTAGGAAAATGCAGCACTAAAAGAATGAAGGGATGAGGGTAAGACCTAGGCCATAGCAGTGGGATTGGAGAGAAAGGAATAAATGTGGCAGAATTTTGAATGAAATAGGATCAGAGAGTAATCATAGTAATGAACACTGAGGTAGCATTTACTGTGTACCAAGCTCTGCTTTAAATGATTTACATTTATTATTTGACATAACCTTTAGACAACCCTGAGTGGTAGATGGTAATGTCACCACCATTTCCCCAACAGAAACTGAAGCAGAATTTAAGTAAATTGTCCTGGGTTACATAACTAGACAATAGCAAGGCTGATACTAGAGTCCACTAAGTCAAGCTCCAGAGGATCTATAGCTAACCACTGTAAATTATTCCTCTAAAAAATAACTGAGATTTCCAGGTTGACTGAACTGGAAAATGATGTTACCAATAGTCAGAGAAACAGATTTTTTTTTTTTAGAGTTTATCCCTTAAAGTTAAGTCTTTCTTAGAGAGAACAATCTTCTAACCTTTAAGGAGAAATATCTCTATGGTTAGTGATGAATCTTATGTACATACTCACTTTTATGCTGGGCAACAGGAACAGCGTAATTTATGATATTGCTCAGTTATAAATTAGAATAGTAAATATGTCATCTTAATGTGATTTGTCTTCTTTCCTTACAGAGCTTAAAATGAAACAAGGATAGAGTGCTAAATTAAAGATTTAATATCTTAGGTCCATGAAAGACCAATATTTTAGTCTTAGTTTACCTATCATACTAAACAATAGTTATGACAAGAGAAAAAACCAACACCCAGCAAAAGGTATACCTCTCTTTTTCTATATTGGAGAAGTATCATCCTATACTACTTAAGAGAATGGGCTCCAAAACCATGCTGATATATGGGCTCAGAACTTTAAATAAGGGTTCTTTAGCTGTATAGCTTGGGTCAACTGTGTAAGTTCTCTGTGCCTCAGTCTCTTCACCTCTGAAATGTGATAGTAATAGCACTATGTCTTCTGAATATTGTAAAGGTTAAATAAAATAAGGTACTTATAGAAGCTCTATAACTTCTTGTATGCACAGTTAATTCTCAATGGTTGTTAGTTATGTTCACTGCACTTTATCTCATATACAGTTGACCTTTGAACAACACAGGAGGGAAGTTAGGGCTGCGTACTACGGTGGAATTGAAAATCTGATCACTGCTATCTCTGTCTTAAAAATAAAGGAATTGATAAATGACTCAACCAAAGACAGGAAGCTGAAACAGTTTGGATAGAATCTGGACTCAAACACTAATTCTTTTGATTTTACATACTGTAATTTCTAATAGAATACAAACTGTTCCCCACACTTAAAGATCTGTAAAATGAAAAGATTTTTATTGAAAAAAATCCACATGTTAGTGGACCCATACAGCTCAAACCCATGTTGGTCAAGGGCCAATTGCATCATAATTTTTAATTTATAAAATTTAATTACAAAATTATTGTCATTTACAATGTTTTTCTGTGAATTTTTATGCATTAAACATATAAAACTATAATTTTAATAAGCAAAGACCCACTCAAGCATCATACAGATCAAGAAATAGAATGTTTTATGCATCTTTGAAGCACTGCTTTTTCTGCTCCTAAACGCTACCCCTCCTTTCTGTCAATGCCCTGACATTTTCATGACTTTTGCAGTAATCATTTCCCTCCTTTTCATTACAGTTTTAGCATTTCATTATGCATATCTAAATGCAAAATTTTAATTTAGCTTGATTTTTGACTTTATGTCCCTAATAGTCATTCAACATATCTTTTAGTTTGATTTCCTTTCCTGAACATATATTTTTAAGTTTCATTAATGTCTTTATGTTGTTTAGTAATTCTCATTGCTATATGGTATTCCATTGTATAAAAATACTACAGAATTTTTATCCATTTTGTTATGGATGAACATTTGGGCCATTTCTATGTTTTAGAAATTTTTAATAATGCTGCTATGAACATTCTTTTAAATGTTTTCTGCTGCACATGTATATGCATTTCTACTGGATATATACTTACCAATGAAATTGCTGTTATATTTAATGCAAATTTTCAATTTTAGTAGACACTGCCAAAGTTTTGCGAAGTAGTTATGCTAATTACACTCCAGTCAATAATATATGAGAATCCTGTTTCATCCTTATAAATACTTGGTTTAATCAATCCTTTTAATTTTAGCCATTCTGATGAAAGTATAATTTACATTTCCTTGTTGAATAAGGAAGTCATGCTATGTGTTTTAATTGCCATATGGTTATTAATACCTATAAATCATCTGTTCAGGCGCTTTTGCTTATTTTTCTTTTGTGTTGATTTTTTAAAATTGTGAATATCCAGAAATTTGGATTAAGAGCCCTCTATAATTTAAATAAATTTTCCCTTTCTTTGATTTGCATTTTTAGTTTCTTAATGGAATTTTTGGTGAGGAAAAGTTTTTAATTTTAGGAGTCCCTGTTGTGGCACAGTGGAAAGGAATCCAACTAGGAACCATGAGGTTGAGGGTTCAATCCCTGGCCTCGCTCAGTGGGTTAAGGATCTAGCATTGCTGCGAGCTGTGGTGTTGGTCGCAGTCTCTGCTTGGATCTGGCGTTGCTGTGGCTGTGGTGTTGGCCAGCAGCCATAGCTCCAAATAGACCCCTAGCCTAGGAACCTCCAAATGCCGTGGGTATAGCCCTATAAAGACAAAAAGACAAAAAAAATTTTAATTTTAATCTCAATTATATTTTTGCCTATTTACATTTAGATTATTCCACATCAGTTGATTTTCATGAACAGTTCAAGGTAGAGGTGAAAGCCTATTTTCCTTATAGATGGATATCTACTTGTTAAAGAATCATACTGAAAGTTCTCTCCTTTGCCCACTACTCTTCAATGCCTGTGTAATCATAAATCAAATGTCCATATATGTCTTTGGAGGATGAATATTCTTTTTAATTGATCTATTAGACTTCTTACTACTTCTGACAACTTCCGACTATTTCCAACACTATTTCAACTGTGGCCACTTTTTAATTATTCTTTATACCTTTTAAAACACATTCTCTGTCTCATTTATTTTACTTAGAATAATACTCTCAACATTCTTCCATGTTGTTGAAACATGGAATATGGGTGGAATATAAGAAAAAAAAATACATGAAAAAACCAAACACAGGGAAGAAAGTAATGATTACCAGAAAGGAAGGGAGCAGGTAGGGGAAGGTGAAATGGTTAAAGAGGGTCAACAGTATGGTGACTGATGGAAACTAAACTTTTGTGGGGGTAAGCACACTGTAGTATGTACAAAGGTCAAAATATAATATTGTACACATGAAACAATTTTATAAACCAATTTTTAAAATGTTCTCCCACTATATTTTTATTCAAGAAATCTTGACTTTCCATGATTTCATATTTATTTTAGAATTACTATGTCAAATTTGACCAAAAAAAAAAAAAGTTAGGATTTTAGTTGGGATTGCATTCAATCTAGTGTTAATTTTGTTTTTAAAGACTTGGAATAATTACAGAATTGCCTCCTTTAAACTATGAACATATATGAAGTATATACTTTACATATGTAGGCCTTTTTAATTTCTGTCAATCTGTATTTTCTTTTTTTTCTGCATAAAGGTCTTATTCCTTGTTTCTTGAAGTTTTACACCATTTAATGTCATGATATATTAGATATTTTAAGTCTTTTTTAAAAGTAAATATAGTTGATTTACAATGTTGTACCAATTTTTTCTGTACAGCAAAATTACTCAGTCATACATATATACATTCTTTTCTAATATTACTTTCCATCGTGGTATATTCCAGGAGATTGGGTATAGTTCATTGTACCATACAGTAGGCCCTCATTTCTTATCCATTCTTTTTTTTTAAATATATAATTGTTTTTATTTTATTTTTTCATAATAGCTGGTTTACAGTATTCTGTTAATTTTCTACTGTACAGCATAGTGACTCAGTTACACAAACATGTATAGATTATTTTTTCTCACATTATTATGCTCCATCATGTGACTAGATACAGTAGCCAGTGCTACAGAGCAAGATCTCATTGCTAATCCATTCCAAAGGCAATAGTCTTCATCTATTAACCCCAAGTTCCCAATCCATCCCATTCCCTCTCCCTCCCCCTCCCCCTTGGCAACCACAGTTCTATTCTCCAAGTCCATGATTTTCTTTTCTGTGGAAAGGTTCATTTTTGCCTTATATTAGATTCCAGGTATAACTGATAGAATATGGTATTTGCCATTCTCTTTCTGACTTTACTCACTATGAGAGTCTCTAGTTCCATCCATGTTGCTGCAAATGGCATTATTTCGTTCCTTTTTATGGCCGAGTAGTATTCCATTGTGTACATATACCACATCTTCCTAATCCAATCATCTATTGATGGACATTTGGGTTGTTTCCATGTCTTGGATATTGTGAATAGCGCTGCAATGAACATGTGGGTGCACGTATCTATTTCAAGGAAAGTTCTTTCTGGGTATATGCCCAAGAGTGGGATTGCTGGGTCATACGGTAGTTCGATGTATAGTTTTCTAAGCTACCTCCATACTGTTTTCCATAGTGGTTGAAACAGCTTACACTCCCACCAACAGTGAAGGAGGGTTCCCTTTTCTCCACAGCCCCTCTAGCATTTGTTATTTGTGAACTTATTAATTATGGCCATTCTGACTGCTGTGAGGTGGTATCTCGTGGTAGTTTTGATTTGCATTTCTCTAATATTAGGGATGTTGAGCATTTTTTCATGTACTTGGTGGCTATCTGTATAACTTCCTTGGAGAATTGTCTATTCAGGTCTTTTGCCCATTTTTCAATTGGGTTGTTGGCTTTTTTGCTCTTAAGTTGTATAAATTGCTTGCATATTCTAGAGATTACACCCTTGTCAGTTGCATCATTTGAAACGATTCTCTCCCATTCTGTAAGTTGTCTTCTTGTTTTCTTTTTGGTTTCCTTTGCTGTACAAAAGCTTATCAGTTTGATTAGTTCCCATTGGTTTATTTTTGCTTTTATTTCTGATGCCTTGGGAGACTGACCTGAGAAAACATTTGTAAGGTTGATGTCAGAGAATGTTTTGCCTATGTTCTCTTGCAGGAGTTTGATGGTGTCTTGCCTTACATTTAAGTCTGTAAGCCATTTTGAGTTTATTTTTGTGCACCGTGTGAGGGTGTCTTCTAGTTTCATTGATTTGCGTGCAGCTGTGCAGGTTTCCCAGCAATACTTGCTGAAAAGACTGTCTTTTTCCCATGTTATGTTCTTGCCTCCTCTGTCAAAGATTAATTGACCATAGTTGTCTGGGGTTATTTCTGCATTCTCTATTCTGTTCCATTGGTCTTTATGTCTGTTTTGGTACCAGAACCACACTGTCTTGATGACTGTGGCTTTGTAATATTGCCTGGAGTCTGGGAGAGTTATGCCTCCTGCTTGGTTTTTGTTCTTCAGAATTGTTTTGGCAATTCTGGGTCTTTGGTGGTAGCATATACATTTTTGGATTGTTTGTTCTAGTTCTGTGAAAAATGTCATGGGTCATTTGATAGGGGTTGCATTGACTCTGTAAATTGCTTTGGGTAGTATGGCCATTGTTACAATATTAATTTTCCAACCCAGGAGCATGGGATAGCTTTCCATTTCTTTGAATTGTCTTTAATTTCCTTGATCAATGTTTTATAGTTCTCAGCATATAAGTCTTTCACCTCCTTGGTCAGGTATATTCCCAGGTATTTGATTTTTTGTGGTACAATTTTAAAATGCATGGTATTTCTGTACTCCTTTTCCAATATTTCATTGTTAGTATAGAGAAATGTGACTGATTTCTGAATGGTAATTATCTCCTGCTACTTTGCTGAATTTGTGGATCAGTTCAAGTAGTTTTTGGGTTGAGTGCTTAGGGTTTTCTATATATAGTATCATGTCATCTGCATACAGTGACAGTTTTATGTCTTCTCTTCCTTTTTGGATGCCTTTTATTTTTTTTGTTTGCCTGATTGCTGTGGCTAGGACTTCCAATACTATGTTGAATAACAGTGGTAAGAGTGGGCATCCTTGTCTTGTTCCAGATTTTAGTGGGAAGGCTTTCAGCTTTTTTCCATTGAGTATTACTTTTGCTGTGGGTTCATCATAAATGGCTTTTATCATGTCACAGTATGTTCCCTCTATCCCACTTTGCTGAGAATTTTTATCATGAATGGATGTTGCACTTTGTCAAATGCTTTCTCTGCATCTACTGAGATGATCATGTGGTTTTTGACTTTTCTGTTGTTAATGTGGTGTCTGACATTGATTGATTTGCCTATGCTGAACCATCCTTGTGCACCTGGGATGAATCCCACCTGGGCATGGTGTACGATCTTTTTTAGATGTTGTTGGATTCGGTTGGCTAAGATTTTGCTGAGCGTTTTTGCAACTATATTCATCAAAGATATTGGCCTATAGTTTTCTTTTCTGGTGGTATCTTTGTCTGATTTTGGAATTAGGGTGATGGTGGCATCATAGAATGCCTTTGGGAGTGTTCCTTACTCTTCAACCTTTTGAGAAAGTTTAAGGAGAATGGTTATAGTTTCGTCTTTCTATGTTTGGTAGAATTCGCCTATGAAGCCATCTGGTCCTGGACTTTTATTTGCAGGGAGTGTTTCTTTGACATGTTTCATATCATTCCTAGTGATCAGTCTGTTCAGTTGACCTATTTCTTCCTGATTCAGTTTTGGCAGTCGGTAAGTCACTAGAAAGTTGACCATTTCTTCTAGGTTGCCAAATTTGTTGGCATACAATTGTTCATAGTATTCTTTCACCTTTTTTTGTATTTCTGTAGTATCCATTGTGACCTCTCCTTTCTCATTTCTTATTTTGTTTATTTGGGTTTTTTTCTCTCCTCTCTCAGTGAGTCTGGCCAGAGGTTCATCAATTTCATTTACCTTTTCAAAGAACCAGCTCTTGGTTTTATTGATTTGCTCTATTGTTTTTTGAATCTCTATTGTATTGATTTCCTCTCTGATCTTCATGATTTCCTTCCTTCTGCTGACTTTAGGTTTTGTTCTTGTTTTTCTAATTCATTTAGGTGGTGGGTTAAGTTGTCAATTTGAGATTTTTCTTCTTTTTTGAGGAAGGCCTGTATTGCTCTGAATTTCCCTCTGAGCACTGCTTTTGTGGCATCCCATTGATTTTGAGTGGTTGTCTTCATTATCACTTCTTTCAAGGTAGTTTTTAATTTCCTTCTTGATTTCCTCACTGACTCACTGGATTTTAGTAGCATGTTGTTTAGTCTCCATGTAGTAGGTTTTTTCTCTTTCCTTTTCCTATGGTTGATTTCTAGTTTCATGTCATTGTGGTCAGAGAAGATACTTGAAATAATTTCTATACTCTTAAATTTGTTGAGGTTAGCTTTGTGCCCCAGGATGTGATCAATCCTTGAGAATGTTCCACGTTCACTTGAGAAGGAAGTATATTCTTATTTTTTTTTGGATGTAATGTCCTGAAAATGTCAATTAGGTCTAACTTTTCTATTTTGTCATTTAGGATCTCAGTTTCCTCGTTGATTTTCTGTCTAGAGGATCTGTCCATTGATGTGAGTGAGGTGTTAAAGTCTCCTACTATGATTGTATTCCCATCACTTTCTCCTCTTATGTCTTTAGGTATTTTTTGTATAGGTATCTGGGTGCTCCTAAATTGGGGGCATGGATATTGACAATTGGAATATCCTCTTCTTGAATGGATTCTTTAACCATTATAGTGGCCTTTTTGTCTTTGTTTATTGTCTTCATTTTAAAGTCTATTTTGTCTGATATGAGTATTGCAATTCCTGCTTTCCTGTCTTGTCCATTGGCATGAAATATCTTTTCCAATCCCCTCACTTTCAATCTATATGTGTCCTTTGCCCTAAGGTGAATCTCTTGTAGACAGGAGATTGAAGGTTTTTGCTTTTTTATCTGATCTGGCACTCTGTGTCTTTTGATTGGAGCATTCAGTCTGTTGACATTTAAGGTGATTATTTATAGATATGTATTTATTGCCACTTTAAACCTTGTTTTCCAGTTGATTCTATGTTTCTCTTTTCTTTCTTTTTTTAGTTGGATGATTTCCATTTATTTTATTTTATTTTATTATTATTATTTTTTGTCTTTTTACTATTTCTTGGGCCGCTCCCGCGGCATATGGAGTTTCCCAGGCTAGGGGTCTAATTGGAGCTGTAGCTGCCAGCCTATGCCAGAGCCACAGCAACGCAGGATCCGAGCCACGTCTGTGACCTACACCACAGCTCACGGCAACGCCGGATCGTTAACCCACTGAGCAAGGGCAGGGATCGAACCCGCAACCTCATGGTTCCTAGTCAGATTCGTTAACCACTGCGCCACGACAGGAACTCCAGATTTCCATTTATTTTATGCTTGAGTACTTTTCTTTTCAGTTTTTGTGAATGTTTTTGTGAATGTAATATTCAGTTTTGATTTGTAATATTCAGTTTTTGTGAACGTAATATTCAGTTTTGATTTGATAGTCATATAGGCTCAAACACATCATTAAAATAAAAAAAGAATCTATATTTTCTTACTTTCCTTCCCCACATCATATGATTTTGAAGTCTTTTTTTTTTTTTTTTTTCCTTTAACATCTTGATGTTTAGATCTGTATGCTGGCTTATTTAATTGAATGATTTCCAATTGTGATTTCCTCTATCCTATTTCTTCTTACTTTTTTTTTTAATTTAGAGAAGCTGTTTAAGTATTTCTTTCAGAATGAGTTTAGTATTGCTGTAGTCTTTTAGCCTATGTTTGTTGGAGAAATTCTTTATTTCCCCTTCTGTTTTAAATAATATTCTTGCTGGATGGAATATTCTAGGTTGCAAATTTTTCCCTTCAGCACTTTAAATACATCTTGCCACTCCCTTCTGGCCTGTAGTGTTCCTGTAGAGAAATCAGCTAATAGCCATATGGGGGTTTCCTTGTAATTAACACTTTACTTTTCTCTTGCTGCCTTTAGAATCCTCTCTTTATTTTTTACCATTTTTATTATAATATTTCTTGGTGTGGTCCTATTGGGATTCAACTTGTTTGGGGCCCTCTCTGCTTCCTGTATCTTGATATCAGTTTACTTTAGCTTTGGAAAATTTTCAGATGTAATTTCTTCAAATATTTTTTCAATTCCCCTTTTCTTTTTCTTCTTCTGGAATTCCCATTGTTCATAGATTGGTCTGCTTTATATTATCCCATAGATTTTTTTTTTTGTCTTTTTGCCATTTCTTGGGCCACTCCCGTGGCATATGGAGTTTCCCAGGCTAGGGGTCTAATCGGAGCTGTAGCTGCCAGCCTACGCCAGAGCCACAGCAACTCAGGATCAGAGCTGCGTCTGCTACCTACACCACAGTTCATGGCAATGCCGGATCATTAACCCACTGAGCAAGGGCAGGGATCAAACCCGCAACCTCATGGTTCCTAGTTGGATTCGTTAACCACTGCACCACGACGGGAACTCCGATAACCCATAGATCTTTTATATTGCTGTCATTTTTTTTTCATTTGGGTTTTCTGTCTGCTGTCCTGCTTGGATGATTTCCATTATTCTATCTCCCAAGTCACTCATTCATTCCTCTGCATTATTCATTATGCTCGTTATTGCGTTTAGCTCAATTTGCATCTCTGCAAATGAATTTTCTAATTTTTCTTGGCTCCTCCTTATATTTTTCTAGTTCCTTTCTAAAGGAATCTGTATTACTATTCATATCCTCTCTTAATTCCTTGATATTCAGCCTGAATTCCTTCAGTATTTTCACTACCTCCCCTTTGAACTCAGTGTCTGTCAGACTGCAGAGGTCTGTTTCATTGTTGACTGCTTTAGGTGAATTATCCTGTTCCTTTAACTGGGACTGGTTTCTGAGCTTCTTCATCTTGCTTATGTTTTTCTTTTTTTTTTGAGTTTGGGGAAGCCAAACTGTAGTCTCGTAAGGCTACTTCTGTGCAAGAGCACCCCTTTGTATTTTTTGGGGGGGATTACTATTTATTTTTGGTGTGGGAGTTTGAATATTTGCTGTCTCTTTCTTCAGTGTGAGCAGGCTGTTATCCCCAGGTTGCTCAGTGTATTTTCAGGGAGAAGGAGGCAATGGGTAGGGCCAGCAGTCAGTGCCTGGCCACTGGGCTCTCAGTAGCAGCAAGGACCTGCAGGAAGGTGGCAGAGGCTACTCCTAGTTGCAGGGCCCTGGGAAGAGGTAATGAGCTCTAGGTAGGTCTACAAGGTGACCAGAGCATTTGGCAGTAGCAGCAGCAGGGTGTGTGAGTTCCCAGGGGAGCGAGAGCAACAACAGCTAGTGTTCAATTGCAATGCCCTCCTCTGAGGTGATTGGTACCACAGGTGGTGCCTGTTCAGGGACCCCTAGCGGTAGCAGTCCATGACTACCTCTGGAGTTTGCCCCCAACACCTGTAAACCATGCATGAGGCACCCAGTGTCACTTAGCCCACATAGGAGGTGCTGCACAGGCTGTTCCTACTTGCAGGATCCTGAGAAGTGACAGAGATTAGGCCTGTGGGTACTGCCTGGAGCGTTTGGCAGTGGCAGCAGCAGAACTGGTGTGTTCCCAGGGGTGCAAGAGCACCAATAGGTGGTATTCAGTCACAATGCCCTCCTCTGTGTTGCCCCTGAGTTGACTAGGACAGCAATGGGTGCCTGTTCACAGACCCCTAGTGGTAGTTGGCCACTCCCACCTCTGGAGTCAGAGATAACTGCTGTGGTTTCCCCCCACCACCTGCAGACCACTCATGAAGCATTCTGTCCCACTTAGCCCATGCAGGAGGTTCTATACTAGCTGCTCCTAGTTGTAGAGTATTGGGAAGGGGCAGTGACCAAGTGCCTGGGCACCACCCAGAGCATTTGGCAGTGGAAGCTGCAGGGTGGGTGCGTTCTCAGGGGAATGAGAGCAACAACATATGGTTCTTGGTTGCAGTGCCCTCTTTTTTTTTTTTTTTTTTGTCAATCCCTGAGGCGACTGGGGCCGCAAGTGGAGCCCACTCACAGGCCCCCTGTGGTGGCAAGCCATGCCTCCCTCAGAGTCGACCAGCACAGTCTGTCCCTGTCACCTGTAAATCATGCAAGAGGCGCCATGTCACTTAGCCCCCTGATGCCCTTAGCCTGCACAAGAGGTGTCTGGCCACGTAGTCTGCGCAAGAAGCACCCAGTCTCCCCTAAATGAGCAAGAGGCTTCTCGCTGCTGGTAGCCTGTGCCAGAGCTGCCCTGCCCTCTGAGAGCCAATGGGCAGATGCACACACACTCAGGTGCAGGGAGTTTCCTATGGTGGTCTGTCCCTCCTCCTCTTGCCCTCCCCAGCAATGGCGACTTGCCTGTCCTGCAGGACTGGACCTTTGCCCGGGTTCCCTCTGCCGTGATGTTCCACTCCCCAGCCCATAGCACACTGCTCCCCCACCCATGGTGCACTGCTCTTTAGCCCCTTAGGTTGTCCCCACACAGCCAGCCCTGTCCTCTCCCTGGGATTGTCCTCCACAACCTAAGTCTCAGCACCCAGCCCCAACCCGAGTGTCTCAGGCTGTGGTGTCCGGGTGGGTGGTTCAGATGAAATGTGTGGCTCTCACTCTGCTTTGTCCTCCTCAATCCAGCTCCTGACCTTTTCTCGGTGACTTTGAGGTCTCTCCATCTCAGCTGATCTTTCCATCAGTTAGGTGGCTTCTCAGGGTGTGGGTTCATTTTCTCCTTCACAGCTCCCTCTCAGGAATGCTAGTCTCCTCCTGATTCCTTTTCTCTCTCTCTCTCATTTTTTCTTTTGCTCGACCCAGTTATGTCAAGAGTTTCTTGCCCTATTTGGAGATTTAAGTTCTTCTGCCAGCATTCAGTTGATGATCTGTGTGAGTCGTTTTACATGTAGATGTGTTTTTTTGATGTGTTTGTGGGAGAAGATGAGCGTGACCTGACCTTTCACTCTTCCACCATCTTGCTCTGCCCCTGCTTGTCCATTCTAAATGTAATAGTTTGCATCTACTAACCCCAAACTCCCCATCCATCCCATTCCTTTTCTCCTCTCCCTTGGCAACAGCAAGTCTGTTCTCTATGTCTGTGAGTCTATTCCTGTTTTGTAGATAGATTCATTTGTACCACAATGTATTTTTCTTTCCCTTTCTGACTGACTTCACTTAGTATGACTCTCTAGTTGCTTCCATGTTACTGAAAATGGCATTTTATATATATATATATATTTATAGCTGAGTAGTATTCCATTGCATGTATGTACCACATCTTCTTAATCCACCAATCTGTTGATGGACATTTAGGTTGTTTCCATGTCTTGCCTATTGTAAACAGTGCTTCTGTGCACAGAGGAGTGCATGTATCTTTTTGGATTATAGTTTTTTACAGATAAATACCCAAAAGTGGGATTGCTGGATCACATAGTAGTTTTACTTTTAATTTTCAGAGGAGTCTCCATACTATTTTCCATAGTGGTTTTACCAACTTGCATTCCCACCAACAGTGTAGGAGGGTTCCCTTTTCTCCACACCTTCTCTAGCATTTGTTATTTGTATACTTATTATTGATGGCTGTTCTGACCAGTGTGAAGTGGTACCTTATTGTAGTTTGGATTTGTATTTCTCTAATAATTAGTGATGTTGAGCATCTTTTCATATACCTAGTGGCCATCCATATGTCTTATTGGAGAAATGTCTATTCAGGTCTTCTGCCCATTTTTATTTGTTTTTTTTGTTTTTTGCTGTTGCATTGTATGAGTTCTTTTTACATTTTGGAAATTAAGCCCTTGTTGGTTGCATTCTTTGCAACTGTTTTATCCTATTCTGTAGGTTGTCTTTTTGGTTTTTGTTTTTTGTTGTTGTTGTTGTTGTTGTTGTTAGTTTATGATTTCCTTTGCTATACAAAAACTTGTAAGTTTGATTAGGTCCCCTTTGTTTATTTTTATTTTTATTTCTATTGCCTTGGGGGACTGACCTTAAAAAAAAAAAAAAAGGTTTATGTATGGTTTATGTCAGAGAATGTTTTGTCTATGTTCTCTTCTAGCAGTTTTATGCATCATATCTTATGTTTAAGTCTTTAAGCTATTTTGAGTTTATTTTTGTTCATGGTGTGAGGGATTTTTTTTTTTTAAATTTTATTTAATGGCTACACCTGTGGCATAAGGAAGTTCCTGGGCCAGTGACTGAATCTGAGTCACAGTTGCAAACTATACCACAGCTGTGGCAACACCAGATCCTTTAACCCACTGTGCCGGGCCAAGAATTGAACCTGCACTTCCATAGCAACCCAAGCTGTTGCAGTCAGATCCTTAACCTACTGTGCCATGGTGGGAAATCCTCTGAGCTCCCTATTCTGTTCCATTGATCTGTTTTTGTACCAATACTACATTATTATGATTACTGTAGTTCTAAGTAATATTATCTGAAGATATGTATTTTTAAAAATTTTATTTTCTTTCTGTTGCTCATATAAAGAAATGTTATTTTTTTTTGTCTTTTTGCCTTTTTCTAGGGCGACTCCCCCAGCATATGGAGGTTCCCAGGCTAGGGGTCCAATTGGAGCTGCAGCTGCCGGCCTACACCAGACCCATAGCAACACGGGATCTGAGCCACATCTGCGACCTACACCACAGCTCACAGGAACACCGGATCCTTAATCCACTGAGCAAGGCCAGGGACCGAACCTGCAACCTCATGGTTCCTAGTCGGATTCGTTAACCACTGAGCCACAACGGGAACTCTAAGAAATGTCATTTTTAAATCAACCTTGCCTATAGCAGATTATAAACTCACTTTTTCTTTCTAATATTTTTGAGTAGATTCTTTTGGATTTTCTACATATAGAACTATGATATCTGTGATCAAAGATAATATTATTTAATAATTTTCAAAGTTTATGCTTTTTTCATATCTTATTGAATTGGTGGGGAATGTTCAGAGCAATGATGAATGTAAGTGGGAAGAAGAGTGGAAATTCTCTTGTTCCCAAATCAGAGGGAACACTTTCACCATTTTACTATTAAGAATGATGTTTACTGTAATGTGTTTTGTAAATATCATATATTAGAGTGAAAAATTTATTTTTATTCTGATTTTGCTGGGATTTTAAATCATAACTGCATTTAAAAATTATTTTATTGAAATCTAGTTGATTTACAAAGTTGTGTTATAACTGGCTTTTGACTTTCATTTATGCTTACCCTGTATCTATTGAAATTATTAAATGACTTTTCTTTTTATCTTTGTTTATCTAAAAATTTACACTGATGGATTTTTTTATTTTTTAAAGACTTCACCTTCCAGCAGCTGAGCTGCTGCCTTCCTGGGCTTCGTGTGGGGTCTAGAGGGCTAGAGGATTTTTCTCAGCATTTGTTCTCTCCCCTCCTATGCTTGCACAGCAGAGGAAGCCTCTTGTCACATCCTGTACCTCCACCAAGGGCAGAGTGCTGGTGCTTGTTACTTGGTGCTGTGCTCCTGGTAAGGACAGGAAAGTTCTGGATTACTTTCCCCAGCCTTTCTTTTTTTAAAATTATTATTATTTTATTTATTTATTTATTTTTGGTCACATTTAGGGCGTGAAGAAGTTCCCATGCCAGGGATGTAACCCTCACAACAGCAATGACCCTCACCACAGCAGTGACAATGCTGGATCCTTAACCACCTAGGCCACCAGGCAACTTTGCCCCAGTCTTAATCTTACAATGTCCTGTGCATCTGGACCTTGATTATGTGGCTTTTCAGTTTTCCTGCCCATTCTTTCCATGATGTTCAAACTTTCTTGACTCTGTGAGCCACTGGTGGGAGAAAGTGTCCTGCTCTCTCCTCAGTGGGAGCAGAACTCTGCTTTCTGTCACTGTGAGATTCTGGGCCTAAGAGAGTTGGCTGCCCCTCCAGCAGGGCCTGATGGCTTTTGCTTCTACCACTTTCCCAGAGACTGTGCATCTTTTACAGAGCCTTTGAGGGTATGAGGGTTTTCTGTTCTAAAAGGCTAAATTTTGCTTAGTATTAGAGAAGGATTTGGGGAAGCAGAAAGGGTTATGTACTTTTGTGTCACCAAAGTGCTCTTGCTGGCTTCCTGCCCTGACCTTAATCTCTCGGCTGAGCCTCTAGGAGATGCCTAAAAAAAAAAAAAAAAAAAGAGCTTATGAATGAGGGTATATCCCTTTGAGTCTAGGTGATCCCAGGGTGTCTATACTGTTCTGTCAGCCCATTCTGGCTTTTGAGTATTTGTTACCATTTTAACTGTTTTCTTCTTACCCAATTTCAACATGAGCCACCATCCCTCTCATGTTCTATCAGAGGTGAAATTGTTCCTATGTCCTGTCTCTCCTCAAAGTGGCTGTTACCCTTTGAAATTTAGTTAATCTCTTTTTGCCTTGTGACCCAAGCAATCTGATGAGATCAGGAAAAGTTATTATTTTAGAGATTATTTGGCCTTTTTTTGTCATGAGGATGAGAGTGATACTCTCCTGTGGTTTTTGACCTTCTAACTGGTGACAAAACTGCAGGTTTTTTTTTTTCATGTATATTTTAATCCAACTTTTTAGGTTTTCAAAAGAGAAATAAGATTCTCTTTACATTACCTAGTCTTCACTTACCAGAGCCAGAACTCCCAAATCAATGCTATTTTTAGTAGTCTTTCCACACAAAATGAATTGTTGCTATCACAGTTTTGTGAGCAATTAAGGCTCAATGGATCATATATAACAAAATTTCGTTGGTTTAAGCAAGGTAGAGTTCAAGTTTTCTCCTGCATAAAGAAGTCTGGTCATTGGCATTGTGGGGCTGGAACTGTGGTACTTTGGTCATTAGGAAATCAAATTTCTTTATATAGTTCTATTCCAAAACTATAGCCATATGACTTCATCCTTAAGGGTTTTCCAATGGCTAAGCTGACTCCTGGAGCCCAGCCATCATATTTATGTGCTATGCAGCAAGAATGGAAAAATAAAATGTCATGGCAAAGTGGCATGCTACCAGCTGGTTTCGTCCCCCTCAGAGATTTCCTGGAAGATCCACTCAGTATTTTCTACCTGATCATATTTATTCTTTGTTGCAAAAGAAGCTGTTATGTGTAGTGTTTTAGTAACACACACAACTCCTCTGACTGTGTGCTTAGTAAAGACGGGGAAGATTAGCACTGGGCAAGCTCTTAGCAATCTCAGTCACAGAGTATGGGGACTACATTTAACTATTCAGATTTCTGAGGCAGGATTATATGGGTTAAAATACACAGGTTCTGTCATCCAAAAGAGCTCAGTGCTGATCTCAACTCTGCTAATATGACCTTGATCAAGTTCCTTATCTTAATTGGTTCCACTATCTCAGCAGTAAAAGGGCATGACAGTAACTACTTGAAGCATTTTTGTGAGGTTGATTACATATGCAAAGGGTCTATCACATAGGAGAAAATCAATAAATAATATTTTATTTCACCCAACTTATATTAACATGAATTCAGTTACTTAAGGGAAAACAGAGTCTATTCATGCCTAATACTGATTGAGAGGGTAGAAAGGCAATTTGCCTTGTTTCTCTTCAGTAAGGCTTATCTTTTAGATAAGATGAAGAGTTTCAATTTCTACCCTTTAAAGATATCATTTTTATACTTTAAACTATACTGAAATATTGCTCAAAATATAGGTTTATGATAGGAAACATATAAAGTCAAACTAAGAAACAGATAAGCGGAGTTCTAGTTTCAAACTAGTTTCAAACTTCTTCTAGTTAGAAATTATGAGACTTGTGAAAGTTATCAGAATCCTTTGGAGCAGTTTTGTCAGCTGACAATCAGGCGGACAAGTTGACCTCTACCACCTATTTGAGAACTTTTTTTTTTATTTCTATTTTTTATTGGCCACAAGGGCATATGGAAGTTCCTAGGTGAGGAATTGAATCAGAGCTATAGCTGGATCCTTTTTAACCCACTGCACCTAGCCAAGGATTGAACCCATGCTTCTGCAGTGACCTGAGCCACTGTAGCCAGATTCTTAACCCATTGTACCACAGCAGGAACTCCTCAACAATTTTAAATCAGCACAGATCTATGTAATTTTATTTGCCCCAGACAGATCTTCTTGTTAAGTGAAATATCCTAAAGACCAGCAAATTAGTCATAAAGACTTATGTATTCAAACCAAAGTTTAATTTTTATAAGAACTGGCTTTGTTGAGAGATTTTGCCAATTCTGAAATGGAACAGTGGGTATTCATTAAACAATCTGATTGTATGTTAGAAAACTGACTTCGAATTCTGGTTGGGACGATTGCTGGCTTGGATGTTGTTTTGGGCAAGTCACTTAAATTCTCTAAGCCCTGAATTACTCATTTATAAATTGAGCAATATGTATTGAAGCCATGGTGAGGAACAAATGAAATATAGAAAATAGCTTCACTATCTAGTATGGAAATTATAGCATTTTATAAATAAAATACAGTAAAATAAACCTACTAAAGACGTATGCTTTAAAGTTTGCATTAGATTTTGCCGATCTATTTTTCTGTCCATGTTATGTTGTAGGAAGTGGTGCATCCACTGCATCCCGCAGAAACCAGACCAGCAAGGCATGTCTGTCTGAGACTTTGTATATGAAACCCTTCATTGAGGTGAATTTCTAGATGTGATCTTTCTCCATGTCTGAGGTATTCTGCTTGAGATCAGTGAGGTTGAAACAAATAGCAGATCATTTGCCGCATGTGGCCATTGGAGATGTCTGCTCTCCTCAGTCTGCCCATTTGAACTGACAGTTAAGGATCCTTCTCTATAAATAGCAAGTTATTAGCAAAAGCATAAAAGTATTGTTGCCATATGGCAAGACAGTCTCTATTGTTAAACTGATTAAATGGAACAGCAATGCCTAATCTTTAAGAAAATTGTATGTTCTATGATAAAAGCCTAGAGATTATTCTTATTTTCAAACATATATCGAGCTTATATAGCCTCTGTTTCCATATGTGCATGTGTATTTATATGTCCTATAAGCAACTTTTAAAACTCTGGAAATATGCCATATGTATATTAAAATGTGTAAGGTCCACTAATATTAAGTATATGGATTGATGGAGTTTTCCATAGTTATGTACTTGTGTTACTACTGCTAGGATCAAGATATAAAATATTTCTAATCCCCAAGAAGTTCCTCTTACATCTCTTGCCTTTCATAACCTTTTGGTTAAATATATATGTATATTTCCTTATCTTGGCTTTATGATAATGAGCTTCTGAAAAGGTAGGAAGTATTTTTTAAGGGCAATTCCAATCTCTTAAAAAATTTTGGAAGTATTAATAATTGTTTCAGAAAATAAAAACCTCTAGACAATGATGAATCACCCAATGAACTATAGTAATAATACTGTAAGCAATAAATTTCATTATACACTCATCAGAATTAAACAAATTGCAATGTGGAATCTCCATGAAATTCTATCCAAATTCTTCCACCTGCAAACCACAACATAGGGCTACCACACAGGCTGGTGAGTGTTCTGTCTGTCATGTTTCCAGGCAACCTCAGTCAGTATCAGAGACACCCAGATGAGCAGCAGAGAGTCAAACTAGAAGATATCTTGGAAACAGTAGGGTCTAGCTAAAAGGGAGGGAGGGAGTGGAGGGTGGGGGGAGTCACTTGAGCAATTATGTTAGTCATGACCACGGTTTTTTTTGGGGGGTGGGGTGGGGAAGGGAGGGTTTCTAGTAACATGAAGCTATCTTAGAGCAAAATTCCTTGGGTTTCTTGTTCCTTCTCTATGTTTTTCTCCTTTGCCTTGTCTGTAGGTATGAGGGCAAAGGATTGGCAATATGCATCATCATCAATTTTTAGGAGAGAAGGGTGTTACAAGCCATTTTCAGCATATTCAAACCATGTTAACTGAGTTTCTTGAGATTTGTATTATACAGTATTATGTTTGCTTTATTCATACTTAAGTAATCTGATTTTTAAATGGATATACTTTGTAAAAAATCAGAAAGTACAAAATAAAATACCTACCACCTGGAGCTGACCCCTTTAATGGAAGCATAAAGGAATAGAGAGGGAGGCATGTCTAAGCCTTCTGGGTGGGCACCAGAGATGATATACACCAGGCAAACAGGGTGCAAACTTGGGACGAGTACTTCAGCTGAGCCCTCTACTCTAGATACAACTTTTATGTATTTTTCTAGAGAGCTATCTTCCATTCTCCATAATTTGGTATAAAACATTTTCTACTGTCCTGTATTCTAACCCGAAACTACTCTCCTTTCTTCCTTCTTAAAAGAGAAAACAGCATCTGTGAACTATGAGATTCCTGCTAATTTACCACTCTCCATAAATCCTTTCATTCTTCCCCTCCCATGCATCTTACTCCATGAGCCATAGTGCCATCATGCATGCTCTGACTCTTCTGCCTGCACATGTTCTAAGAGTCCTAACTCAAATGAAGATTTCCTTCTCTGTGTCTTCAGTCTCCTCCCTCTTTCCTGATTTCCTTCCCATAGGCACTAAATGTGTCAAAGTATCATTCTTCCTGAAAACAAAAAGGCATCTCTGCACAAATCCTCCCTTTATTCCAAGTCCCCCTTCAGCTACATACTAATTCATCTCTACTCACGGTTAAATGTTTCCAAGAATTGTCTATATTCTCTGCCTCAAATCCTCATCCTCCCTTCACACCTCAACACATTGAGGCTTGTTTTTTTGCCTCGTCTGAAACAATTCTTTCTTAGGCCACTAAAGTTATTCCTGGGGCTGTGTACAGACTATACTTCTTTGGTCTCTTAGCATGATTTTGTGCTATTAACAGGCCCTCCTTTTTTTTTTTTTTTTTCTTCAATATTCCTTCTATTGAAATCTGTTTACTCTTACACTCTTCTGATTTTTTCTTTAATCACACTTGCCCAATTTCACTTGTGGGCTTATCTTTCAAATTGGACTCTATAGGCTTCTTTGTGAAAATTTCCATGGCTTTTGTTAACATTGGTTTCCGAACTCCCTCATCTTCACCTCTCCTAAAATTCAACTCCTATATTCACCTGCCTTCTGGTGCCTCAAAATTGTTAAATTCTACCACCAAAGTTATGAATGCCAGTATTTTTTTCTATAATAAACTTAAGATATATAAAGTAATTGAATGAATAAAGAACAAAATAAAAATAATAAAATTGGTACTCTTAATGGTGGACTTGCTCTTAGCAGATCTTTGATTTTATCTGGAAATACTATATTAAAAGCTCTGGGAAGTAAGATGTCCTCAGCATCTAGCATAGAGTTGAGAGCGCTTAGAAACTTAAATTTGCAAAAAACAAAAAAAAAGAAAAAAAAAGAAAAAAAAAGAAACAAATGGATTTTAAATGCTTTTCTCTTTTCTGAGTTGTATTAAAAATTATTTTGCTGATCAAAATATTCATCACAATAATAGAGATGGCTAATATGTACTGATTGGTTAGTACATGCCACTTGCTCTGATTCTCATTTTAGATGCATAATCTTTACTGTGACCTTTTAAGTAGGGATAGCTTTTATTGCTATTTTATAAACCTGGGGAGAGCTGTGCTTAGCTGGGCAAATTAACTTCTCTACTGTCTTTAATTAAAGAATAGCAGAGATGGGACTTGAATCAGTCTGTCTAATATCCCTAACCATGTATTACTAAATTTTTAGAAAAAGCAACATTTTGTATAGTTCTGGCTCTTTCATACAAATGTTTATTATTCTAGTATTTTTGCTGTTTTTTGGCCTTTTTAGTGTCTTAGTAGTGGCAAATGATTACAAGTATAGTCGTTCTTGGGCATCTTCAATTGTCATTTTGGTTTTGGTTGGAATAAAAATAACTTAGAATATGAATTCAGAAGAGGAGCTTCTATAAAATGGCAAGTGGAGATTATGGAGAAATATTGGGATGACCAAGAGATATGGTGTTTTCTCCATAGAAGAGAAATAAAATACAGAAAATCTGGGAAAAAACAATTGACATGTGGAAAAAAACAACTGACAAATATGTCCTGCAAAGGCAATTAAAAATCGAAATGAAAAATCCTGGTTAGGTGATTTTTATAATAGGAAAAAGAGGAGAATGTGGAGAGGAAATGAAAATGAATATAAGGAATATAAGAAATATTATGAAGCATAACGATTAAATATGATAAAGAGAAATAAAATTTAATAAAATGGGAAGAATGTGAATAACCAGGATTAAAATTGGCATAAAGAAAAAAAAGCCCATCAGTTAATAGGTTATATTGATTAAGGCCACTGCCTTTATACTCGTCTGCCAGAAATGTGAAGCAAAAAGAAAAGTAAAATATTGATGACTGTTTTGCTGGGGTGGAGCTGAGTGGATATGGAAAATCTGAGAATTTTTAAACTGATTATGGTTTTTTGCAGGAGAGGAATCAGACCGGCATTGTCTTTCTCAGTTTGAACACTGTTTCATTCCCCAGAGATTAATAGATAAGAGATTTTGGAACAGAGCACACCTGCTGATTTGTTCAGATGTCAGTCAGTGGTTGGAATTATTTATTCTGCTTATCAAAATCAGAAGAAAATATTATAACCTTTCAGCCACATAAACAGTGAAGCTTTTCTTTGGACCAACAATTGTTACTGACTTTGAAGGTTTAAACTTGTGCTGTTTGAGCTACAAAACTATTAAAACCCTTACAGAAAATTTGAGTTGTTTGCTTTTATTCTTTCTTATTTATTTATTTATTTACCTTTTTAGGGCCACACCTGAAGCATATGGATTTTCAGGCTGGGGGTGGAATTGAAGCTGCAGCTTCCAGCCTGTGCCACAACCACACAAAACCAGATCTGAGCCACATCTGTGACCTAAGCTGCAGATCGTAGCAGCACTGGATCCTTAACCAACTGAGTGAGGCCAGGGACTGAACATTCATCCTCATGGATACTAGTTGGGTTTTTAACCCCCTGAGCCATGAAAGAAACTCCTAAATTGTTGGCTTTTAGAATTTGAGCTTTGACTCAAAAATAAGCTGTAATAGGTGAAACTGCCTATTAATAACATTGTTTCTCACTGCTATGATATAAACTATTAAAGTATCATTTCTAGAAAGTAAATCTAACAATTGTGGTAAATTTGACTAGGGTGATAATCGCTTCTCTTCTGTCCTCCACTGTGCCCCAACCCCCACCCCCATTGCTAATTTCCAGAGAATAATATTGAAAGAAAAATTGTTTCTAGAAGCTGATTTAATTGGCAACAACAGGTACAAAGTGATACATGGATATATTTTTTGTGTGCCCTAGAGATGTAATAGTATTTAATTATTGCATTCAAATGATAATTAATGTCATTTAAAACAGCATTTTTAGATTAGACATTTAAAAACAGTATGTAGGATATATTATATTAGTTGTATACTACATCTGTTCTTTTGTTCGTTTTTTATTTTGGGGTTTTTTTTTTGGTTTTTGGTCTCAATAAAAAAAATACTAGATGCTTGCTTTTAACAGGGAGGGTTTTTTTGCTCACGGTAATTTGATTTTTGAATCTAATCATTTTTGTCATTATCTCAATAATGATTTCTCAAATTACAGTAGACTATTGACAGGAGACTGTTTTTCTATAGCAGCAATCACTGTAGTTCTCAGACATTTCAATTAGCATATCATTTTAATCCAAATCAAATAGAAGGGAAGAACATTTTGTGGTTTGAATAGATATTTCTTCAATATATTATATGTCCTTACATAAGTGAAGTATAAAATCCATTTCTGTGGTTTCTTTTGTAAAAATGTAGTTGGATTTGAAGAGATACAGGTTGCAGCAGTGAGTGACTAGAAAGTGAATGGTCTTCCCCAGTTTTAGTGATCGCTTTTAAATACTGATCCTGATGGTTTTAAGACGGTATTTATTTAGAAGAAAGACTATTAATGCAAACAGAAAAAAAAAAAAGAAAAAAATAGTTCCTGAATCCTGGGGGAAACTCCAGGTTTAGTTTAGCTGCTTCTTAAAAAGAAATGTGGAGTTTTAATAGAATATGACATGTGGAGTGAACTTTATCTTTCCAAAGTCATGTAGATTCTGTAATTCTGGAGACTAGAAGAGAGAAAACCTGACACAGAATACTTGTCAAGCTTTATTTTTAATGGGAGCTTTTGCCCTCTTCTTCTTTCTCATTTGTTTTGTTTTGTGATTAACCTTTGACAATCCTTGGGGTCTGTTACTATCTATTTGCTATACTTTATTTTTTTATTTTTTGCTTTTTTTTAGGGCCATACCTGTGGCATATGGAGAATCCCAGGCCAGGGGTCGAATCCCAGGCCTATGCCAGAGCCACAGCAATGCCAGATCTGAGTCGCGTCTGCAACCTACACCATAGCTCATGGCAATGCCAGATCCTTAACCCACTGAGTGAGGCCAGGGATCAAACCTGTAACCTCATGGTTCCTAGTCGGATTCGTTTCCGCTGCCCCACGACAGGAACTTCTACTTGTTATGTTTTATTATAACTGTGTGCCTGTGCACTCACATATGCCTATGTTCGAATATCATATAACTCAGAATTTTATTTTTTATCACTATTACTGTGGTTTTCTTATTTACTTTAAAATAAAACATATATTTTCCCATCATTCAGTAATATCTTCTATTTCTGAATAACTTGGAAGTTAATAAAAATAGTATGAAGAATAAAAAAATTTTGCATATTCCTGTCTGTATTTCTTAATACTTTCTATGAATAAGGTAAAAAAATATAGTTGACATCACAGTGCTTAAACAAATGAGTATCTTGATCTGTTTATTTTATATTATCATATTAGCTTTGCTCATGTTTTTACAAAATTGGATAAGTTTCTACTAGCTGCATGATGTGCTGTCAATTAACTATGTATCTGTCATAATATTATGCATAAACCCTTTCCTATGGGGTTTTAATAAGAGTTTTGCAGTAGAGAAATTACTAGTTCAACGTATAGGATTATTTTTAAGAAAGTAGGTTACAAATCACTTTTTTTTTAATAAACCACATTTATTTCCAAAAAAGTTTTTACCAATTACATTTCTACTTGTAAGGACCCATTTTATTTCACTTTGCTAAAATATAATTTTGTTGAAAATGGTATTTAATTTTAATTTATAGTTCTTTAATTGGCACAAACCCTAATTAATTGTTTTCACAGATGGTAGGGAAATGTTGCCTCGTTTTCTATTTACCTATTCATGTGCTTGTCATATAATGGTAATCTCGGCTCAACTTTACATCTGGAAATAGGCATTATATTTTTCTGTTTTTCATGTATTTTTGGCAAATTACTAACTTTAGTATTTCTATGTTTTCTGTCATTGGATTGTATACTCTGTTATATTAGATTGCTTTATATTGATTAACAAGTTACAGTTTTTGGCAATTTCATATTAGCTTGCTTTGCTAATGAGAATATGAATTTTAATTCTTTGAGGATATAATAATTTCACTTTATTTTTAAATAATCAAGAGCTAATTATTCAATATTCTGATTTTTACTTCTTTATTTACATCTTCCCTTTAATTGCCTGTCTTTTCAGGCACTTAATTTATGAAGAATAACTTCACCAATAAGGTTGAAGGAAAAAAACCTCAAAAACTGAAGCTTGTAAATAATCTAGTAAATAAGGAAATATATAGTGGCTTTAATAAGGTGAGACTTTGTTTGTTTGTTTGTTTTGTGTTTTTTTTTTTTTGAGTGGGAGAATTTTAATATTTCACTTAAGACTTTTTAAACTAGGGTTTTTTTTAAATGATTTCTATTTAAACTAGTTTTAGGAAAGGTGTGCATTTCTCTCATGCAGCAAATATGGTAAAATTTCTACTAAATTAAAATATTCAAGCCAACACATAAAATGTTAATTACATTTGTTCAATTTTAAGATAGAATTTAAGAAAGCAGCTTGAGTCTGTTTTATTTCTGGAATTTTCTGTAACTGAGTTTCTTCTTCATCCTCTCCTTTGTGCTACCGGGCTCCTTTTGTGCCCTAGAATCCTGGGCTTTTGTTTGATTATAGTTCGCTTTCTTTTTATCTCCCATTAATTGCCAGTTGGAGCAGAGTGACTCTGATGTTATTTTACAAGATAATCTAAATTATTCTTCATTTTTTTTCCTACAAATAAACACCCCTCTTTGGGAAAGAATGTCTAGACAAGAAATAGTCAAATTACCTTGCATATTTCAAAGAAGGGGCACTCTTCATTCCTTACATCTTTTGTCATGAAGAATTCAGAATCTTTAAGGCCAGCTAAGAAGCTGAGGTTAAGAATTTCTGATGGTTTAATGTCTCAGTGGAAACATTTATTTTCTTTTTGTTTTATTTTATTTTTTAAAATTTAATTTTATTTATTTTTTGTCTTTTCCAGGACCGTGCCCGCAGCATATGGAGGTTCCCAGGCTAGGGGTCTAATTTGGAGCTGTAGCCGATGGCCTACACCACAGCCACAGCAACGCGGGATCCCAGCCGCATCTGCAACCTATTTTCTTTTTAATCATGTGATTTATGGCAGAAGATGGCTGGCTTGCTGGTAAATATCTACTGGGAACTATCTAAATGCTCTACTGTTGTCTTAAATCTCTAGGTTTTATATCCAGTTGAACATTTTGGATTTCTGTTTTCTTCTCTTGGCAACTATTAATGAACAAGCTCAAACCACTGGTATGCCATGTTATAAAATGAATACTGAATAGGCATTAAATATCTAAAACAGATGAATGATGATCTGTTTTTAGGTTGATGAATACAGTTTTTACAGCTTAATTTTATTAGTTTTTTCTGAGGGTCATGTTTCTTTTTGCAAGATTTTTAAATGAAGACTGAAGTTCATTATATTTTAATAATGACAATCTATTTCTTGTAATGTCTCATTAACATGTATTTTATAGTATCTCCATAGAATGGATATCCCTATACCCAAGCATGACTGAAAAGACCAATGCAAACAACCTGCATTGAAAAATGGCATATACCTAAACACATTCTCTATAAAGTTTCACCCTTCTTTCAGTCTCTCTATATCCAGTTATTCTGTCTGTAGCTGCATTTGCTGAACGTTAATAACTGCACATTATAATTTTCTGTTGAAAAGAGTTCCACATCTTGGAATCACTCCTCATGTTCCAGTTACCTCCTTTCTCATCCCTACTTGATGCTCTTGTCTGTCTCCCCTACTGGATCCTCAACAAGAAACAGAGATTGTATCTTTTTATTTGTTTTGTCTTTTGTGCCTAGTGTAGGTGTTGACATCTGAATAGACTCTCAATTTTATCTGTAGGATAAATGAAAGTCATACTTTATATAATTAAAGTGATAGTTTTATTCTGGAAGCAATACATGCTTTTATTAAAAATTTAAGCCTGCAAAAGACTATAAATCAATTCTACTCCTCAGAGATTATCAAGTTTAGCTGGTGTATTCTTTCAGAAAAATTTTTATACACATGAAAATCCACACAGACACGCATATACACTTCCTGATTTTTCTAAGTGTGATGATTTAGGTTTATGAATGGTCTGGGATTTGATTTTACTTTACTTAAAAGCTAATAAGTTAGCTTGTTAACATTTCATGAGCCTTGGTGAAAGAGACTCCTGTGTCAGAGCAAAGGAAATTTTTAGTAATGGTACAACAGGTATCTCAAGTTTCAACATGTTTGCATCAAATCCCCTTGCCTCCCAGATCCCATGGAGGTAGTGTGGGCTGCCTCAGTGGATGCCTGAATGCATGATAGGTTGCATTTCAGGAAAAGAACAATAACCATGGGGAATCTACCATTTATAACAGCCAATAAAAGGCTATTCTTTGTCTCAGAGAAAGATCTCACCTCATTTTTTAAGCTGCTCCCTGTAAACACAGCCCTGAGAAATGGCCTGGGTAAAGAGTGTTTGGAGCTCTGAATCTCAGCATACACAGTGATAAGTGTAGATGTGTGAGGGACCCTAAGAGAAGGGTCTCCCAACAATATCTACCTTTTGGTCATCCATCATTTTGGCTTCTGGTGAAGTTTTGTGTGAGTATGCCTTTCCATGGACCACCTTGATTAATCTGACAGAGGCTGGGAACAAGTCCATCCAATTTTTCTGATACTATATTTCCTTTAGGTTATTTAGAGCAGTACTTCAAGCAGCAGGATTAGGCAAACATGCCCTAACTCATGTCTCCTGGGTTCCTGGACCCAATCACTATAAATCAGCCTCAGAGTGTATCTGCGGGTCTTATTTTATACAGTTCAGATGCAGTCTAAGGTCACTGTATCCAGCATTACTAGTGCAAGAGAATTTAACCTGATTTTCTGATCCTTGGCTGTCATTGCAACAGACAATCAAGTACCTCAATCCCCAATGCAAGATTGTCCATGGGCTATTCTGCCTTCAATGCAAAACTAACGTAGAGGCAAAGTCACTCCAGTTCAGTATTTGTGGTTAAACTTGATTTGGATCACCATTACATTGATTTGGTTAAGCATGCACCATGTCACTGAAGGTTTATAGTCTAGACGACCATATATAGCATAACCCATAGGTGTTCAGACCTCAGGAGATGCAAAGAAGGGGTCTTTCTGCATCTGCCATTGATGGCATCAGGCACAGCAGAAAAGTTCAAAACTGGCCAGGCCCATATATTTTTCTGTTTGGATGAGCACTTGGATGAGGTGACAAAAAAATAATTGGTCAAACTGCCAGCTGCACCAGCTGCTTCACTCAGGCAGGCCATGTGGTTATATTGCCAGGCTTTATGCTTGAGCTGTCAAAGAGAACATGAATTGATCCCCCACTCCTTCCTACCACCTCTTCAGATACAATTTGTTTTCTCCTCAGATCGCAGGGTTGTTAAGCTCTATTCAAAGTCATGACATTTTGTGTGTCCAGCCTAAAAATATAATATCACCTCTTTTTTTCTATTGTCTTTTACTTCCACCTAGACTTTTTATATGGAAGAATTAAATATAAGTGGGAGAAGGGGATTTTTACAAAAATTACAGATACCCCCTACATTGGTCCACATGGGCCATTATAGTGCAATTCAATTAGCAGCGCACACAACCAAGAGCTTATTATCCTCATGGTCCAGGATCATATCAATCCAACCCAAGAATCCAGTTGGTGGAGTCAGAATCACGTATTAATACTATAGGGCTCCTTTTAGGTGCACTGACAGCTAGAGGTATACCAGCCAGGCTGGCTTGAGGTTGCTGTTAGGGGAAAGAAAAATGCACCATGTTCACAAATGGACAGGGTGGTATCCACATTTTCAAAATTAATTTTATAAAATTCCCCTCCCATTTCAATCTGATCATTAAGCATTAGGTAGACAAGAGAAGATGAACTTCCTTTTGAGAAGGGCAAATTCAGTAAGCCAACTTTCTTGCTGAGGTGGGTGGGGCAGCAAGTTACTAGAAGTTTGGTCAGATATCTTTTCCAATTAGTTTTTGAGGAGGTCATTCCAACATTCAACAAAAACTTTGAATGGTAGAAAGTATGGAAAAACCTAATACCCTGACTATCCCTTTTTGACAAAAGACGTACCACTATCAGACTGTAGATGGTCTAGAATTTGGAAACCAGGACCCAGTTTAGGCTATGGTAGTGTGGCTGGGGGTTGCTGATTGGACTAGAAGAGCAACCAGGTAACCCGAGACTGGGTAGGTGATGACTTGGGTGCTTTTAGCAAAAGAACCCTCCTCAAACAGAGCTGTTGGTAGGAACCAGATTCTCACCATCCCCCCTTGACTTCTGAGACATATGAACTTCAGTCTGCTCTGGTGATGGGAATCCTTAACTTCACTCTTAATCCTATTTGTGTCTTAAAGTAATTGAGGTCAGGGGACAGGGGACCAGAGGTATCAGAGAGCATGGAGCAAGAGAGCAGCTTTATGCCAGTGAACAAGTTATTTTCAGGTTAGAGCACCATTTACCCACTGCTCAAGCAAATGAAAGTTTCACATCCTTAGTTTTCATTATTGCTATGGCCAGGGTTTGTTTAAATGATGCCTCTCCATGTAGATAACCACTTTCTCTGTTTTCACATGGCCTTTCCTCTATGTATCTATTATATGAATACCAGTCGCATTGTATTAGGACCCACATGTATGACCTGATTTTAACTTAATTACCTCTTTAAAGGCCCTCTCTCCAAATTCACTCACATTCTAAAATACTGAGAGAAGTGAAATCCTGTTCTCATATAGCTTACAATTTAAGAAAAATGGAAAAATAATAAATTTAAAGTACATAATTTTTAATATGTTGGGGGGATATTAATAGATACCAAGAGAAAAATAAAGTGAGCTGACATATAGAATGATTAAGTCTTATGCTATTTCATGTATGTATGTTGATAGGAAAGCTGTCCATGATTTGACCAGGCAGTAAGGCCCAAAGGTAAGGGTTATGACTGGATCAGTGGACAGGGAAACAACAAAGGCACATGCTCTGGGGCAAGATAGTGATAGGATGATAGGTGTGTGTGAGGAACAGTCAGGAGACCCAAGTGACTGGCATGGAGAACAGTGGTAAGAAATGAGATCAGAAAGGTAGTAAGTAGAAGTGCTCTTATCTGATGCAATTGGACTATAATGTCTATAATCAGGGAATCATATAATTGGTACATAAATATTTTGGTTTTGCCTTTAAAAAATGAAGTATAATTTATGTAGAATGAAATGCACAGATATTAAATATGAAGTTCAATGAGGTTTTTTTTCTTACTTTTTTTTTTTTCTTTTTTGGTCACCCCACACCATATGGAGTTCCCAAGCCAGAGATCATGTCCCAGCTGCAGGTGTGACCTATACAACTGCGGTAGCAATGGCAGATCGTTAACCCACCGTGCTGAGTTGGGGATCATACCTGTGTCTCAATGCTGCAGAGACGCTGCTGATCCCGTTGTGCCACAGGAGGAACTCCAATGAGTTTTGACAAGTGTAAAATCCTGTGTAACTCATACTCCACCAGAAACTACATCTGTTAAATATATTTGTAGTAATTAAATATAAAATATATTTATAATGCTCACAAATATTGAACATTTAGTGTGAAATAGAAAATATATTTGTAATGCTCAAATATTACATATGTTTAATATTAAATATATTTTCAATTCAATATTTCATATATATATATATATTTGTCTTTTCTCTTTTTAGGGCCACACCCATGGCATATGGAGGTCACCAGGCTGGGGGTTGAATCGGAGCTATAGCTGACAGCCTATACCACAGCAACGCCAGACCCGAGCCATGTCTATGACTTACACCAGAGCCCACAGCAACGCTGGATCTTTAACCCACTGAGTGAGGCCAGGGATCGAACTCACGTCCTCGTGGATCTTAGTCGGGTTTGTTAACCACTGAGCCATGACAGGAACTCCAAATTTAATATTAAATATATTTTTACATACTAACTACATTTGTCAAGCTTATCTTGTCTCTGGACCCCTTGAATACACACATACTGAACATACACTGCTTTTAGAAGGACTGGTGAAGAGAATTCTCATTCTTTTTTCTTCTTGATCTTTCTATGCTGTTCATGATGATAAAAATTACTATTAGTAAGTACTTGTAATAACTAGTTTATGTGGAACTCCTCCTATGTGTCAGGAACTGTTATAAGAGTTTTACATGTGTTAACTCATTAGATACTCATCATAGCCTTATGAAGTACCTTCTACTGTTCATATTTTGTGAATAGGAAAATGGAGTCGTAGAACATTTCAGTATCTTGAATCAAGCCATACAATTAGTGAGTGTGGGAACCCAGATTCAAATCATGGTGCTGTAACTCTGCAATACATAGTTAGCGGTCTTTCTTTCTTCCCAAGGGTCAAATTTTATGTTATGAATATTTGAACTTCCCTTAATTTAAAAGCAAGTAAAGGCATTTTTCTCCTACTTTTTCATCATCTTTCCACATAAGGCATTCATTTAACATTATCTTAGATGGTTTGTCTCTTAGTATAACTTTCATCGTGTCATAGTTTTTACAGTGGACCCTTTGGTTTAGGCTGTAGATAGATTCCATCTTAATTTTAAATCTTCATTCATGTGGAGATCAGTCTTCCTGTTATGAAGATCTGTAGCTAATTCAAGGTATTTTTTCAAAGCTTACTCACTAGATTTATCAGTCCTTAAACCAGACTGCATAATTGTCCAGTCATCAGTACCCAGAAGCTCCTGCATAACTATTTAAAACATTTAAAGTGTGTTGGGTGCCTGAAAGTTCTGGAAGCACTGCCAGCAGTCTTCCATGCGCTTCATCCTTTGGCAGCCTCAAGTATAGCCTCATAAAATAGATTGAATACATTTGCACGTATTATGTACTTTTCCATAAAAGAAAATATTTGACTACAGATAAAAATATGTCTAATAGCAACTCAGCTAGACTGCCTGGGGAAGCAATACCCTCCTAATTAAAAACGAAAATGAAAATGTCTTTTCTTATTTTAAAAACATAGATACCAAACTTCTAAGTTTTACTTAGATTTTATTGTTTATATTTGAAATCCAAATCCATTTTTTAGAATAGTAAAAATTGGTGCAAATTTTCAAACAAAAATCCATAACAACTCAGAATTTCTGGCTAATACCATTGCTTAGCGGGCAAGAAGAAAAGAAAAGGCAATATGACTGGCTAGGTGGCACTTGATAGCTTTCTAACTCTTGAAGTTTTCCTATTTGAGACATGTTTTTAAGAGGGAAATAACTATGCTCAAAAGATTTTGAAACAGTTAGAAAGGGGGTCCTATTTTCGGATAGAAGAGCCTGTAGTTTATGCAAAGTTAGTCATGCTCCACATTGACTTGGCAAGCCAGGGATATTGCAGAACTTGGACTTGGCTTGAGAAACAGTAGTGTTTGCACATAAATAGGAACTTACTGGAATAAAAACATAATACAGATGCTGATTCTTTTAAATAAACCTGGGCCACCAACTGTGCTTATGTTGGTTAGCATTACTTTGTATATTGTACCATCCTTCTGCTCAATCAGTTTTGTTCTTATGAGAAGAGTATTGAAAACAGTGTATGGGATTACTATTTTACAAGTACCAGTAGATAACAAATGATAAAATTTAGTACATTTTTAAGGTAGAGGTGCTTTTAAGATAGAATTAAAACTGAAATATATAAGGAACGACTGTTTCATAAACAAGAATTTAAATAGCAACTTAGTTTTGTTACATAAGATAGTAAAGTTAGAATTTTCTCAGTGCTAATTCCTTGATATATAGATTTAGCAGGGTATGGGGTTAGAATAATTTGAATAATGCTTAGAGTGGCAGTAAGATGTGATTTTCACTTTCTATGATGGCTACAGTTTAAATTAAATTCTCAATAACCTCAACTGTTAGGCTCTTATTAGGAAATGACTTATCTTAGACATTTTAATATTTAATATTAAGCGATTTTAGATTTTCTATTATAATAATATTCGTTATATTTTCTTTTAAAAAATGTTCTCATTCTTCATCTTGCTTAAGCCTCACAATTTTGTGGGTTGGATGGGGCAGGAAATGTAAGTAAAGAAAATGAAGCACAGAGAGGCAAAATGCCTACCTAATCTTTCCATTTTATGACAGAGTCAGGGATGACACTTTTAATGTATTTTATTATAGATCTCTATAGTAAAAGATTGTATAGCATATACATCTCATATAATATATAAATCCTCTATTATGGGATAATTTATTTTATTGTATTCTTTCTAAATCTGGGAATGGCCATTTAGTTACCATCAATGCACATATACTTTTCTATTGGACTTTTTTTTCTACAATAAACTGAAGGTGATAGAGATGTGTTTTCTAGGTCTCACCTTAGCAAAGTGTTGCAACGGCGGATGTTTAACAAATTTGTTAAAGCGAAAGTACATTTTCAGGGAGAGAGAACTCACCTGGGCGCAGGTTAAAGGAGGCCTGACTTATTTTACAATCGTTCTTCTACCTCCCCAAGGCGGACCTGAGTGGAGACCAAATTTCTCCTGCTCCAGCCCCCCCTACACTGTGCATGAGAGCTGAGTGTTTTTTTTTTTTTTTTTTTTTATCTCTGTATGGGGCATATCTGGCCTGATTGGTTTCTGGCAGGATTCCTTATTTGCATGGGGAATAGGTTATATAGAGGCCAGTGAGGAATGGGTGACATTCCTTCCCAGACTGGCTGTTCAAGGTGAGGGAAGGCGCATTACAATGAGACAGGGCCAGAGGCTTTTGGGTTTAATCTCCTTGAAGGGAACTTGAAGCCTATTACAAAGGGACCTGCTTCACCAAAGAAAGACAGAAAATTTGATTTGATTCAAATCTGATAGTATTTAGTGAAGTATACATACAGTGACAGGAATCCTTCCCTTGTTATCAGACTTAGAATTTGGGTTCCAATACTGGGTTGTAATTTATTACAGATAAATGAAGTTGAAGTGAAATAAAATAATGAGCAGGCCATTTTTTTTCAAGAAAAATAAATCCCAAATATCATGTAGTTCCTTAGATTTGTATATTTGTATCTTTTAAAATATGTATTGAATAAATGTAATTTTATGTAGATATTTAAAGTAAACTCTTGTTATAATAATTTTTTAAATTGTCACTTTATGTAAATTTTGAATTTATTACTAGTCTGGTTTGATTGTTACATGCAAGAACATTTATGCTACTTTATGATGCAAAGTCAGCTGTCATTAATTTGAAGAGCTTCTGCCTCAGCAAATTGCACTTTGATGTTTTTATTTTGAGACAAGTGTTTCTGAAATAGTCCAAGTATCTTTGTGTTTAATAGCTGTTCTCCTCAAATATTTGTCAAAAGTGTTGTTTATCTTATTCATATCAATAAATTTATACTTCACTTTCTATTATTTTAATGTAGCAAATGATATGAGACTATTTTTGTTTTGATGTAGTTTCTCTATGGATAGAAATGCATTAACCAGGTAGCTGTTTTTCTCTATACTGTAAATAAAACAAATATGTGTATGGTATTAATTCTATACTTACTTTGAATATCTCTCAATAATTGCACTGTCCTTGTTATGCCTTTAGAATTCTTGCTCTGGTTACTTTAAGTCACTTTACATTAATGTACTATCCTCTTATAATTTTTTTGAACATATGCTGCCTATTCTCAAGTGCACATCTATAGTGTGTACTTTATTTCTTTCTTTTTTTTCTTTTATTTTTTGGCTACCCCATACAGTGTTCATGGGCTAGAGATCAGATCTGAGTTGCAGTTGCAACCTAAGCCGCAGCTGTGGCAATGCCAGATCCTCAACCCACTATGCCAGGCTAGGGATCAGACCTGTCCTATGTGCTCCCAAGACACTGCTGATCCCCTTGTGCCACAGCAGGGACTCCTTTTTCTTTTCTTTGCCCCACTCGCACTTGCAGAAGTTCCTGGGCCAGAGTTCAAACCATGCCACAACAGTGACCAGAGCCATGGCAGTGACAATGCCAGATCCTTAACCACTAGGCCACCTTCCTGTAGTGGGTATTTTCTATGCAGATCAGATGGGGTTTTTAAGGCTAAATAACTGAAGACTTATTTCATGTTATTGCCCTTTTAGAGAATCTGAGAATTTTGTTTCATTTTACATCTTAACATTTATAACTGTGTATTTTGCAAGATAGTTTACAAGAGTTATATTTTGTCATCATAGTAAATCTTTAGGTTTGGCATTTTTATTTTCATTCTATCAATGAGAAAACTGAGGTTTAGAAAGTCTCCCTTACATAGGAAGTGAATAGGCCTGAGCCTATCTGTTTGTAAAGGTCAGCTCTTAGCCACTGCAATATATTGTAACCCAGGATGATCTCTTGTTCAGCAGTATTAGCTCCTTAAATGTGCTGAATCATGGTAAATTCAGAACTGCACTATTTTACAACCTGGTGCTCTATAGAATATCATAATAGGACTTTGAGGAAAAACAATACGACTTGAAGAAATCAAATAGTTGTCCAGGGCCCAGCGGAATAGTGGCAGATCTAGAATTAGTTGTTAGAATTTTAGCCACCTGGCTTGCTTACAGCTTTCATTTATTTGGACTTTTAATTCTGAAGGCCAAGTGTCGAGATATATATGTATATATGGGGGCATTCAGTAAATCATATATTTCATTTTATATCACATTTATGCAAAACAAACTTTCAGTGATAATTCTTCTTCTTTCTTTGATACAGTGGGATGCATCCTGCTTTCATCTTGGAGTTCACCCCTGTGGCTTGGATCTATCCCAGTTGTGTCTGTCTTCGATCTCTGTGTTAACTAGAAATCAAGGAAAGACATGAGGAGGTTTGTTTACTGCAAGGTGGTTCTAGCCACTTCTCTGATGTGGGTTCTTGTTGATGTCTTCTTACTCCTGTACTTCAGTGAATGTAACAAATGTGATGACAAGAAGGAGAGATCCCTGCTACCTGCACTCAGGGGTAAGTGCTTAGGAAGCGAACGTTTCTTTTATGGAGAGGAGAATGGTGGTGACTCAGGATGAAACATGAAATATCAAAAGAAGAGTTAAGTTTATTGATTTAGAAAAGCATTTGGGCAGAACTTTTTTTTAATTTTTATTTATTTACTTTATCATTTATTTATATATATATTTTTTCTACTGTACAGCATGGTGACCCAGTTACACATACACGTATACATTCTTTTTTCTTACATTAAGTGTTCCCTCATAAGTGACTAGACAGAGTTCCCAGTGCTACACAGCAGGATCCCATTGCTAATCCATCCCGAAGTCTACATTCCGCATCTATTTATCCCAAGCTCCAGACTGGGCAGAACTTTTAATGTACATTTAACCATGAGAAGGCAACTTTATTTTTCTTGGCCTCAGGTCCTGTTGGAAGAAATGAGGAGTTGCTAACCTCTAAGGTACCTTGCAATTCTAATAATTCCAATGTTTTGTGACTGTAGTGAACATTTGCCTTGGACAGAATTTTAAATTTAGGCTTCCAGAAGCATAAGTCTTTAGAGACCAAGCATATAACATAAAAGAGGAAAACTACTGGAGTGAGATGATGGAGTTTGTACCAAAATGAGATGAGGCACAACAGCCCTCAATACCTCCAAAAGTAATAAAATAGCGGAAATATTTTCTTTTTCTTTTCTTTCTTTCTTTTTTTTTTTTTTTAACAAAACACATATTGGTGGCCAGATTCAACCTGTAGGCTACCAGATTGTTACCCTATGTTAAATGCAAAAGGTAATTTCAAATGTAGTATAAAGTCTCTTCACCTCAATATTCCCTCTTTAGGAACCAGTGTCAGTGACTAGATAAGACTGAATACTAAGGAAGTATAATGATTTAATAATAACATGGTGATTTATTAAGTAAAGTCATAGATATTTATTTCCTGAAGTTATTATAAATAATTTTTCTATGCTTTTTGTTAACTTAAAGAGCTATTAATTTATTTCTGAATTATTCCTTTTAAATGGGTGTTTCTGAAGTATTTAAGCATGCTTGAAATTAATTTTGTTCTCATTGAATTAAACATCTTTTTCTTAAAATCTAGTTTACATTAATTCTCTGCTTAGAAAAAAGTTTCTTTTTTATTTTTTAATAAACTTTATTAGAGTATTGGTGATTTACAATGTTGTATGAGTTTCAGGTGTACAGCAAAGTGAATCATCCATAAACATACATTTATGTCCATTCTTTTTCAGATTCTTTCCCCATATAGGCTATCACAGAGTATTGAATAGATTTCCCCAAGCTACATACTAGGTCCTTGTTACAGACTGATTTCGTATTTAGTAGTGTATATGTCCAAATCCCAACCTTTCAAAACATCCTTCCCTCCAATGTTTTCTCTAAGTTTGGTTTCAAAGTTGTTGAGTTTGATTCTGTTTAGTGAATAAGTTCTTTGATATTATTTTTATTATGTCCCACATATTAGTGATCCCAAATAGTATTTGTCCTTGTCTGATTTACTTCACTTAGTCTGAAAATCTCTAGATCCAACTATGTTGCTGCAAATGGTATTATTTCATTCTTTTTTATGACCAAGTAATATTCCATTGTATATATGTATCATATGTTCTTTATCCCATCTTCTGTTGATGGAGATTTATGTTGCTTTCATATCTTGGCTGTTGTAAATAATGCTGCAATGAACACTGGGCTGCATATATCCTTTTTATTTATTGTTTTCTCTAGGTATATGCCCAGGAGTGGGATTGCTAGATCATATGGTAGTTTGATATTTAGTTTTTTAAGGAACCTTCTCATTGCTTTCCACAGTGGTTGCACCAACTCACATTCCCACCAACAGTGTAGGAGAGTTTCTTTTCTCCACACCCTCTGCAGCATTTATTGTTTGTAGACTTTTCAATGACAGCCATTCAGGCCAGTGTAAGGTAGTACCTCCTTGCAGTTTTGACTTGCATTTCTCTAATAATTAGTGGTGTTGAGCACCTTTTCATATGTTTTTTTGGCTACCTGTTTTCTTTGGAAATATAAGGTCTCTTTAGATCTTACCATTTTTTGATTGTGTTTTTTTTAATATATAAAGTTCAATGAGATATTTGTATATTTTGGAGATTAGTCCTTTGTTCGTCACTTCATTGGCAAAGAATTTCTCCCATTCTGTGAGTTGCATTTTTTTTTAATGGTTTCCTTTGCTGTACAAAAGCTTTTAATTAGGTCCCAATAAAAAACTTTCTCATCTTCCCCAACTGAATTTCTGGACCCATGAAACTCCCTCTTCCTCCCTTCCCTCAGGCTCTGACAACCACCATTCTGTTTTCTCTTTCTATGAATTTGACTACTCTGGGTACCTCGTGTGTGTGGAAATATACACTATTTCTCCTTTTGTAACTGGATTATTTCATTTGGCATAATGTCTTCAAGTTTAATCCATGTTGTAGCATGTAAAAAAAAAAATGTTTCTTTATAAATACAACAAAAGTTAAACTTTGAGTCCCAGTTGAAATATTTGTACCTTTTCAAAAAGTGAATCTAGATTACTTGAGATTTGCATGTATTTAATGACTGTAATCTGCTTTTACTTTTAATGTTACAGATATTTTAGAGGTTATTTATTAATCAAAGTATGCTAATAAAAGAATTTCATTGCTATTATCTGGGTAGATGAGCTTTAGGGAAACAGAGAAAAGCATTTCCAAAGATTAATTTTTGTTGAAAGAATTTGTTGGATATCTTTATTTTGCTTTGCAATAATGCTCTTGCTTAATTAGAGAAATTCTGATTATCTTCCTCTTTTCAAAATGAGTTTAACTCTCTCACTATAGTTTTTGACTAGTACAAAGAATTGAGAGAAAGTACTTTGGAAGTGTGGGAGCTTAGATTCATTTAGGAAGTTTATGTGCATTTTTTATGTCTTTCTACTAGAATTATTCAAAGAGGAGAACTTTATGAGTCCATCAGTTTTTGATAAATGAATTTAGGGATTGATTTGCTGATCTTTGGTTAAAATTGCAGAATAAATCTGCCTTTTCTGATTCTTTGTTAAAACCAGTTGAGCTTCTGCTTGGCCGAAAGTGGAAATGTGTTTTGATGAATCACATCAATTTAGTAAGATCACTTTATCATTTGTTGAATAGAGACATATAGATTGGTCACAAAAATGTTATAATCTGATTCAGCAAAACTATGACAGCCTTTTCTGGAAGTACCAAAAAAGCAGTTTTGTGGATTTAAGTCCTTAATGCTCAGTTTCAAATCTGGAAATGTAAAATTTAATGATGCAAGGCCAAAATAGTAATTTTTCATTGTACTTAAATTGTAAAATTGAACTATACTCTCTTTATTTTTGTTTTGTTTAATGTTATATATTAATATTTGTCTTGAAAAATAAACATTAGGCTTTATTGTTTTAACTTCATCTCTATCATTACTTATTATTGCAGAATATTACTTTATTTGGGGATTTTTGCCAAGTATTTAAAATAATTTATTTACAGATAGATGATATTGTACAAAGCACTTGACTGAAATTTTCATGTTCTAGAAATATTAAAAAAAGACCTTTTGATGAAAAACTTGATCTTTCTGGACCTATGCATTTATATTATTAAAGCAAAGAGTTTGGACTAGGTGGTTTCTAAGATCCCTATAGTTCTAAATTTTAAACAATTTAAAAGTACCCAATATTAACATACACTTGGAATTAATTTTTAAGATTTGTTCATTCATTCACCAGATCATCAGTTATTTCTTAAGTGCCTATCAAGTTAAAATGTTGTACATCTTAAACTTACACAAAGTTGTGTGTCAATTATATCTCAATTAAAAAAAAATAAAGAAGAAGAACATAGCTCAGTAATAGGAAAAAAAAAAAAAAGTCCCAACCATCAGTACCTCTGACTTCACAGGTGGTATAACAAGAATACCCCACAGTTAAAAGCCCAGGTTTGGTGACCAATCTGTTCCTCACCTCCTACCCCTTGAATTAGTTGTGTGACTTTTGGCAAATTCCTTAACAAAATCTTGGTGTTATCACTTAAGATGAAAACCTTACAGACAATAAATCCTGCTTCACAGGGTTGTCTTGAGAATTAAGCATGATGATGTTCATACACCTGTCTGTGGAGTATTGATAACCCTTTATCAGTATCTGCCGAACATTGTGAAGCTTCATGAAATGTCTGAATGAGACTCCACCAGCCTCTGCTGTCCAGGCTATGTCAGATCCACGAAAGGGGGGGAAGTTATTGTGGATATAGCCTCCCAAAAGGAAGTGACTCTAAAAAGGTCAGTTGTTAAGTGCCTACTGTGTACTAAGACATGGAGATATAAGGGAACTGAGGTCCCTACTCTCATGGAGGTTATAGTCAATAGTAAATCTCTCTCTCTGTCTCTCTCTCTCTGTAAAAATGTAACGTACAAATGATTACAAAGCACCATGAGTGTTAGGGTGAGGAAGAACAATGCTCTGAGTAGTGCATCTAGGGTATTAGAAATGGACCTAGGGTATTAGATAAACTTCCCAGAGGCTGTGGCATTTAAATTGAAGTCTAAAAGGTAAAAGTAGGAAATAACCAGTAAAGAAGAAAACACTAAGATTTGTATGGAATTATCAAGATTACAGAACACCCAGGATATATGTATATATTATGGCTTTTTAGGGCTGTAGCCATAACACATGGACTCACGGCACATGGAGGTTCCCAGGCTAGGGGTCCAATGGGAGCTACAGGTGCTGGCCTACGCCACAGCCACAGCAATGCCAGATCCAAGGTGTGTCTGCCACCTACACCACAGCTCATGGGAACGCTGGATCCTTAACCCACTGAGTGAGGCCAGGAATCGAACCTGCAACCTCATGGTTCCTAGTCGGGTTCCTTTCCAATGCACCACAACTGGAACTCTGAAGAGGAAAAATACAGAAGTCTTATAAAGTTAGAGTAATTAAGCCTGTTGGCACAAAGGGTAGACAGATTGCCTAACGAAACAGAAGAGAGACCCTAAAAGTACCTGCACACAGGTTTGTGGTATTCAGTTATGTGACAGAGGAAGCACTGCAGATCAATGGGGGAAAGAAAAGCTTCCATAAATAGAGATGAAAAAAAGTGGTAATCCTGCTGGCAAACAGATAAAATTGAATGCTTAATTCATGTCATAAACCAAGACATACTTTGGATGTATTAATGTCATCAAGAAAATGGAACTTTTAGCAGGAAAAAAAATAGCAACCTGTACCACTATTAATTTATCTTCATGATACAACAGTAAGTATAGAAGCTGTACCTTTCAGAGATGATATACATTGTGATACAGTTTGAAAGCTAAAACCAACCAAAATCTTAAAATATTATTTAGGACTATGTAGAGATGCAACAAGATAATGGCACATGAGGCTAATTATAAACATTGGATTGAGGATGTTGATTGTCATTGTAGGGGGATATGGGGCAGAGGATGGGGTGAATATTTTGACTGAATCTAGGGCATTAGGACCATAGATTTGTTTTAGATGTGGGTTGGATGTGTCTGTTACGTCATGTGGAGGACTAGAGTGAATAAGAACCACTGAATGTGTTTAGAAGGCAGAGCAGACATGATCACCTCTGTGTTGTGGAAGATCACATATGGAGAATAGATTGAGGATTTGGCTTTTTCTTCAGGGAGGCTGGGTGGGAAGTTGTGGTAGCATTTTATGCATTCTGTGCAGGAAATCGTGCCTGTTTAGAGTGTAGTAGTGCCAATGAGCAGTGAGAGAAGTGGATAAAATGAAGAGGTATTTGAGATATAGGAGTAAGAGAGCTGGGTGCTCAACTGGCTCTGACAGCTGTAGGAGATGGAAGTGTCAAGAACAGGTCTCAGGTTTCTTACAGGGCATTATTCGATCCAGTTTACTGAGAGGAGAGTTGGAGGAGGAGATGATTTGAAGGTGGATATTGAGTTTATTTTGGCCCATGTTGAGTTTAAGAAACGTGTTAGGCAACTGAATGGAACTGTTCAGTAGAAAGTTGACTACATTATTAAACTCGTAAGTATCAAACTTAAAAAACATCATTTTTTTTTCTGTAAAAGGGATTACATTTTTCTCTTCCTTATTCAGTGGAGTATATGGAATATAATTCAATCTTTGCTTCTGGGTCAGAGTTATCATTTTACACATCAATTACTGAATGATGCTACAAAAATGATTATTTCAGGGATTTTATGGGAATGTGAAGATTTGTTTAGATACTGACTCATGAGTCCTCCTTTTCCTATTTTCTAAAGGATTGCTTCTGGGTAATGCAAGTTCTTGTTAAAGGAGTATGTTACCTCTTTTATGTCACTCTAGGGCCACCTAGAGCTAAAAATGTGCTGAGGGGTATTTCTAACTCCTATCTGGTATGGAATACTAAGTAGTGCTACTACCCCCAAGTTGGAAGAGTTAGAATAGCTATTGGAGAGAATAGGTATTTTAGAAGACCTGATGATGCCGCAGTGTCCTTATAAATACCTAGGGGATATTTGAGGTTATGTGTCTGGTCTGCACAATCCCCGTGCATAGTGGATCCTCTTGTAGTTCCTCCCCTAAAGCCTTTCCTCAGGCATGAACACCATCTCTGGACCCCCCTCACGATCTGTAAAATGAAATGAGCCTGAATCATGGTTTTAAATCATGCTCGTTTCCAAATGAAGGATTGTGTTTCTAGCTACTTTTTTTCAATAAAGCTATGAGAATGACCTATTTCAGTGTCTGGCTTTTGGTCAGTGCATAATTAATGTGCAATCTGCTGTGAGAAGTGGTGCTACTTCCAACACCATGATGGAGAGAGATCTGTTAGAATCCCCCAAAGAGCCTTCTCATCATCACAGAGGAAAAAATAGATATAAAGAGGAAAAAAGAGATATAAAGTTTATGACATTTGAGAGAGATAGGAACATACCTGATCTCAAATCTTGAACATATTTCACATACTTAGGAAATGAAATTATATTTCCCTTCAAAAAGAGAGAAGGAAATATCTAAGAAAGACGAGTACATTAGCCAATAATAATAACAAAAACAATTATAATCTATGATTATTCTAATTTATTTACCCTTGTTTAGTTAATTTTTACAAAAACTATGTGAAGTAGACATTCTTCTTCTTTTACATGTAAGGAAACTGAGACAGAGTGAGCATGTGGGGAAAACACTTCCATGTTTATCCTTTACACACACACACAAATTTCTAACACCAGCTGTGTGGGTTTTATCCCCACACCAAGCAATTCTCTGTGGCATCAGCTGGGTACCCTACATTCCTGACACTGTCTACCTGGAGTGAGCATCAGACCTCACAAGTTAAGGGCTCAGCCCCACAGGCTTCCTGCACTTCAGTCACTGATGGAACGTCCCAGGTTGTCAAAGAGGCTTCTGACTGACCAGCTATAAATTGGGTTTGATAAATTTTTAAAATTTCTCACAGAACTGAGAGATACACTTACATTTATCAGTTTATTATAAAGGATATAATAAAGGATATGAATGAACAACCAGATGATGATATATATATAGGTCTGGAAAGGTCCCAAGTGTAGGAGCTTCTGTGCCCACGGAGTTGGGGGCGCATGACCCCCTGCCGTGTAGGCGTGTTCACCAACCCAGAAATTCTCTGGACTTCATGCTTTGAGGATTTTTATGGAGGTTTCCTCACATAGGTAGAATCAATCATCAACTTAATCTCCAGTCCTTCTCCACTTCTGAGAGGATGTGGGGGGGGGGGTGCCAAATGTTGCAAGCTTCCAATCATGGCTTAGTCTTTCTTGTGACCAGCCCCAATCAGGAGCTATACAGAAGCCCACTCAGAGTCATTTCATTAGGAAAAAAAGAGGCTCCAGAAAATCCCAAGGGATCTAGGCACTCTATGTCAGGAATCAGGGTAAAAGACCAAACATTGGAACATAGATGCTTCTCCTGCTCTTATCACTTAGGAAATTGTAAGGGTTAGAGGAGCTCTGTGCCAAGAACTGGAGGAAGAGTCCGCATACGTGTGTATGTGTGTGTGTGTGTGTGTGTGTGTGTGTGTGTGTGTGCATAATAGTCTATTATTTCACAGTGAGGTTAAGAGGAAGTGCCAGAATTTTAACAACCAATAGAATAGGGTTTGTTATTATAATATAAGTCCAGTGAAGGACTTTGCTATCAATTAATGCCAGTTTACATTGGAATTCAAGTGCCACACTTTTATTCAGATACCAATATGGAGTACATACTCTAAAATCCTGATTGGAATGTTTTGCCTTTATTCTCAGAGATGCTCTAGACCCAGCCAAATGTCTCTGGCTAGTAGGATATATAAACCCTAGCCAGGAGAATGTTTCCTAGGGACCATCTGGGTTTCCGATCATTTATGAAACAGTTTCACCTTACTTGGCATTTTAAGGTTTTGAAAAATTACTTTGATCCACTTGTGTCCCTCAAAACCTCTTCGCCATTGCTCTGAATTAGGGGAAATCAAGAAAAGGGGTGGAACTATTTCTAGAATCTCAATTCCATGCCTCCATGTTTCCCTTGGTCCTTCCTGGGAGACCCTCTGGTTTCTTCTCATAAATCTGGAGACAGATAGCCTTGCTCTCTTGGATTTTTGACAGTTGGTTTCTGCGTCAGCCCTTTCTTTTGTTTCTTTCTAAATGTTTTCCTCGTAACATTAACATCTAGCCATGAACCCTTCTATTAAAAAGTCAGTGTTTGTTGATTTTGTTTGATTAACTTTAGCAATTCAGGGGAGAATTTCTGTGTGTGGGTATGAGAGGAAATGAAAAACTGATGAATTAAGTTAAAACTAACACTACATTTTTCTTTTTTCTTTTTAAATATGGCTTCACTTTGGGGGGAAGGGTAGAAGAGTGTGATTGAGTATTGTCAGTATTGGAATTCCCCTGAATAAATTATGATGACCACTGGAACTCTCAGATGATAATATTTACAGTCATACAACAAGGGGGACATATAGACAAAGTCAACTGGATTAGGGACATATATGTCCCAGATAATTGTTAGTCAAGGTTATAAATATTGTTCAAAAATTAATAGACCTTATATAATTTTGACCTTTGGTATTTGCTTCCACCTTTCATAGTTTTATTCACAATTCATTCTGACTCCCTTCTCCAGTCCACACAGACATATAAATGTGAGGAAAATCAAATATATTAATGACCAATTATGAGGTTTACTGTGCCAAGCGCTTTATATACAGTATTTTGATTAATTTTCAAAGTAGCATTGAAGGTAGGCACTATTATTATCCTCATTTACGTGTAAGAAACTGAGGTCTGAAAAGATAAATTAATTTCCTTAAGGTCGCAAACTGATAAGAGCAAAGAAAGGACTCACGGCCTGGTTTGTCAGACTTTTGAGCTCAGACTTTGAATCAGTGTTATGCCATGTCCCTGATTCAAGTGTGCCTAGATTATTTTAAGATAAAGTAATCATAACATCTATATACTATTTATAAAGTATTTATATATAGAGAGATATTTCTGGAGAAAAAAAAAGGAGGTAGCCATTAACCTTGGGTAAAAAAAAAAGTCTTAATTATAACTTAGGAGAAAAGTACTCTGACAGGCTTACATGTCTGAAAGGTAGACATTTTGACTTTAGCAGTTTTGCATTTATTTGTTCTACAGTGTACTAATTAATTTAGGTTGAATTTTCCTCAGTAGTTTCCTTTGGGCCCAAACCTTAGGAAGTATTAGGATGAGTGGTGAAAAAGTTGTAAACAGTAGTGAAGCACCATTTTATTTTTGTTTTTTATTTTTATTTTTTTATTTTTTTGCTTTGTAAGGCTGCACCTGTGGTATATGGAGGTTCCCAGGCTGGGGGTTGAATCAGAGCTACAGCTGCTGGCCTATACAACAGCCACAGCCATGCCAGATCCGAGCCAAGTCTTCCACTTACACCACAGCTCATGGCAATGCTGGATCCTTAACCCACTGAGTGAGACCAGTGATTGATCCCTCCTGGATCCTAGTCGGATTCATTTCCACTATGTCACAATAGGAGCTCTTTGAAGCACTATTTTTTTTTTTTTCCAAAACTTAATAAGAACAGTTGATATATTTTTTCATCCATTTATTCAACGAAAGCACTGGACTAGGTACTATGAAATATAGAGTTTAAGCAAATAGAATATTTGTCTTCAAGAATCACAGAGTCTACTGGAGACAGGACATGTACATAAATAACTACTTTACAAAGTAGAAAGTGGTGGCTGCTCTTAGAGAGATACCAAGGAAAGTGCTGTGAGAGACTGTGAAGTTGTATAAATTATCTGGACCTGTGAAAATTGGGAGGGAGTGGGTATCAAGAGGAAATAAATTACCAGGAGAAAGCCTTTGGTTTTCCCTAAATGAGGATATAAGAAATCAGTGACTTGGTTGATTGGGGCAGAATCATACATAAAGAGGATTTCTAGATTTTAGGTTGAAATTTAGGATAAAGACAGATTTTAAAGGACTTTAAGTGCTGGGGAAATGAATTTTTAACTTTGTTCTTGAGGGGGCATCCTTGAAGGTTTCCGGAAGAGGAAAGAGGTATTTATCATCAGATAAAGTTTAGAAGGGGAATGCAATGTTGTTAATTACATATGTAAGGCAATAGCACTAAGATATTTTTATCTTTATTTAAATAACAATTGAGACAGTAAAGTATTATTCATTAATTAAAACCATTTGAATTATATGGTAACTAAATGGAATATTAAGTCATTTAAATTCTTCACTCTGTAAATTAACTAGTAGGAACAAGAACATTTTCCATTTAAATCAAGTTTAGATATTGTATAAAAAAGTAACTCAAAATCTTTACTTATTTAGTATGAGATGAGATAATTCATTCAACAAATATTTGCATGCTTGATTTGTGTCAGAGCTGGGGATAGAAAAATAAATAATTGCTCTTATTTTCATCTTTAGAGAGGGAAAAAGGAATTCAGACGAACTGTCATGCTGTGCTGTCAGGGGGAGAAAAAATATATGAAATAAAGAGAAAAACATCAATAAGACAATTTCTGTCTTTTAAGGGCAAGATCTAATTTTTCAATTCCATAAAGACTAGAATTGATTGAGTAGAGAATGGGGAATAAAACTTTTTATCGCATGGTCCACCAATAAAATGGAAATGGACAAATTTTATCCCTACCCACTGGAAATCATGGTCACTAAAGGACTGTTGCAACAGAGATAACTACTCATTGTGGGAGTTCAGTTAATCATTGTTGAATGAGTGAAGAATGAATACATGATCGTCTGGCACTATCTGAGTGTTCTCATGATTATAGAGTATCCATTACAGGTTGTGGTTAAGAAACTTAAAACAACTCAACTGTCACGGTAAACATATTTGTGTTATTGTTACTGTAAACATACATAGTCCAAACCTTTTACTTTTTTCTTTCATTGGCTCATGTAATTTGATTTACAGCCCCCAATGGCAAATATATAGCCAAGGGATTTTCTTTTTCCCTTCAGAATCTGTCTTGTGTTGCACTGTTGTACACTGTGTGATACAGGTATGAAAGAACACTGCATATTGATATGTGGTCGTGTTGTCATTGGAGAGAACTCTGATGGAACATGCAGGCCATGTAGGATGTGTGGAGTGAATCAGTATTTACAGGATGCAGAGGAACATTTATGAAAGTTAGGTTGAGGGATGCTGAAAAAGTTGTAGGTATGTGGTATATTTTATCCATCTATAAGAATAGGATAGGGAAAATGGAGATGATGGAAAAAGAATAAAAGAAAGTGGTATTTGGACTGTTTTAAAAGTGGAAAAATTCAATCCAAAAGGAAAATTACTGAGAACAAAGTGATGGAGTGGTAGAAAAGGACCCATGACTAATCAAAAAGCAAGGCTCTGTGTAAAAATAATTTTGAAAATTATTGAGGATAATAGCTAGTTAAGGAGTATTATTTTAAATGCATTTTATTGAGGTGTAATATAATGCTCCATTTAAAGTGTGCAATTTGATGAGCTTTGACAAGGAGTCCCAGGGTGGAACCTCACAATGATGATCCCTCTATCATATTCCACATGCCCCTATACAGTCAATCTCTCCACCCTAGCCTCAGACAACCACTGATAGGTGTGTGTGTGTGTGTGTGTGTGTGTGTGTGTGTGTGTGTGTGTGTGTGTGACTACCGGTTAGTTTTTCCTATTCTAGAAAATCTGGCAAATGACTATGAATTCTTAAAAAAAAAAAAAAAGCTTTATTGAGATATAATTTATATACCATAAAGATCACCTGTTAAAACATATAATCAGTGTTTACTATTTACAGAGTTGTGCACTCAACACCCATAATCTAATTTTAGAATATTTTCACCCCTAAACAAAACCTGTACCCAGTAAGCAATCCCTCCCTATTTCCCCAAGTCTTAGGCAACCTTTAATTTGCCTTCTGTCTTTATGGATTTGCTTATTCTGGACATTTAACTGGAACATGTGGCCTTTTGAGTCGGACTTCTTGCATTTAGCAGTATGTTTTTTTGTTTTTTTGTTTTTTGTTTTTTACTGTTTAGGGATGCACGCACAGCATATGAGGGTTCCTAGGCTAGGGGTCGAGTTGGAGCTACAGTTGCCAGCCTATGCAACGGCCACAGCCACAGCAACTTGGGATCCTAGTCATGTCTCAGGACAATGCTGGATCTCCAACCCACTGAGCAAGGCCAGGGATTGAACCCACATCCTCATGGAAACTAACTGGATTTGTTTTTGCTGTGTCACAATGGGAACTCCCTTCACACTCATTACGGCTGAATAATATTCCATTGTGTAGATAAACCATCTTTGCTCATCTGTTGATGGACATCTAAGTTGCTTCCACCTTTTAATTATTGTGACTAATGTTTCAGTGAACATCAGTGTATAAGTAGCTGCTTGATGACTATAAATTCTTGTGTGTCTGGTTACTTTTGCTCTGGGGTTTTGGAATTAATTGATAGTGTTCAGCATATCAGAGGTTCTATTGCTAAGAAGTATTCTACTGTATGTATATATTACAATTTGTTTATTCTTTCACCTGTTGATGGACATTTGGACTCTTTCCATGACTGTTATGAATCAAGTTGCTACATTTGTACACGTCTTTGTTTACATACATGGACATATGTTTTTACAGCTCTTGGGTAAATATTGAGGAGTGGTAGTGCTCAGTTGTATGCTAAGTGTAAGATACTGCTGGTTTGTTTCCCCAAGTTGTTAGACTATTTGCTATTCCCATCGACAACGTAGGAGAGACCTAGTTACTCCACATCCTGTCCAACACTTCCAAGTCAGTGTTTGTAATACCAGCCATTTTAGGGAGTTGAAATGGCATCTGCTTGTGGTTTTAATTTGCGTGTCTTGATAACTAGTGATATTGAACATGTTTTCTTTCCTTTTTTTTTTTCTTGCCAATCCTCTTTTATGAAGCATTGGTCAGATTCTTTCAGATATTTTGTAATTGGGTTGTTTATGGCTTGCCTTTTAAACTTTTAAAAAATGGTATCTTTCAAAGAGCAGAGATTTTTTATTTTGATGAAGTCCAGTGTATCTTTTTTCTTTTATAGTTCTTTTGATGTCCTACATATGAAATCTCTGCCTATGCCAAGGCCACTGTATTTTTTTATAGAAGATGTGTGGTTTTAGTTTATAAGATTTGAGTTAATTTCTGTGTATGATGTGAAGAGAATCAAGTTTACATTTTTCTAAAATAAAACCCCAGCTGTCCCAGAAACATTTGTTCCTTGAAGATAAGAAAGGAATGTATTTTAGAAATAAGAAGAACACTTTCATATAGCATTTCTCAGTATGCATCTATAAGTTTTTCTATGTACTCATATGTATGATTTGGTTATAAATATTTAAGTTTACTTTCTAGAATGCATTGCATATTATATAGAATTAATATAAAATTTGTTATATAACCCAAAAAGTATCCAAATATTACTAACTGAATCTTTAGATATTTTAATTTGAAGGCAAATGAAAAATCTTATATAATTTATTACATTAACACAAATTTTTTTTTCTGGTTATAAAACTAATCATTATTGTAGAAAAATACAAAATATAAATAAAAATAAAGAAAAAAGTGGAATTCCACCCAGAAATTTCCATTATACTAAAATAAAATTTAATATTTTAATTGTTTTGACAGCATTCTATCTGCATGAGATATTCTTTCAAAATGTAGTTTTGATGGCTAAATGATGTTCGATCATGTGTATTTATCATAATTTATATAATTAACTACTTTTCATTAATGTTCATGTATATCACTGCTAATTTTTTACCACTAAATGTTATAAATATTTTTAAGAAGTTATTTTTAAACACGTTGCTGATTATATTCTTAGGCTAGATTCTTGGTTATGGGCTTTTTTTTTTAAAGGAGTACATATTTTTAAAAGACTCTTGATAGACATTTCTATTGACTTCCTGGAAAGCCCATTAATCTTCACATCTCATCATCAGTATATGAGAATACTTATATCACCACATTATTTATCATTTAATTTAAAACATATTTGCCAATTAGGGTACTTTCTAATATCAATTTTTAAAATAGTTTCCATGTTTTATTGTACTTACATTAAAATTTTACTATTAAATACTGTACGTAAATATAAGCTGGCCTCATGTCCATATTTTTGAAGTATAAAGATAAATGGATGATGGCTTAAACAACGTGATATATTAGACATTGTAAAATATGTTAAGCAATTACAGAATCTAGATGGTGGTAAAATTCTCTTTCTAACTGCGACAAATTTAGTGGTACCAGTAAACTCCATAGGAACAGGAAGATAAATATAAAACTTTGGTCTGAAATTGGAGGAAAAACTTGTTCAAGTTGAACTGACAGTTTCTTGAAATCACAAATTCTTTGTTTTCAGTTTTTAATTTTTTCACATTGAAAAATTTGATTGTATGTATTTTATTTTTCTGTAATAACAAGGATGTATTTTTTTCTAATAATTACTTATAACACATACCTTTCCTCTCAATACAAATTATAGTGTTAAAATCAACATATAGAAAATCATTATATCTTTTAAGGTCTTTGTATGGTCTATTTATTTCATTCCATTGATTCCATTCCAAATGATGAAAAACACTGTGATTTTAAATCATATCCCAGATTAAGCCATTTTGATTATTTAACTTTATATTATCTGATGAAATACTTGACAAGTTGCAAACAGCTCTAGCAAGGACAATGAGTACATGATACTTCTGATCTTGGCTTTGTTACTTTAGTGTGTCTCCCTGTATCACTCTGCCTTGATCTGTAAAGTGAGAGGCTTGGAGCAGACCTACATTTCTTCTGTATCTAAGTTTTTGATTTTTCTTCTTCTTGATAAATGAATGGAAAGTATTATGTTATCACTGCATTTCACAATATTTCTAAAAAAGTCAGTGTAGAAATGTGCCAGAATACTCATCTAAAATTATATTTGGCATTACTATAACATCCTTTATCTTTTTTGTTTCACACTTTTTGGCAATACTATCACATGGATTGTCTTATAGATCTGTCACACGGATTTTTCTGGATTGGTATATTGAGTGGGGCTATTGGAGATAAAACAGTATAATGTCAAGAACATCTGGGCTGTGGCTGAAAATCTGGACTTTATCATGGCTCTGGCCTTAAATGGAAGTCTGACCCAAACAGAATATCACTTTCTCCATCTTGGGAGGATTAGATAGATGCATTAAAAGATTCTTTAGTAATTATAAAAAAAACTCTACAAAAATTAGTGTACAAGACCCCTAATTACCCTGAAGTTAATAGTTATAAAACAAAATATTACTCCTTTATGTAAAAAGATTTTACAAATATTATTATTATTAAAAATCACTTACATATAATGAATGATTTCCTCTTTGGAAGATCAATTCTTCTCTCAAATTGCAGTAACACACAATCTTTATTTAAAAAATGTTTTTCCAATATAGATAAATGTAAGAAAATATATGAAAATACCTATAAGCCAACTACATAAAGATTATTATAGTATTGAGTTAGTTTCTATTTCTAATAGAGATCCTACTTTATTTCATTTTTTTATTCTACTTCAATTCTCTGAATTTATATTTTAGAAATTTTCCTGCATAATCAAATATTCCTTTAAACAGTTTTACTGGCTGTACATTGTTCTAATATATCATAATTTGTTTTTCTCTAGCTTTTAAAAGGGAGAGTTTAAAAAAAATCAGAAGTCTTTATTAATTCCTCATTCATAACTGCCTTCATTATTTGCTGCCATATAGTATGGTTCTATTGTAGTTTTTTCTTTTTCTTTACTATAATCTATTAGTTGTAATTTTTATTATTGATGTGCCTATTTTAGGCAAGACTAATTCTACTATGATTTATTATATGAGATATAAACTGGATTGCAAAAGATAGATTCCTAGAAGTGGGAAATTGTCGCTGAGGAGATTGGCTGTCCTGTAGAATTAGAAGTTTTTTTGTGCATTATTGACAACATCTTTACCATCAATGGAGCTACTGCCTACTGTCTACTGTATGCTAAGTCCTCCATTCAAAGTGCCATGTGCTGATATTGTTTAATCTTCAGACATCTCTATGAAGAAATTAAGAGAGAATTATCTTGACAGGATTTTCTGAACTCATTGTTTTGAATTATTTCTCTTAAATATAAATGACTCCAATTAGTTCCTTTCCACTATGACTTTCCCAAAAAGGCTTTGTTTAAGACTACTTATAGTCTCCATCTTACCAAAGCCAATGGCTGACCCTCGCCTTTTATCTTCCTTGACTATGAATACATCTGAAACACCTTAATCATTCCTACTGCCTTGTAATACTTTTGTTACTTGTTTTAGAGGGTATCACACTCTCCTGATTTTCTACCTGATTGACTGCTCCTTCCTAATCTCCTTTGCAGGTTTCTTCTCTTCATGACTCTTCTTAAAGTTGAAGTCGCTCAGAAAAACTGAGATTGGGTTTATCTCTTCTTTTTCTATACTCACTCCTTTAGTAATCTCATCCAGTCTGATCTCTTTGCTTTATATGCCACCTTATTATTTCATAGCATGCAAATGTATATACCCACCTCACACCTTTATCTTAACTTTTAGACATTTACAACAATGGCTTACTAGATATATTATTTTGGATTTATCTCAAACTTACTGTGTTCAAAACTAAACTCTGAATTTTCCACCAAAGATTTCCCTGCTTGCAGTCTTCTCTATCTCAGTTTTTAGAAGCTCTGGAACTCCAGTTGCTTAAGCCAAAAATCTTAGTCATTCTTAACTTTTCTACTTCTCTCACATTTTATATTAGCAGATACTATTTATTCTTCCTTCAAAAGATATTCAGGACTCAAGAACTTCTCACCAATTCACTGGTCTTCCTGCTTCTACCCTTGCTCACCTATCATCTCTTCTCAACAGTTCAGCCAGAGCGGTTCTTTTAAAACTTAAGTCAGTTGTACCATTCCTCTGCTCAAACCACTTCCTTAGCTTTCAGTCACTCAAAGTAAAAATTAAAGTCCCTAAATGGCCTGAGTTCTACACCATATGTGCCAAAATCTCTGTCAGCTTCATTTCCTGTTAATTTCCCCTTGTTCACTCCACTCCCTTCATACTGGCCTTTTTTGCTCTTCTTAGATTATGGCAGGTGTCTTCCACCTCACGGCCTTTGCATTTGCTGATTCTTCTGCTATAAAAGCTTCCATTTGTAAAAAATTCCTCACTGTATTTACTTCCTGTACCTTATCTAAACTTCTTCCATTATAATTTATTTATTGTCAGGATATTGATGTGCATTTTGTTGTTGTTGTTGTTGTTGTTATTCTTACTAAAGGCACTTTGTTTTCAGTAATTAAGATACATTTGTGACTCAGGAAATAATTTACCAATGTGTAGTTCATAGAGCAAGTACAGAACCAACATTTTGTGTATGAATAATTTTTTTTCTAGTTTGGACATCCTTTTCTGCTTTCTTTTTTATTTTTACTGTAGTTCTTTAAAGATCTTTTAGTTATCTATGCTATTCACATACCCACCAAGTGGAATGAAATGAGCATGACCATATATAGATGATCTTGTCTTATGACTTGACATAAAATGTCTGGTAGAGCATGTTGATGACTCCTATGAACATCATGTGCCCTCAATAAATATTTGTTGAATGAACATTTATAACAGGTCTGCACTTCAAAGGTGAAGAATAATTTCATGTCATCAATGATTTATAGACTTTATTTTGACTAGTTCCTGAAATTATCTTGACATTGTGCTTTTTTCTTTGACTATCTTGCTGCCTTGATATTCTTCTCCTTCCTATCTATTCTCCACAATGATGGGAGATAAATCTTCTTGAAACACTGGATTGATGCTGTTACTTGCCTGCCCAGTGTCCTTCAGTAACTTCCAACTAATAGCAGCTCAAAGTCATAACTCCTCTCTGGTTCTAGAGGCTGTCTACAGTCTGACCACAGCACAAAATTCTAGTCTTAGATTTAAATGCTTTACTAAATATCACTGTGTAGTAGTTAATACATAGACTTTAGAGTGAGAGAGATCTGCAGTTTAATCCTAAATTGTTTTTTTCTAAAGATATGAACTGGTACACTTCATTTGCCATTTTGAAACTTAGTTTCTTCATCTTGATAATTGTAATAATGACCTCTTCTACTTCCATTCCTTTCTTCAATCAACATTTACTGAAGTGCCAATTATGTGCTAAGCACTTCTGTAGGTGTTGGGATAAACCAATAAACAAATTAGACAAAATGATTATGGAGCTTGCATGCTAGCAGGAAGGATAGAAAGAAATGGAATAAATTAATAAATAACCTAAATAAAAAATAAGAAACTAAAGTCCAGAAAGTATAAGGGCTATGAACAAAATGTGGGGAAGGAATTTTAAGAATTGGGAAGAGGTGGTGGTAAAGAGGAAGGATGGAAATCAGTCTTGGAACTATTGAGGTATTCTTCCTGCCTTGCTTTCCAGAAATTACAGGCACATTCAGATTTTAGAGATTTTTAGAGATAAAAGTGATTCAAGCTTCTTATTACTTGTTTTGTCAGAAGGTCTTAGGAAATTGGAGTTATGTGTCAAGAAAAAAAGTTGGTTTTGACATTTTAATCTTCCTAGGTCTTTGTAACTTAAAGTCTAGTAGAAGAAAAAGGGAATTTTTTTCTTATGTGAGAAACCTTCAGAATTCTTGATTAGTATATTATATGGGTAGTAACATTCTTAGGAAAATATAAAGTGTTTTTTTATCATTCTCGCTTTGCATATGACTGTCTTTGTTTTGTCTGTGTTTGTGTATAAATACACAAATTTGGTAGGGGAAAAACACATGAAGAATTTGGGCAATGTATTTCTTTTGGATCTTAATTCAAAGCAATATATATATATATATATATATATATATTTATGACATCATTTAGTTCACATGCACACCCCCATTATAACCCTGTCATGGCATTCCTTGGCAATAGATTAGAACCCAGATTCTTACTGTATCTTCAGATCTGTGAATCATTGGCTCTTAACATTAAATGTATATCCGATTCACCTGGAGGGCTTGAGAACAAGTGCTTCGGTTTGAATACCACTTCTTCCTCCCTCTATTGATCTAATTGGCCTCTGGTTGGGTGTAGGCATTGGTGCTTTGCAAAATTGTTCAGATGACTTAAGGTGCAAGCTGGCCTGAGAACTCTTGACTTAAGTGATCTAGCTTCTGCCTCTCTTCAACCTCAGCTCCTACCATTCTCTCCGTATCTTACTTTTCTCTACACACAGGCCTTTTTTCCATTCCCCTAAACTACAACTTAGGTTCATGTCAGGGCCTTTGCATTTTCTGCTTTAATCAAAATGCTTTCCCACAGATGCATTCATTTAACATTTCAACAAATGTTTATTGATCATCTTTCCTCCCTATGGTGGATAAAACTTAAAATAAAAAGAAAATCCTTTTCAGCCTGGTTGCCTCTTTCTCATCATTAAACGATTCAATTAAATATCGGATCCTCATGTACCTTCCCTGATGATTTTAGCTGAAATAGCCACTTCTAAACTATTCTGTATCTTTTTATTTTTTTTAATTTTATAGCTCTTATTATGTGTTTGGATTTGTCTGATATATTATTGTGTCTCTTACCTTTAGAGCATATGTTCTAGGAAGGTGGAAATTGTGTATGTTTCATTCAGCATTTCTTTCTCTGTGCCTAGAATAGTATTGATTATTTTATAATATCAGAACATACAATTGGAACCCAATAATAAATCAACAATTATATAATGTAACTGAATATAGGCTCTGTAGTTCTTAAACTGAATCTTATTTACCACGAAGCTATTGCAGCATAAGCTTTAGTCCCATTTGATCAGGAACCATTTGAAATTTTATATTCTTTATAAAGGGGTCCTCCAAAATTAATACATTTCAAGCCTCATCAAACATGGATGTCATTTATACCTCAACTAAATTTTCTTCCAAGGTAATAAGTACTAATTTATCAGAATAATATTTGTATTATCTTAATTACACAAGTAAAATAATTCTGCTGTAAAGAAGAAGCTGTGTTGGAATCACATGAGTTGGGTGAATAAAACATTTGGAACCAATAATAAATGTTTGAGGTAATAGCTCGCTTTAGGAAATAAGAATTCATTTTAGCTTTTATTGCAGAAAAAGGTTTTACTGTTAATCTTCTATGTTGGGCTATTTACAATAACCTACTTAGTAAACATATTTAATTCCATACTATTAAGTAATAAATTTCTGCAGAGTATTTGATGTTTGCATATTTACTAGAACATTTTTGGTAAAAAAAATGAATAGCATAGAAATACATGAATTGGCAGTTGTCAGTGCTTCACTGAAAGTGGTGTGAAGTTAGACTTTAAAATTTATTGATGTGAATATACATTTAAAATAAATCAGAGTTAGCAAAAAGTATTGAAATAATTACATCTAAAGACTTTTTTTGCCAGCATGAACACTGCCTCCTCTACGAATAGAGGACATGATATCCTTAGCTAAATTAATAAGTCATTATGTTCTTTTAAACATTGTTCTTGTAAATTTGAGAGATTGTATTCTTTTGAGAAAGCCTTTCAAACAAGTATAATACTTAAAATATCAGGATGGTAAGCTGTTATTCAAGGCTTTACATAATTTGACAACATATTTCTTTCCATCTATTGCTTCTCCACAGAGAGAGTGCTACTGACTATTCTTTAAAACATGCATGATTCTTTCCTGCCTTGTAAATTCGCTTGCACTATTTTTTACATCTAGACTTAACTTTGCTGCTCAAAGTTTGGCCCTTAAACCAGCAGCATCATCATCACGAGGGAGCATTTTAGAAAAATGCAGTGTCTTTGGTCCCATCCCAACCAACTGAGTCAGAATCTTATATTAACGAGATTCCCACATTATTCATATGCCTATTAAAATAGTAACGAAGTAGGTCCGATTTTTGAAATTCTAACTTTTTTCAAGATCACACTCACACCTCTACCTGTGGAAGTCTTTCCTGAAAACTCTAGAGAAATATAATGTCTCAAAACTAGGAATTCATGTATTTTTTAAAATGTTGTCTTTAATTGCTATTGTTAGTGTTCCAGCTTCTTCCTTGAGGATACTATTCATGCCTAAATTATCCCTAGCAAAATAGATTTCATATGTTTTCTGAAAATGTTCTGTCAGTAATACCTATGCTTCCCAGAACAATGCAAGTAGAGTACAGAATTTTATGTAGAGTACAGAATTTTATGCAAACTAAATTCCTCTGAGGTAAGAAGACAGATTATTGTCTGCAAACTCTGTAAGCCCTTGCTTAATTGCTGGCATTGATGGTGGGTTCTGAGTCAGAAACTTTCCATCTTCTCCCACCATGACTAAGATGATAGTGGAGAAAAGAATAGCTGAAGAGGCTCCCCGCCACTTTCCTAATGCCTGAGACCTTATGGAGCCATGCTTGTATCAGTATCTCTGTTTGCATCCAGGCAGCCTGGGTGCGAATTCCTGCTTTGTGTGATTTGGGGCAGGTAAATTGGCTTTCTAAGTCTTAGTTTTCTCATCTGTTAAATAAATATAATAACAATACAGTAATATACTACCTAGTTCAAAGTGTTACTATTAGGATTCAATTATGTAATATCTGCAGAAAATTTTGCGTAGTGCTTAGAATATTATGAACACTCTTGAAATGACTGTTGCTAATTATATTATTATTATTTTGTTATTTTAAATCTAGGTTACTTTAATGTAGCTATCCAGGAAAAGCTCATGCAAAATTTCTTAAAATTATATTATTTAATTTATATTCGCCTTTAATATATTGCTCAAAATCAATGGTTTCAAACCTAAAATATGGATAGTTTCATGAATCTTATCAGTAATTCAGCTAGCCACACTTATTTAAATAATTGCCTGGTTGCTGCGGGGCAGAGGATCAAAAATTAATGTGGTAATAAAGGCTTCCTTGCTTTTGAACAGATCGATATCTGTAAGTGAACTAGAAGCACTTACAACTAAATATCCAGGAATGAATTAAAAATAGATTCTCTGTTGTTGGATGGAGCTAGGAATCTAAGATTATGGTCTCCGCCAAAACTTAAGGCCTGAATGCATATTTCTCTTCCACCATCCTCCTTTTCTGTAATTCTTGTTAATTTCAGAAGGTATTGCTATGCTTGGATGCTTAAAAGATATTGAGGAGCCAAGCTCTTTAGTCAGTAATAGCGTTGGAAATACAAATGCGAATCATATTCATTTTCTAGTAGAACCTTTGTATATAACATCATACTTACAAATAAAACATTTGTATGTATGATTCTAGACATTCTTCAACCTCATTAAATATATAAAGAAGCAGAAATAAGATAGAGAAAAGCAATTTTCAGAATATAAAATGAGACTGATCTGCTTTTTGAGACTAAAAGGATTCAGTTTTAATGCTTATCAAAGGTCTACAAAAATCAAATGAAAGGGAGGTCATGCTCTTCTCCAGATCCCAGATTATCACTTACTAATTCATTGGTTAGAGACTCATGAAGCTCTATCCTGCGCAAGGCACTAGGCTATGTGTTGCCATATGCGTAAGTCAGACAGTCCAGTCAATATAAAACATAAACTGTAAAAATAGAACTGCATGTTGATTTACAGTTGTGATAAATGCTTCCAATCCCAAATGATATGACAGCATTTAAGTCAATGACCAGATCTTCTCTGTGTCAAGACCCTGCAGCAAGGAGGAAGTGACAGATTTGTGGGACTGAGAGAATGCTAATATTGCTGGAGGACAGAGACCCAGGAAGCTAAGGGCGTGGTCAGGTCATTCTTGGTTATATGAAGAGGTTTGCTTTTGATTTTAAAAGCAGTGGGAAACCACTGAAGTGTTTTAAACAGGGGAGACCTAAGGTCATTACTAACTGTTGCATGAAGAAATAGATTAGAAAACCTGAAAAGTGGGTGGGAAAGAAGACTTATTGGGAAGTTATTGCTGAAGGAGACTAATGGTAGTTTGAACCATATTAGTGGCAGGAGAGATGGAGAATGGGAAAAATAGGTGGACCTGAGAAAGAAAGACTTAAGAAGAGTGATGGGCATAGATTAGAGACAGCTGGAAATTTAGGGTGCGTGAGAGGGAGGTGATGAGGATGATACCAGGTTTCTTTCTTGAGCTAGTGCATGTATGATCGTGGTCTTTGCTAAGAAAAAGAGTTTTGTCTTGGCTATGTTGCCCTTGAGGTGCCTTTGAGAGATTCATGTAAAATGTTGAGTAGGCAGTTGCATACATGTTTCTGAGGCTTGAAGAATGAAGAGGAAACTTTAAAATTTGAAAACTATCATTCTAAGCAAATGAAAGAAAATATTACCGTATTCACCATATAAACATGGGAAACTTGTCATCTTACTTTTCTTGAAACATGAATAGGAAATAGGGGCAGGCTTCCAAAGGATTTAGATGCATGCAGTGGTTTGCAAACATTTTTTTTTTTTTTCTGTCTCAGAGCCCTAATGTATTGTGAAGGAGCCTCAGAGCATTTTGTGCACTGAGGTGGTGTCTGGGCATAGGAGGCCAGGCTCTTGAACTCCTTTTCAAGAAATAGGATTTCTGCCTTTATCTAAAATGTAAGTTGCAAATTTTATTTATTTATTTATTTTTATTTTTATATATACAGCCACATCTGCAGCATCTGGAAGTTCCTGGGATAGGGGTTGAATTGGAGCTATAGCTACAGGTCCACAGCCACAACCACCGCAACGTCAGATCCTAGATGCATCTGTGACCTATGCCACAGCTTTCTGAGTGAGGCAGGGATCCAGCCCACATCCTCCTCATGGACACTGTGTTGTGTTCTTAACCCACTGAGCCACAATGGGAACTCTGTAAGTTGCAATTTTAAATGATCCTTTACTTTTCAAAGGATTCATTTTTTTAAATTAATTTTTTTTCCATTCCTGGATGGAAATTCTATGATCCATCATTAAAGAGTGAGGGGTCTCCGTTCACATCCTTAACACCTGAGGATGAAATCATGGAGGACAACTTCTTAAACTTAACTCCCAAATTATTTCTGTAGAGACTATTGGTTTGGAGGGACTCTTTGGTCTCCTGCAAACTTGTTTTCATCCTTGTTATATTTTTGAATGATAATCTTCAGAAACTAATATGGAAAAAGTTGCTTCACTTTGCATTTTCCTATTGTGTTTTGTCTTGTCACCTGAGATCAGCAATTCACTGAACTAGGTTATCCCCTTTCAGTTTCAGATTTTCTTCTAGTTGCATGGACTACAGACTAGTGGTTTGTATTCAGTACTACTCTCCTTGATATGGAATGTCCTGAGATATTTTTTTCCTGCTAGTTACTTTTTCTACAGTCTTACTATTAATTTACTGTACATATTATCAACTCTATTACTGTAACGTCATTTGTAGGATTAGTGAGTAGTCTTGACCTTCTCTTGCTATAAAGGACAATTATCACACACAGAAAGCCTCTCTACTTACAGGAACTGAAAAGGTTTAATTTCAGCTTTCTGCCATTCTTTCACGCTGACACTCAACTCTAAGAAATGTATACTGGAAGAAATTAATATTTTTTTCCTCTCATATTTCACTACAATCCACAAGAACAAATAGAGTCTCACCATTGATCATCTCAGGCCAGTGAAACATTAGAAATCAAGGTGACAGGCTCAGAGAGAAGTTATACTGTGGAATTAAACTTTATGATCCATTTGCAAGGATGAAAATGTACATGGCTCATCTTAGTAAGTACATATTGCTAAATTTATTTAAATATTGATCTGTTTTCAGTGGAAGGATTAAATGAATTTCAAAATGGGGAAGTTATAAATATATGCAAAACATTTTCTTCTGCAGTGCAAATCCTGTGCTGTTTCCCTTTATAAGTCTGTAAGTAGATTGCTGATAACTGCAAATTCTGTTGTAAGTTTTCACCATCATCTATCACCAAGTTTGTATGTTAAAGTCAGTGTTTCTCAGAAAAAGTAGTGACAGGGACAGATTAGTTTCTTCATAGCATCTGTCAGTGAGGAGACTTACCTCATTTTGCAGGTAAGAAGCTTAACTATCTTTAGCAGGTAATGTAGGACCTCGTCTCAGATCCACTCCCTATTTCCTTTAACAAGTAGCATGATGAAGCTATAACTTCTAGCTTGACTTTCAGAGAGATGTTGAATGATTTTAACCAAGTGTCGTGTTTCATTTTTCAAGGTGATTTGTCAATGATCACATAAATGGAAATTTATACAAAAACTAACAACACACACACAAAGCACACCAAACAAAAGCCCCCAAACCAAATGACAGTAGTTTCTAATTATTATATTTAGTATTATATATTTAATACAAATATATATTTAGGTATTATATATAATATATGAATAATATATACACATATAAATTATATATAAATATATATTCACTGAAAAGTTTTAGTGTTTTTTATACCAGAGTGCTGATAGTATTTAAGGCATTGGGTATGTTTAAGATGCTGAAGATTTTGTTAAGTACTAGAAAAGAAAGAACAAGAAGACTAAATTTATTTAACTTATTGAAAGGAGAGCTATTTCTATATGAAAATAACTTAGGTAAAAATAAGATATATTTTCTAGAGTTAATTTTTCAGAAACATATAAAGCAATATTGTTATGTCTATTCTTACTATAAACTGATTAATATTCTCTACTAAGTACAGAGAACAATTTGGTATCAGCAACATATGTTGAAATTTGCTGTACTTTTCTGCAATATTTATTATTTTTAAAATACAAGTGTTACTTTAATGTTTTTTAATTCCAAGCTGAAGTAGAACTTTGAAAACAATTGATGTATGTTATTACATTAGCTGGAAAATATAATTATTTTTGGCATTAAAATGCTGTCTACAAATTATATAACTTTAAGTAAGAAAATTGTTTTTTCTTTTAAATGTATATCTCAGTTATTGCTATCTAAAAATTAGGATATATTAATCAGGCTAATGCAGATATTTATCTATAGATTCTATAAATATTAGAAAGTACAGCTTAGATTATAAATTTAAAATAATGTAATTTAGTTCTCTCTACCCCCTTTTTCTCCATTTAATTTTGGGTTGGGTAAGATTATTTGATAAAGTTGGATCCTTATGAAAGACCACACACTAAATTGTTCATTGGACACTATATATTCACAGTAATGAGAGATTTAAGCTTTAAACATTCTCTCAAACTGGTTTCCAAATATGACAAACTAAAATGAGATTTCATTTGCATAATGAAGTAATAAGAAAGATTCTGAGTGGGATTTATTTCATGGCAACTCTTTAAGTCTTTGGCATTCTATTTTAATTTTTAACAACCATTTAACATGTGGCAATGAGTATGGTCTAAATGAAATAAACATATTTCATTCTGTGCCTTTTGTTGTGTGACATCCTGGCAATTTCAAGAAAGGTGTTGTCACTTACATTGCTCCTTCAGAGAAAATGTTGTGCTTTCTTCCTAAAGGAAAGGAAAGATAACATGAGAATAAAAATAAGTAGCTGTTGAATGGTATCAGGGAATGGCAATATATTTTATTGTTTAGATTTTGGAAAGATCTATCATATTTGATTATACCTGTCATTTTAATTTCCAAGTTTTATTTTTTACAATAAAATAGCTTCTTAAGGGAAATTCATTGAATGCTAATTTTTTATTTATAGGAACTGCAGCTTTAAACATCTAATGAAATATCTAATTCTTAAACTGTATTGTGGTCAGGGATTATTTCCAATAATATAATGCTTTCTTTGAATTCTTGTGTCTTAGTATTATGTGGAATTTGAAATTAAAAAAAAAAATAGAGGCAAGGTTAATGGAAACCTAAAATTATTTCTGTAATGACTACTTAGGTCCCTGGCAGTGGTTTTGATGTAGGACACAATCACTATGTGTGTATTTTCATCCTAGATACTTGAAAGTGTATTTGGAGGCTAATATAAGCAAGGATACCACGCTAGCTCCAGAAGACTTTGATATGGTGAAGGCACCTGGAGAAGTTAACAGTCACATATATATTAAAAATGAAACAGAGAAATAATCACCCTTACTATTATCTAAATAATATTTACTTAATATTATTTAATATTGCTAAATTATTTAATATTACTATCACCTTTAATAATATTTAACTCATTTGAATAACATCTATTAAAACTTTTGAATTTCCATGAGATGTATCACAGTCTTTTTTTAAGCCAAATGGTGTTAACCTCCCTTTTCAGTTTTTTTCCTTAATTAGCTCCACCGAAGTATGATTTATAAACAGTTATATTCACCAATTTTAAGGGTGCACCATGATGAGTTTTGACAAAAGTATTTAGTTGTGTTAATCACAAGCTTGATCCTTTCCCCTCACCTCAGTTCCCAGAAATCACTAAACTGGTATTTATAACTATAGTTTACTGTCCAACATATCACTGATGCTTCTGTTTACTTCTTAAGGAGTTTTTTTTCCCCCTTTCTTTGTTTCATTTTGCATGGTTTTTATTACTATCAGTTTCACTACTATTGTATTCTGCTGTATGGTTAATTCTACCCAGTTTATTGTCCCTTTCTATTATTGTATTTTCCATCTCTGTAAAAATTTCTGTAATAAAATATGCAAAATTTTTCCAATGACTATGCAGGATCAAATCCTGTCTCTTACATTTAAACTTGGGGTCTTTCATTTGTAAGATGGAAAACGATTATATGTGCCTCATAGGATTAAATGCAATTACGTATAGCCCTTAGTAGGAAGTAGTAAATTCTCCATGAGTAATCTCCATGTTATTTTTATTATTTCTTAGTATTTATGACTTATCAAATGACAATACATACATAACTAAGCATGCCCATTATTTCTAGTTGTCAGCTAAGAGCATCAGTTTCCTAGGGAAAACCCCCTTGCTTCCTAGTCAATGCCTCTTCCTCCCAAAATTCAAATGTCAATTTCTTTGGAAATCTGTTTGATAACATCCTGCCCAGACTTCTCATCTCCATTCATACAATATGCCTTCTCTCCTTATAGTTTAGTTTTGTGAAGAATTCCTTCCTGTTTACTTAATATTCTTGGTTATATAAATTTTTATATTAAATTTAGATTTATTTATGAATTCCTTTCCTTTGGATTGGGGACCCCCAGAGGGAAGTGGGTTTTCATCTTGTTTGTTGTATTTGTTGCATAAAACAATATCTGGCAAAATGGTTACATCGTTTTGAAGGGCAACATGTAAAATAATAAACAGATAATGGAAAAGACAATTAACTTTCACCTGTGTCATTTTCATATTAGCAGTTTTAATGGAATACATCAGCTTCATACATTAATGGCCTCCCTTTTACCTGTCTTGGCAAACTGTAGAATATCCTACAGAGTTTATCCTAACAACTGCTTGAAAATACATGAAAGCATGTCCTCACCAGATGTCTCCAGAAGACTTCCAGGCCTGTTTGCTCAATGCATTTCCCTGTTTCATTATTAATTGTAAAGCTATTCAGGAAGCCAGATTTGGTGATGGTTTGCAGTGCTGTGCTTTTATTGGAAATCTTTGACTGTATTTAGTTTCTTTGGCATAAATTGCTATGTGATCGCAGCAACTGTGTAGGTTAGAGCCCTTTTCCTTTTTGTGGTCGTTCTAAAACTGGCTCTCAGCCAGATTATCGAGCGTTATCTACAGGTAAAGTTGCTAGTTAGCATTTCCAATGATGAGGTACTGAAACACTGGGAGGGAGCCCCTGGGAGCTAGCTTTTTCCTGCTATAAGATTCTGGCCATAAAAAGACAACTGCATCTCTGTTACTTTGCCTCTTTTCCAAATCATTACCTTATATTTGCTTTTTATGGTAAATAGTTGGCTTCCAAATATCAAATGCTACAAGCATTAATATAGAGGTTGGTTTATTCTGGAACAGTGTCTTTAAGAGATTACAATATTTTCTTTTTTGACTTTGGGCTTTCAAATAAGAGGAAAAACAAGACATTTCAAAAACATGTATATATAGAATTAAATTTAATTGCATATAATTATAAATTATAATTAAATATAATTATATATATAATTATATGTATAGCTAAAATAGAAAAGACTGTTACTGTTCCAAATAAGATGTTCCAGTTTTAGTTACTTATAACTGATGAATACTAGAATTAGCAACAACATTTTTGATCATATAACAAACACCAACCATATAAATACCAGGATTTGGTAATCACACATTTGAAAATCACTAACTGGAGACATAATCTTGGCATTCCAATTTGAATTTATGGACATCTGCAGTTGTAAAATTGCCTTGGCATTTATTTTTAACCCCTCAGCCCCTAAAGTCTTTTATCTCTATTTTATCTGAATTACTCATGACTAGATTTTCATGTCAGAGTGGAAGACTCCATGTTCTGAAAAGCGTTTTTTTGAAAAGTAAAACACCCTCTCATTGCGGAAACCTGTGCAAAGAGTTCCGCATGCCCACCAGATTAAGGTCATATTGGGTTTAGTGCAGTAGGAGAAGGGGAGAATGTATGCAGTAATTGTAGAAAGTTGGGCAGGAGGCAGCTAATGCAGAATCTTCTAGATCCTGGTAAAAATGGATTTTATCTGAAGTACAGTGGCAGCCATTGAAAAATACTGACAATGGGGGGGGAGCATGAGAGGGAAATGGCATAGTTAGATTTTTTTTTTTTTTGTCTTTTTGACTTTTCTAGGGCCGCACCTGGGGCATATGGAGGTTCCCAGGCTAGGAGTCGAATCGGAGCTGTAGCTGCTGGCCTACAACCAGAGCCATAGCAACTCGGGGTCCGAGCTGCGTCTGCAACCTATACCACAGCTCACGGCAACACTGGATCCTTAACTCACTGAGCAAAGCCAAGGATCGAACCTGCCACTTCATGGTTCCTAGTCAGATTTGTTAACCACTGAGCCACGACGGGAACTCCCATAGTTAGATTTACATTGAAAAAAATCTCATGTGGATACTCCTTAGTAACTATTTGGAGGAGAATAAGAAGAAAAGCCTGAGGACCAGTAACTAGTCTATGACAGCAGTCCAGGGGAAGAGAAGAATGTGTCTTGAACTTAGGAGGAGGAAATGGAGATGGGGAGAAATGCATGGATTGAGATACATTTATACATAGACTGGATGTATCTTGATAATAGATAGGATCTGAAAAATGAGCCAGTGGGAAGAATCAGGATGAGATTCAGATCTTTGGCCTAAGCAACGTATACTTACTAAAGTCATTTATGTAAAACTGAACGTCCTTGTGGGGAAAGGAATGGGTTGGGTGTTAAAGGAATGGTTCTCTTTTGAAACCAGAGCTTGATGTTGGTTATTAGATTTGAGAGACTCTTAATCCATCTGAGTGGAGTTGTTAAGTAAGTGGTTGAGAATTAGTCTGGACTTAGGAAAGAGACTCTGCTTCTTCAACCTAGGTAACAAAATCAATCCTTTGCAAGAAAAAAAGATACCTATCCAGGCATTCAAGGAGATAAATATTATTAGATACAATCTTTGTGTTTAAAGATCTTACATATTTAAATAGTCCCAGGATAAAGCCTATCCTTGTGCTTATTGTAAGGAATTTGGGCATGTTAGCCTATGCCAGAGCAAGACATAGGGATTATATTCCTGTAAACTGTCTTTGAAGAAATTATACTAGAAAAGTAGGCACTGAAGGATGACCTCAAAAACTTGGCCTCATAGAAGTCATAGAAATAGGATTTGCTGTTTAATATCCTGGGCATGATTCCAGATGGAATGGAACTCACCCTAAGTTTGGGGGTAGTTGCCTTCAAGCCACTGGAAATATATATATATATTTTTTTTTTTTTTGCAGAGAAGGATGTTGAGGTCATTCATTTGTGTTTTTTCTGACCTACTCTGTTGCATCTTTTGCAGTTGAATTCAGTGGAAAGGATTGGTCGAATAAAAAGTGTTGTGCTATTAAGGGTTTTATGACAATTCATAAAGGAAGCACTAAACTCCTTCAGAACATGGCGGGAAGGAGCACTATGAAACAGGGATTTAAAATATAGGCCACATTGGAATAAAGCCCTGCAGTGATGTCTAAGTCAGCTGACATCATGTAGTTGTGAGAAGCAAAGACATCAGTGACCCTACTGAGAGTAGTTCACAACCACCTCCAATCTTAAGGAAAATGTTAAAATTTGAGAGGATGGTGAGGATCTAAAGTCCTAATATGCAGCAAAACCTACACATATTTTAAAATAACCTTTGATTATTTATTTTTTACCAAACTCAGGTGACAAATTGAAGTTTAAAAGTATGATTTATGAATAAATCAAAAAATGTATGGAGTTACAAAAGTGTAAATGGATGTACACTGAGATCCTTACTGTATAGCACAGGGAGCTATATCAAATCTCTTGGGATAGAACATGATGAAAGATAGTAGGAGAAAAAAAGTGTATATATATGTATGACTGGTCACTATTCTGTATGGCAAAAATTGACGTAACACTGTAAATCAACTATACACTAATAATAATAATCAAAAAAGAGTAAATGCCAGAAATGGCAGTGAAACAGGATGATTCGCTCTTACCAAGAGAGTTATTGTGTTGGGTTTAAATTGAACCATAAAAAGATGGGGTCATTTACCTCAAATTTGGTTAATCCTGGCCATGGTACATGCTTGCAGTGATAGATCAAGGTGTAATTATATGGAGTAATTATTAGATATTATTGTTAAAAAACCTTGACCCATGTATCCAGAAGCCCTCAATCCTCTCTTAATCAGACGTTCCCAGGAATTTTCTAAGGAACTAACACATAATGATTCAAACCAAGGCAAAGTAATGCTTTATGAAGATAGATTTGGTTCTGTCGAAGACTCCTTTATCTGATTTGTGGCCTCAGTATTCTAGAATCAAAGTACAATGATAGGTATACATTGTATATTTCAAGCTCGAAGTATAAACCTAAGTCTCAAATCATATCCCTCTATTGCTTGAAAAGGCCACATCCTTTAGGGCCAGAAGGAAAGAAGCAGAGAGGAGAGAGTGTTTAGTCTTTGCTGATTCTTTCTATGCCTTCCTCTAAGCCATCACTTATTAAATATATGTCACCCAATTATGATGATAAAAGTCAACAATTTAATTTTCCCCTTTGGGGTGGTGTGCAGGGAAGCATAGAAATGAAGTGAATAGGACTCTCGTGTCTTTGAGGCAAGCTAATAAGTAGAATTTAAAAATTAAAGAAAAAGAATTTGGCTATCTGTAAAGCTGTGGAAAGGTCTCAGCAAGGTGGATTGTGTGAGAAAATGTATAGGAGTATGGCACAGCCCCGGGGAATTTTAGAGAGAGAGTGAATATCACAGAGAATGCTTTGTTGAGCATTTTCCATATCTGTTCACAGTACAAAATACTGCAGCAGTAAAAAAAGCAGCACATACCTTGTCCTGCTCTTATATACCTTAGGAATTTAGTTAGAAATGTTAGGTAGTAAAAGATATTGATTGAAGTGCTGTTTTAAGGCAGGTTGATAGGATTTCAGAACGCATGAAGTATTGGACAAAAAAACTCTACAAGTAAATAAACTTGTCAGTAGACAATGGCATTAGTTCCTTTATGAAAGGATGATACAACTAGAAAACAAAACAAAAAAAAAATCAGCAGTATATCAAAATATTCTCATTGCAAAGGGCAACACATCAGAGTTTAATCTTTCTTGATCTAGAGGAGGTGTACTATTGACAGCAGAAGAACTAGCACTTATTTATGACTTTGAATGGACAGTTCTGTATAGCACAGGTGTCATTTTATTTAATCTATCTATAGGTAGGCAGTTCACCCCCAACCTTATTTTTTAGAAATAAAAAATTAAGTCACAGGTGTTAAATAACTTACTCAAGATCATACAATTAGTAAATGCAGAGCTGACATTCTATGTGAGTCAATACCACTTAAGAAAAGATGAAAAAGAAGTAAAAAGGTGGTAAGCTTTCAAGAAGAGTAAGATAGAAGGCAGATTTACCAACAAGGTATTCTTCATATCATAATTTCTATTTAGAAGACTTGTCCACACTTAATTATATGGATTGCCAGTGTTAGAATTCTAAGTTACCATGGTATACAGCATACTTGGAATAAATAAATGAGTAACTAATATATACTTTTGGTTTCTTTAACTCTTTCTACATTTAATGCAGACATGAAAATGAGTTACTAGAGGATGATAAATTTCAGAGATCCTGTTACAAGGGAATTAATTTCACTTAATCTTATTTTAAAAATATGTTTCAGAGTCTGGTGTGACACTCATTTCATAGAATGGTGCTCTGTTACTTTGGAAAGTAAAACAAAAGAGTATGTTTGAGACTGTGGATGATGAATATCCCAGAGCTGTGCTAGAAATCACTTTAAATGAAGAATCTGATGTGCACTTTCCTAGTCATATAGCTTACAAAGCAGAACTTCAAACTTTCTTCCACAACATTGAGCTTGTTCAGACTAACATTTTAGAAAATTGGTATACAAATGGTGATAGCTATTGTCTCCACATTTGATGAGCAGACTGAAGCACAAAATTGGCTATTAGCCTGAAGCTTAAATACTTTTTAGGAAGAGGAAAACAAGCAAAGCTAGAAAATTGATTTCTATTTGGGATGGGTGCCCAGGTTCTGACTCAACTCACTTGTGCTAACTTTCAAATCTCTGGAGACATACGTTGGACTGGGCTTTAGGAAAGAGAGCAAAGAGAAGCAGGGCACACTTATACAAAACCCCCTCAGAGTTTCATTCAGCAAAACCTTCTCTAGGATAATCAGTTGGACTAAGTCATCACATACATTTCATAGAAATTGAAGCCTAACTTGGAGAAGGACAAAGTCATTCTTCCATAATGTTGGGAATAGTGTCCAACTTATTGCAATAAATCATTGACTGGGGGTGAATTGCAGTGGGACAAAAAATTTGAGAAGGAACTGACTCCTGGCTGAGTGAAAAAAGTGGTGTGGAGAGGCCTGGGGATCAGCCTGAATAGGTTAGAAGAGAGAAACCAAGATTATAAGAGAGTCAGTCCAAATCAGAAAGATCCTGAGATGTGAGACTGTGCTGGAGGACATAAGCAAGAGTTAGAAGAGGAAGGGGGATCTTTCTCCCCAGGAGACCCAAGTCAGGGAGGAATCTGTGGGTAAAGAAGTGTAAAAGGCATTTCTTGCTTGAGATTGGTCTTCATTCATCAAAGAATGAGCTATCATTAAAGCACTTTTTTTTCTTAAATCTTTTTAGGGCTGTACCATCTGCAGCATATGGAGGTTCCCTGGCTAGGGGTCAAATTGGAGCTGTGGCTACTGGCCTAAACCACAGCCATAGCAACGCAGATACAAGATGCATCTGTGACCTACACCACAGCTCATGGCAACAACGGATCCTTAACCCATTGAGCAAGGCCAGGGATTGAACCCATGTCTTCATGGATGCTAGTCAAATTTATTTCCACTGAGCCATGATAGGAACTCCCACAATTGGGTTTTGTTACAAGAAAAGAATGAAGTTGGTATAATGCATACTATTTAGGGGTTTAGAAGCTAGTGGTGAATTTAGACCTATAAACAAATAATTACCATGTAATGCATTAAACAAAGTCATTGTTAAAAGTCATTTAAAAAGGCAAAAAAAAGTGGTTAAGGGAATGGGCTTGACCTACCCTTGATTCTTACTTCAGCCACTCCAGCCAAGTGAACCTTGAAAGATTGTTTAGGTTTTATTTTAATTTTTCATTTTTTTTTTCTTTTTAGTGTCACACCCATGGCATATGGAAGTTCCCAGGCCAGAGGTCAAATTGGAGCTACAGCTGTTGGCTTACACCACAGCCACAGAAACACACGGGATTGAGCCACATCTGCAACCTACACCTCACCTCATGGCAACACCAAATCCTTAACCCACTGATTGGGGCCAGGGATGGAACTCGCATCCTTGTGGATCCTAGTCAGGTTCATTAGCCCCTGAGCGATGAAGGGAACGCCATAATTTTTCATAAAAAACTTTTATTTTTCCTTTTTTTACAACTGCCCCTGACACATATAGAAGTTCCCCACCTAGGGGTTGAATCGGAACTGCAGTTGTTGGTCTATGCCACAGCCACAGCTAGTCCAGGTTCAAGCCTCATCTGTGACCTGTGCTGCAGCTTGTGGCAACACTGGATCCTTAACCCACTGAGCAAGGCCAGGGATTCAACCCTCATCGTCACAGAGATAACATTGGGTCCTTGACCCAGTGAGTGACAATGGGAACTCCCTGAGATTGTTTAGTTTTAAAACTTTTATTTCCACTTCTTTAAAAGAAGTCAATAATACTTCTGATGTTATTAGGGTGTTGTTGTAGATCAGTGTATTTATGATGATAAAACCCTTCTACTTTACTAGGAACAAGATTAGACTTAAAGCCAAAGATAAAATTAAATAATGTGGAGTGCCTATGGAATCAATAATGTTTGAAATGATGGGAGAGTGAAATCACACTAGTGAAATGTTAGTTTAATAATTGTTACTCTTCTTGGGGAAACTAAACCTTTTGGAGAAATAATAATATCTGATTAACTTTTCCTAAAATGTGATAAATGAGTAAATTATCATTGATATTTTTTATGCTAAGCTTTCAATCCATGAGTTCTTCTAAATAACAACAGAAATATCAACCACTATGTTTATTTAAATATTTGAGTATCATGAGGTAAGAGAACTCAAATGAAGTAATAATAGTTCAGTGTATCTTAATATCTCATATGGATATTTGCATGTTTGCAGTTAGTGTGCTAAAATAATACATATTTGTTCATTTGACTAATTTCTAAGGGAAAAGTTTCTGGCACAAACCATGCTTTGATGAAAATGAAATAACAGGAATGTCAGGAATGTTTAAAGTTACTTAGATTGCGTGTTGTAACCTACCTTAGTCTATAGAAACATACCAGGAACTAAAATAGAATAGGACCAGGTAATTTAATACTAAATTTTTCATTTTATATATAATTTATTGAAAAAATACATGCATGGACAAAGGTGAATTCAACCTAAACACTGAATGACCTGATTACATAACTTATTTATGTGCTTCTAGGGTCACTGATTTGTTTCCTGAGTAGTAATAATAAGTGATTCTGAAATAACTGCATCCCTTTGTAGTATATCTTCTACAAAACAAAGTGAATTTGTAATATATTGTCCTGGATTATCATTTTAGTTTGGAAAAAAACATAGTAACTCACATTTTTTTTTCCATTTTAGAACAGAAATTGGAATAAAAAAAGCAGAAAACTGGCAGTACTAAGAGTGGAAAAAAGTCTATTATTATTTTCCTTGCACCTCTTGTATCTTTCCCTAATACTCAGTTTTCTTCCCATCATTAAAACCTTAAAGCCTTAAAATTTCTACTTTATAAGAAAGTATACTGTGAAATCTGACATGATATATATAGTCTGGGGAAGAATTTATTTGGTAGGAAAAGTTGGTTCAAGCTTTTCTTTACAAAGTGATTTTGAGAAATTCAGAAGGTGCTATATTAGGACTAATGTATTTTATATTCCTACCAGGTATGAAAAGTCAATTTATATAAACACAACAAAAAGTTTAGATAATTCAAACACTGAAGTGTTACAAGAATTAGATATTTTAAGCAGCTATATTTAGGAACTCTAGATTTTTGCTATAAATTGGATATCTAGTTCATTCTGAATAGATGGAAAAATTTTAAATGGCTATAAATTCACTAAATAAAACATCAGAAATTAATATTATTTAATATATTGAATTGATTACAGCTATATTAGTAAAATTAACAAATAATTTCTTCCAACATTCACTGTAGATGCCTGTACATGTAAAATTCTACTAATGTATTAGAATAAATGCTATAGAAATGCAAACATTTTTGTGGTGATAATTTTCATTCTCTTGCCTTTTTTTGTGTGTGTAAGCCCACTGTGCATCCATGATCATACTTTAATTACTTAGGATAACGGAAAGTTTTTCTCACTATTTATGTATTTTCAACAAAACATTTTTTAGTAAGATTACAAAGTAGCAAATTATCTAAGAAAGTTAAAGTCTTTAGTAGAATGAACCCATATATTTCTTATTAAGATAAAGAATATTGGGAATTCCCAATATTCTGTCATGGCACAGCGGAAACGAATCCGAATAGGAAACATGAGATGTGGGTTTGATCCCGGCCTTGGTCAGTGGGTTAAGGATCCGGCATTACCGTGAGCTGTGGTGTAGGTCGCGGACATAGCTCGGATCTGGCATTGTGTGGCTCTGACGTAGGCCAGCAGCAACAGTTCTGAATGGAACCCTAGCCTGGGAACCTCCATATGCTGCAGGTGTGGCCCTAAAAAGACCAAAAAAAAAAAAAAATTAACCCCTCAAACTGAAGACATAACATAGAAGAGAATTAAAGACAAGTTCATTTAAAAAAAAAAAAAGATAAAGAATATTACCATGGATACTTTAGTTAGTATAGATATTTTTGAATTATTTGGACATACAAGTATATCAACTTTTAAATATATTAGTTATGAACACTTGCATATCTGTTTGAATCTTTTTTTTGTTTTTCTTCTTCTTTTTTTTTTTTTTTTGGCCATGTTTGTGGCACACAAAAGTTCTGGGGCCAGGGATCAAGCCCACACCACAGCAGTGAGCTGGGCCACTGCAGTGGCAACACTGGATTCCTAATCTGTGGGCCACCAGGAAATTCTCACTCTTTTCATTTTTTTTAAAGTGCATTTTCATATACAATCATTTTAAAACACATTGAAAATGTGTAAAATACATAAATCAATTCTTGAATTGTTTATGTGGTAAAATACTTCAAAGAACTTTCAACTCATTTTAATTAAAACATACTTCATTTTATTTGTACTCTTCCAAACTTAGTGCTGTGTCAGATATACAAATAAACACCAGTTGCTTACTAATTTTGAAAGCAATGAAGTGGGGAGATGGGATTAAGATGGCAGAATAGAAGGACTGGAGCTCAATTTCTCTCCTAAAAACAACAAAATTCACAACTAAAGGCTGAGCAATCTTCAACCAAATGGACCAGAAACCTTAAAAAAGATATCCTACTCCAGAAGACAAAGAGGAGGACACATCAAGAGGTAGGAGGGGTGATTACATGATATTAACAACCCCATACCCCCCAGGTGGGAAGCCCCGCAGACTGGAAACTAACTGGTTCACAGAGACTCACCTACAGGAGTGGGAGTTCTGAGCCCTACATCAAACCCTCACCTGCGGGGATCTAGCACTGGGAGAAAGAGACCCTGGAGCATCTGGCATTGAAGGCCAGTGGGGCTTGTGCGCAGGAGTTCCATAGGACTGGGGGAAACGGAGACCCCATTCTTAAAAGGCTCACACAGACTTTCACATTCACTGGGTCCAAGGGCAAAGCAAAGTCTCCATAGGAATCTGGGTCAAATCTGACTGCAGTTCTTGGAGGACATCCTGGGAAAACAGGGGTGAATGTGGCTTGTTGTGAGGGAAGGATGTTGGAAGCAAAACTCTCAGGAATATTCAGCAGCTGCCTTTCTCTGGAGGTGGCCATTTTGGGAAAATCTGGCCCCACATGTCAGTCAGTGCTGAGAAGCCCCAGGGCAAACAACAAGCCAGGTGGGATCACAGCCCCGCCCCTCAGTAAACAGGCTACCTAAAGACCCCTCAGGCACACAGCTGCCTCTAATCCCATCCAGAGACTAAGCCCCACCCACCAGAGGGATTAGAATCAGCTCCACCTACCAGTGGGCAGGCATCAGTCCCTCCCATCAGGACGCCTACAGCAAGCCCCCATGCTGACTTGAGCCACAAGGAGGGCAGACACCAGAAGTAAGAGAGGCTACAACTCTATTATCTGTGAAAAGGTCACAACACCAAAAACCTATAAAAATGAAAAGACAGAGAACTATAACTCAGATGAGGGAGAAAGGAAAAACCCCAGAAAGTCAGCTAGGCGATGAGGAGATTCTCAGCTTCCAGGAAAAAGACTTTAGACTGTTGATGCTGAAGATGATGCAAGACATTGGAAATAAACTGGAGGCAAAGATAGATAACTTACAGGAAACACTGAGCAAAGAGATACAAGATAAAAAACTTAAACAAGAAGAGATGTAAAATACAATAACTGAAATGAAAGCAATGAAGTCTTTTTTGTAAATTAACAAGAATAAGACATTGCTTTTGCTCTTAACTAGCTTAAAGGAAATATAGACATGTTTTCAGTTATTTCATAACTGACATTTTATTTTAATATTGTTGAATACAAGGTCTTGCTGTCTTTGATTCCCCCCCCATAGGATTATACCTAATTGTTACTACTTTACTGTAGAGTATCCACATAAAGTATGCAATTCCCCTGAAATAGTGTTTATTATGGGCCCAATTTCATAAAATGGAGTTAAATACAGCACATTGAAACAGAAATTAGTTTCCATCAGAACATGGAACTTAGAATAAATACAATCTAGCTTTTCTTACTATGTATTGTCAATTGATCTTTCAAATGATCTGTTTTCTCTGTTAGCTCTGATCATTGGTGGCATAGGGTGAGGAAGTGTTATAATTTTTCTGTTGACAAGGAGAGAACTTTTAGCATAATTATCTTTCGAACATGTATACTTAATTGTGAAGAAATACTAATAAGCAAAGAAACAACCAGACAGATAGTGGCTCAGTAATAACTGGATTTTACAAATTATTTTATTTCTTGTAGTCTCAGGAAAATATTTAATCACTAAGGAGTTAATTCAAGTTAGAAAAAAGTGGAATGGCAAACTTACTAATCTTTAATATGGGATTTACATAGTGTATAGCTTTAGAGTTCAATCACTTTGAGAAAGATGATCTTATTCTGTGCATGTTTTATTTTTGACCTTAGGTTTTCCTAATGTTAATTTCTGTGATTACCACACATTTTTGAAGTTTGTCTTTTTAGGTCATCCTAAAAAATTAAACTTTAAATTTATATCATATTTTTATTCAAAATGATTTGAAATTATTTGTTGGTAAAATGGCTGTCATATTGGTATTAATATACAGGCAGTAATCTTACCTTTTAGAGGAATTACAAGCAGGATATTACTATATTATAGTTTTGGAAGCTTGATTACTTATATCGTGTTTTTTATTGGTTATGAATTTATTTTCAGGGTTATGCTTTTATTCTGGGCAATTCTTGGTATGTTGGAAACCTGTTTCACTGTTATATTTTTAAAAATCCACTTTTAAACTCCTCACTATATAATCTGCAAGACTGAAATGCTAGTATCACTGATTTATGGTTCAGTTGTTTGCACTCTGACAAAATTTATAGACCCAAACCCTCGGGTGGAAATGAGAAATAACACTCGAATCTACATTCAGGCTTGGGCCCTTTGCCCTGTGTCTCAGAAGCATGTCCAAGCATAGGAGTAGATTTATTACCCTCTTCCTTCTTGATGGGACAGCTTATGGACTAATTCAAAAGACAGAAATATAAGGGGAAAAATTCATCTATGTGCTTTGATCTGTTTTATTATTATTAAAATAAAAATTCCTGCTCCTATTAAGATGAGCTAGATAAATACTTCCTCAACTTTCATGTGCCAAAGCATCACCTGGAGAAATGGTGAAGCCAGAGTCCTAGCTCTAACCCCTAGGGATTCTAATTCAATAGATCTGGGGTGGGGCCCTTAAGAATTTTCATTTTAGATAAGCTCCCAGGTGTTGCAAATAGTGCCCATTTGTCACTTGTTGAGTAGCACTGAGGTGGATAATGTTAACTACCCCACATGGACAGCTGTCAATTGTTTAAAACTGAGGAGAATGAGTACCTTTATTAATTGGGCACACGGAAGCCTCTTCCTTACGTTTGAACATTAATAATGAATGGAACTCTAAGGATCCAAACTTGGTGGTAATTATGCTGAACATCTATTTTGTTTCATAAAAATTTTACATTGGAATAATCCTGTGAGATTCTTAATTCTCAAAGCTCACTGGACTAGTTTAAACCTCGAAATAAAAGCTGCCTCTATTAAGGATCGCTTAGCAAAGAAAAATAATAACATGGAAATTACTGGTTATTTTAAAGAACATTAAAAAAAATATCATGTCTGATACAAACACTAAAATTTTCACTTAATGTCCTTGGTGGTGTGAAGTATTCACAACATAATTTACATTTAAGTAGATTTTCAAAATCTGGTCTCTAATTAATTTATCACAGATGTTACTGATTTAAAAACGTTAACTTTTTTCAAATGTCACCACTTGCTAGCTTCTTATTGGTGTGTTACATCTTGTAAATTCACTGTTTGCAAATAAAATCTCATTAGAAACCCAGAGAATCAATTTCAGGTTCTAATGTTGGTGGTCCATCTTGTTGCAAATTAGCATTCCTGATAAGAACCACCAGAAAATCTGGATGCTATTTTTCTAAATAAGTAAATAAATAAATTTAGCCAATATGTATTGACTCCTAGCCAAGGCAGGGAACACAAGAGGGGCCAAGTATCCTGGAAAGAAGGGAAGCAGAGATGGGAGCCCAGCATTCAGCCCAGATTTATTTTTCTGATAATTGCTGATTTTCAAGTTATAGTTACTAGACTAGGAAGCCATGCAGAGTTCTGGTAGTCTTCCAGGGCTAGGTAGTGTACCTAGCATCCTAGGAGGAACAAAGATACATACTCAAGCTTTTTTCTTTTTTTTTTTAGTTTTATTGAATTATTATTGGTTTACGATGTGGTGTTTAGATTCTACTGTACAGCAAAGGGGTTCAGACAGAATCATTTTCATAATGGTTTATCACAGTATATTGAATACACTTCCCTGTGCTATACAGTAGGACCTTGTTGTTTATCCATTCTCTATATAAGAGTTTGCATCTACTAATCCCAAACTCCCAATCCTTCCCTCCCCACACTCCCCCACATCCAGGCCCCCTTGCCAACCACAAGCCTGTTCTCTATGTCAGCCTGCTTTCTACTTGAAGCACTGAAAAGGGCCAAGCTTTAAATATAGGGGTTGTACTAGGCAGAATTCTGAGATGATTCCCTGGTACTGGAGTCAACACAGAATTCTAAGCTGTTCTCTGAGGGTCCCACATCCTTGTATTATCCTCTCCTCTTGCATGTCAGAGGACCTCTAAATGTGATGGGATATCATACTGTGATTAGATTCAACCTGATGGCAAAGGTGAAGAGATTTTTCACCATCCAAAGGTGGACGATTTTGAGTTAATCACAAAGGAGATTTTCCTGGGTAAACCTGACCTATTTATGATTAGGCCCTTTCAATGAGATTCTCCTGCTGGCCTTGAAATAGTAAGCAGCCATGTTCTGAGAGGGCTTTGTGGCCTCTAGAAGTTGAGAGCAGCCAGCAAGAAAACCAGGTCCTCATTCCCGTAACTGCAAGAGACTGAATTTTGTCAACAATCATATGAACTTTGAGGAGGATCCTAAACTCCAGAAAGGAACATGGCTTGGCTCACACCTTAATTTCAGCCATGTGAGACCCTGAGCAGATGGGGTAACTCAGCTTTGTGTAAACTACTGACCTGCGGCAACTGCGAGAATCTTCAATGGTAAGATGAAAGATTTTGATTGATTTGTATAGTTCCTTTCACATCTAAACATTATATTCCCCAATTGTGTTCATATTATATCCTGAATTGAACTTTTTAGAATGGACTCTGTATGAAAAGATTTGATCTTTGTTTCTCTGAGAAGGATTTTATATACCTCGGAAAAGCCCTATAAGAATATTTGCCAAATTCTTAACATTTGATGTTATAGTGACGACATTAGGTGTAGGATTAGAAAGAGCTGGATGGGAGAAAGAGAAGGGAATTGTAACATTTGCTTTATGCACTTCTATATTTTGATTTTTTTTAGTAGGAGTATTTACTCTTCAGTCTCTTGTACCCAGATATCAACTTTGATATCCACATCAAGGCCAAAAATTATTTGCATGTACAGTCCTAAGAAAATCCATTACCAACTATAGCCCCACCTAGACTTAATCCGAGTGAGGAATCCATTCCATATTCATGAAAAGAAAGAGCTCTTATGCTGCCACTCTTTTCCTGTATTCACTCCTTCCTCAATGCTTCCCAGCTTTAGCTGTGGTCATCAAATTTTGGTCTCTGTATATCCAACCTCAGTTTATAATTTACTTCATTATTCTTTATTATAATCTTATTATAGTTGGTAGAGTGATCCAAAATCTTTCTTTCTCAAGAGACAGGGAGGAGTACCTGTAGTGGCTCAGTGGGTTAAAACCCGATGTTGTCTCTGTGAAGATGCAGGTTCTATCCCTGCCCTCACTTAGTAGGTTAAGGATCCAGCATTGCTGTAAGCTGCTGCTCGGATCCAGTGTTGCTGACGCCTGTAGCTCTGATTCGGCCTCTATCCTGGGAACTTCCATATGCCACAGGTATGGCCCTAAAAAGAAAAAAAAAAACAAAAACGGGGGGACAGGGAATTAAGTCTGTTCAGTCCATTCTCCTTTAGGGCTATTTGGTTTATCCATCATCTTACAACATAATCAACATAATACCATATTCTTTTCCTATCTGATTTAGTATTTATTATTACTATTTGTGCTAATGATTGATCCCTGTTTGGGGTAAATTTTCTAGCTTTTTCTTTTTCTACAACTTTTTATCTGATGATTACCTGTATCTACCTGACTAAATATATTAACAGAAAATAGATGTAATATCCCTTTATTGACACATATGTGAAATAGGAAAATATGAACACACTATGTACATAAAAATATGTATACAATCTTTATAGATAAATACATTTGTAACAGAGGAAATAAGCCTTCATATATGTTGGCATAGGAAGTAAAAAGAAAATAATAAGTACTTCTTTTCCAATATCAGGGTTTGAAGTGCTCCAATTTTTACATTAAATTTTGCCATAGTAACTTAAAGTGTACATTACTGACATAAGAAGTAATCTAATTCAGCAGATTTAAGTATTTTAAGTTGTGAGGGGAGAGTATGCAAACAGATAATTAACAAAGTTACTTGCTTTTCAATGCTAGGTAAGACCCAAGGCATGCCATTATTGATGAATTTTTTTAAATAAACCCCTTTTGCTAAAGTATGGGTTTGCAGTTAATAGGTGGGCTTCTGCCATTTATATCAATAAGGAGCATCTGTAAACTGTGGCTGGTGACATCACTATGTTATCTTTTCCTTAACATCTCTGTGGTTTCTCAACATTCCTTGAGGAGAGAACACAGCTCTCAGTGAAAAACTTTCCTTACTTACTCTGGATTTTTAAAACTATTTTTTTTTTTAAATTTCTGCCTGGAAACATGTTACTTGTCACATTGCCCTCCCTTCCACTAGTCACCCTGAGGCTTGGAGGAAATGAACAAAAGCTTAAATTAAAAAAAAAAAAAAAAAGATTATTTCGGAGTTCCCGTTGTAGCTCAGTAGTAATGAACCCGACCAGTATCTATGAAGATGTGGGTTCAATCCCTGGTTTCGCTCAGTGGGTTAAGGATCCAGCATTGCAGTGAGCTGTGGTATAGGTCACAGATGCAGCTTGGACCCCGCATTACTGTGGCTGTGGTGTAGGCTGGCAGCTGCAGTTCCAATTTGACCCCTAGCCTGGGAAATTCCATATGCTGCCCTAAAAAGACTAATTAATTAATTAATTAATTAAAAATAAATTTAAAAAGATAATGCCTACAGGGAGGATTTTACTCAGATATTTTCATAGTTTTTAATTGTAATCAGTTTTTTTCCTCCAGTGTTTGGCAAGTAAGTGTTGACTTTGTATTCCCCATCTGAAAAATAAATCCTATGTTTTTTCTTTAAACGTTTATATCCCCTAACATTTTAGGTAACAAAAAGCAGGTAACTATAACTACTTGAATGCTGATGTGAAAACCTATAAGAGTTAGGTGCAGCTCAGGCGCCAGCCAAAATGAAACTCATCAGTATCTACTTGCTCTGGCAGTTATCCACTCAGTATAGCAAATTAGGTTACTCTTTGGCTTACTGTACGTTGTTGGCCTGGAAATAATAGAATGCCAGCAATTTCTCCAGCAAAGATGAGTTTATTTGGGATCAGTAGAGTATTACAATTCAGAGCCTGAAACTACAGAGCTATGTGCAAGTCCTCTCAATTTACGGGAAAGAGAATGCTTTTATAGAGGGGAAAAGGAAGTTGTGCCAGTTGTAGTAAACAAACAGTCCATGGCTTTTCATTGGCTAAGCCTTCACCAGGAAAGAAAGGCCATCTTTTTTTGTTGGGCTCTGCTAACCTCTCAGGGCTTGAGAGCGCCCCCTTCTGGTCTCCCAACTCTATGTTGAGGTTTATATTTTCATTTTTTACAGCTGATTAATGACATGAAATTGTATGTGCCCCAATCTTGGGAAATACCTGAGAGACTGACAGGGATAACTTGAGAAACATGTGCCTTTGATTGATAATGGAGTGAAGGTATTGAATATTATAACTGTAAATTAGCTTAATACATTCTAAATAATTTTAAATAGATAGCCCCCTTTCTATTTTCCATGAACAATTGATCTCAGTTTCCAAGACTAGAAATGGGGACAAAGTGAACAAAATAGAAATTTAGTGTGTTTGTTAAGTATAGATTAAATTATTGGATGGGCATTCATAAACATGGAGGCAATTTTTACAGATTTAGTTTTTGAAATTTAACTTTTGATGGTTAACTTCTTCAGAAGAGATTGAGGAAGTTAACCAGACCCTTAAATCAACAAATCAAGACAATGCGATGATTTGAATGACAACACTATGATTTGAAACAGCCAGAAAATTGAATAACAATAATAATTTCTCCTTTTACATGAGATTAAAAAAATCAATAATTGAATACTAATGGGTATGATGTAGATGATTTTTGTTGAAAGGAAGAAGTGATCAGTCACGGGAGATTTTTCTGAAAGAGCTAGAGACTAATAATGAAGAGAATAGAACTAATATAAGAATTTCCTGAGAGTGTGGGTAGGAGAGTTCAAGCAGAGACTCAGAGGAGTTATATGATGTACCTGGCAGGATTATCACATACATAATGGAAGATCGTGGGGAACTTAGGATCTTGGGAAGAACAAAGAACAGCACATCCATAGTGCTGTGAGGTATCCTATAAAAACCACTGCTAGGAATTCAGAAACCTCATTTTTATTCATAAAAATAGACTTGTTCATTCTGCCTATCCTAATATGAATTTTGTGAGTGTATTTTAAAATTGTAAGTTATATGAATGTTATAATAGTTATCATTAAATGCACATTAACTGTAAAGTGAAATTGTATCCTCGTATACCCTTAACTTACCTACTTAAGTGGGAATGGGAAGTGTGGAAGTACTAGCTTTGGAGCCATAACATACTAACTGGTTTTAAAAAACATCCAAAGCCATTCTCTTCTTAAATAATTGACTGCTCTGATATTACAGTGTAAACTAAGGAACATTATATTTAGAAATTATTCAGCAAACATATTACTTTAGTTCTTATGTAAAGTTTTGTTATTTATAAGTAACTAAGGTGTTATTTATAATAGAAACATTCAGGAATCTACATAGTGTTTTATTGCCTAAACACACAAAAATTAACTTGTTGTATATGACTGACAAAAGTATTTAGATTTTTCCTGCCAAGCATGAGCAAAACCAGCCCTTTTCTGAAATACAGGGTTACCTTTTCTTCTCTAAGTGACCGTTTTTATTATTTTTAAGATTTATTCCATTTGAGTATCTTGGGCCACTGCAATTTGATCTGTACAGTGTAGACTTTATTTTGATTCTTCACATGCAGGACATTTGGCATTGCATTATAGCTGCCTTTTGAAATGTTGAAATGAGCTTTTGTTATGACATGTATGGTCTTCATATTTTTACTTGCGTTTTTAGTACAGGTGGAACTGAGGTTATTTGTTGATACTTGTCATGATGTATTCCTTACTTTTATGCCCCCTAAAGCTGTCCATTTTAATTAGTGCACCATTATTCTGCTTCACTTTTCACAGCAATGGAAGATGTAATCATGTCAGATTTCACTCTTCCTTTTGCGGCTGAGGAAACTGCTAATTTGAAAAATTATTGGATTACATGATTGTCACATATTCTAAATGGGAAAACCGGAATTAGACTCAGGTTCTGATGTCATGTCTGATGGTCTTTACTATATAACTCTCTGATTTGTTACAATGAAATTCGAATTTATGTTAGAAAATAACCTGTGTAGTGAATCAGAAGAGCAAACTGTAGATTTTTGTTAGAAATGTTTGTTCTATTGCTTCTATTTTTGTTCTTTTTATAAAAAATTGAAATGTAGTTGATTTGCAATGTTGTGTTTCTAAGTATAAAGCAAAGTGATTCAGATGTATCTATATCTAGATAGATATATCTGAATTTCCATATTAATTTCTATTACAGGTTATTAAAAGGTATTAAACATAATTCTCTATGCTGTACAGTAGGACCTTGTTGTTTATTTCATATATAGTAGTGTGTATCTGTTAACCCCAAGCTCCTGATTTATCATCCCCCTTTTCCTTTTTGGCAACCATGGGTTTATTGTCTATATCTGTGAGTCTATTTCTGTTTTATAAATAAATTTATTTGTATCATTATTTATTTATTTATTGTCTTTTTGTCTTTTTAGGGCTGCACCCACGGCGTATGGAGGTTCCCAGGCTAGGGGTTGAATCAGAGCTGTAGCCCCTGGCCTACACCACAGCCACAGCAAAGCCAGATCTGAGCCGTGTCTGTGACCTATACTACAGCTCACAGCAACACCAGATCCTTAACCCACTGAGTGAGGCTAGGGATCAAACCCGCAACCTCATAGTTCCTAGTCTGATTTGTTTCCACTGCGCCACAAAGGGAACTCCCTGTATCATGTTTTAGACTCCACATATAAGTGATGTCATATAGTATTTGTCTTTTTCTGTCTGACTGACATAGCTGATAATCTCTAGGTCCATCCATCTTGCTCTAAATAACATTGTTTCACTCTTTCTATGGCTGAGCAATATTCCATCGCATATATATACCACATCTTTATCCATTCTTCTGTCAGTGAACATTTAGGTTGCTTCCCTGTCTTGGCTATTGTAAATAGTGCTGCAATGAACATTGGAGTGCATGTATCTTTTCAAACTATGGTTTTGTCCAGATAGACACCCAGGACTGGGATTGCTGGATCATATGATAGTTCTATCTTCAGTTTTCTAAGGAATCCCATACTGTTTTCCACAATGGTTGTACCAATTTACATTCCCACCAACAGTGTCAGAGGGTTCTTTTTTTCCACACCCTCTCTAGCATTTATTATTTATAGATGTTTTAATAATGGCCATTTTTTCTTTTTATTGTTAAAGTATATTTGATTTACAATGTTTTGTCAAGTTCTGTTGTACAACAAAATGACCCATTCACACACATTTCCCTGTGCTGTACAGTTGGACCCCATTGCCCAACCATTCCAAATATAGCAGTTTGCATCCTCAAAACCTCCAAAATGCCCATCAATCCCATCCCTCCCCTTCCTCCGCTAGAACCTCAAGTTTTCTCTTGCTGGCCATGATCTCTTTGTTTTTTGTTTGTTTATTTGTTATTTTTAGATAGGATCATCTATTCCATATTTTAGATTCCACAAATAAGTGACACCATATGGTATTTGTCTTTTTCATTCTGGTTTACTTCACTTAGTATGAGAGTCTCTATTTCCATCCATACTGCTGAAAATGGCATTAGTTTGCCTTTTATGGCTGAGTAATATTCCATTGTATATATGTACCACATATTCTTAATCCATTCATCTGTTGGTGGACATTTAGGTTGCTTCCATGTCTTGGCTTTTGTGAATAGTGCTGCTCTGAACACAGGGGTGCATGTATCTTTTTCAATGAAAGTTTTGTCTGGATATATGCCCAGCAGTAGAATTTCTGGATCATATGGTAGCTCATATTTAGTTTTCTGAGGTACCTCCATACTTTTTTCCATAGTGTTTGTACCAATTTACATTCCTACCAACAGTTGGGGGAGGATACCTTTTTCTCCATACCCTCTCTAGCATTTGTTATTTTTTGACTTGCTAATGATGGCCATTCTGACCAGTGTGAGGTGGTACCTCACAGTAGTTTTGTTTTGCATTTCTCTAATAATTAGTGATATTGAGGATTTTTTAGTATCCTGTTGGACATCTGTCTGTCTTCTTTGGAGAAATGTCTATTTAAGTCTTGTGCCCATTTTTCAATTGGATTTTTTGTTGTTGTTAAGTTGCATGAGTTGTTTATATATTTTGGAGATTAGGCCCTTGTCTATTGCATCATTGGCAAAGATTTTCTCCCATTATGTACGTTTTCTTTTCATTTTTTTAATGTTTTCCTTTGTTGTGCAACAGCTTTGAGTTTGATTGGGTCCCATTGGTTTATTTGTTTCTTTACTGTCATTATTCTAGGGAGGTGGATCAAACAAAATGTTGCTGTGATTTATGTCAAAGAGTGTTTTCCTCTAGGAGTTTTTTATTGTCTGGCCTTATATTTATGTCTTTAATCCATTTTAAGTTTATTTTTGTACATGGTGCTAGATATGTTCCACTATCATTCTTTTACATGTAGCTTTCCAGTTTTCCCAGAACCATTTATTGAAAAGGCTATCTTTCTTCCTATGTTCTGTCCTCTTTTGCCATAGATTAGTTGCCCATAGGTACTTGGGTTTATATCTGGGCTTTCTATCCTATTCCATTGGTCTATATGTCTGCTTTTGCACCAGTACCATATTGTTTTGATGACTGTAGCTTTTTAGTATTTTCTGAGGTCAGGAAGCTTGATTCACCCATTTTCATTTTTCTTTTTCAATATTGCTTTGGCTATTTTCTTTTGCAATATTTCTTTGGCTCTTGTGTTTCCATACAGATTTAAAATATTCTGTTCTAGTTCTGTGATGATGGCCATTCTGACTGGTATGAGGTGATAACTTAGTGTAGTTTTGATCTGTGTTTCTCTAAGAATTAGCAATGCTGAGTATTCTTTTCAAGTGCCTCTTCTTTGGAGTTATCTATTTATATCTTCTGCCCATTGTTTGATTGGGTTGTTTATTGTTTTGATATTGTGCCAGATGGGGTATATGTATTTTCCTTATTGTTTTAATTATAGTTGATTTACAATGTTGTGCTAATTTTTGCTGTACAACAAAGTGACCCAGTCATATTCACACACACATTCCCTTTTATATATTATCTTCCATCATGGTCTATCCCAAGGGAATGAATATAATTCCCTGTGTAATACAAAAGGACCTCACCTCTTATTCATTCTAAATGTAATAATTTGCATCTATTAACCCCAAACTTTCAGTCCATCTCATTCCACCCCCTCCCCCTTGGCAACCACAAGTCTGTTCTCTGTGTCTGTGAATCTATTTCTGTTTTGTATGTAGGTTCATTTGTGCCATATTTTAGATTTCACATGTATTTGTCTTTTTTTATCTGATTTACTTTGCTTAATATGGTAATCTCTAGGTCTATCCATGTTGCTGCAAATGGCATTATTTCATTCTTTTTATGGCTGAGTATTATTCCATTGTATATATGTACCACATCTCTTGATCCATTCATCTGTTGATAAATGATAGACATTCAGGTTGTTTCCATGTCTTGGCTATTGTGAATAGTACTGCTATGAATATATGGGTACATCTATCTTTTTGAATTATAGTTTTGTCCAGATATATGCTCAAGATTGGGATTTCTGGATCATATGATAGTTCTATATTCAGTTTTCTGAGGAACCTCCCAAATGGACTATTTGTATATTTTGGAAATTAAGCCCTTTATTGATATCATCATTTGCAAATATTTTCCCATATTCCCTAGTTTGTCTTTTTGTTTCTGTTTTTATATGTAAATATTCAATGGTGATAGCAACCTGAGAACTGTTCTTTTGGAAATTTCAGATGGCGTATTCCCAGCTATTTATAATCCTAGTAACCATATGAATGAAAAAAAATCATTTTCATTTCTTTTGCTATTATTGCATTGTTATTTATTATTTGGGGTTTACTCTCTTCTATAAACTGTTATCCACAACTTTAAGCAAAAAATAAAGTATTTTTTAAAATGTAATCTGTTTGTCCCTCCTCAGCAACCTGGTCATAATTGATTTGCTACCTTTCCTCCAAGCTGGGTCGGTCAGATTGGTTCAAAAGTTTGGAATTGGGATTCATTGATGTTAGTCTCTCTCATCACTTAAACTAAAGTAACATAAACACAGAATGGAAGCGTTATCCTTGCTTAGCTTATGTGATAGAAAAGCAGAGAAAGCCAATCCAGAGAGAGAATGAAGAGAGGGAGAAGCTCTAAGGAACAGATGTATGGAAAAGAGCATGATCAAAAGATTAGGTATCCTCAAAGAAATAAAGATTCAGGTTGCAAACATTTTTTTATTCCCTGATTCTAGTTCCCAGAATCCTGACTTAACTCCTTGCTCTTGGATTCCTTGATTTGCACATCTATTGTTTGTTTATTTAATTTGCTTTATTCTTACAACCCTAGGAGCCTTGACTAAGACATAAATTAAATCAAAGCTTTAACAGTCTCATATTTTAAAAATCAAATAGATTTTTAAATGGTTTGATTTAATATCTTGTTTTGCTATAGGGATAGTTTTTCTTTTCATATTTGAAAATACACATGAGTTTAACAAAAAATAAAAATAAAATTTACCCCTAATCCCACCATCTGGGATGTAACTTCTATTGATATATGTTGTTTTCTTATGTGTATTTCAACATGTGTATGAGAGCATGCATGTGTATATTCATGTATAGACACACACACATATACAACACACACACAGACACACAAATTCTAACTGAATTCTGATCAACAGTATGTATAGTTTTGTGTTTTACTCTTTTTATTTAACAAAATGATTTTTGCAGATGATTTTATTTACTGCAATACCAGTTAATGAACCATTTTCCAGTTTATGTCATTCTGTCTTTTAACTTAAAGATTATTAATTATAGCCTCATTGGTGCTTTTAATTTTTTTAATTTCTTTTTTTATTCAATAAATCTTTATTAAAGTGTCCACTGTATACCAAACACTTTGATACAACTAATAAGGTATGTCTACCTTGAGGGGATTAGAGCCTTAATGTAAAAGAGACTAGCAAAGCAATTAAATTTATCAAATTTAGGCCAGTCATTTCTCTCAGGGAAAGGGGTGAAGAAATGCTTCTTATGGGGAAATTGGGTCTTGAACTGAGTATTGACATATGAGTAAATAACTGGAAAGGGTGGAGGTACATGGGGGGTGCATGTGAAGCAACAAGAGATAAATTAGAAAGATAAGCAGGGCTCTGATCACAGTGAAGGGAGGCTTATTTTCCATTATATAAGGATTGGAAAAAACTGACAGTTTCAAGGAGAAGGGGGACTTGGGAGATTTGCATTGTCCATTGATTATGTGGCAGCAGAAGATGGATTGCTCAGGAGTAAAACTTGATGTGAGTAAGATACTCAAAGTGATAAACCTACTAAAATAGTCCACATAAACAGTGAGATCCAATATCACCACATTAGGAGTGGAGAGAGATTAAGTTATGGATAAATTGCAAAGATGATTTATGGCATTTGATGGGTTATCAGAAGGTGAAGGGTAAGGAGAATCCCAGATTTTTCTCAGTCTTCAGGACTGCTATTTTACATGTTGCATAGAATACAAGATAAGGGGCAGGTTTGGTGGAAAGAATGAGTATTAATTTAGATATGTTTATCTTGAGTTACCTGTTGAACATCCTGATAGAGATGATCAGTAGTCAGCTAGTGTAATAGTCAGCTCAGGCTGACTGTAAAAACATGCCATAGACATGTGGCTTAAACAAAAGGGATTTATTTTCTCATAGTTCTGAGGACTAGAAGTGTAAGATGAGGGTGTCAACATTGTCAGGTTCTGGTGAAAGCTCTCCTCCTGGTCTCCTCCTTGTCTCTGTGTCCTCACATGGTGGAAAGAGAGAAAACAAAACCTTACAACCCCTCTTCTTCTAAGGCCACAGTCCTATCAGATTATAGCCCAATTCTTATAACCTCATTTGACCTAAATTACCTCCTAGAGATCCTACCTCCAGATGCTGTCACCTTAAGGGTTAAAGCTTTGGCATATTAATTTGGGGGAGACACAATTTAGTTCATAGATGCTAGACAGAAACCAGGAATCTAATTGATATTTTGAAACTGGAGATCTAGTTGAAAATGGCTCGTGAGAATAGATGAGTATGCCTAGGTTGGACACCCAGAGTAAGAAAGGAAGTTGGTCAAGAACACAAAAGATTCATGTTGCTCTCTCTGACTCTGTTACATTGTTTATAATGAATAATGTTAATGGCAACACATTAAACTTGCCAACTCAATGGAAATGTTTTATGTGTACTCTTCCATAGTCAGCAGATTACCATTTCGAATGTTTGAACTTTAAAACAAATCATCCTTGATTGAAGTTTGCATGGTATTAGTAAGGACAGATTGTTGAATAGACAGACTATATCTAATTGGAGAAAATCTGTCATGGGTGAGTCCCCCTTCAGATGGCAAATCATAATAGTTCTCTAATTGGAGTTATTAAAATGATGCATGAGATATATAACTCAGAAAGTATGAGCTTGGCTTAGAGCTTCTCATCTTTCCTGTGAGAAATAAAATTTTAAAGCATTTTTGTTTTCAGGAGGAGAGATACTGTGACTTACTGTTAAGAAAACTTAACATTTTTTAGTGTTAATAATGTTAGGAAAAGCTGTGCAAAATAAATTCTGTGAATATCTAGATATATCATGAAAGAATGTATAAATAGGAAGTGGGACTTTATCTCCAGATATTCCATAGAACAGTTTGATGACAAAGGCTTAAATTTAACATTGTGTTGAATTGAAAAAAAAAGAAATTAAACAATATTTGTTTTAAATTGCATCTCATGTTATTACATATTCTATATCAAAATATATGCGAACGATATGGCAATCATATATCTTCTTTTTGGTAAGCTTTTTCTATAAAACTGTAGTTTATGCCATCAAACATGAACCTCGCTCGTCACATGTTAATAGCAGCACCTCTCGAGGATTGTGGCCAAGGAAATATGGCAAATTTTTAGGTAATGTTGTAAGCATGGGAGACACTTGAGATGCTGACAGTGATTTTATCTGAAGGGAATGTTGACTTTGTCCTAAACATTATTTTCTGGATATTTAAAAGTATGTAATTGAGGGCAAAATCAGATGTTATGTAAGGTCACAGTATATTACAGCTTATTATTTTGCCTATGCTGTTTGCTAAGGAAATAAATTTGATTAGTTTGATAAATTTATTCTTCACAAGATCATGATGATTTTTTTTTTTTACTCAATAGCCTGTAATTTTATTATAGCTTGCAAATTGATTTTTTGTTTTATGATTTGCACCAGTATATTGCTAAGCATGAAACTTTAGATTACTATCCCTATCAATGAGGTATTATTCCTGTATTTACTTCTTTCTGCATAATTTTTTTTTGTCTTTTGTCCTTTTTAGGGCTGCACCTGCAGCATATGGAGGTTCCCAGGCTAGGGGTCTAATCGGAACTAGAGTGGCCAGCCTACGCCACAGCCATAGCAACACCAGGTACGAGCCATGTCTGCGACCTACACAACAGCTCATGGCAACGCCGGATCCTGAACTCACTGAGCGAGGCCAGGAAATGAATCTGCAACCTCATGGTTCCTAGTCAGATTCCTTTCCACTGCACCACAACAGGAACTCCGAATATGTTTTTTTAAAAATGCAGCATAATTGCCCATTTCTAATCTTCTAACATCTTAATAATATTCCTTGAGTTCTAATAAATAATAGATAACTTTTCTGTGATTATTTTAACCAATTCTTTCAGGTATTTGAAACCTTGTCTAGAGTACAGAAAATTTAATTACTATTTAACCTGGCATTTCATTATTAGAATTTGCTTATACTTTATTCATGGCTTTTAATCCTGCTGCATTTTAAGGGACATGGTCCTGCCTTTATAAAGAAATATGATACAGCATATTGGTTAATAAGTAAACAAGAGACTTCTGTTTTCTGCTTGGGATATAGAAATCTGGAAGGAGAATTACTCTCATCTTTAACACAACAGTAACAAAAAGCTGGACAATCTGGAAATCCACACTTTTGCTTGAACATATCAGAGAGCTCAGGTGACAGGGCAACTAACTCTTAAGACAGGACACAAGCACTTGTTTGCCTGAGGCAGAAGCCATCAGTCAGCAGTAATGTGTGGTAACACATGTGGAATCTTTAAAAGCTAATTCATAAAAACTGAGAGTAAAATGGTGATTACCGGTGGGGGGGAGGAAGGGGGTGATAGAGGGTTTTTTTTTGTTTTTTTTTGTTTTTTTTTTTTTTTTCAATGTCTGTACCTGTGGCATATGGGAATTCCCAGGCCAGGAATTGAATCTGAGTAGCAGCTATGACCTATGCCACAGCTGCAGCAACTGCCAGATCCTTTAATCACTCCAGCAAGACTGAACCTGTGTCTCTGCAGTGACCTGAGCATCTGCAGAAGGATTCTTAACCCATTGAACCACAGCGGGAACTCCAGGAGAGATATTTGTGTATACAAACTTGTATCATATAGTACATCCTAGAGATCTAATGCACAATATAGTGAATATGGACAGCAATGTTGTATTCAAATTTGCTGAGACTAAATCTTAATTACTATAACCACTAAAAAGAGATGGTGATGTCACAGAGGTGCTAATTATTGCTACAATGGCAAATTACAAATATAAATGTATCAAATGAATGTTGTACACCTTAGATTTATACAATGTTATATGTCGAATATATGTCAATAAAAATAAAGAATTTCACTAAACTCTTTAATTAATAAAGGTAATATAGGCCAGGAAGAGAATATGGTATCTCCAGAGACTGCCGATAAAAGGGAATTTTCACATACTTGTAGGCTTTTCTCCATGGACATCCATGGATGCTCATTAAGAAAAATAAAGATTGGCTAGAGTCCTCAGAAAGCACCTCTACTACCACAGGCTTAGTGTAAGGTACAGCAGCCACTCTAGGAAAGGCAGGGAACACCACCTGGATTTTTCATTCCTTTTTCTTTATAGAAGAAAAGCTTCAAACTGCTCGAGGAAGGACGAACCATGACTCTTAGGGTCTCAGATGAAAACTGAAGCAGGGGAAAGACAGCAGAAAAATACCCTTTCCCTGGAGAAAAGGCAAGAATACCTCATAGTCTCAGATCTATAGTGAAGGAAGAAATTGAAGTGCTGACAAGACAACAACCTCAAAACCCAGGGCCCCAGAATCTAGTTAAAACTGAGGGCTTCTCAGAACAAAGGATATCAACCATGCTAGGTCTGCCACCAACCAGGTTAACAAGCTTCAAATATCACTTAATAGTAGGACACTGTTGGATGAGTAAAGAGTATGCAAAGAGCAAAGGGGAGACTAAAGTTGAGGGTAGAGAAGCTATTGAGAAAAAACCCTTTGATGCAAATAGCCTCCACCCTAAACACAAGATAATACTAGAAGAACTGGAATCCTGTGATGCAGACAGTAGCCTTGGTAACAACAAATTCCAAACCTAGCTCAACTCTTGAAGAGATTAATTCAAACCCCAGTCATTCTCATTTAAAAACATAAAAAACTGTTTACTCGGTCTCTAATGTCCTATACAAGATGTCCAGCTTTAAACAAAATTTATGAGGCACACAAAATGGCACAATATAATGGGCATGCAGCCAAGAAAAATAATTCAACAGACCAAAGATATGACCCAGATAATAGAACTATCAGACAAATTTTATAACTATTGGTATTATTTTAAAAACTAATGTAAAAGGTGGATAGTATGCATAGGTAATTTTGGCAGCCATAAGAAAGAATCAAATGTAGTCAGAAAATGCAGTAAAGGAAATGAAGAATGTTTTTAATGGGCTTTTCAGTACACTTGGTACAGCTGAGGGAAGAATTATTGTACTTCAGTGGAGGTCCACAGAAATTACTCAGACTGAAAAAAGAAGAGGAAAAATAAGTTTAAAACATTTTAAAAAATCAGAAAAAAAAATCAAGAGTTACTGAACAATATCAAGCAGTGCATTTATAACTCCTGAAAAAAGTAGTTTTACATATGTGTTATTGTAATCCATTGTGTAAATGAAATGAAACATGGAGAAGGAAGAGAACTTAACCAAATAATTATTCTCTCATGAAACAATAGATTACATTGTGTAGTTCTATTTGTGCTTAAAAACCATGAGTAAGGAACAGATCTAGGTGAATTCTACTAAACTTTTAAGGAAGAAATAAAACAAAATTTTGCCAAAGATATGAATGGGAGCAACATGTAGATTAATTCTTTTCCCATGATATAAAGATGTATTGAAAGGCACAGAAACCCAAGGATTTAGTATAATCTTGAACTATAAATTGGCCCCAGAACTAGATTATATTTCACCTATGCTTGTTAATGTCACTGCAAGTTGTTTCTCCATCAGTGAACTATATATGGTAAAAAAAAAAAATGCACATGTCTAGCATGTGTGATTAAACAATAACTTTTTAAAGTAGAAAACTATTTCAAATGGGAGTGGTTTAAATTACTAATCAATTTTTAAGTTTAAACAGTATGTTAGAACCATGGAGGGAGACCTGTTTTGATCACTGTGTTATTTATTAGTGCCTACATCAATGAATGGAACATAATAGATATCTGATACATATTTGTTGAAAATTTTGTTGAATGAATATGTAATGAGAATACATCATAACTAAATATAACAAAACCATTTTTCTAAGATATGCTTTAGTAAAATCTAGAATATATATATATGTGTACTTATAGATGTGTTTATATATATACATATAATTATATATATACACATATATAAACCTTGAACATGTTTTAAGATTTTAGCATTATTATGTTACAAATATTGATTGAACTTTAGTCACAGTTAAGGGAAGGAATGAAAAATAATTAATCTGCTTTGAGATGACAATCTCCTTCATGCCTAATACTATAGATGCCCAATAAACTTTACTATTGATAGGTTTCAAAACCTGGCTTTCTATTTTGTACTGGTTTTTTTTGATGATTTCTTTATTCTAGTACTTATAATTTGTCCCTAATAAAAGCTGCGTGGTTATTTCTCCTCAAAAAATATATGTGTACCTATTTTGAAGAATTAAGACAAAATTTTATCCCATTTATTGATGCAATTTTCCAGCTATTAGTGTCCAACTTAAATACTGCTATAGCAGCTGTGACTTTGCTAGAGGCTTTTTCAATCATAAAATGAGAATAGTTCATATTATAGCTCCTTTGTTTAAATTTATCTATACTGAAAATAGCAAAATTGATCCCTTAAAATATTCCAATTGCCTAGAATGTGGCCACAAATTCTGCATTGCAGTTACCATCATGGTAAATGCTGTTTAACTTATGCAAAATTTATAGAATGATGACAAAAATAAAAGCTTCTGAGAGAATAATTGTTTCACCACAAGGTGGTTTATACATCTCAGACTCCATTCCTAAAGTGTAAATCATCCTTATCATTGACTCATTTGATACACACAAGTAAAGGCAAGAAAATATACAATATTAAGATATATTCTATTCTTCATGACCTGTGTGTGGGCATGCATGTATGTACACATATACAATACAAATGTATATACACATGCATTTTTTGCATCATTTCTTCTCCTAAGTATATGTGTTGTTGCTTTGACCTGAACGATCTAATAAAATTCTGACCTCTAAGTCAATAAATAGAGAAAGAAAATACTGCAAGAGTCTAAGAAAACTCGGAAGGATGGTCCACAAACTTGGCTGCACATTGGAAACACTTGTGGAGTTTTAGAGAAATATTGATTCCTTATATACAACCTCAGGGAGTCCAATTTAAAATTTATGATGTGTAGATGGAATATTAGGATTTTAAAAATCAACTCCCCAGATGTTCCCAATGTGCAGTAAGTTTGAAAACCACTGCTCTAGAAAACATATGTATCTAATAAGCAAAGATTCTTGTGTATTTTAAAATAAGCAATCATTTTATTAGCCTTTTATGATTTCAAACGTGCTGAAGTTATTTTTATGAGGAATTTTAAATGATTTGATGTATCATATCAATATTTAAGAAAGGATATGAATTAAAGTATAGCTTGTTCTTTTTATGGAGTGTTTGAAATGGAAAATGACCAGTGTTAAGAGTCAGAAAACAGGGGTTTGAGTGGTGATTCTACCACTTGCGCAGTGTATTGCCTTGACTGGTCTTCTTATGAAACTTATTTCTGTATAAAGTGCAGCTAGTAAGGTAATCTTTATGGTATTCTGAAAATTTAATGGACTATGTCATAGAAATTTTTAATGTTATAAGTACCATACCAATTCTAGGTGTAATTATTCAGTGTTATCGCTAGCATTTTTGTATACAGTATGTTTTTGTAATCATTTTACTAATGAACATCATGTATGTGTTCATTAAGTCATCTATTCAAATGCATATGCTATGCATTTTTCAGACACTTGCTAGGTATTGTAGGTATAGATACCTGGTTCCTGTCTTCATTGAATCACTGTCTAGTACAGAAGAAAGATACACACACAGACGCGTACTCTGGATAATGGGAGAAAGCTAAAACTGCAGGATAAGCATCTAAATATTAAAATAAAAAAATCACAAAGGTCATTTGGAGTCCTTTGAAGCCTAGACCAAATATATTCAAATATAAGATTTTTCTGATGCCTCTTGGACATTGACATTTTGTTGTCTTTGAGTGGAATACGCTGTGATTTTAAAGTGTTTATATTGGGCAGTATTTATAAACTACTAATGAACCAAGGTATAGGTTCTGAAGTCCTATTGTCTTGGTTCAAATCTTTGCTCTACCAGAAGTCAGTTGCATGACCTTGGGTAGATTTTTAGCTTCTGTGTCTCTCTGTCTTCATCTGTAAAGTAAGATAATACCTATGTCTCAGAATTGTGAAAATCAATGAGGTAATACTTCTAAAGTTCTTTGAATGATGTGTGACACATAGGGAAACGTCATTATTCGCAATTTATTGTAAATTTGCTTTGAAGATGCTGCTTAGAGAGAATGTCCTTCCTGGTTTTTTTTAATATGCCGAAATGGTTGACTGGAAATATATTACTCTTAAGGTGGGTGGTAGGCATTACTGAAACAGAGGAAAATGATTTCATTAGCAAGATAAAGGAAAAAGTTGGTACAGGTAAAATACTTTTATTTTAAGTCAGCATACCAATATTTTCTTTTTCTGCTTTCTGGCTCAAGCCTATTCATTACTATTCATAAGACAATCTCATATACTTTATAATGCCATGTGGTAATTTTAAAGAGAACATCTGGTTTTGTAGAAAGTGCCTCTATGAAACATCATCGGTAGAAAAAAAAACAGTAAACTTCATGTAAACAGTTTAGGACCACTGCTAAAATATGAGATTATATGGGTTTGATCTGACTGTTTGTTATGTATAGGACACAATTATAAGCTAAACCATATATTTCTGATGGATTGGTATTATAAATTCAATAGTTATCTTGTTCTTTGATAAAAATCTTTATTTTATAGATTTTGGGGCTTGTGAAGGGTCTTTTCAAATGTGGCTGCTTCTTCCATGGCTGAATGTGTTTTGTTGTACAAATTACACATGCTAGCTTAAATGGGGAACTCTGGATATTTTTTAGACTGTAGTATTTTGCTTGTTTTTAATGAGTACATTGTTACTTTTAGGCCTTACACCCTCACTTCTGAGATATACACACACACATACTCTTACATATATATGTGTTTTTTTTTTAAAGAGGGTGTCTCTTGATAGATTTAGAAAACACGCACTTTCATTGCCTTTTAATTGTGATTTTATCTTAGAAAATATGCCCAGGTTTTCTTTCTGGGACAACATTATGACAGAATTGATCACAACCAATGTAAACACAGTATTAAATTTACAAATGAGGAGTTCCCATTGTGGCTCAGCAGGTTATGAATCTAACATAATCTCCATGAGATTCAAGTTCGATCCCTGGCTTGTTCAGTGGATTAAGGATCTGGCGTTGCCACAAGCTGTGGCATCGGTCACAGATGGGGCTTGGATTTGGTGTTGCTGTGGTGTGCGCCAGCAGCTGCAGCTCTGATTAGACCCCTAGCTTCAGAACTTCCATTTGCTACAGGTACTGCCATAAAAAGAAAAAGTAAATAAATAAATTTATTCATGAGACTGCACCATGAATTAATTTATCTAAATCATCAAGATGGCCATAAAACCCATTGACAAATGAGAAGTTCAGAATTCTTCTTCCTGGATGATTCTGTTGAGAGTATGTATTTTTAAACAGATGTAAGAATTTGTACCAATACTTCAGAAAATTATCTTATGATATAAAATATAATTTGTATATAGTTACTGCTGGTATAGGAAACCTCTAATATCTTCCAAAATAATTATGATGTTGGATATGAGGTTTATAATGCATATCTAATTCAGATATAGATTTTACTGCTTTTTAAAAAAAAATTCTGTACAATCTGCTGCACCAACTAAAAATAAAATTTACTGTCCCAAGGTATGATTTTTTTCTCACCACAAGGCTAGGTCTAAGACTTAATATTATAGTACCCATAATTTGTGTACAACAACAAATCAACTGCTAATTTTATTTTTCCCTGATTTTTAGAAGTAGAGAAAAAGAGAAAAATTCAGAACAGGTGAAACAACTTTTTCAACCTAACAAGAAACACCATAATACTCAGTTAAATAGCATATTGGTGCATTTTCCCCTTGTATTACAAGCCTCAATAAGCTTTTAGGGAAAAAGTTTGTGTTTTCTTTTGGTTCTGTATCTTGAACAGTTCTTAAAACATTTAAATGCCACTTCTGTGTTTCCACCAAACTTCGGGCCTTAGAGCACTGTTTACTGTTAGTGTTTCTCATGTCTTTATGACTAGTTTGTAAACCTCATGGCCATAAAATAATATTTGTTTCTTTCCATGATGTTGTATAAACTATATATTTGGTAAATTTATTGAACAGATCCAAACCTAATATTTAAAACTGGAATGTTTTTTTAAATTGGTTTATAAAAATCATAATGCAAGTGATATTCTTTTACAATAACTGTGTCTTCATCTATTCTAAATATATCAACTCTATGACTTTCAAAAGACTTACTGGCTGTATATCATAGCTCTTTAAAAGGAGGAACAAGACTTTGATAGGTAGAAAGATTGGAGAAGGAATTCAGGGAGAACTTGGTTTAGATAGAATATGCATTATGATTCAGCTTCTCTGGGCTTCTTACCTTTCCCATAAATTGGAAATGATTACATTTACTCCATTAATCACACATTTTTTTCCAGCCACCTTTAGAAATACATATGGAGTACTGTCATCATTCTAAATGCTAAGGATTTAGTCCCTACTTTCAAAGAATGACCTTATAGTCAGTGGGGTAGACAAACCAGCAGACTTACCACAGGGTTACATGTTACGACATTGGAATTTGAGTGTTATTTCTTGGTTACAGCTTAAGTGATACATCTTCAGAGAGGAGATCCCTGACCACCCAGTCTAAAGCGGTTTCCCTGGCAATGTCATATTTTTTTATCTTGGCTGTGCCTGTGGCATGCAGAAGTTCCCAGGCCAGGGATTAAACCCTTGCCACAGCAAGTTACCCAAACCACAGCAGTGACAACACCAGACCCTTAATCTGCTAAACCACCAGGAAACTCCCTCATATTCATTTTTTTAAGGGACACACCCACAGCATATGAAAGTTCCCATGCTAGGGGTTGAATCATAGCTACAGCTGCCAGCCACAGCCCCAGCAACAGCCCCAGCAACACCAGATCTAAGCCTTGTCTGCTGCCTACACCACAGCTCACTGCAACACCTGATCCTTAAGCCAATGAGCGAGGCCAGGGATCAAACCTGCCTCCTCATGGATACTAGTTAGGTTCATTACTCCTGAGCCACACAGGGAACTCTTTGAAGTGTATAGAAATCTCGAAATCTTCCTTTCTTCCTTCCTATCATATCTTTCTCTCTTTCCCTCTCCCTACCCCCCAATTATCTATTTTGCTACTCCCCAAAGAAATGTCAGTCCTGTGATAGCAGATGCTGTTTTATTCACTCTTTCTTCCAGTTGTAATGAAAAATAATTGACATACATTACTGCATAAATTTAAGTTATACAGCATCATGCTTTGGTTTATATGTAACATGAAATGATTACCGTAATAGGTTCAGCTAACCTCCATCTTCTGATATAGGTACAATAAAAAGAAAAGAAAGAAGAAAAGAAAAAAGAAGAAACATTTTTTATTATGATGAAATAACTTGGGATTAACTCTCAACAGCTTTTCTATATGTCTGTCATACAGCAGCATTAGCTATATTTGACACGTTGTATTTTACATTCTAGACCTCATTTGTAACTGGAAATGTCTATCTTTTGACTACCTTCCTGCATTTCTCTCTTCCCCACCCTTCACTCTGGTATCCAAGTCTGATCTCTTTTTCTGTGAGTTTAGTTTTTTAATTTTATAAATGAGATCATAACAGTATTAGTCTTTGATTTATTTCACTTAGCATAATGCCTTCAAGATCCACCAGTGTTGTCACAAGTGGTAGGATTTCCTCATTTTTAATAGCTGAATAATAATTCCATTGAATATTTACTTAGATTCTTTATCCATTTACCCATTGAAGGACACATGTTGTTTTGATGTCTTGTCTATTGTAAAGAATGCAAATATCTGCTCTGGTTAGTTTTTTGTTTCTTTTGGATATAACTCCAGAGTTGGAATTGCTGGATCACCTGGTAGTTTTATTTTCAATTTTTGAGGAACTCACATACTGTTCTCCATTGTGGTGCTACCAATTTACAATTCCACCAACAGTGTACAATAATTCCTTTTTCTCACTATCCACGTCAGTGTTTATCTCTTGTCTTTTTAGCGATGGTCAGTTTAGCAGATATGAGTTGATATTTCATCGTCGTTTTAATCTGTATTTTTCTAATGATGGGTAATATTTGAGCATCTTTTCATGTACTTGTTAAGCTTTTTTATATCTTCTTTGGAGAAATGTTAATTTGGGTCCTTTGCCCATTTTAATTTGGGTTATTAATATTTTGCTGCTGTGTTGTATGAGTGTCTTATATAGTATAGATATTAATCCCTTAGCAGATAATATGGTTTGCAGATATCTTTCCCATTCCATAGGCTTTCACTCTGTTTCTTTGGCTATGCAGGAACTTTTTAGTCTGATAGAGTCCTACTTGTTTATTTTTTATTTTGTTGCTTATGTTTTACATGTTATATCAAAAATATCATTACCAAGACCTATGTCAAGCTATTTTAAAATGTTTTTTCTATTATGTTCATTGTTTCATGTCATATATTTAAGTTTTTAATCACTGCAAGTTAATTTTTGTGAGTGGTGTAATTTTAAGTCCAGTTTCATTCTTTTACGTGTGATTATCCAATTGTTCCATCCATTTATTGAGGAAACTGGCTTTCTCCATTGTGTATTCTTGGTTTGCTTGTGAAATATTGACTGCATATGCTTGGCTTTATGTCCAGGTTCTCAATTCCATTCCATTAGTTTGTTTGTATGTTTTTATGCCACTACCACTATGTTTTGACGACTATTGCTATACAGTATAGCATGAAATCCAGAAGTGTGATGCCTCTTGCTTTGGTCTTTTTTCTTAGGATTTTTTGGCTCTTTTGTAATTCCATACAAATTTTAGGAATTTTTTTTCTACTTCTGTAAAAATGCCATTGGCATCTTGATAGAGATTGAATTGAATCTATAAAGTCATCTTTAACAATATTAATTTTTCCAATTCTTGAACATAGGATACCTTTCCATTTACATGTCTTCTTTCATCAATGTCTTGTAGTTTTCAGCATAGAGATCTTCCACCTCCTCAATTAAATTTATTCCTAAGTATTTTATTGCTTTTGATGCCGTTGTAAATGAGATTTTTTGCTTATTTTCCAGGTAATTCATTGTTAATATATAGAAATATTATTGATTTTTGTAAATTTTGTATCTGAAACATTACTGATTCATTGATTAGATCTAATAGTTTTTTTTTGGCTGAGGCTTCTAAAATTTTCTGTATATAAAATTGGGTCACCCACTAATAGAGACAATTTTACTTCTTCCTTTTCAATTCTGATAACTTGTATTTCTTTTCTTTTCTTTTCTTTTTTTTTTTTTTTTTTTTTTTTTGCCTACTTACTCTAGCTAGGGCTTCCAGTACTTTGTTGAATAAAAGTGGTAAGAGTGGGTACTTTTGTCTTATTCCTGATCTTAGAGGAAATGCTTTCAGTCTTTCACCATTAAGGATAACAATAGCTATGGGCTTGCCATGTACGGCCCTTATTATGATGAGATATGTTCCGGTTATACCCAATTTGTTAAGAGTTTTTATTGAGTTTCGTCAAATGCTTTTTCTACATCTAATGAAATGTCCACAAGCTTCTTTTCCTTCTTTCTATTATTGTGATGTTTCACATTGATAATTGTGACTTGGTCTCTTTTTACCATTTTTACATTTTTAGTTTTTTGTCTGATATAAGGATAGGTATTCCTTGGGAGTTCCCGTCGTGGCACAGTGGTTAATGAATCTGACTAGGAACCGTGAGGTTGCGGGTTCAATCCCTGGCCTTGCTCAGTGGGTTAAGGATCTGGTGTTGCTGTGAGCTGTGGTGTAGTTTGCAGACGCAGCTCTGATCTGGTGTTGCTGTGGCTCTGGCCAGCAGCTACAGCTCCGATTAGACCCCTAGCCTGAGAACCTCTGTATGCTGCAGGAGTGCCCCTAGAAAAGGCAAAAAGATGAGAAAAAAAAGAGAGAGAGAGAGGGAGAGAGAAAAGATAGGTATTCCTTTCCTGACTTTTTTTTTTTCTTTGGTTATCATTTGCTTAAGATATATTTTCCAATCCCTTCAGTTTCAGTCTGTTTGTGTTTTCAAGACTAATATGACTTTTTTGTAGGAAGCATATTGTTTGATCTTGTTTTTTCATCCATTCAGGCATTCTTTGTCTTTTGATTAATTTCATTCACTAACATTTAAAGTAATTATTTGTAGGTGAAGAAGTACCACTACCCTTTTGTTAATATTTCTGATATTTCTGGTTATTTTGTACGTCTGTCATTCCCTGTTTCTTATTCAGTTTTCTCTTTTTGTGTTTTGATATCATTTGGTATCAGTATACTTTGATTTCATTATCATATTCTGTTGTATAATTATTACAGAATTTTCCTGTGGCTATCATTAGGCTTACATAAAATACCTTATAGTAATAACACCCTATTTTAAACGGATAACAACCTAACTTCAGTAGAATTCATAATTTTATACTCTTATTTTCCTTCCTCTCACATTTTAGTTATTACTGTTATAATTTTTATATTTTTATATTGTGTAGCTAATAAAATTATTTTAGTTATGGTTATTTTTACTACTTACAAAACTTTTGAATTAGAGTTGTGATTTTATTCACTACTTTTACTATATTGAAGACTCTAACCATGACTATATATTTATAATTATGCTGCCAGTGAGATTTATGCTGCCTTTTATATTTTGTGATCTTAATTAGCATTTTTAAATTTCCATCCAATAACTCCCTTTAGCATTTCTTGTAAGGTAGGTCTGGGATTAGTAGAAAACTCCCTCAGCTTTTGATTATTTGGAATATCTTTATCCCTCCTTTCTTTCTGAATGACAGATTCACTGGGTATAGAATTCTTAGTTGACAGTTATTTTCCTTCAGTATTTTAAATATGTCATCTCATTTTGTCCTGGCCTGGAAAACTTCTGTTGAGAAATCTGCCACTAGTTTTCCGGGGTTTCCTTTGTATGAAAGTTGTCTCTTTCTTCTGCTGCTCTTAATTTTTTTTTTTGATATTTGATAATTTAATTATAACATTCTTGATGTGGCTGTAGCTCTATTCAGTTTTTATTTGGAGTATTCATATGTCAATTTTTCTCCCCAGGTTTGTCAAGTTTTTAGATATTATTGCTTTAAATATACTTTCTGTCCCTTTTTATTTCTCTTCTACTTATGGAATTGCCATAATGTGAATTTTATTTTCATTCTGTCCCATAATTCTCATAGCCTTTAATCACCCTTTTTAAATTCTTTTTTTTTTTATTTTTGCTACTCTAACTGGATAATTTCTACTGTCCTATCTTCCAGGTCACTGATTCTTTCTTCTGCTTGGTTAAGTCTGCTTTTGAAACCCTATATTGAATTCCTCAGTTCAGCTTTTTTACTTTTCAATTCTAGAATTTCTGTTTTTTTATGGCTTCCATTTCACTGTTGAATTTCTCATGCATTGTTTTGTTATTTTTGTTTAGTTTTCTGTGTGTGTTCTCTTAGAGCTCACTAAACCTCCTTAAAAGAATTACCCTGAATTCTTTGCCCGAAAGTTTTAAATCCCCATTACTTCAGTCAGTTATTGGAGCTTTATTGCTTTCCTTTGGTGTCCCATTTACCTGATTTTTCATGATCCTTGATTTCTTATGTTGGTATCTGCACACTTGAGTAATGGTGCTCCTCTTCCAGACTTTACAGGTTTTTGCTTTGGCAGGAAAGTTCTTCACCAGTTAGCTCAGTTTGGGTTTCTGGGTATGTCTGCTGGTAATGTCCTTGGGCAGGTGGAGCCCACTATTATGGTCTATTCTGGAGCAAGGCAGCTGTTTGAGTTCTGTGGACAGAAATAGGGAGATGTGCTACTGGCTGAGAAAGTTAGATTGGACTACTGCCTCAGTTCTCTACCAAGTAAGTCTGTAGGATGGGCTCTGTGTTTGCCTGGATTCTCTAGTAAGAGTTACTAGATGGTCAAAATTGGGTACTTTATTCAGTGGTAGATGGGACTATGAATTAGCTTCCCTGCCGTGGCAGGGCAGCACGCCAGGACTCATGGCCTGTACAGTTCATTGTTTGGGGACCTGAATCAGGCCTGATTATACATTAAACTCCTGGGTCAGGTGAGGCTATCCATTTAAGTGTGCAGATGGTGGAAACTGCATTCTGTTCTTTCTATTCACTTATCTCTGTATGTAGAGCTGATGAATGGGTTTTGCAGCTTTTTGTGTGCTGTTGATGTTCCCTAGTCAGACCTACTAAAGGCTATATTCGGCAATGAGCGGAAGTATGGATTAGATTCCGTGTTCACATGAAGCAGGAGAAATAGCTCTAAAACCAGTAAGTCACTTTGTTGTCTTAACTCAAGCTGACCAGCACCCCCAAGTTCTTGGTTGAAAAGGGTTACTCGCTTTGCTCTGCAAACTCTTGGCTCTGCCTGCCTTTCTGTTAGTTTGAGCTCTACTGGGCCACACTGCTTTCAGGTGGATTCATCAGCCCTTTTGGTCAGATATAGCTGGAAGGCACTATCCACAGAAGATGAGGCTGTGATTCAGCACCTTCTCCGAGTATGGGAAAAATAGGCTTCAGAGCCATCAAAATTTTTTGTTTTGGGAATTCAGTTCAGGGAGATCAGTACCCTTCTGAGTTCCCTGGTCAGTGTGCACCCTGACATGGTTCTACCTCTGAGCAGAGCTGCTGGTGGGAATTATTTCCTGGGCACTGAGGGTGTGAACTCAGTCTGCCAAGATCTGAGTGCTGGTTGTGAGCTCCTCTCATTTCTTCATCCTAGTCAGATTCCCAGTGGTTGAGCCTTGCAGATTTTCCTGAAATCTTTGTGTTAAGACTCCACAAGTTTACCTACAATGCTTGAGGCCTCTAGAAGTCCTCCCCACATTCCCTTTTCCCACTGGAGGAACTGGAGACTCAGGGGAGATGTCCCTGTGGTCTGCCCTGGCGTGAGGCAGGGGCAACATGGTTACAATGTAACTGCTTCTCTTAACCCTTCTCTTACAGTCTCTTTTGATTTCTGAGGTTCAGGGGGTGATTCAGCCTCATTTTGTGTTTTAGAATTCTTGAATACTTGGTAATTGTTCTTCCTGCCAGGGGGAGCAAAGTTGGGAATGACCTATGTCACTATTTCGGTGATGTCACTCCCTTTATTCTCTTCTCTACCTTAGCTCTTAGATTATGCCTGGTATGTATAAGGCTTTCATTGAATAGTCATTAGTAAATGAATGAAAGGATATTTTAAAATATTTGTGCCATGGCAGCACAGACAACTTGACTTCACTCGTTTAATAGCTACTGTGTTTACTGTGTTCCAGAGACATAGTACCTGCTGCTTAGAACACTATGTTAATCTTAATTTGCCTGGGAGATAGCCATCAACTAACTCATAATTACAAACAATTATAAGTACTATGAATAGTCCAGGGTGGCATACAACCGTATAACAAAATATCTAATATAATCTGAGAGATCAGAAGGCTTTTGAAGAAGTTTAATTTGGGCTAAAATTTCAATTATTTGAGTTAACCAAGCAAAGGAAGTGAGACTTAATATGCAAAGGCACTATGGTGGTGGCAGCTGGGGTCTTTTAAGAAAGAGAAAGCCCCTTATGGATGAACTCTCGGGAGCACTTGATAGAGTAAGAGAGATGTGACTTCAATGCTGAATCCAGAACTTGTAAAGCATTGTGCTCCATAATAATAGTATCAAAATACAAAATGTATATATAGGAAATAGTGTAAGCAGAGAAAAAGAGAAAAAAGGAGTCAGTGATATGTATAGAGTTCTTGTCCTGAGCTATAACTAGGTTACCTTGAATGATGAACATTTTTAAAATCTCTTCTATTTTTACTGTAGGATGTTAAATGTTTTATATATACACACAGAGACCCATTGCGCATAGAAATAAGAGATATCTATGAAACAGTTGTCAACAGATATTTTTATTCACTTGTTTTTATACAGGTAAATCTTTAAGAAAGTAAAAAGCTTATCTGTCCAACTGAAGTAAAGTGAATTGAAAAACATGTCTAGAATATAAACAATAAAGAATAAAAAACTAAAAATATGTTTGTAAATAAATCAAGATATTTATTGACTATCTACTTTGTATAGAAAGAGATAAAGCATCTAGTTCTACTTTCAAAAATTCAACTGAGAATTAAAACTTATATATATGACAAGTATAGCAAACACAAGGCAATACATAATTGAAAAAGGGAGAGATGAGTAAGATCTTGGATTATTTAAGCATAAAAATCTCTGCAGTGGATCAGAGTTGAATTTCATTTTGGAAAAAAAGATATATATTAATAAGTTAGGGGAATGGGAAAATATTAATAATAAAGGCATAAGGTCCAAGTCATAGAAGTAAGAATTAGCAAGATGTGAAGTTAACATACACAGATTGATTTTATGGGAAGACTAACTTCGAGAGTGTAAGACCCAAGACCTTAATTGAAAGCTACATTGACAAAATATTTTAATGAAGTAGATCTTGGACTATGACATACAGAGGAAAAATAATTCAACATCTAGTTAAAATTCTAAAGAAACTGGCTAAAATACTTTTTAAAACATAATATTATCATTTATGTATGAATTAAAATTTTGAATGATCTTCAAGTATAATATAAATTGATCTCTCTTAAAAATATCACCTTCAGAGTTCTTGTGGCTCAGCAGAAATGAATTTGACTAGCATCCATGAGGACACAGGTTCAATCACTGGCCTTGCTCAGTGGCTTAAGGATGCAGCATTGCCTTGAGCTGTGGTGTAGGCTGCAGATGAAGCTCTGATCCCACAGTGCTGTGGCTGTGGTGTAGGCTGGCAGCTACAGCTCTGATTCAACCCCTAGCCTGGGAACTTCAATAGGCAGCAGGTGTGGCCCTAAAAAGAAAAAAAAATCCCATCCAAAGTAATTTTCCTATTTTAAAGGTAATCGTCTTTTTTGTTTCACGGAATTGCTTCTTAATATCCCAAGGTTTTATTTTCAAAAAATATTGAGCATAAGTAATAACTTTTGATAAAACATGAACAAAGACTTCATTACAAGACTCTTTAAAATAGCAAAATACTGCTTTTCTTTTTATTGAGTTGGTTAAAAGCTAGTTATTCACTGATGTGATGGATATTATTTTGGTATCAATTCTCCATATCATGTAATGGTAATATTTTCTTCTAGAA